>NW_027518690.1:11092500-12292500 GCF_043159265.1 Tasmannia lanceolata | reverse complement strand
CCGAGGCCCAGTGCTGGGCGGAACGGAAGCAGAGGAGGGCTCAGAAGAATCTGGTGCAGCGAGGTGTGCACAGCGGCCAAAACGAGCCTCAGAGGAAGGACGAAGCTCATGGTGCAAAACATAGCAAGTCTCCATATAGTGTCCATCACGACGATAATGCGAGCAATATGGGCACGGTCGGCCACCACGCCCTGCGAGAAGATCACGTCCACCGCCATGACCACCACAGCCAGAGTCACGGCCACAGCCACGGCCATGACCAAAGGTTCCTCCACCCCGAGGAGCACGATCACCTACACCATAGGCAGCAGTGACAGTAATATCAACCGAAGGAGCCAACACAGAGTCACCAAGAATACACTACTGGACATGCAAGTAAACCTTCTGAAGAAAGGGCCTCATGCCATATCCAAATATTTGCTGACGAAGATGCATGTACTCAGGACCCAAAGTCTCGAGAAACTGAACGACACGTATCTGATCACACTGCTGCGCGGCCGTAGTCAAATCAGTGATAAGAGGCATAAGAACATCTAATTGCTGGCAATGGGAAACAAACTGATTGTAGTAGGTCGAGAGAGGAATCTCTCCGCGGCGAAGGTTCATCCACTGAGAATATGTGGAACAAATTTGAGAGAGATTGCCTTTCCTGGAGAAGGTAGTAGTAGCATAATCCCAAATCTGGCGAACAGTGGGAAGGTGTATCATGGTCCCGGAAATCTCAGGGAACATACTCTGCCAGAAGATAGTACGGATAAGGGCATCATCCTGCTCCCACTTATCATAAGTGGGATCACTAGAAGGAGGGGGGTCACGACGAAGAATAGAAATCTTCCCCCTAGCAATGAGATAGGTCTCCACAGCCAATTTTCAATTCAGGTAATTGGAACCATCAAGCCTGACTGTGGTCATAGGAGGAAAAGAACTATCCATCGAAGAAGACGGAGGGTTATAAGAGGAGGAGGATGGGTGAGCCGTAGGAACAGTAGCCACAGGAGGCCGCCCAAGAGAGGGATCCTCAATAACGTGGCTATCCATGAGTAAATAATCAAAGAGAGAATCAACTGACGAAAAAAAACGATGTCGAGACGGAGAGCAGATAAATCAATAATGGAGATCGCGGCTCTGAGGAGAGACAAATGATAAATAGGGCATGAAAGAAACCCTTGCTGACATGATGAAGACACACAGATCTAGGGATATAAGATCGAAGCCGCGAAAAGAAGACGAAAGTATGTAAAAGAGATGTAAGCCATTAGGGGAAGATAGACAGAGAAAGTGAGGCTGCAGAGCAGATTTTCTAGGGTATAGAAATGGTTTTTTTTTTCAAGAGTACTGTAGCAGTTACTGTAGCGGGTACTGTAGCAGGTACTGTAGCGGATACTGTAGTGGCTACTGTAGCGGCTACTGTGGCGGGTTACTGTAGCGGGGAGGGGAGGCGGTTAGGGGAAAGGGAAGAGGGGCAGTGGGAGGAGGAGGAGAAGGGAAGAGAAAGGAAGAGGGTGGGGCGCGGGGATGTTGGGTTGGGGTCAGGGTTAGAGGAGAAGGGAGAAAAGAAGAGGGAGGGTGAGGGGCTGGTATGGGGTCCCTAGGGAATCAAAACCCTAGGGCTCTGATACCATGTTGAGGAAGAGAATGAGAGAAAGAAATTGTTAGTTAGGGAGTCTCCCCCTCACTTATGTATCTATATATAATGATAAATGTACAAAAGACGAATATTCCCATAGGCATATACATACACTAACACACTGTTTTTCCCCTTTTCCTATTAGTTTAGTTAGTTTTTCCTATTATGGCTTTGTGCTACTAATATGTTCTTCCTTGTGTTTAAGGGCATGGGAGTCTTTTCAACCTCATTCAAGTGAGCCAGCAAGGGGACCACTAAAAGAGAATATAAAAGGGAGAACTAGTGGAGAAAATGCTCTAACTTTGATTAATTTGTGAAAGAAAGAAAAAAAGAGTCGTCGGCCCTCTCTATCTCCCTCCACACCCTAGGGCGTCTTCTCCTTCTCTCCCGCATGACTCACGGCCAAGGTAAGTTATCTCCCTACCTCTTTCTTCTCCTTCTCTCCCTCTAATTGTCTCTCTCTCTCTTCTATCGTATCTCTCTCCATCTCCTCACGTCTCTCTTCTCTTTGACTTCTCTCTCTTCTCACTCTCTCTCTCTCTCTCTCTCTCTCTCTCTCTCTCTCTCTCTCTCATCTAGATATACCTTTCATTATCTCCCTCTTCTCTATCTCTTTCTCGCATCCTTATACCTTCTCGCAATTCTCTTTCTCGCACACTCATACCTTCTCCCTATCCTCTTTCTCGCACACTCATACCTTCTCCCTATCCTCTTTCTTGCACCCTCATACCTTCTCCCTATTCTCTTTCTCGTACCCTCATACCTTCTCTCATTCCCTCGAACCCTCTATATGCTCCCCCTACTCATCTTTTCTCCTTCAAATTCTTATCTTGGGAACGACGTTGCTGTCCTGAAATACAGATTGCGCCCACGAGTTTCTCCCACGCCTTCTTGGACCCTTTGCTAGCGTGGATTTGAGGTGCAAAGACTGTTGCATTTTCCGGGCGAGTTTTTTCCTTTATTTTCAGCCCTTGTTGAGCCCTTTAGCACCTGTAGGAACCTTTTAGTTGTCTTGGCCTAGACCACCTTAGGATCATTACCCTTGTTTGGTGTAGATTTGGGCCCTAGATTACTATTTTATTTTGTGGACAGCAATAAATCAGTGCTTAATTTCAGCTATTTGAGCCACACATCTTTGCCTTTTGTGTTATTTAAACCATTATATACAATATCGCTTTTGGTAGCATCTTTTCGTATTGATGTTCTATCTTTAAGGCAAACATAAATTGGTTTCTTTGCTGAAAGTAGTTATTTTTGTTTATTTATTTGCTTTCTGGGACATGATATGGTTATATGAATTCAGAAGAGTGATTCCCATGAGCTCATAAAATTTCCCGTAGGAAGTTGCGAGCCTCCAGGTTTGCACCAGTTTATCTTGATCTTCATTGGTGTATTTCGCATAGGCTATGCTTCTAAACACACATAAATGCCTCACATCCGGTCGGGTCCCACCAATGTTAAGTATCTAACCAATATGCCAAAATTGCTAGAGCTGATGGAACGCGTTAGGCTAGGCTCTTTAAACCACCTTGTCCCATACCTAGGCAGGCCCCAACTTACACACAAGTCCCACGATTGGAACCTCATTCTCATAGAGCAAAAGTGGAAGAAGAAGAAAGGTGGAAACGATTTTTATTCAATCTTTAATAAGATGCTTATAATGTTTGCAGCATACACATGTTCAATCTAAGTAACTGAAACAAGATAACCATGCACTCTCCTATCTTCTCCCAACTAATAACAACAGTTAACATCTATCTACTTACTAACCGTGCACTCCTGTATCTTTTCTTTCTTTCTTTCGTTTTTTTTCTTTTTTTTGAATGGTAGCAATTTTTCATTCCAAATGAAAGGGAGGACCGAGATGGTCAGCCCCCAAAAATATACAATAGCAACATAAAGGGATCAAAGTAAAAACAACAAGGATAATAAAAACAAGATACAACTCAAGGGGGGAGGAAATCAAACATCTCGATTCTCGAGCCCTTCCTTATCTATCCCTATCCTTGCAAGGCTATCCGCCGCACTATTGGAGGATCTTCTAACGTGCTACATTTGCACTCCATCCTAAAATTTGATCTCTGCATATATTCCAATGCATCTAAACAACAACAATTTCCAATATAAAGAAAAGCATATTTCATGAAGAATCACACCACCAAATTCCAAAGGAATTTCACGACCAAGTACTAATCTCATAAACCAAATACCAGGTGCAAAGGAAATCAGTGAAAGAACAAGAGAAAAGCATGAAAGGTGAACATAAGATATCAATGTGAAATCCATTTCATGACTTGACTAAGGTGGATGCATTAACATTAGAAGATGAAAAGTACATAGAAGGATGAAGATGGATACACAGCTAAGGGTAGGTATCAAAGGCTTTGGGAATCAGAACAAGTTTTTCATTAACTAACCTTTCTTAAAACAAGATAAAGATGGAAACATCAAAGCTTGGTAAGAACCAATGCAAAAGAAGCAAGTAAATAAGACAATCAAGATGATGATTCTATAGCTATGCGTATTATTTGTGAGTATCTAATGTTGGTGATAGACAAACATGAATCAATCTATCAATAAGAGACAATCCTCAAAATGCAAGATTAGAAGTTTGAGAAATAATTTGATATGGAAGTGGATGTATAACCAGTCAACTTTACACGGATCTAATATAAGTTTCTTCTGTATAACATTTTTTTAATGGTAACACTTGTCAATTTTACACATAACCAGTCAATTTTTTTCCTTCTGTATAACACTTGAACCAAGTAATGGATAATAACTTCTTAAACTAACAAAAAAAGTGTTAAATTCCTCAAACCATGTTTTCTGAGGGTAAATTTTCCATGGTAGCGGCGACTACAGCTAAAGAAATCACAACGCAAATCTAGACTACACAAAGATCAGCGAAGCCTTTTTGAAAATTAATCAATTCCCCCAAAGAAACAACTCACACAAGTCAATTTTTCTTTGTGCGGATTATATGTTTTAGTTACATAGATGTTATGGTGTAGTTACAAAGCAGTTATTGTAGGATTGTATGTTTTGGATTTGTGAGTGTTAGTTGCTTATTATGTGTCATGTAAGTAGGTAAATGGGTTGGGGATGCACCTTTGTGTTTGTATTTAAGCAGCTGTATTGTAATGAAAAGCTAGAGAATTTGCAATCAAAACAGAAACTTATGTTTAAGGAGAGCCATGGTTCCTCTCGAATTGAACCTTTAATCAACCTCTCTCCCCCTTTTTTTTTTTTTTTTTGGTCCTTTACTTTGTTTATTTGTGATAGGGCCTATTAGGGCATGTAACAAAAAATCCTGTGTGCAAGAAAAAATAAGGAACAACAGATGAACAAAATCCAGGATATAAGTAATAAAGAGAATGATTTTGAATGTACCGTTCGAGCTCCGACGACAAACTCCTTGAGGCGGCAGGAACAATATTTCATGAAGATTAAAATGAAAAAGTGTTAGGAAACAAAGAGAACGAGAATCAAACTGCTTTGCCTGGTGAATTGAATGACAACGGGAGACAGCACTCTTGTACACAGTAATGTCCTTTGCATGAATGTCAACAGGTGTGCTCTCTCTCGTTGTCAATCCATGCCTAGACAAAGCAACAAATTAGGTAAACTAAAATTAAAACAACAAAAAGAAGAATATGAAAAAAACTCAATAAAGAAGAAGAAGAAGAAGATAAGACAAAGAAATTAAGATTTAAGTAAAGAATCACGAAAAGATAATGGAATTAAGAGTTCAGATCTGGTAAAATAACCTCGAATAATCTGAAGAAAATCTAAAGAAAATGAAATTCAAGTAGATGATCATGAAAATATACTGGAATTACGAATTCTGAGTTTAGATCCGGTAAAAGAATTCTCAGAAGTTGCAGATCTTGAACAAAACAAGAACCAAACCCTCATCAAAAGCATAAAAAAAAAAAAAACCTAAAAATCAAATCAGAACTGAACTAAACATAGAAACTCCTCTCTTTCGTGATTTCATCGCAGCTAAAAACTAAAAAAAAAAAAAATTCCAAATTCCAAATTCCCATGACTTCAATAAAGAAAAAATAAACTGAAAACAGTTCTCTTTCGCTAAAAAAAAAAAAAAAAATCAAATAATAAACAGATTTCCACAAGCAAAACAGCAATCTCAGAGAGAAAGAGAGAGAGAGAGAGAAGCAGAAAAAAGAGAGATGTGGATGAAAAAACAAGAGAAACTGTGCTGAAATTAAAGGCAGTCGAGAGAGAGAGAGGGGGGAGGGGGGGGTTAATGGAACAAAGAGCATTAACTTTTTATTGATTGGAGTTATAAGTATAGTCCTTTGAAATTATTTCCTATTTGTCTTGTAAATGACGCTTAAGCGATTTTGGGGATGTCCCAAGTAAAGATTAGGGGGGGGAATATATTATTATTACTTCCCGTGGTCATGACTTTGATTTAAGCATGCCTTTATCTATATGCTTACGTGTCGAAACACTAGGGTAGCTTCGGTTGGGCTTCCAACCCACATGCCGATACTTGTTTTTGTCACGTAGTGCTCGAGAAATGAAAGTCTATTATGAAAATACCCCTAATTTAAAATAAATTACCCACTGTTGTCCTTGTAGTTTGTACAAGTGGTCAAGTGGCCAGTGGGTACTGTACCGGAACGTCCTATCCTCCCGCCTTATGCCTTTTAGTACCCTTTCATATTTTTATAATCCTTTCCTTATGAAAATAGTGGCTTAAATTACCCATTTTTGATAATTGCAAAACAAAACACTGTCTTTTACTACTTAACCACCTGTCAAAGATTTATTACAATTCCCAAAAAACTCTTAGAAGCCAATTAAAAAAAAAGACAAGGTGAGTTTGTGCAGTTATCAAAACATTGTAGTACCAATATCAATAAACCTAGTTTATAACTTATATCTCTATTGATGTTGGCACTACCATGTTTTAATAATTGCACAAACCCACATCTGGTCTTTTCTCTTTTACACAGCTCTAAAACTGAGTTCCCAAACAGCTTGCAGAAGCCAGTTAAAAAAGAAAACACAAGCTGGTTTGTGCAATTATTAAGACATGGTGGTGTCAATATCAGTATCCTTTTATAATTATAGCCGTAAAATTTATTATTTCCCTCTAAATTGTGGAAACAAAATAATTTTCTTAGGTAAAAAATTTCCTCAAATTTTATTTTTCTTACGATCCAAATAGGGCAGTGGGCCCAACTGCATGACATTGGCGTGATCTGGTCTGATCCGAAACCTTTATCAAAGGGTTGGGCATTCTCTTATACAATCATTTTTTGGTGGGGCATACTCTTTATACAATCCTAACCAGGAGTCTGCTTCGTTTGGTTGCCGGAATTTTTTTGGGTCTTGGGACTTTTGTGGAATATCCGCAGGAAACCCATGTTTGGTTGCTGGGTGATTGGGAGCACTCATATCAACTACCACCGAGGAAGTTTCAAGTAAGCGAGGCTGAGAGATCACTCTTCTTATGTATGAGAGCAAGATGTTGCATCTTCTGATAATTGATACATCAAAACGGTGACAGCACCCTACGTAGTATGATTCAGCCAAAACTATATTGCCCGGGTGTTGTTAGTGATGGTCTGTGGAGACTAGCCACATTCATTAACGAGTTATGAGACCTACGCAGGAATAGCATCTTCTCTTTTTTGCTTACCAAAATAACCCCCGCACGAAACCCTACCCTGGAAAAAAAAATACACTCCCAGGAACCAAAAATAAGCTTGCAGAATCAATAGTTGAAGTAACCAAACAAAGTTTTTTTTCCCACCATAGTCCGGTCAACCAAACATGGGATTTTTATTTTACCGGGTTACTTCCAGGGAGTTTTTTTTTTCCACCAATCTCCCTGGGAGTTTTTTGTTCCAAAGAAATCCCAAGAACTAAAAAAATTCCGGCAACCAAACGGCTCAGAAGATTTGGTTTATATTACTTTTGGAAAATGTTAAAAAGAAATTAAATTTACATGTGCCAAATGCCACCGAAGAATACCTTGATCAAATGATCCTCAGCCCTCGATCTATCAAGACATTCCCCACTATGCAACTTGTAGGACTAAAAAATTACTTTCTACCATTGGTAATAAAAGTGACTTTCTGCATAGTCTTTTTCATTACTTTTTTTGTTAGTTAAGCTATGTAGAAAAACTTGCCATCATCTATATGATGGGCCCCCACCAAATGAACGATCTAGATTCAACAACATCATTTAAGTGAGCTCGGATGAAGCTTCCCGTGTGTTTCTCACACAAGTGCTTCTCATAATAAAGAAGTAACCTAACAATGGAGTTTCTCCAACTAAGGGCTGGTTTGTAATGGCTGACGTTAACCTATTATTGGGAAATGATATTCCCACCCCCTTTTTTCATCTTTTGCACCCAACAAAAGAGGCAGAAATGCTGGGGGAGGGGGTGGGAATACCACATAGATGGTCTAGTTTAAAATCAGGACAATCAAATGGCTCCTAAGTCCTAACCACATGTTTATTTTGGATTTTGAGAATCGATTCTGAGCCGAAAGATGATTCTTGGCAGCAGAATCATTTTATACACGGATCAATGCTAAATCTCAATAAAAACACACATATTATTGTATTGTAACGTACAATTGATTTGAGTCTAAAATCAATTCTACACTATGAACCTAACATCTAATTTTCCCGAGAATCTGTTTTGCACTCAAAATCAATTCTCAAAATCCAAAAACAAACTGGATTTTAGTGTCACTGCAATGGATGTTGATATTTGCGCGTCTGCTCTCCTGATCTTTTCAAACTAACCATTTGGTGGCCGCTCAATGAACGGTTAAGATGACCCGGTAACCATTATGGCCCACTCATGTGGTCGTACTAGCATAGCATAGGTACATGGTGCAGAAGATTAGGTTGACAATTTGACATGCATCAAACAGCATCAAGAATATTCAAAGGGGACTGATATCCGCACTGTCTTGTTATGATAATGGCACTACTAGCTTTTTTTTTATAACTCTAATTGGATGATGATATTGGTAGTACCATAGTTTAAGTTTAATAATTGCACAAAGTCTAGGCTTTTCTTTTTTTAATTGGCTTCTGAGAGCTTTTGGAAATTGTAATAAGCTTTGACAAGATGCGTTAGTCCAATTATCAAAACAATGCACTGCAGCCTTTTGAAAACAACTAGATGATTGTTCACTATTTTTGGAAGGGCAGTGATAAATCGACCCCCATATACCTTAAAACGAACCCCATATAGGGCAGTGCTTAGAGAGGGAGAGAGAGAGAGACAAGGGGGCCGATTTAAGATATTAGGGGTCGATTTATCGCTGCCCTTTTTGAAAAGTCCGGGATTTAAAAACAAGTCCCTCCTATTTTTCCAAGGTTAAAAAGAACAGAAATTCCTAAATTTGGGTGGCAAGAATAACATTTTTGGTGAATTTTTTTTTTTTCACATGAAAATTTAGAAGGAAATAATATGATTATGGTTAATTTAGAGGGATATAAACAAAGGTCCCTCTAAATAAAAATTAAATAGGGTTGATTCAAGCTATCTTTTTTCCTTCTTTTTCTTTTTTTTTTTTTTTTTTCGCTGTGTAAAAAAAAGTAGAGTAACAAAGGGATCTCTCTCATGACACAAGTTACACCACCGATACCTTGGGGATTTACCTGCAGTACAACAATCACTGGGACAACTTTTCAAGCTCTAGAGAGACTCTTTTTTGGTGTATTTTGCATTATCCAGTCGCTAATTCATTCAAAATTGAATAATGCCTTCCATTAATAAGATACCAAACAAACATGCATGACCTACACTTTGAGACAAGCATACAACTACAGGTGAGATAAACCAAGCAACATTCCTCTATGAAAAGTGACCTTTGTGTTGGGATTTATGGCATTTTGTGTGGCCTTGTAAGACCATTTCATTGCCAATAATCTAATTTCCTCCCATTGTACTCTAATGTACATCATGTGAATGATGGAATCTTGAAAATCCTCTTAGCCGGTTTGGAACTATATTTCCATGGTGAGCAGGGTGTCAGGAATGTGTATTGACCAAATTGGTGCCGGGACAAGATCACATAATACACAGGGCAGTGGTGATAGGACCATGAGACCTGCCGATGGAATTAAACCCCCAAACGTGGTACTTAAAATGTTCCGCTAGGGCCTATTCGAAGGGATCGGCTCCTCACAACTGAAGGCTCTATGTGTTTGAGGAAACATGTGGATCATGTGTTAATGTGTCTCACACAGGAATGTACTCACACAGCATGTGAAAATATACACATGTGAGAGTGATCGGAAAGTAATTCGACGGAATTGTGCTAATATACGTATTTCCAGAATACGTTGAATTGCATATACTGTACGTGGCTGTAGACACCCCATTTTGACCAGACCCAAGTTCGTGTCGTTTGGGCAAGGCCTCATCAAATCAGTGAGTTGGGATCCCGGATTGAATCCTACGATAGCTTAAGGTCTCCCATAGGTCTCCATAAAATTTCGGCAAAATCTGCCCAGATATTACAAATAGGGCGAGCCAAGAAAGAGGTGCGGTATGAATGTCTAAGGGGGTGAGTTATCTGCAGAGGGGGGTATCCAGGTGAGAAGGGGGGTGAGTTATCCTGTGATGGGCGCACCCAAGTCGAATAAGACAAAATTAGTGGGCGCGCCTCATCAATTTCCGCGCGCCCATCAATTTGCGGTAGTGCCAATATCCCGGCCTCTGTTTATATATATATAAAAAAATTAAAGAAATAAAGAAAACTGTTCATTTTCTCGTGAAAAGCAGAGAGAGAGAGAGAGCACCCGGATCTCAAAGTTTGTTTTTCTTTTATTCATCTTTTCCGATCGAAATCTGACCATTTCCGGCCAGATTCCGATTTTATTCCGGTTGATCCTAGTTTGAGTAGAGTTTTTATTTCCTCTTTTTTAGCCACTTGGAGAAGGGTGCAACTCGGGTTGTTGAATGTTGTGGACTTGCAGGAATTGTGACTAGGGTTCAAGTTGCAGAAGAGTAAAAAAAGAGGTGACATCAGAAAGGACACCGCAAGGTGATGAAAGTGATGTTGCCTAAGGGAAAAAATCTCACCCTAAAAGGTAGGTGGAAAGGTGAAGATGTTGCCTTAAGGGTGGAAAAGGTGACGAGGCAGTACTATGTTTTAATAGTTGTACAAATTTAAATGTAATAACTTTAAATAATAAAACACAAAATGATGAGTTAGTGCAATTATCCAAATATGGTTCTGCCAATATCATTTGCCTAAAAAAAACAGATTTTTGTTTTGTTTTTTATTTTGCATGCAAGTGCAAACAGTAAATTGTTGATTTTATGGAATAACCGTGAACATATGTATTGATCCCCCAAATCCAAATTAAATAAAAGCCCACTCAAATGCAATTGAGTGGAGTTTTAGTGAGTAGGGTGTGTTTCCTTGCATGCCAATGTCACCGTATATCTTTATAAATTGTTATTAATATCAAAATTTATTTGGGTCAAATTTCCACTTCTAAAATATTTCATCGTTAACGAAATTCATGTGCAGCCCCAAAAGTAGGGCTGCAACTCGAGCCGGGTAAAACCCGACCCGCATCGACCCGACCCGAAAATAGCCTGGGTCGGGTTCAGGTTTCATGGGTTTCGGGTCGAGCCGGGTTCAGCATTCAAAAGCCCGCATGAATCTCGGGTCGAGCCGGGTTTGAAGGGGCCCGACCCGACCCGACCCGAGTTACATAAGTTATAGTATGTATATTTTTTTCTATTGTTAGTTAAAAGTTAAAGGGATAATTACATTTACACCCCCTCTAGTTTCTGACACATCATTCCACCCCTATAGTTTAAAACGTGACAAATACACCCTTGTAGTTTCAATTTGTTTAAGGTAGGCCCCCTCAGCGGAAGGTTCGTCCATAGATTGAAGGGTTAGGATGATTCAATGGAGCTGATTTTTTGGGCACACCCTAACTATGTCAAGACCCATCAAATGAACGCTTTGGATCATCCAAACAATGTGGGCCCACATTATTTGGATGATTTTTTGGTAGTGTTTGGATTCGGGTAGGGGCCCACATTATTTGGATGATCCAAAGCGTTCATTTGATGGGTCTTGACATAGATATGGTGTGCCCAAAAAATCAGCTCCATCAGATCATCCTAACCCTTCAATCTATGGACGAACCTTCAGCTGAGGGGGTAAACCTTAAACAAATTGAAACTACAGGGGTGTATTTGTCACGTTTTAAACTATAGGGGTGGAAGTGGACGTGTCAGAAACTAGAGGGGGTGTAAATGTAATTATCCCAAAGTTAAAAGTGAAAACCCACGTACCCACTGTTACTGTATGTGAGTGTAATTTCTGCTTCTATGAGTTGAGTTGATTCAAGTGTTTGATTCAGCATTGTTTGATTGTAATTACAACATTGTTTGATTACAGCATTGTTTGATTCAAGTGTGATGTGAGTGTAATTACATCATTGTTTGATTCAAGTGTAATGTGAGTGTAATTTCTGCTTCTATGAGTTGAGTTGCCTTGCCAAACAAGAATTTTCCTTAAAAATTTGCGTCAACGTGAAAAAACCCGACCCGACCCGAACCGACCCGAGATTTATCATGGGTAGGGCCGGGTTTGGGAATCGTGGGTTTTCCGAAAAAAAACCCGACCCGACCCGACCCGAGATATTTCTCGGGTAGGGTTGGGTTCTCCAAAACCCTACCCGCCCGACCCGAGTTGCAGCCCTACCCAAAAGTATAGCAGAATCGGGAACACAGTCAAAATGAGTTAGAGTTGAGCATCACATCCTATCAATGCCAAAAAAAGAGGAAGTCTAAACTGAAGGAAGCCCTTGCAAAAAGAGGTGAAAGGGCTCCCCCATTTGCTGCACATCACCGTCATGTTTTGACTTTTCAGCCGTTGTTAATGCGTGATAGTGACGTGTAGCCAATAGGATAGCCCATTCACCTCTTTTTCGTAAGGGCTCCCTTCAGTCTAGAATTCCTCCCAAAAAAAAAAAAACCTCCACCTACACAGCCTGGAGCCCTTTCCCCATAAAAACAGGCCAAGCCCTTCTGCGGCAATTTACAAATGTGATGGGTTTTCATTGAACATTACTGATGTGTACAGATGATCCAAACCGTCCATTTAAGGTGAGCTCCATATGGTAGATCACTCCCAATACAAAACAATCATCCAACGCACCATCCTCTTAACCCCCAATTATTAACTGCAGAATGATCATTGTGTATAACAGTCTGTTTGGAGGCCACAGATCAAACGGTTGGGATCATCCAATGGGTGTGAATATTTTACCCTGGACCCACCACTGGACGATGTGGACAAGGTAATGGCTTTCTGAGATGCCCTTTGAATGTAAGATCCTCCGCCCTTTGAGGTTTCTCTCCAAGGCTGAGAAACCCTAGAAAATTTCTTTCCCTATTGGAGGACCTAGGGTTTTAGAGACTTTTAGGTCCTGCTTTTACAGAGGGACTATTGTATTTTACTACTATTTATGACTACTCTTTTTACCCTAAGTGGGTGGTCCATGGAAGAAAAGGGGTCTAATATATCATTTTCCTTTTAATAGGTACGCATATACACAATAACACAAACCTCGTATAATGTATGTTTCACAATATCCAACGGTTCATTTGTTGGCCCCCTCTTGCCCCAAAAATCATCTCCATATGATGTCATCCGTGAACAGATCGAAGGGTTAGGATCATCCAATAGAGATGAATGTTTTGACATGGCTTATTTTATATTGAAGCCAAACAAATGGATGGTTTAGATCTTAGAACAAAGCATCACGGGCGCCATATAATATCTCCTATTTTATGAGATATACATGTCGGTCCCACCTTGTTCAAAGGCGATCCAGCATTCCAGCAACGAAAATTTTGCACCTCTGCGCGAATGCCATATACGTGGGAGCCATCTTCTTGTCCAAAGGCCTTTCCGCAGCCAAAAAAAAAAAATGTGAACATACGTGCAGACGCCATATAAGATCAAAACCATTCACTTGTTTTGCCTAAACGTAAATAGGCATGTGACCCAAAAATCATCTCCATAGGATGAACCTTGATGCTGCACAGATATGGCCACATGTAAGAACGGTCCCGATTGCGGTGAGTCCTGCCCTATGCCTGATTCTGACGGCAAGGAAAGAGGGAGATAGCCTCGTCCTGCGACATGCGCTCACAGATAAAAGATTAAGAACCATCTGGAGTTGGAACTCCGGGGGAACCCTTCGATACTCAAGTTAGACGGGTGGCATCAGAATGAGAGCTGAACACCAGGGAGGGAGAGAGAGAGAGAGAGAGAGAGAGAGAGAGAGAGAGAGAGTAGTGGGTGCTAGGAAGACCCGGTAGATACATGCACCTGGGGGTGGTATTTGTCTGTTGTGCTCTGATGATGGCCTGGGGGAGATGGGGAGCTGACTCCAAAAGCCCCATTTTGAGTGAGTTCCAAGAAGAAGCCGACATGGAGTGGAGGGTTTCCTCTTATAGGCGGAGTTTTGTGTTCCTAGGCAGTGACAATGATGTGACATTGTGATAACCGTTGGAGACGCAGGTCATGCATGTACTGTTCTTACGCTGGTGTGATGAAGACATGCATTTGGTGTATTCTAAGGTCGGTGGAAACGACAATTTTTGTTTGTAGCGCAATCTTGCTTTCACCGTGCACCGATTTCCACCGACTATATAGACAAGTTCCAAATCATGATTTAGACAGAGAATATTTTTGGGGAATGACCTACCTAGACGAACAAATGAATGACATTTAAATATGAGGACCCGAGTTTTCTTTAACTTTTTTTTGTAAGCATAGACACATCCATGTATCACATAAAATCTTCACTTATGCAACAATAAAGTAGTAGATAAAAATAAAAATGAATGACGTATGAAGAGGACCCAACTTTTATTTTTATTTTTTTGTAGGCATATATATTAAAATACACACCCATGTATCATGAAAATTGAAAAATCTTCACTTATGCAGGAGTACATAAAAAATAAAGATTACTTCATTCCCTCGTTACCCAAAATCTTTTTTCCATGGAATGATTTTTAACCCTTTGATTTGTGTAGGTATTTATGTAACTTTTTTTTAATTTCTTGGTGGTTTTTATTTTCTTCATTTTTTTAAACTTTCTAAACCGCGCCAATGTTGCACTAAATATAGCCGAGGGCTTGGATCATCAATTTAATAAGATTTTTGGGCATTGTAAAAAACCTTTTTTTGCTCTAATACGGTGTAAAATAATGAAGATTTCATTAATCTTTGGTTGCCATACAATCAGCCCTAATGAGTGATTATATAGATCACTCAAGGATAAACAAAGAAAGATAAATATAATAATAGAAAGAGATTATCCTAATCTAATTCACTTCCCTAATCTAATCCAAGTACTTAATCTAACCCAATCAACCTAACAATCAAATCTTAGAAGATTTGATATTATTCTAAAATCCAACCAACTTGCTTAATCTACTCCAAGATAATCCAACAGTGTAGATCTGACAAATCTTAACACACCCCCTCAAACGTATATTGATTGAAAATCTATATACTTTTTTTTACAATAAAATTTCCTAGATTGATTACATTAAAATGTCCCCAGCACATTTAGTAGGCACAATGCCAAATCTTCTTGTATAATGCACACCAAGCAGATGAAGAAGGTCTTGATTGATGCTTCTTGCCAAATGTACGCCAAAGCTGGTTACCGAAAAGAAGCCACAATGGACTATATGAGAGTCAAGGCCTCCAAGGGCGAGTCTACATAAAATGGGTCACTATGGACCAATGCCAAAATTGGCGAGAATGAGCCTCCATGTGCAAGACAACTCTCTCAGGCATACACTCCAAGGGTCCGAGGCATATACCTCAACGGATTGAAGCACCTCAACTGAATAGAGTAGCTACTATTTCAAGCATGCACCCCAAGGTTCCGAGGCATATACCTTAACGGACTGAAGCACCTCAACTGAAGTAGTTTGGAGAAAGAAGATTTGAGTTAAAAAGAAAGACACAGAAAAAGAGCAATAACTAGCGCGCGGCTCAATGGCAACAATTATTGGCAAACATCAAAGAATAAGGGGTGCAAATATCAATCATGGGGAGATGAAGTTTCTCAAAATCAAGAAAGGGTGTTTTGAGTAAAATCCAAATCACTGAAAGCAAAGTGGCTGCCGCTATTGAATTTGAAGTTTGGGATTTTCCACAATAATGGGCAGTTGATAAAAGGCAAAGAAAATGGGGTGTTGCTATAAAAAATGAGTGTAGGTTTATTGGAAAGGACATAAGGAAATGATCTGGGGTGTGTAAAATGAGGAGTTGATTTCACCACTTTCCTTTTCTTCTCCTTCTGCTCAGAAAAGTGACAGAAGTTTGGAGTTTCCTGGCATTAGATGGATTTTTCCAAGGCACCCAACTTCGTTCCTTTAATTTCTCATCATCTTCACTAATCAAGGATCTGCTCGTCTAGAAAGGAGACAGAGCCAATGCCACCGGGGACCATGTAGAAATTTTGGGATTTTTATCAATCTTGGATCGGGTGACTTTCTTTCTTTTGAGATGGAGTTGCAGGTAATAAGGAGAGACAGAGGATTTGGTATTGATATGCCAGAAGAGCAAAAGAGGCTATAACAATGGATGTTTGAGAGATGGACTATGGACTAAGTGGATTGGAGGCCCAGCGGACGGCCAATGTAGCCATCCGCCAAAGTACGAAGCTTTATGGGTTGTGGTAATGGTAGGTCGATCCTTTGGCTCTGATACCATGTTAAATTTAGAGAATAGAAAATTTCTATTATTCTATGATGCAATACAATCAAGCCCAATGAGTGTTTATATAGAGAACACTCAAGTAGATAAACATAGAAAGAGATATGAGATAATTTGGGGAGATAATCCTAATCTAATCTTGTTACTTAATCTAGCCTTCTTCCTTAATTTACCCCTAATCAAATCAATCTAAAATCCACCCTAATCAATCTACGATTTGATTTTATTCTCTAATAATCTACCTATAGAGGGAGCAAACAATAATTAGCATCTAAATATGAGGGCCCCACTTTACTGTTTTTGTGGGCATGAATTTATGTTTCAGACTCATGTATCATATAAAGTTGTCACATATAAAACAATAAAGTAGTATAGAAGAAAATAAAGATAAGCACACTTACATTCCCTCGTGGGTCAAGTCCCAAAAATATCTCCATATGATGATTCTAACACTTGATTGTGGTTGTTTTTATGTTGTCTTTTTTTTTTTTTTGGAGATTTTTATGTTGTCATTTTTTATTTCGTGGAGATTTTTGTTGTTGTGCATGCATGCATTCACGCTCATGTATCATAAAATCCCCACTTATAAAAGCAAAAATGTACATAAAAAATAAAGATTACTTGCATTCCCGTGCTAGGTCATGTCCCAAAAATCTTCTCCTTAAGATGATTCTAACCCTTGATTGTGGATTTTTTAGGTTTTTTTTTTTTTTTTTTCAATTTTGTAGAGATTATTATATTGTCGATATTTTCAATAAAGATTACTTGATTCTAGCCCTTGATAGTGGATGTTTTTATGATTTTTTTTTTTTTTTTTTACTTTGTGGAGATTTTTATGCTGTCATTATTTTGAACTTTCTTAGTCACCTATCATATGGAGTCCACTTTCGGGCACAGCCTACCTATGAGCGCTCACTTCACTCTTTATTTTTGGTTGGGCATGAAATACACGCTCATGTACATATAAAACAATAAACTAGTGGATAGAAAATAAAGATTACTTGCATTCTCACTCTATGTATCTGTCATGTCCCATAAATCTTCTTCTCCATAAGATGATTCCAACCCTTGATGGTACATGGAGAAGAGCCATCTGGGCACGACCAACCTATGGTGAGACCAACAAATGAATGGCATTTAAATATGAGCATATATGTCAATACAGGCTCATGTATCATTTCCATGGGGAAGTCCACATCCTCCACTCCTCAATCCAATTCTTCCTCTCAATTGTTTATGCCAAAGACAGGGGTTCCGAAAGAAGAAATGTCTGGGACTCCCTCAGACTCATCTCTCAGTCTATAACCCATCCTTGGGCGGTTCTAGGTGATTTCAATGCCATTCGCTTCGATGAAGAAAGTCTGGGAGTGGCAAATCTCATCCAAGCAGACGTTGAAGAATTCAATGATTGTATCTTTGATTGTGCTCTTGCCCAAGTCCGTTCAGTGGGGCACTTTTACTCGTGGTCTAACTGCTCAAACACTGGTAATCTGAAGCTAAGGAGGCTTGATCGGTGCCTGGTAAATGAGGAATGGCTCTACAATTTCCCTCTAACCTTGGCAAACTACAAAAACTCTGGGCTTTCGGATCACTCTCCTCTCATAGTTCAGATGGGCCAAGATAATGCTAAAAGGAAAACTCCCTTCAGGTTCCTAAATATGTGGTTAGATGATCTTTCTCTCTATGAGGTTGTTGAGAAAGCTTTGGCCACCAAAATTAAAGGCAACCCCATGTTCAGAGTGGTAAAAAAACTGAAAGCAGTAAAAGAGAGCATTAAGACCTGGAATAGGAACATTTTTGGTAGGGTTGATAACCAACTTCCCATTGCCAAACTTGACCTTGATAACATTCAATCCCAGCTAGCTTCTGACCCTGCAAATCCCCTTCTGAAATCCAAAGAATTTGAAGCCAAGCAGAATGTCATTTCCCTCTCCAACTTAGAGGAGATTCCAACTCTGCTTTCTTCATGCAGCCTTAAAAACTAGAAGAAATTGTTAGTGATTTTGGATTTCCAAAATCATGTATTTTGCATGTTTTAGTGTTTTGGAAAATGTTTTATCAAAAGCGTTTGGAAAAAAGAAAATATTTTCTTGGAAAGATTTGCTTTTACAAAAGGATGTAAAAGTGTAGTTGAAAAGATAGTCCCGTACCGGATGAGAGAAGGGCTTATAAAGCACTACACTTTTCTAGTACTTGTTGATTGCACATTGGGTTGAACCCATGGTTGGACTCGCGGGACGGTGCAACGCACCGTTCGCACGCGCGCGTGGGCAATGGGCAATAGGCTATAGGGCGCATAGTGGCGCTTTATTGGCGCTTTTTTAGGCGCACTTTGCACTTCTCCAAGGGGGTGCGATCCACACCATAGATGATTGATCTAACGATGACTGGGTTGGAGAGAGGTTTTACTCAAACCAACAGTCACCTCTAGGGTCAATCAGGACCGTTCAATATCAATGGGTGCGATCTAACGGTCATATTTCAAACATTCTGGAAAGGTGCCCTGTAGAGGTGTTTTTCACACTGAAAAGACACCAGGTGGTCTACAAAATGTGCAGAATTCAGTCATTTCAATATAGAAAAACGAATTGGGAATTCTGACAGACTTTACACTCTCTTCTACACTCCTACAAAATCCCCAAGTATTTCTACATACTGTTTTTCTTTTGTTTACTGTTTTTCTGCAGAAACAGTATCTAGAAATTTCTCTAAGGCTTGAAATTTCGGAAGGGCATTTCGGGTTTGATTCCGCTAGTGCTACGCGTCATCAAACATTAGTAGGGCTTCCCTACTAGGCTTCATTGTATCTTGGAGGCAATTCGCGGATCCCCTTTGCACACTACTAGTGGGGGCGAATCTTGTCTTAAGGAAAGTGATATCACGCCTTGAAGCAACAAGTTTCTGTTTTCTATCAACAACAGTACCCTCAACTTTTTCCAACAAAAATCACAACAGCATCCAAGCCCTCTCCTCCCCTGATGGCACAGTCTCTTCTGATCTAGATCAAATTTCAAATTCCCTGGTTCTTATCTTTCAAAATATGTTAAACAAGCATAAGAACCTCATCCCCCCAGCTCAGAAATTCCTGAACCAATAACCAAACTCTCTCCAATTCAATCATCCCACCTGGTCAGACCTATTTCCCAAGAAGAAACGGAATTTGTTATTAAGCATTGTGATGGGGAAAAGGCCCCTGGGGCAAATGGCTTTAACGGAAGTTTTTTCAAAAGTTCCTAGTACTTAGTTTGGACTGAGGTTACTGAGGCCATCCAATATTTTTTCTCCTCAAAAAACCTCCTCCCTAAAATTAATACCACCTTCATCTCCCTGATCCCCAAGACTCTGGATGCTGCAGCCCCAGAAATGTTCCGTCCAATCTCCTTACGCAATTTCCTTTACAAGATAATTACTAAAGTGATGGCAAACAGGCTAAGAGTTGTTATGAATGAATGAATTAGTCCTCAGCAATCTGCCTTTATAAGGGGAAGGCTTATCAAAGATAACATCCTTCTAGCTCAGGATTTAGTCCATAATTTCCATCTTGATAGTAAAAATCCTACATTGTGCCTCAAATTGGACCTCAAAAAGGCTTTTGACAATGTAAACCACCACTCTCTCCTCCAATTCATGAGAAAAATGCGACGCCATGAAACCTGGCTTCAATGGACTCAACAGTGCATTCAAAAACCTCAGTTCTCTATGCTGATTAATGGATCTCCTTGTGGTTTCTTCAGTTCCAGCAATGGTCTTCGCCAAGGGGACCCCCCCTCTCTCCCCTTATTTTCTGCATATGCATGGAGATGTTCACTTGCAGCATGGAAGAGGCCCTAGCTAAGGGTTCTATCTGCACCCCATTCTCTAAAAGAGGTACTATCATCTCCCACCTCCTTTTTGCTGATGATTTGCTAATCTTTGCAGAAGCCACCCCCTCTCACAAGCCGGGGCATTAGAGATTGCATTATAAAATTCTCAGCCTGTTCGAGCCTGGAAGTTAATAAATCAAAGAGCAAAATCTTTTTCTCCAAAGGCCAAAACTGCTTCAAGAATATGATCATAAACACTCTTAACATTTCTGAGGGTGAACTTCCAATTAAGTACTTGGGGCTCCCCCTAATTACAACAAGGCTTTCTTCATCCGATTGCATCCCCCTCCTCTCAAAAATTCGGAAAAGAATCTCAACCTGGTCCTCAAAGATGTTGACTAGATCTGGCAGATTTGAACTTACTCGCATTGTTATGAATTCTTTCAACCTTTTCGGGTCTGTTGTTTTTCATATTCTGGCTGCAACTTTAAACAAGATTGAGCAAATTTTCAGAAATTTTATTTGGGGAGGTTCAGAAATCAGAAATTCATATCACCCGGTAAACTGGGATTCTCTCTGCACTCCAAAAGCTGAAGGGGGGTTAGGAATTCGAAGGCTTCAAGACATCAGTGAAGCTTGTAAACTAAAGCAGCTATGGAACATTATCAGTGACAGGCAAACCCTGTGGTCAAATTGGTACAAGGCCAAATATATCAGAGAAAGGAATGTCTGGACTCTCAAGCCTCCTCAAAAAATGTCATGGGGAGCTCAAATCGTCTTAAGTTCTAGAGAGAAAGCAAAAAACCTTATCTGCTATACAATTGATGATGGAGCTGGGACTGATTTTTGGACCCAACCTTGGCACCCGAATGGCCCCCTCCTTGATCTCTATCCAAGAAGAAGGATCTCCAGAGCCACACCCAGTAACGTCCATATTGACGAAATATTCACATAAGGCAATTGGAACAAAGATACCATAAATTGTCTGCCCAGGTTTCTTCCTCTGTTTGAAAAGGTAATTCATACTCCTGGGTCAGGAAATCATGCTATCTGGAAGCCCAATCCTGATGGGTCCTTCACCATTAAAACTGCTTGGGAATCCCTTCTGATCCATCATCCTAGAGTTCCTTGGTTTAAAAGTATCTGGTACCAAGGCCATATTCCGAAGCATAGCTTCGTAGGATGGCAAGCCATCCTTAACAAGCTAAGTACTAGAAATAAACTATCCTACCAGGGGCCCTCAAGAGACATTCACTGCCCATTATGTTTGGTTGAAAGGGAAGACACAAACCATCTGTTCTTTAAATGTGCCTACTCCACTTGGATTTGGAGATCCGTTCTATGGAGATTCAGCTACAAGAGGAAACCCCTTCATTCTTTAAAATTGGAAGAGGAATGGATCAGGCAAATCACTAGGGGAAAAAACCAATCAGCAACTGGACTCCGGATTGCTTTCAATGCCTCCATCTATCACATTTGGACAGAACAAAACAGGAGAATTAATGAACAAAAATTCCAGCACAAGAAATCAATCCTCAATGAAATTCTCCTTATTATCATAACAAGGTGCATCCATCTTGGTCTAAATGACCTCCCTTCTTCTAGAGCCTATTCTGTAACAACTGAAAATTTTTGGAGTTTTATTTAAAATATTTTCACCCAAAAATTTTATGATTCGGAATGTATTAAATTAACCTAGTTAATATGTTTCATAAAAAGGGTTTCAAGGGGTATTTTTAACACTTTATAAAAAGTCAGTGGAGGCTTTAATTTTCAATTTTTGGTGGGACCCTACAATTAGCCTGTAACTCATTCTCTTTCATAACCGACCCTCTTGATTTTGATTTAAAATTTGATATTTGCACCCCAAGTTTTAATTAAAGTGGGTGTGGCAAGATTGCCCAAACAAGATTATCACACTAGGCAATTGTGTGAGGGGCATTCTTGGCATACAATTTTGGGACGTGTTCCCATCTTTAGCAAGAAATCTAAAAATTTCAGCCGTGGGTATCACTTCCAAAAATTTTGGCGCTACTCCCATTTTGGGTGAGATTACAATTAATCCTTCCCTAGTTGGGGCGCCACTTGTGGGCCCATATTTTATATACATATATTATATGTCTATACTCATACATCATAAGTGGAGAACCAACTTCCCTTTTAAGAAAACCTCTGTACGTTTCTCCTTAGAAGGAAGACGTACAGTATTAACAAAATTAGAGGGCCACTTGCTTTACAAAGTAGAATTTTGGGGAAACTTACTTCAAATTTAATATATAAAGAAAGAAAGAAGTGGGGACGTGTGCACTTATGCCATCCCATACTTCCTTAAAATATTTTATGTGCCACCTTCAATCTTGCAATCAAAGATTTTTCTTTTGTTAACCTTTTAATTTTCCTTGGTGGATCAATTGGAAGCATGGTAAGTAAAAATAGAGAACTTATGTAAATAGGGATTTCTTGGGTAGGAATCGAATTTCATAAATTAAGAAGTCTTCCTCTCTTTCCCTCCCTCTTATGAACGTGTATTGCATCCTTTTCTTTTCCCAACAAATTTTTGGAGAAAGAGAGAGAGAGGTGTTCGGCCATTTAAAAGAAAAATGAGAAGAGAGGTTCATATTGATTCATTGACTACAAGTAAGTGCTCAGTGAACTAATCATTTCTTTTCTTCGAATAGGCTTATGTGACAAAAATAAAATGAAATAATGGGACTTCTAAAACCTTCTTACAAAGCCCATATCTTATATAATTTACATCATCTCCTTGAGTTATAATTTGTCTTTTTCGGAACAAGACTATATACAGATAAATGGCAAATGAATTAATGTTCAAAAGAAATTAAGAAAATTTTTGAGCACACATATTAAATAAGAGCCAAAGATTTTAGTTCCAAGATTTGTACCTTGCCAATGTCAAATAAATCTGTAAAATTTTTGGTAATCGACCTTGGTATGCCAAATGAAATGTTATTATACGTATAAATTATTGGAAATTTTGTTATTATATATATATATATATATATATATATATATATATATATATATATATATATATATATACAGGTAGATGTCCTCTAATAAGATTTTTTTTAAATCAGTACTTTCATATTAAGTTAAGGAAATTTCTTATATTTTAGTTCGATCAGTGTTTTTAATATCAAGTTATTTTGATATCTATATTCGTTATATAACTAGTAAAGGGCTGAAAATCGATGGCTAATTTAACACCTTAAATATAAGTAATCACTTATTCAAATAAATCGAGAATATTGGAGTAAAGAGAACTAGGTGCCTAACTTAGGATGAGATTTAGCGATTTAATGAAAAGCTTAGTTGTGTGTGCGGTTCCATGATCCCAGGATTTGTGCTTCTCTGATTCTGGTTAGAAGCGGCTTCAAATTTTCCCAAGTTCTGACGACAAGGCAAGTTTTGGTTACTCACTTAATGATGTTTTTAATGTTGATGTGGTTTTATTATTCTATTTTTCATAATAATGAAATGAATAATTTAGCATGTGTAATAAGAGTGGATTGTTCTAGGCATGTTATTCCGATTTCAATTAATTAATGCTTGAAATTGGATAATGATTGGAAAATTGAAATATGGATTGTAAAAGAAAGGCTTTATTGGAAAATAATTGTACACATATTTAGGATTGAGGATAATAGGAGGGAGGACTAAGGAGAACCCTTAGATCCAACCTTGGGTGGAAAGCCAAAAGCCAACCAGTCCGAGAGCGTACGACAGCTGGTGGGCGATGCATTGGGAGGAACCCTTGTGGTGAACCGATCGAAATCCTAAAGTGGATCACGTTCCATTAGAGAATGGAGGGTCCTTGATGGTCAATGATCACCGGCCAGACTAGAAAGCCACCGCAGTACATGAGGAGAAAATCAACGGGAACTGCCGCATGATCATTGGGGAAAAGGAGAGATCATTTAAAGTTTCACTCGTGCATTGCATTTTACAATTATTTGTTTTAGTTATAAGTTGATAATAAGACTGCTACAGTTCATGTTTTATTATTGTTCCATTGTTGTAGAAAATATTATGGTGAAATACATGTCGCTTAATTTCATTATTCAGAGAGTTTCCTTTACTTGCTTCTAACCCTCATATCCTACAAGAATGGTAGGTGAAGAGGAGGGAGCTTTTGCGAATGAAGACATTTGATGAGACCAATGCGGGCATTTGGGGTGCTAGAGTCATAGAGTGCAGATTGACATCATGGTCACTTCCGTGGTTTTGGTTTATTTGGATTTAGGATTTATTATTTTGGTTATTCAGACTTTGGGTTTAATTGTGTTAGTGGGTCTCAAAGTTGGAGACATTTTTTTTATTGTTAGTTGTTCACGAGAATAATGATGATGGGAAGGTTTTAATTTATTTAGTTTTAATTAATCGCTTCCGCTATTTGTTATCTGTTTAAAAAGAAAAAGAAAAAAAAAAAAGTTTCAGTGGTTTTGGTAGCGACCTCAGGCAATGGAAGCCGGGTCGTTACATATTCTCTCAGTCAGAACCTTCAGCTCCCTCTTTTTGTGAATGTCATTGGTCCAAAGTTCTGTCATTGGTTCCCTCCAGATACAAGCTAGTGCAAACTTAATTCTGATGCTGCTTTGGCAGGAGATCTTGCTGCTATTAGAGGGTTACTGAGAGATAATTTTGGAGAACCCTTAACTGCCTTCTCCATTAACTCTAATGCTGCTACAATCCAAGAATTAGAAATCGATGCAATATTCTATAGTATTAAGCTGGCAAGCAAAAAAAAACATAACAAATCTTTGGACCGAATCCGATTCCCCCCTTGCAGGTAATACCATTAGAGGCCTCATCCCCTGCATTTGGAAGAAAAAACACATTCTGAACCAGATAAACTCTGATCTAAGATCTTTTCAGAAGTGGATCATATCCCATACATGGAGGGAAGCGCATAGAGGTGCTGATTTCCCTTCCAAGCATGACTGCCCGGTCAAAGGAAAAGACATCCCCAAGCAAAACCTTCCAAAGGATCTTTTATCCATCTGCAATGAAGATTTCTCTGGGAAAATTTATACTCTATTGATGTTTACAGGATCTTCCCCTTGACTAGAATCTCTCTTGATTTTTGCCCCTTTAGTATTTTACTGATTCATATCAATGTAATTTCAAGGGAGTGTGTTCGCTTCCATCAGGCTGTTCAGGTAGCCCTCTCTTTGTAATCCTTTTGTTTTTATGATATCTGGTCGGGGTCATGCCTAACCCCAATTCCAGCCCTTGATAGTGGATATTTTTATGATTTTAATTTTTTACTTTGTGGATATTTTTATGTTGTCCTTGTTTTGAAAATTTTTTTGAGGGTTTGGACCATCATATGAAGAAGAACTTTCGGCCACGGCCTACCCCTATGGTGAGGACCAAGAAATGAATAGGATTAAATATGAGCTCTCATTTCACTTTTTTTTTTTTTTTGAGGCATGTATTCTGGTATCATATAAAATTGCCACATATAAAACAATAAAGTAGTAGATAGAAAAGGATTGCTTGCATTCCCATGCTATATAGATAGGTATGCCCCAGAAACATTCTCCATAAGATGATTCTAACCCTTGATTGTGGATGTTTTTATATTTTTATTATTTTTTCATTTTTCAGAGATTTTTGTATTGTCCTTATTTTGAACTTTCTAAGTCGTCAATACGTTCAGATCATCATATGGAGAAGAACTTTTCGGGCAACCTATGAGGACTAAGAAATGAATGGCATGTATGTTGGGCTAACTAAATACACGCTCATGTATCGCTCATGTATCGCTCATGTATCATAACATCGGGAAAATAAAGATTACTTGCATTCTTAGGCATATTTGGAGGGTTTGGATCATCATATTGAGAAGAATTCTTAGGCACAACCTACCCTATGGTGAGACCAACAAACGAATGGCATTTAAATTTGAGGACTCACTTTACTCTTTTATGGGCATGTATTTATGGTGTACACATTCCCAATAACGTGTGTGGGACCTTCATAGGTAGGATGAACCACCGTTGGAGCAGTTCTCCAGAGGGCTTGGCTACCATGCATGGCTTAGGCCTCAAACCTAGTAGGGCCTAGCCAATCTCATGGAGAACACCACCAATGGTAGTTACGCCCAACGCGACACCTACGGTTCAACATAAAACTAAAATACCTAGGCCTAATTTAATCTTGAATAAACCCCTGGGTTTGGTGGTTACCCTCCTTGTATATCACACCCTAGGATTGGTTTCCTCACTTGTATAGTTACCCTAGCTCTAGGGTTAATGAAATATATCCCATTAAAAACCCATTGTAAGTAATCATAGGGATGACCCGTGAGCTTTCGAGTGACAAAGAACTGCACCTACTCTGCACATTAGGGACAAAAACCTTCAAATATTAGTATCTCTTCTGCAAAATCAGTAAAAAAAATGAGAAAGAAAGTTATTAAACTAACCTCCTTCCTAGCCACTTTCAGTTTTACTCTCAGCTGCTTTAACATATTCAAGAAGTTGTGAGTGAGAATTCTTGAAGATGGATAGAGAAAAGTTTGAGTTAATAAGGAGGTTAAGGATACTTGACATGTGCTAAATAAATTTCAAGACTAGGAAAATGTTATCAACATGCCTGTGCAAAGGAGATGCCAATTCGTCTGTGAGCATTCCTGACAGTCTCGAGTACATTTTGAACTCTTCCACAAGCTTAGACCCCCACCACCACACCCCCCACTAACAAGATGATTTAAACCATTCACACACACCTTACACAGTGTTTCATAAGTTGTGACTCATAGAACATACATATTAAACCACTCCACAAACAAGAACATATACACAAGCTCCACAAACAAGAACATACATAATCCCCACAAATGGGAACATACATACTCAAGCCATAGATACAATACATAGGCCATGACTCAAAATAACCCAGTGCGGTGCTACAGTGTTCTCCAAAAGGAGTCTCCCCATTCAAGCTTATTCTAGAACTTCTTCTCCATTGTCAAGACTCACTGATCTAGAATTAGCACAAATCAGGATCTCACCTACTAAGTAAAACTTCTTTGGATGTCAGAAAATTTGATATAAAATGAATTACTACTATACGTTACTATACGTTTACCTCAGTCGCCCAACTTCTCCTCCTTGTAGTTGATTTTCTGTCACCCCCATGTACTGAACTTTGTATGTGAGCACTGCCCTACCTAAAATGAATTTCTATATCTGATGGGTTGGATGAATAATTTAATAAGATTTTTGGGCACCATCTGATCGCCGCTAGATATGAGGGGCCCACTTTACTTTTTTTTGGGGTATGAATTTATGTTTAAATTACACACAAATGTATCGTATATTCGTATAACATTGCCACTTATAAAAAAACAACAAAGTAATAGATAAAAAAATAAATAAAGAACTTTGGGGCACGGCCTACCTATGGTGAGGACCAAGAAATGAACAGCATTTAAATATGAACGCTCACTTTACTTTGTTTTGTTGGGCATGTACTTGTGTATCATGTAAAATTGTGACGTATAAAACAATAAAGTAGATAGAAACGGATTGCACTCCCATGCTATATACATAGGTCATGCCCCAAAAGATGATTCTAGCCCTTGATGTGGTGGATGTTTTTATGATTTTATTTTTTTTATTTTGTGGAGATTTTTATGCTGTCGTTATTTTGAACTTTCTACACCGTCTATGTACACAAAATATACATGAGGGTTTAGATCATCATATGGAGAGAACTCTTCGGGCAAGACCAACCTATGGAGAGGACTCTTCGGGCAAGACCAACCTATGGAGAGGACCAACCTTATGGAGAAGACCAACAATGAGTGCTCACTTTACTTTTATTCTGTTGGGCATGATATGTTACACTCATGTTACATATAAAACAATAAAGATTACTTGCAGATACATAAATAATGTCCCAAAAATCTTCTGATTCTAACTCTTGATTGTGGATATTTTTATGTTGTCACTATATGCCATCTCTGTTACACAATATATTTGAGGATTTGGATCATCATATGGAGAAGAACTTTCCGGCACGACCTACCAATGGTGAGTACCAACAAAATTAATGGCACATGAGGGCTCCCTTTAGGTTTTTTTTGTTGGGCATGTTAAGTTGAAATACACGCTCATGTGTCATTTAAAATCGCCACATATAGAGATGAAAATAAGATGATTCTAGCCCTTGATTGTAGATGTAAAATTTTATGTTGCCGTGTTATTTTGAACCTTCTAAGCCGTCTATGTTACTCAAAATGTATTTGAGGGTTTGGATCATCATATGATGAAGAACTTTCGAGGCACGACTACCCATCGGTGAGGACCGACAAATTAATGGCATTTTTATAAACCCCTGGGATTGGGTTACCCTCCTTGTATTTTACACTAGGATTGATTTCCTCACTTGAATAGCTACCCTACCTCTAGGGTCCATGAAAAACATCGAAACCCATTGTAAGTAATCATAGGGTATATACCTTAGAGATGACCTGTGAGCTTTCAAGTGACAAAGAACTGCAACTACTCTGCACATGGGAAAAAAACCTTCAAATGTCAGTATCTCCTATGAAAATCAGTAAAAAAAAAAAAAACTAACCTCCTTACTAGCCACTTTCAGTTTTACTCTCAGCTGCTTTGACATATTCAAGAAGTTGTGAGTGAGAATTCCTGAAGATGGATAAAGAAAAGTAAGAGTTATAAGGAGGTTAAAGGATACTTGACAATGAGTTAAAATAAATTTCAAGACTAGGAATCAAATGTTATCAGCATACCTGTCCAATGCAGATACCAATTCGTCTGTGAGCATTCCCGACAGTCATGAGAACTTTTGAACTCTTCAGCAAAAGCTTAGACCCCCGCTAACAAGATTATTAACCATTCACACAGACCTTACACAATGTTACATAAGTTGTGACCCATAGAACATACATATTAAACCACTCCACAAACAAGAACATATACACAAGCTCCACAAACAAGAATATACATAATCCCCACAAATGGGAACATACATACTCAAGCCGTAGATACAATACATAGGCCGTGACTCAAAATAACCCAGTGTTCTCCAAAAGGAGTCTCCCCATTCAAGCTTGTTCTAGAACTTTCTCCATTGTCAAGACTCACTGATCTAGAATTAGCACAAATCAGGATCTCACCTAATAAGTAAAACTTCTTTGGATGTCAGAAAATTTGATATAAAATGAATTACTACTATATATTTACCTCAGTTGCCCAACTTCTCCTCCTTGTAGTTGATTTTCTGTCACCCCTATGTACTGAACTTTGTCTGTGAGCACTGCCCTGCCTAAAATGAATTGCTATATCTGATGGGTTGGATGAATAATTTAATAAGATATTTGGGCAGTGCCTGATCGCCGCTAGATATGAGGGTCCCACTTTACTTTTTCCTATGGGTATGAATTTATGTTTAAATTACACACTAATGTATCGCATAACATTGCCAGTTATAAAAAACAACAAAGTAGTAGATAAAAAAATAAAGATTACTTGCATTCATTCACTCATTGTAGCCCCAAAAATCTTATCCATAGGATGATTCAAACCATTTGATTTGTGGAGGGTTTTATGTTGTCATTTTCATGTACTCTCTAAGTCGCCCATGTTACATTAAATATATTTAGGGTTTGAATCATCGTAGGAAGATGAGTTTGGGGGCATAAGCATGGTGGGGAGAAACAAATGAATCACACCTAAATATGAGAGAGTCCCCTGCTTTAAATATATTTGAGGGGTATACAAATTATAGAGTAATGAATAAAAAATAAAGTAATAGATAAAAAAAATAAAGATTACTTGCTTTTCCTTCATTATAGATTGGTCGTGTCCCTAAAACCTTCTCCATAAGATGATTCTAACCCATGATTTGTGGATGTCTTAATCATTTTTTTAATTTTGTGGCGATTTTTATGTTGTCACTTTAACTTTTTAAGTCGTCCAAATTTTTTTTATTTTGTGCCGATTTTTATGTTGTCATATATTATTTTGAACTTTTTAAGTCATCTATGCTACTTATATTTTGTGGCTATTTCTATGTTACATGAAATATATTTGAGGGTTTGAGTCGTCATTGGGATGTCTTAATGTTGTCTTTTTTATTTTGTGGTTATTTTTATGTTATTATTTTGAACCTTTTAAGTCGTCTATGTTACATATATTTGAGGGTTTGAATCGTCATAGGGAAATAATTTTTAGGACACGACCTACCTACAAATGAATGACATCTTAATATCAGGGCTAACTTTTAAAAAAAAATTGAGGGTACACATTCCAAATAACATGCGTGCCGCACATTCTCATCGAAAAGAGTCCAAATATCAACTGATGGATTCATTGGTCGGCGCCGTGAAAAGTGAAACCACCACTATAGCAGTTCTCCTTGGGCCAATGAACCGATATGGTTTGACAACATCGCACTAAAAACTATTGCAGAATATTGGGCCTAGCCATATACTGTGCCCAGGGGGCCCCGGGCCTGGACCCGTCGTACGTAGTGATGGGGGATATATACCTCGGATGACAGCTTGTGAGCTTTTTTAAGTGACAAAGAATTGCAGCTACTCTGCACATTAGGGAAAAAAACTTCAAATTTAGTCCCACCTTCAAAATCACTAAAAAATATGAGAAAGAAAGTTCTCAAACTAACCTCACTAGTTTCCCTCTCAATTTTACTCTCAGTTGCTTGAATATATGCGAGTGTTCTTGGAGATAGATAAAGAAAAGGATAGTTAATAAGGGTACTCTACAATGCACTAAATAAATTTCACGACTACCAGTCACTTTCAGTTTTACTCTCAGCATATTCAAGAAGTACTGAGCGAGTATTCCTGGAGATTGATAAAGAAAAGGATAGTTAATAAGGAGGTAAAGGGTACTCTACAATGCACTAAATAAATTACACGACTATTAATCAGATGTCTTATTAACAAGCCCCACAAATAGGAACATACATACACAAGCCCCACAGGCATGCATAAGCTATGACTCAAAAGAACTTCTTTGGATGTCAGAAAATTTGATATAAAATGGATTGCTACATGTTTAGCTCAGCTGCCCAAGTCTCCATGTATTTAATTTGATCTCACCCATGTAAGAAAATTTGCCAGCAAACATGTACCTGTTTGGGTATGCACTGCATTATTTGTAGCACCCTTTCCTACAGCTGATTTCTGCATGTTGGAACCCCAATACAAGAAGATTGGGCTTATTAGTAGCACGACATGTTTGTTCTAGACCATAAAACATCTGAAAGTTGTAGTCCACGTCCCCAGGATGTCTTAAAAATTACCCTTTTTTAGCCATAACAATTTTAGATGCAAGCTAAGTGCAGAAACTTCTGAGAACCCAGATGAAGAGAGTGAAAAAAAAAAAAGACAACCACAAAAAGGCAACCTTATAATTGATGGCTGAATAAAATTCAAGACAGGAATTAGACTAAGATCTCATGTAAAAAAAAATTCAATTTAGAGAGTTGAGTTAGTTACACAGGGCCTCAATATAATCTCAGCTCTCGTTTTCTAATAAAACCCTGGAATAAAAAGGGTGTCATGAAAGCCTTGAAGCTCTAATGAATTGGTAGATCTGAAACGGCAAAGAAAACCCATTTGACAGATATTCTATTCCTCAAAATAAAAAAAAATAAAAAACATGGTTGTATATTCTCAGGTCAGAAAACAACTGCAAGAAATCTTAATCTCAACAGAGTACAAATGTTAAAAATAGCAGCACAGGAAAATGCAAAGAAGAAAAATAATGAAATAGAGAAACCGACGAGAATTTGAAGGGTGTGGCTAAAAAGATTTCAGAAGAACCAGAGACCCATCTTGACGAAAGAGAGAAAAAAATGTCGGCAATATTAAACTCACAGAAGAAAGGAGAAAACAAAACTTTAAAAAGCCAATGAAGATGAATATCAGCCACTGCTGTCACTCATTATAACTTAGCGGAAAAATACCATCACGGCTCATCAACAAACAAAAATTGAAATAGAAACTAAGACTTAAAGAGAAGTTCTTGTTCTGCACTCGTCCAATCTCTTTTTCTTTCTTTCTGTTTTCAACATTCTTTCCTCCACTTGGGAAATAAAGAGTAGCTTCTTCTCTTCTTCCAATCTTTTTAATTCAAAACATGTGTGAGACCACCATATAGGTAGGTTGAACCAGGAGGCTTGGCTACCCCATGCATGGCTTAGGCCTCAAACCAGGGGCTAGTAGGGCCTAGCCAATCTCATGGAGAACACCACCAATGGTTACGCCCAACGCGACACCTACGGTTCAACATAAAACTAAAATACCTAGGCCTAATTTAATCTTGAATAAACCTTTGGGATTGGTGGTTACCCTCCTTGTATTTTACACTAGGATTGATTTCCTCGCTTGTATAGCTACCCTACCTCTAGGGTTAATGAAAAACATCGAAACCCATTATAAGTAATCATAGGGTATACCTAAGAGATGACCCGTGAGCTTTCAAGTGACAAAGAACTCCAACTACTCTGCACATTAGGGAAAAAAACCTTCAAATGTTAGTATCTCCTCTAAAAATCAGTAAAAAAAAAGAGGAGAGACAAAGTTCTTAAACTAACCTCCTTACTAGCCACTTCAGTTTTACTCTCAGCTGCTTTAACATATTCAAGAAGTTGTGAGTGAGAATTCCTAAAGATGGATAAAGAAAAGTTTGAGTTAATAAGGAGGTTAAGGATACTTGACAATGTGCTAAATAAATTTCAAGACTAGGAATCAAATGTTATCAACATACCTGTACAATGGAGATGCCAATTCGTCTGTGAGCGACAATCTTGAGTACGTTTTGAACTCTTCAGCAAGATGATTTAAACAATTCACACGGACCTTACACAGGGTTACATAAGTTGTGACTCATAGAACATACATACATCTTTAAACCACTCCACAAACAAGAACATAAGCCCCGCAAATAGGAACACATACATACTCAAGCCCTACATGCATACATAAGCTGTGACTCAAAAGAACCCAGTGTGGTGCTTCAGGGTTCTCCAAAACGGGTCTCCATTCAAGCTTGTTCTACAACTTCTTCTCTATTGTCAAGACTCACTGACCTAGAATTACCACAAATCAGGATCTCACCTAGTAAGCAAAACTTCTTTGGATGTCAGAAAACTTGATATAAAATGAATTACTATACGTTTACCTCAGTTGCCCAAGTATCCTTGTAGTAGATTTGCTGTCAGCCCCATGTACTGAACTTTGTCTGTGAGCCCTGCCTGCCTAAAATGAATTGCTATATCTGATGAGTTGGATTAGCAATTTAATAAGATTTTTGGGCATTGCCATATGAGGGGCCCACTTTACTTTTTTTTATGGGTATGAAATTTATGTTTAAAATACACACTAATGTATCACATAACATTGCTACTTATAAAAAACAACAAAGTATACACATTATAGAGTAACAAATAAAAAATAAAGTAAAAGATAAAAAATGCTTTTCCCTCACTATAGATAGGTCATGTCCCTAAAATCTTCTCCATAAGATGATTCTAACACTTGATTTGTGAATGTCTTAATCATTTTTTTATTTTTTGGCAATTTTTATGTTGTCATTTGAACTTTTTAAGTCGCCTCATTTTTTATTTTGTGGCGATATTTATGTTGTCAAATTATTTTGAATTTTTTCAGTCGTCTATGTTACATGAAGATTTGAGGGTTTGAATCGTCATAGGGATGTCTTAATGTTGTCATTTTTTTATATTTTGTGGTGATTTTTATGTTCTCATTATTTTGAACCTTTTAAGCCGTCTATGTTACATGAAATATATTTGAGAGTTTGAATCGTCATAGGGAAATAGGGAAATGATTTTTAGGAGACAACCTACCTACATGAAGATTTGAGGGTCGTCTATGTTACATGAAGATTTGAGGGTTTGAATCGTCATAGGGATGTCTTAATGTTGTCATTTTTTTTTATTTTGTGGTGATTTTTATGTTCTCATTATTTTGAACCTTTTAAGCCGTCTATGTTACATGAAATATATTTGAGAGTTTGAATCGTCATAGGGAAATAGGGAAATGATTTTTAGGAGACAACCTACCTACATGGTAATGGATCAACAAATGAACTTTTTAAGTCGCCTCATTTTTTATTTTGTGGCGATATTTATGTTGTCAAATTATTTTGAATTTTTTCAGTCGTCTATGTTACATGAAGATTTGAGGGTTTGAATCGTCATAGGGATGTCTTAATGTTGTCATTTTTTATTATTTTGTGGTGATTTTTATGTTCTCATTATTTTGAACCTTTTAAGCCGTCTATGTTACATGAAATATATTTGAGAGTTTGAATCGTCATAGGGAAATAGGGAAATGATTTTTAGGAGACAACCTACCTACATGGTAATGGATCAACAAATGAATGGCATCTTAATATCAGGGCCAACTATAAAAAAAATTTGAGGGTACACATTCCAAATAACATGCGTGCCACAGGTGAGGCCAACAAACGAATGGCATTTAAATTTGAGGACTCACTTTACTTCTTTTTTTATGGGGATACGATATACACATTCCAAATAACATGTGTATAATAGAAACTAAGACATAAAGAGAAGTTCTTGTTCTCTACTCGTCCAATCTCTTTTTCTTTCTCTCTATTTTCAACTTTCTTTCCTCCACTTGTGAAATATAGAGTAGCTTCTTCTCTTCTTCCAAACTTTTTAATTCAAAACATGTGTGGGACCACCATATAGGTAGGTTGAACAAGGAGGCTAGGCTACCCCATGCATGGCTTAGGCCTCAAACCAGGGGCTAGTAGGGCCTAGCCAATCTCATGGAGAACACCACCAATGGTTACGCCCAACGCGATACCTACGGTTCAACATAAATCTAAAATACCTAGGCCTAATTTAATCTTGAATAAACCTTTGGGATTGGTGCTTACCCTCCTTGTATTTTACACTAGGATTGATTTCCTCGCTTGTATAGCTACCCTACCTCTAAGGTCAATGAAAAACATCGAAACCCATTGTAACTAATCATAGGGTATACCTTAGAGATGACCCGTGAGCTTTCAAGTGACAAAGAACTGCAACTACTCTGCACATTAGGAAAAAACCTTCAAATGTTAGGATCCCCTCTGAAAATCAGTAAAAAAAAAGAGGAGAGAGAAAGTTCTTAAACTAACCTCCTTACTAGCCACTTTCAGTTTTATTCTCAGCTGCTTTAACATATTCAAGAAGTTGTGATTGAGAATTCCTAAAGATGGATAAAGAAAATTTTGAGTTAATAAGGAGGTTAAGGATACTTGACAATGTGCTAAATAAATTTCAAGACTAGGAATCAAATGTTATCAACATACCTGTACAATGGAGATGCCAATTCGTCTGTGAGCGACAATCTTGAGTACGTTTTGAACTCTTCCGCAAGATGATTTAAACCATTCACACGGACCTTACACAGTGTTACATAAGTTGTGACTCATAGAACATACATACATCTTTAAACCACTCCACAAACAAGAACATAAGCCCCGCAAATAGGAACACACATACATACTTACAATGGGTTTTGATGTTTTTCATTGACCCTAGAGGTAGGGTAGCTATACAAGCGAGGAAATCAATCCTAGTGTAAAATACAAGGAGGGTAACCACCAATCCCAAAGGTTTATTCAAGATTAAATTAGGCCTAGGTATTTTAGTTTTATGTTCAACCGTAGGTGTCGCGTTGGGCGTAACCATTGGTGGTGTTCTCCATGAGATTGGCTAGGCCCTACTAGCCCCTGGTTTGAGGCCTAAGCCATGCATGGGGTAGCCTAGCGTCCTGGTTCAACCTACCTATATGGTGGTCCCACACATATTTTGAAATAAAAAGATTGGAAGAAGAGAAGAAGCTACTCTATATTTCACAAGTGGAGGAAAGAAAGCTGAAAATAGAGAGAAAGAAAAAGAGATTGGACGAGTAGAGAACAAGAACTTCCCTTTGAGTCTTAGTTTCTATTATACACATGTTATTTGGAATGTGAATATCGTATGCCCATAAAAAAAAAAGTAAAGTGAGTCCTCAAATTTAAATGCCATTCGTTTGTTGGCCTGACCTGTGGCACGCATGTTATTTGGAATGTGTACCCTCAAAATTTTTTTATAGTTGGCCCTGATATTAAGATGTCATTCATTTGTTGATCCCTTACCATATAGGTAGGTTGTCTCCTAAAAATCATTTCCCTATGACGATTCAAACTCTCAAATATATTTCATGTAACATAGACGGCTTAAAAGGTTCAAAATAATGACAACATAAAAATCACCACAAAATATAAAAAAATGACAACATTAAGACATCCCTGTGACAATTCAAACCCTCAAATCTTCATGTGACATAGACGACTGAAAAAGTTCAAAATAATTTGACAACATAAAAATCGCCACAAAATAAAAAATGAGGCGACTTAAAAAGTTCAAATGACAACATAAAAATCGCCACAAAATAAAAAAATGATTAAGACATCAACAAATCAAGTGTTAGAATCATCTTATGGAGAAGATTTTAGGGACATGACCTATCTATAGTGAGGGAAAAGCATTTTTTATCGTTTACTTTATTTTTTATTTGTTACTCAATAATGTGTATACTTTGTTGTTTTTTATAAGTAGCAATGTTATGTGATACATTAGTGTGTATTTTAAACATACATTTCATACCCATAAAAAAAGTAAAGTGGGCCCCTCATATGGCAGTGCCCAAAAATCTTATTAAATTGCTAATTCAACCCATCAGATATAGCAATTCATTTTAGGCAGGCAGGACTCACAGACAAAGTTCAGTACATGGGGGTGACAGCAAATCTACTACAAGGATACTTGGGCAACTGAGGTAAACGTACAGTAATTCATTTTATATCAACTTTTCTGACATCCAAAGAAGTTTTGCTTACTAGGTGAGATCTTGATTTGTGCTAATTCTAGGTCAGTGAGTCTTGATAATAGAGAAGAAGTTGCAGAACAAGCTTGAATGGTCAGTGAGTCTTGATAATAGAGAAGAAGTTGCAGAACAAGCTTGAATGGAGACCCGTTTTGGAGAACCCTGAAGCACCACACTGGATTCTTTTGAGTCACAGCTTATGTATGTTGTATGTAGAGCTTGAGTATGTATGTGTACTGAGGTAAACGTATAGTAATTCATTTTATATCAAGTTTTCTGACATCCAAAGAAGTTTTGCTTAGTAGGTGAGATCCTGATTTGTGGTAATTCTAGGTCAGTGAGTCTTGACAATAGAGAAGAAGTTGTAGAACAAGCTTGAATGGAGACCCGTTTTGGAGAACCCTGAAGCACCACACTGGGTTCTTTTGAGTCACAGCTTATGTATGCATGTAGGGCTTGAGTATGTATGTGTTCCTATTTGCGGGGCTTATGTTCTTGTTTGTGGAGTGGTTTAAAGATGTATGTATGTTCTATGAGTCACAACTTATGTAACACTGTGTAAGGTCCGTGGGAATTGTTTAAATCATATTGGTGAAGAGTTCAAAACGTACTCAAGATTGTCGCTCACAGACGAATTGGCATCTCCATTGTACAGGTATGTTGAAAACATTTGATTCCTAGTCTTGAAATTTATTTAGCACATTGTCATTTGTCAAGTATCCTTAACCTCCTTATTTACTTTATTTTTTATTTGTTACTCTATAATGTGTATACTTTGTTGTTTTTTAATGTGTATTTGTCAAGTAGCAATGTTATGTGATACATTAGTGTGTATTTTAAACATAAATTTCATACCCATAAAAAAAAGTAAAGTGGGCCCCTCATATGGCAGTGCCCAAAAATCTTATTAAATTGTTAATCCAACCCATCAGATATAGCAATTCATTTTAGGCAGGCAGTGCTCACAAACAAAGTTCAGTACATGGGGGTGACAACAAATCTACTACAAGGATACTTGGGCAAATGAGGTAAACGTATAGTAATTCATTTTATGTCAACTTTTCTGACATCCAAAGAAGTTTTGCTTACTAGGTGAGATCCTGATTTGTGCTAATTCTAGGTCAGTGAGTCCTGACAATAGAGAAGAAGTTGCAGAACAAGTTTGAATGGAGACCCGTTTTGGAGAACCCTGAAGCACCACATTGGGTTCTTTTGAGTCACAGCTTATGTATGTATGTAGGGCTTGAGTATGTACGTGTACTGAGGTAAACGTATAGTAATTCATTTTATATCAAGTTTTCTGACATCCAAAGAAGTTTTGCTTACTAGGTGAGATCCTGATTTGTGGTAATTCTAGGTCAGTGAGTCTTGACAATAGAGAAGAAGTTGTAGAACATGCTTGAATGGAGACCCGTTTTGGAGAACCCTGAAGCACCACACTGGGTTCTTTTGAGTCACAGCTTATGTATGCATGTAGGGCTTCAGTATGTATGTGTGTTCCTATTTGCGTGGCTTATGTTCTTGTTTGTGGAGTGGTTTAAAGATGTATGTATCTATGAGTCACAACTTATGGTTTAAATCATCTTGCTGAAGAGTTCAAAACGTATTCAAGATTGTCGCTCACAGACGAATTGGCATCTCCATTGTACAGGTATGTTGATAACATTTGATTCCTAGTCTTGAAATTTTTTAGCACATTGTCAAGTATCCTTAACCTCCTTATTAACTCAAACTTTTCTTTATCCATCTTTAGGAATTCTCACTTACAACTTCTTGAATATGTTAAAGCAACTGAGAGTAAAACTAAAAGTGGCTAGTAAGGAGATTAGTTTAAGAACTTTCTCTCTCCTCTGTTTTTTTACTGATTTTCAGAGGAGATACTAACATTTGAACGTTTTTTTCCCTAATGGGCAGAGTAGTTGCAGTTCGTTGTCACTTGAAAGCTCACGGTTCATCTCTAAGGTATACCCTATGTCACTTGAAAGCTCACGGTTCATCTCTAAGGTATACCTTATGATTACTTACAATGGGTTTCAATGTTTTTCATTATCCCTAAAGGTAGGGTAGCTATACAAGCGAGGAAATCAATCCTAGTGTAAAATACAAGGAGGGTAACCACCAATCCCAAAGGTTTATTCAAGATTAAATTAGGCCTAGGTATTTTAGGTTTATGTTGAATCGTAGGTGTCTCGTTGGGCGTAACCATTGGTGGTGTTCTCCATGAGATTGGCTAGGCCCTACTAGCCCCTGGTTTGAGGCCTAAGCCATGCAAGGGGTAGCCAAGCCTCCTGGCTCAACCTACCTATAGGGTGGTCCCACACATGTTTTGAATTAAAAAGATTGAAAGAAGAGAAGAAACTACTCTATATTTCACAAGTGGAGGAAAGTTGAAAACAGAGAGAAAGAAAAAGATATTGGACGAGTAGAGAACAAGAACTTCTCTTTAAGTCTTAGTTTCTATTATACACATGTTCTTTAAGTCTTAGTTTCTATTATACACATGTTATTTGGAATGTGAATATCGTATGCCCATAAAAAGAAGAAGTAAAGTGAGTCCTCAAATTTAAATGCCATTCGTTTGTTGGCCTCACTTGTGGCACGCATGTTATTTGGAATGTGTACCCTCAAAATTTTTTTATAGTTGGCCCTGATATTAAGATGTCATTCATTTGTTGATCCCTTACCATATAGGTAGGTTGTCTCCTAAAAATCATTTCCCTATGACGATTCAAACTCTCAAATATATTTCATGTAACATAGACGGCTTAAAAGGTTCAAAATAATGACAACATTAAGACATCCCTATGATGATTCAAACCCTCAAATCTTCATGTAACATAGACGACTGTAAAAGTTCAAAATAATATGACAACATAAAAATCGCCAAAAAATAAAAAAATGAGACGACTTAAAAAGTTCAAATGACAACATAAAAATCGCCACAAAATAAAAAAATGTTTAAGACATCCACAAATCAAGTATTAGAATTATCTTATGGAGGAGATTTTAGGGACATGACCTATCTATAGTGAGGGAAAAGCATTTTTTATCTTTTACTTTATTTTTTATTTGTTACTCTATAATGTGTATACTATGTTGTTTTTTATAAGTAGCAATGTTATGTGATACATTAGTGTGTATTTTAAACATAAATTTCATACCCATAAAAAAAAGTAAAGTGGGCCCCTCATATGGCAGTGCCCAAAAATCTTATTAAATTGCTAATCCAACCCATCCGATATAGCAATTCATTTTAGGCAGGCAGTGCTCACAGACAAAGTTCAGTGCATGGGGGTGACTGCAAATCTACTACAAGGATACTTGGGCAACTGAGGTAAACGTATAGTAATTCATTTTATATCAACTTTTCTGACATCCAAAGAAGTTTTGCTTACTAGGTGAGATCCTGATTTGTGCTAATTCTAGGTTAGTGAGTCATGACAATAGAGAAGAAGTTGTAGAACAAGCTTGAATGGAGACCCGTTTTGGAGAACCCTGAACCACCACACTGGGTTCTTTTGAGTCACAGCTTATGTATGTATGTAGGGCTTGAGTATGTATGTGTATTGAGGTAAACGTATAGTAATTCATTTTATATAAACTTTTCTGACATCCAAAGAAGTTTTGCTTACTAGGTGAGATCCTGATTTGTGATAATTCTAGGTCAGTGAGTCTTGACAATAGAGAAGAAGTTGTAGAACAAGCTTGAATGGAGACCCGTTTTGGAGAACCCTGAAGCACCACACTGGGTTCTTTTGAGTCACAACTTATGTATGCATGTAGGGCTTGAGTATGTATGTGTTCCTATTTACGGGGCTTATGTTCTTGTTTGTGGAGTGGTTTAAAGATGTATGTATGTTCTATGAGTCACAACTTATGTAACACTGTGTAAGGTATGTGTGAATGGTTTAAATCATCTTGCTGAAGAGTTCAAAAAGTACTCAAGATTGTCGCTGACAGACGAATTGGCATCTCCATTGTATAGGTATGTTGATAACATTTGATTCCTAGTCTTGAAATTTATTTAGCACATTGTCAAGTATCCTTAACCTCCTTATTAACTCAAACTTCTCTTTATCCATCTTTAGGAATTCTCACTCACAACTTCTTGAATATGTTAAAGCAGCTGAGAGTAAAACTTGATAGATAATGCCTCTCTCCAACAGCTTAAGCTTTTGGAGAAGTTGGTTAGTTAACATGGTATCAGAGCCAAAGGTCTCGAGTTCAAACCTCCCGGATAGCAAATATCCACATGCAATGGTCAGCGCAAAGTGAGACCGCATGTGCCACGTGTTTGCCAAATGGGTCACACGTGCGGGGGAGTGTTAAAGTATAAAAAATAAATATTGTCTTTCTCCAACAGCTTAAGCTTTTGGAGAAGTTAGCAAGTTAACATGGTATCAGAGCCAAAGGTCTCGAGTTCAAACCTCCCGGATGGCAAAATTCCACATGTGCCACGTGTTTGCCAAGTGGGCCCGTGTGGGGGAGTGTTAAAGTATAAAAGATAAATAACACCTTTCTCGTAGAAAAGATAGATAATGCCTCTCTCCAACAGCTTAAGCTTTTGGAGAAGTTGGTTAGTTAACATGGTATCAGAGCCAAAGGTCTCAAAAGTTCAAACCTCCCGGATAGCAAAAATTCACATGCGATGGTCGGCCCAAAGTGGGACCACATGTGCCACGTGTTTGCCAAGTGGGCCACACGTGCGGGGGAGTGTTAAATTATAAAAGATAAATAACGCCTTTCTCCAACAGCTTAAGCTTTTGGAGAAGTTGGTAAGTTAACATGGTATCAAAGCCAAAGGTCTCGAGTTCAAACCTCCCGGATAGCAAAAATCCACATGCGATGGTCAGCCCAAAGTGGGACCACATGTGCCACGTGTTTGCCAAGTGGGCCACACGTGCGGGGGAGTGTTAAAGTAGAAAAGATAGATAATGCCTCTCTCCAAAAGCTCAAGCTTTTGGAGAAGTTGGTAGTTAACAGTAACAATCAGGTTAAATATGAGAGAGACTACCCTTATGATACAAGATAAAATCTGATTCAGAAAGTTAAATCAATAAGCCAAAGTTCAGTGCAGTATAAGGGTGTCAATTTTGGCTCAGGCTCGGAGGCTCGTTCGAGCTCGGCTCGAATCCTTAACGAGCCGAGCCGAGCCGGCTCGCCAGGCTCGTTAAGCTTAACGAGCCGAGCCCAATTTAGGCCAGGCTCGGCTCGTTAAGGCTCGTTAAGAATTTAATATATTTAAATATATATATTATATATTAATTTATACATTAAAAGGGTTGCCAGGGAGTGAAAGGGGGGGCAAAATATTTGTTACTAGGACCACCCCCCATAGTGTAAAAAAAGTAGTCAAATTACACTAGTAGGGCTGTCCAGGGAAGATGAGGGGTGTGAACATAATATAACCCGAGCTCGGTAAGGCTCGCGAGCCTGGCCGAGCCGAGCCGAGCTTTTGAGCTTAACGAGCCAAGCTGAGCCTGGCCAAGCTCGGCTCGGCTCGGCTCTTTTACGCCCCTAGTGCAGTAGGATGGGCTAAATCTTTATAATAAATTGATGTTCAAAATCTTAATCTCAACAGAGTAAAGAGAGAACTGAATCCCTCCTCTCCGTTCACACAAAGCACACATACACATTCGATAAGAACACAACAACTAAAATGGGTTTCGGAATGAAAGGAGACCCAACTTAAAATCAATGGGAATTTGATAAGAAGCAGAGAGCCACTCACAAAAACTAATATGAATATCAGCCACTGCCACTCACAAAAACTAATCAGAAAAATACCATCACAGCTCATCAAGAAAAAAATAAAATAGAAAACTTAAAAATCCAATGAAGATGAATATCAGCCACTGCTGCCACTCACAAAAACTAATATGAAAAATGTCATCACAGCTCATCAAGAAAAATAAATAAATAGAAAACCAAGTGTTAAAAAGACAAGTACCTTTTGCCCTTGACGCCATGAAAGCAAAGCTCAAGACAGCTGGAGTGATTTTGAAATTCCTTCTCTTCTTCCAACCTTCTAAATTCAAAACAAGGAGATGCCAACGGCCAATTTTCCTTTGAATTTTGCCCATCTGATCTTGAGAAGAAGCTAACGGCTAGAAAACACCATTTGAAATTGTAACAGCTAGAGTGATTTTGAATTTTTCTTTATTCTTTTTCTTGAACAAACGATCAATTTTTTTTAAATTTGGACGGTCTGATTTTGAGATTATCCAATGTTTTGTTAATTGCACGAACTCATCTTGTCTTTTATTATTTAAACAGCTGTCAAAGGTAATCAAATTAAAAACAAAACGACAAGCTGAGTTTGTGCAATTATAAAAACAATGGTAATGCAAATATCAAGGTGAGCAATTTGCAAGTTAAGTGGGGAAACTTATGAAAACAAAACTCAGACAAAGAGTGAAAAAGGAGACTCTAAGGGCAAAGAATCCGTTATATTTGAAACCTGAATAAAAAAAAATTCAAGATAGGAATTAGATGTTGCTGCAAAGAGAGGATGCACATTTTACATAGCCTCAATAATCAGTGCAGTTATTCCTTTTCACACAGACTCAATAATCTCAGCTCTTGTTTTATAATAAAACCATAGAATAAAGGGTTTCCTGAAAGCCCTTAAGCTCCGGTGAAATGATAGAGAAAACCCATTTTGACAGTTTTTCTTTTCTTCAAACTCAAAATAAAAAATAAAAAACATGGTTGTATCTTCTTTAGGTCTAACAACAGGCAAAAAACTTTAAACTTAACAGAGTACAAATGCCAAATATTACAGCAGGTTAATACAGAGTACAGATCCTACTTATGTCATAGAGAAACCAATGACAAAAAAATCTTAATCTCAACAGAACACAAAGCACACATACACATTCAATAAGAAGACAAAAATCAAAAGGGTTCCTCGAAAAGAAAAGAGGTAATCTATAGAGAAATCAATGAGAATTTGAAGGGCTGGCTGGCTAATAACATTTCTTAATGAGACCCATCTTGAAATAACATAAAGGAGAAAACACAACATAAAAAAGCCAATGAAGATGAATATATCAGCACTGCCACTCACAAAAAACTAAGCAGAAAAATACCAGGAGAAATACCATCACAATGTTCAAAAAATTGAAATAGAAAACCAACCTCTTAAAGAGGAGTATCTCTTTCAAGGCTCAAGACCACCTTGTGAAATATAGAGTACCTTCTCTTCTTCCAACCTTTTTAATTTAAAACAATTAGAGCCAACGGTCTCCTTTGAATTTTGAACATTTGATTTTGAGAAGAAGCTAACAGCTAGAAAGCACCTTCTGAAATTGTAAAGCTGGAGTGATTTTGAATTTTATTTTTTATTTTTTTCTGAAGTCAAATTTCTTTGAATTTGGAAGGTCTGATTTTGAGATAATCCAACGGCTAGAGAAAGCTCTTTTTATACCTCTAGGCTTGAGTTCGTCCCATTGTTACACAAAAACAAAAATCACAAAAGATCGATTAAGAAATAGCAGAGATGTGGGCATCATAGCGAGCCGAGAGCCTATAGAGAGGCAGGGCAATGGCTTTCTGAGATGCCTTTTGAATGTTAGGTCGTCCCCATATGTGATTTCTCTCCAAGTTTTTAGAGGCTGAGAAACCCTAGTTTAGGAAATTTCTTTCCCTCAAGGACGACCCTAGTATAGAGAGAATATGGTCTTGTTTTTATAGTTGGGAATGAAATGATACGCTCACCAACTTCTCAATATTTCCACCCATTTTGTTTGTCCTTTCCAAAAATAAATGGGTGAATTTCCACCTCAAACAAAAGAGGTGGAAATGCTTAGAAAAGGGTGAAAATATCAATTTGGGTTGTACTTATAAAGAGGGTGGCTATTTAATTTGAAAAAGCCATTGGGTGTGTTTTGATTGCCAGAAACCATTGAAAGCAAAGAGGTAGTAATTGATAGAAGAAACAATGAGAATTTGAAGGGCTGGATCGGTAAAAGGATTTCAGAAGAACCAGAGAAAAAATATAAAGTAAAATGGGGTTAAAAACATATTAAAATCAAAGAAGAAAGGAGAAAACAAACCTTTAAAAAAGCCAATGAAAACTGGGCTTAACTGTTCTTCAAGAAAAAAAATATTGAAATAGGAAACTAAGGCTTAGAGTACCTCTAGTCCTTGACTCCATGAAAGCAAGGCTCAAGACCCCACCTTGAAATTCTACCTTGACTCCATGAAAGCAAGGCTCAAGACCCCACCTTGAAATTCTACCTTGACTCCATGAAAGTAAGGCTCAAGACCCCACCTTGAAATTCTACTCTCTCTCTCTCTCTCTCTCTCCAACCTTTTTAATTCAAAACAAGGAGAGGCAACGACGGTCAATTACTTCTGAATTTCTAGCCGTTGGAGTTTAGGAAGAAGCTAGCGGCTAGAAAGCACCTTTTCAAATTGTAACTTTGGAATGATTTTGATTTATTTATTTTTTAGTCCAAAAACAATCTACTCCCTTTAAATTTGGACGGTCAGATTTTGAGAAGTTCTAAGGGCTCTTTTTTATACTCGTAGCCGTTGAGGTGATTTTGAATTAATTTTTTGAAGAGAAAGGCGACTGATGTTGGCACTATCATGTTTTGTTAATCCCAATCACTCAGCTATTACAGTTACGTAAAAAGCTCTCAGAAGCCAATTAAAAACCAAAAGACAAGCTGAGTTTGTGCAATTATAAAACAATTGTAGTGCAAATATCAAGATCATTATATATTAGCCCCTTTTTCTTCCCTGGGCCAGCCCTGGTAGTGTAAAGAGAATAGAATAAAAGGGGTTGAAAATATCACAATGCAGTTGAGTTTTGGCGTGGGGTTGACCCTCTAGTCCAATTTGCTAAGGCTCTGGCTTTCGACCTGGGAGGTTCAATCCTCAATCCCAGCTTACATCAACTCAACCCAACAAAGCCTTTGTCCCAAACTAGTTGGGGTCCGCTAAATGAATCCTTTAGAAAAATTTCAATTTTCTATAGGATTCATTTCATAGAAGAGTGGCAAAGTTTACGGTCAGTTGCCAACCTGACGCCAATCCTCAATCCCAGCTTACATATCAGAAAGAACAAAAAAAAACATAAATGGCTTAGATCGTTGCACCGATTACCTGTCACAACATCAAAACTCAAAAAGAGGACATGATATATTTGTCCCTTTTTAAATGGGTAAAAAACAGAGCAAAATGTGACTAGGCAAAAAAAAAGGACATGGAAATTTGGGTCAAAAAAACGTAGTAAAAAACTGGAACACAAAAACACACTTTTAAAATTTTGTCATTTACAAAATATAGCGGGGGTACAGTTGGAAAGCTAGCCAAAAAATGTGTTTAATACATTTAAAACGCGTTTTAAATGTTTTCCTCAAAGAAATGGAATTTTTTTTATTAAAAAAGTTTTAAGAGAAAAGTACGGAATAAGGGTAATAGTTTCGAGCAATTACGAATTTCGGATGCTTTTTAATACAGTCATCAAACATGGGTGATTCTTCAAAAATAGGTGGAAAAAAGACCCCACTACCCTTCTAACATGATCAGAGTTCTCGTATGTTGTCCTTCCTGACAAATTCACAACCCAACGTCAATCATTATCTTTAAAGTAATATTTATTATTTCTCACTTCTTTTTTGGATGAGAATGGCTACGTTATTGAATATTTTATTATTTACACATCTCTTTTGGTTGAAAACGGCGACGTTATTGAATATTTTATTATTTCTTACGTTTCTTTTTTTTTCTTTTTTTCTTTTGATGGGCAAACTGGGGTTAGGCGGACCCCTACCAAAATGAATTAAAAACCAAAAATTGGAAATTACAACCGAGGGTACATAGTGCCAGGGGCATCATTACAAAGAATCACAGATAGATCATTTGGGAAATTGTCATAATGCTCCCCTTTTAAGGGACAACTCCACTTAGACAAGTAATCAGCTGCCCCATTTCCTTCTCTCCATATGTGGGTCATCTTCCAGTTTTCACACGTAGCTAGAAGTCTTCTGATTTTCTCCACCACCCCAGCTCTTTGCCACGGACATGGGGTACTCCCCTTCAATAGTCTTCACTGCCATCATTGAGTCAGATTCCACCCAAATGTTTCTAAAAATTTTTGAAACGGTCATTTGGATCCCATATAGCATTGCATCCAATTCTTAGTTGTGGAGAATGTCTTTACCAACATTCTGAGAGTGATCAGATGATCCAGGATGATTGTATTGGAGGATAGAAAGGGGAAATTTCCTCAGCCATTCATCATTAACAAGGGCCCTATCAAGGCGCCTGAGTTTCAGCTCCCCTTCTTGGGCTCTATTATTCCAAGAGAGAGTTTGACCGAAACTTCTAAGATCTTTCAGGTAGCAAGCATACATTCATTGAAGTCCTCCATCTCTCTTTGCCCAGGGCCAACCCCTCCCAGCTTTTCTTCATGGGTTCTGATGATGTTAAAATCCCCAGCCACTACCCAGGGGGATCCCATGCTACTAGCTATGGAATTGAGATCTTCCCAGAGGGATCTCCTCTCAATCCCATCATTTAAAGCATAAATGAAGGTACAAGAGACCAATATCTTGGCTTGAATAAACAGGATTTCAGTGTGGATAAACTGCTTTGAATCCCTGATGATATTTACCTTGATAATGTTGGGGTCCCACAGAATCCAAATCCTCCCTTTTACAGTATGATTGAAGTTCCCATAGACCTCCCAGCCATCAACTATTTCCTTTGAATATTGGTTCATCATGTTTTTAAAAGCTTTTGTTTCAATCAGGCAAGCAATTGGAATTTTTTCTTTTCTGATAAGAGACTGAATTTCCTGCCTCCTTGTAACCGAGCAGAGCCCCCTAACATTCTAGATGTTGATTTTCATCATTTAAATGGTAATGAGGGTATGTCCTTCCATTTTGGGCATCGACTTCATCTCAGCATCTTCTTAAGTTTTGGAATGCCCCATTGTTAATTGAATCAGGTTCATCTTCTTCCTCCTCACGGATTTGCTCTATAATGGAATATGGATTTGATATTTTGACACTCACATGCTGTTCTGCCAGTTCTTCTGTAGGATTTGGATTGGGGGTCTTGGTGATTTGACTCACATTCTGTTCTTTCATATCACCTGTGGTGGCTTGGTCACTGCTGTTCTGTTTAGGTTGTTCCTCCTGTATTCTCTGTTCTCCAACTACAGCAATTTCTGAGTTAATTTCTGTCTCCCTTCGACCCACTGATCTCCATTCTTTTCTATGAGGCTTTCCCTTCTCTTTCTGAACTGAGATCGGACATTCCTCATCTGAGTGATTGAAGGATTTACATCTCTTGCAAGATTTTGGTCTCCATTCGTATTCTATCTTTTGGTGGTAGTTTCCCAAAGATGTTTTGATGTCAATGTGTTCTAGAAGGTCAACTCCTGCCTCCACCTCAACACAAAACCTTGCATAGCTCAATCTGGTCATTCCTGTGGTTTGAGAGTCCATATACAAAGGTTTTCCAATCTTGGATCCAATTCTGCTTAGGCGGTGACCCGACCAAAATCTCAGGTGGAGACCATGGAGTTTCACCCAAATCGGAACTGTAGATAAGGATAACTTCTCCAAAGCAATATCTGGAGTCCACCTTCTCAGCACCAGAGGCCTTCCCCCATTGCTATAGCTATTTCCTTCAAGGATCTTGTCACAGTCTTCAGAATTGTTGAAGTTAAAAATGAAGAAACCCCCATGGAGATTAAACATTTCAAAATCACCTTTTATTTTCCATATCTTTCTCAAGTGGTCTCTCAAGGAAGGAAAGTATGGGCGCCTCCCTAAGAAATATCCCACCAGGGAAGTCTCCCATCTTTTATCATTTTCTTCTAATTCCTCGTCCTTGAATTCCAAATCAGAATTTCAGCATCTTCTTTCTTGAAGTTCAGCTTGGAAGAAGATTGGATGTCTTTGTTTTCAAACGGAGAACTCCAGGCATTTCCAAGAGGAATCCCTTGCGTTCCTGTTTTAGTTTGACCTCCCCCTTTGGATTGCCCCTTTTCTTTGCTCAGGGAAGGAAAACCAGAGGAGTCCAAGTCAAAGTTCTTTTCCTATTCTGCCTTGAAAGAGCTCCCAATTGCTCACCTTCCCTCTTGAGAATTTGAATTTTGTTACCAGTTTCCTTACCTGTTGTTCCCAGTTTCCAGTCACTCTGGGTGGGACCTAGTTTGCTTTGATTGGTCCAAGTTTCTTACGTCTCTTTTGACTTAGAATGGCGACGTTATTGAATATTTTATTATTTCACACGTCTCTTTTGGCTGAGAACGCCGCCGGATTCAGGAAACACCTATCGTTCAAAAATATCAAGTACGCCGCCAGAATATCAAGTACGCTGCCGGATTTTCTGGATTCGAACATGTGTTCCAAATGTATCAAGTACGCCGTCGGATTCTAGAGTACGCCGCCGGAATATCGAGAATGCGGCCGGAATATCAAGGAATACGCCGGCAGAATTTAGGGGTACGCCGGTAGAAATAATGGGTACACCGGTGTGTAAAAATAAGCCATATATATTTTTTTGTACGATTTCTATTTTTAGTATATTGTCATTCATATGTCTCAATTCTTAAGTCAACCTCTTCTATTTCCTTCGCTAACCATTGACTTTAAGTTTCTAATCTGATGTGACATCACCACTGCAACTCCCCTCGCCCTCGCCCTCTTTTGAGAATATTAACTACCCACAACATAAGTAGGACCTACAACTACTAGGACCCTCCGATGGATGGCCAATTTGAAATGGATCATGACCGAGACATTGGAATTAGGATCAGAAGAACTTCGAATCCAATCTGACCGATAATGGATCTGAATAGATCGTGACTGAGACATAGGTGGAACTAATCCGATGTTGACACCTGTTTTCTCCTCATAGTCTTACCATGTGGAGGTCACAGAGTTTTTCAACATGAAGTTCTTTTTATTTTGTGAATTTCGAGTACTTCGTCACGGAAGACGAAAATTGAAATTTTCTTGTGTTTTTTTTTTTCGTTGTTGAGATTTCTTTATCTAAATCTCATGTGTAAAAATAGTTCTAAGCTGACGCGGGGCTAAAGAAAACAATTAACTTTCTAAGATGAAAATGATATATTTGCCCCTTTTCTTACTTGGGACAGCCCCCACTAGTGTAAAAGAGCAGTCATAAATAAGAAAAGTGGGCAAATATATCACTTCCTGAAAATTCTAGAATCCAAGGGCCTGTTTGGATACCTCAGATTTTGTATTTGGATTTGGAATTGAGTTTTCAATCAAAATGAATAGATCTGCCAGCCCATGTTGAGGGAGACAGAGAGGGAATGGGGTAATTCCTGCTGCAGGGGATAGGTTGAGGAGCTAAGAGGGTGAAGGAAACTGCCAGATCTGTGGATTTGCAATTTCTTATTTCCACAGCTTATTTGGAAATATGATTTTTTTCACTGTTAGTCGTTGAATTGTAAATTCAAGGATTTGATCGAGATCCAAATGTCAACGCAAAAAGGGCTGCAAATGTGAGAATTCCAAATCAAAATCTTCTCGGCATGCAAACGGGCTCTAAATGAATTTTGGCACAATTGGATTCGTATTTGAAAAATCGTATGAAGCAGGAATTTACCATAGTAAGTGGTATCATAAGATTGGACTCATCATTAGTCTTATGAAATATGGCCAATGGGGGACACCAAAATACAAGAATTGTGAGCGGGGACACACTTTTGAAAAATTGTTAGAGGGACGAAATGGGGGTTATCAAGTCTCTATATGGGGGTTATCAAGTTTCTAAATGAGTAGGGCATGATTAAGGAGATATTTCAAGACTATTATTCCCAAACCACACTGCTTCTCAATAAAATTACTAAATAGGACGAAAAGTTGAAAACTATTGAGGAACAACCGCTTATGGGACCCACATGCACCTTGTGTAGGCAGTCAAATCCATTGATCCAACCAGAAAACACGAGCCCAACCCATTGCCTTTCTCCCCATCTTGATCCGATGATCCTAGCCCCTGATATTATTAGCTCACATTTTAGGATTCAGCTAAGAGAAGATAAACCTTTGATTTTTAAGTGGAAATGATATATATTCACTCCTTTTTTTTCCACACGGGACGGCCCCCTCTAGTCTAAAGTAGTAGTCACAAATGCACTAGATGAGGCTGTCCCAAGTAAAAAAAAGGGGCGAACATATGGGTCCCCACTTTCCATTGTGGGGTGGGACCATATGGGTCCCTTCAAAATAGTTAACCAGACCACGGTACCATACCGTTGATCGCTAGGATTGTCCGTAACGGTTGCCAAAAATAGGATGTAAGCCCGTATAGTCCAGTATATTAAAAAAGTACTGTATTCTTACACCTAGGATGATCCAAACCGTCTATTTAATGGACCACAACGTAAATAGCGTATACCCAAAAAATTCGTTTCTATAGGATGATCCTATCCGTACAATCTATATAGGAACTACATAGGAAACTCTATATATTTATAACCCATCAAATGAACGGTTTGGATCATCCTACGGTGTTAGCGGTAAGTACTTTTTGTAAAATATTGGTGCGTACGGGCTTACACCGTATAAAACCCTATGATGAGCTCCAATGTGAAATACTAGACTTGACGGTCGGGCACCATATAATGACTCCTAGTCCGAGTGAAAATTTTCTAGGGCTTGCTTTTAAACGTTGAGTGAGAGAGAAAGGAGTACAATTTTTCTAGGGCTTTCAATCTCTCCCAATCCGTGCCCTAAAAATCCTTCCTCTCTTTTCCTGCAAATTCACAGATTCAAACAAGTCATGGCGAACAGTATGTACCCTTTGCTTCCTTTCTCTCCTCTCCATATTTCTCTCTAATCTTTGGTCTATTATATTTCAGCTCTGGTACGGTCGTTCCTCCAAGTCGCGGCTTCAGAGGAGGTTGCTTCACCGTTAAGGGTTGTTCAGATTGAGGGCCTGGTAAGGTTTATTTCTTCAATTTTGGAATTGGGATTTTTCTTTTTAGTGGGTTACTTGAATTGATTTCTGCAATAATTTTTCCTTTTTGGGAATTTTGAGTATATAATATGTGTTCTCCTTTTGATGCTTTTTTTTGCTCTAATTTTTTGTTTTGATCGATGGGAAGGTAGTAAGATGGAAGTGTATTTGAGTCGGTGTTGGATTTAATGTTCGAGAAATCTGTAGCTAGTTACTGGTGTAGACCGATTTATGGAAGGGAGTAGCTTTCAAAGATTAGGCTCGAGTTTGTTTTAGTCGGCAAGGGTGAGGAATAAGGTATAGATCTGAATTTACTGGCAAGAGTAGACGTGTACCAGGGAATAGTGGTTAAAATTAAGATTTTGGATCCTAAAATATGTTATTAGATCTGAATTTATGCACCCTTCCATACTAGGTATGGAGGGGTGCATAAATAAGCTGGAAAAGTGCAGATGTCTGCCTGGAATGTTCAGGCAAAGGTTTTTGCTAGATTAAGGGACGCATGGTTTAAGGTGTATGCAATGAGTGAAACAAGAAGAAAATTTATGGGCTGTTTGGATACGTGGATTTTAGAATCTTGGATTTCCTCAAAATCCCTAGATAGGAGAGGATAGAAGAAGGAGTCCGTCCGTCGTTTTCTGATTTCTCACCCTTCTTTCTGTCGAACAAGAGAGTAGGAGATCATCCCGCGTTTCCAGGTTTTAAAAATCAGGATGGGGGAGAGATTTCTAAAACTTGGATTTCTTAATTAAAATCCAGAATTCTAAATAGAAGCGAAACTAAGAGTGCAGAAGACCGCCATGGCTTTCAAACTAAAACTTGGATTCTATAATCTAGTTATCCCAACAGCCCCTTAGGGTTTTGTAGTTTTTGGCAAGGGGAAGGAATATTTATAGTTTCTAGGTAGATTATTTTTGTAGAAGAAACCTAGAAAAAAAGAGAGAATATATGACAAATATAGATTGCAAATAATGAAGAAACAAGGTACTTACCTCAAGGAATTCCATCAGGAGTTTTCCTTGGCATCTTAACCAAAGAAGCTATGACATCTCACGAAAGAAGAAGAATATTATGCTTGAATCACACTAGTAATCTTGAGGCATCGCATGAATGGTATCAAGGCATCTCACCCTAAAGAATAGACATCACATCCATGCAAGAGAGAAAAAAACATCGAGTCTTTATTCATTCCATCATAGCAGCCATCCATTCATCTATGACCCTAAGGTTTACAATGTATATAAGAAAAAAAAAAGGAATCTAGAAAGTTCTGAAGCCCCAAATAAAAACCTTATACTTTTGGACAAAAATGCCCTCTAAGGACTTAGGCTCTCTCCTCACTTAAATTTTTTTGCAAGACTAATACATGTATGGGGCTTATTTAAAATACTCATAACTCAAAGAACGTAAGTGATTTTAATGGGTCAGAAAAGTAAATAAAAGTCTTTTAACATAATGATTCTTCGTTGCATCTTGGATGGTCCCCATCATACTCCCCTTCTTGGAAAGAACTCGACTATGTCGAGTGAGAAATTTCACTCATCTTTCCCCCTCCCCGAACAATGATTCATCTGTTCTTTAGAGATCCTGCTGTCATGCACTATCGTCTCAAGTTAACTCAAGTTAACTATAAAAGTATCTCACCTGTCTAAAGGTGTTCCCGATGGAGTCCCACTGCGAATCTAGAAAAGTGTCACCTTTCTCTAGAAACACACGAAGCTAGAAAAGTGTCACATTTCTCTAGAAACAAAAGTTTGTAGTTATCGGCTTACCGCCAAAACAGAAGTAGATTTCATTCCTCCTACAGAAATCCCACTCCATAAGATGATATACTCAACATAGATACTAATTTGACGCAGAACGATCAATGAAAGGGAGTACCTGTCAAAGATTAGGCTCAGGTTTTAGTAACTAGGGTGAGGAATAAAGGTATGCGCAAAAGAAATAAGCTATGCAGGCTGTAGGGAGCTGAATTTACTGTTGTGGGAAAAATATGGGAGAAAATTTATTCAAAGATTGCAGGATCTGAACCTACAGTGACAAACTTGCTGTGGTCAACAAGTTGAACAAATGACTAGGTTGAGTTTATAGGTTTTAAAAAATTGTGGTTCAGACTTCAAATTCTTCTGATTGGAATTAATGAGGTCATTTATATGATTTGGAAGCACCCAAGAATAGATGAACAGATTTAACAGTCCATATCTAAAAATATAAAAAAGTGAAACTTTTAGACTGCATGGATGAAAAAATATGGAGATTTTCATAATAAAGCGCAAAAACTCAGGTTTGTGAACTGATCTTAGGGTTTGAAAATTATTCTAAATAGTTTGTGGGCTGGGAAAAGAATAAGAGCAGTCCTAAATGAGTATGTAGATCCAAAACTAAAGAACTAACAGTAGAAATATTTAAAAAGGAAAGATATCACATCCATGATTTGCATAGAGTTACAAAAACCGTTTCCTTTGTTATTCACATCATGAAGTGAAGTCGATGGCCCTAGGCCTTACAATATATAGAGAGTTGTCCCATGACTTCCCTGAAAGACACCTAAACAAACTCTTATTTGAATGATTTAAAAAAAAAAAACCTTGTGGAAAAGAATCTCTCCCAAACTAAATAACTTCAAAGTGTTTTTTACAAACCATCTAAAAAGCAGGAATCTCCAAATAGAAACAAATAACCAACTGAAATAGGAAACCAAATTAAATAAAAATAACCCCTACGTGGGCCAGGTGGTCTGTTAACCCAAAGTCAAGCAATAGGTCAGGCTGTTTGGGTAAAGTCAAACCAGTTATAAATTGTCAAAAATACTCCTCCACCTTTGTTCTTCTTTGTCGTGCTCCTAAATGCCGTGGGTGGTCATTGTGGGCCCCGCTTCAACACGTGTTTGAGGACCACCCCTCGAGCTCCCATTTCCTCTTGTTCTTGATCTCCATCAGAGAGGCCAAGGTAGGTTATTGTAAGATGATTTTTTCACCCAAATGACATGCAAGCACCCTAATCAACTCTTTTAAAGGCAGAAGTGTAAAGCTCATGAATTTTCTAATTTCTGAAGTTTACAACTTTTACAAAATATGAAAATTAAATCGCAAAAAACAATATAACTTCTACAAATAAAATTTACGTCATTTTCCAAGCATAAACAATCATTCAACTAGGAATAAAAAATATAAACCTCAAACATATAAAAAGATAACACATCTACAATCTAGATGGTTCCATGATGTGTTGTGGCCAAAGTGATGTGTGATGCAATTCAAACCTCCAGTGCTCCGTTGATTACAAAAATTTAAAACAAGATATATTCCTAGGTTCATCTCCAACCACATTCCCCTGCATATTTTATGCAAAACCCCTCCTTTCCACCATATCACAACTGTAATACTCATACACTTGAAAACAACTCAATAAACTCCCAAGAAACTCAAAACAACACAAAATAAATGAAAATAAAGCTTCATTGAAGGGATGAAGGTAAAAAGGTAAAAGCACAAGAAAAGGAGGTTTTCTACTTGTTGCAATAACTCTCATTCTCGATAAACTCCACATGTAGAAGGTAGGCCTTCTTTCGAGGAAGTCCTTCGCTCAATACACCGTCTAATCTCAACAAGCCCTCTTCCTTACTTGGCTGTAAGCTCTATCAGGTCTCGTGCTTCTCTTTCTTTAGCAATTCACTCTTTTCTTTAATCTTACTACTCGTCCGGCTGGACTTTCGCATAGCTACCAGTTTGTTTGGGTTGATCTTGATGACAGATCACTCCAAGTGACAGTTTAATGGTTGGAAGGTAATCACAAAAATAATATTTGTCAAAAAACTAGCCCATGAAACCACTAATCTTCCATTTTTATCATATAAGGTTGTTTTGGTTCACAAAATAGCCTTTATACAACCTTTGATTTGTGGACACGGACACATGTCGAGTGTCGACATGGACACGGAAAACCCCCAAACTTTAGAAACGAGGACATGGCTAAAATAGAAAGTACATGTAATCATGATTTGTGGATATGGATTCGTGTGTCCAGTTTCGACATGGATACAAGTTGTCTAAATGAGGTAAACACAATATTCAATAAAAAAACAGTATGTCACACTTCACACGGTACCAAAACATGTCCACACACCCACATTAAATCTAACACTTCCAGCAATACAAGTGTACGGAGTGTCGACACGTGAGGACACGCATGTCGTGTCGGACACGTGAGTCGGCAATAAATTCGAAGTTTCGGCCAAATCATAGTATATAACCATCCTACCTTAACTATTAGATTAAGATTTAGACAAGAATGCACTTTCCTCTTTTAAAAAAAAAAGATTTAGCCAAGAAAAACCAAGTTAAAAAAAGAAAAATAGGAATAATTTTGCCTCTTTATTCAGCTATGCCTATAGTTTTAAAACTCCCTCATGTCCGTGTCGACTCCGCCGAGTTGTCAACTCCCTTTTACCTTGGCCGCTTTTGCGTTGTGCTGTATCCGCATTCCGTGTTTTGCCCTACAGAGTCAATAAAAAGTTAAAAACTCATTTTTTTAAAAGGTTAATAAAAACTCCTTTGACCCCTAATTATGACGGCATCAACCGAGTACTCAGCCGGGTCAACCAAGTAGTTGATCGCGTCATTCCGAATCGACTAGGATTTTCTTCGGCCGCGTTCCGCGCATCATCCGTGTTTTTAAACACTGGTCATGGCGTCATGCCTGTGAGGCTCACGCATCGGACTTGTGGTGCTTTGAGTCGTAACTTGTACGTCTCAATACGCATTAGTGCCTCAAGGTTATGCTTGGCATATGCCTCAAGACGTTGAGGCTATGCCACGGCGCACCTTGAGGCTTACACCTCATATTTAATTTATCCTTCTCTATATATTTTTTTGAATAATTTTATCCCCCTCTATATTCATTCCCACAATTGAAGTTTTTCCCAGGGTTATTCAAAGCCCTGCCTCGAACCATCTTAAAATGTCTTAGAGATTGTAAACTTCTTCCACACCATCATTTCCAAAGGTCACATGTCATCCAATTACGTGTAGATGCGACCTACTCACTTGAAAAACTTTAATAAGACATCTCTTCCATTGGACAAGGAAGAAGATTGAACTCTTCCACTGCAATGATGGAGATAAAAGAAGCAAAATAGGGTTATTGCACATCATCACTGCACAACTGCCTACATGGTCAGATGATCCAACTTGCCCATTGTGTACACTCTAACATGGTATGGGCTACATCAGAAGCACAACAACAAATGTACGATCCCTAATATTCCGATCAATGGTCTTCAATTATTGGATTAACGAAAAAATAATCAATGGTCCACAATCAATGGTACATTTTAGGAATTAGGACCGTCCTATCTCTGTGATTCTTTTACCTTATCTTGTCAGGGGTAGGTTCCTTCAGTCGGATATTCTAGGTTCTAGATCCTGCGACCTACAGGCCACGTGTACAGGCATGATTCATGATGAAATGTATCTCTGTTCCTTGTGGTGGATCTGAGATGGTATTTTATTTAATAAAAATTGTTCAAGATGATTTTTATTATATGTTACATGTTATGTAATTTATGGGACATTAGTTATTTCTGTTCTACTGGAGGTAAATGACTGACAATTCATTGAGGAAATTGTGTTTGGAATTTGAGTAGATCAATCTCAAAATTTGCCATTCACTTGACGATGTCAGCTAATCTCCCCCAACTAACAATTAGTAGACATGCATTGTTGTTTTGCTTCTCATCTCTTGCAACTTCAAGCTTTACATCAAGATGGTTTCTTAGCTATTACTTACATAAATACCAGAGTGGTTATCACAAGAGGATTCATGTGCTGCCTGGCTCCACATTTTTATAGGAATGTTGTATTAGAGGGTTTGCTCCCAAATGTTTTCATTTATTGTTTAAAATTTTCATGTCATAGGTTATTTTGAAGATTATTAAACACTGCAAGGAGTTTTCTCCGGCTCTAGTTACGGGGCAGCTTTTGGGGTTGGATGTTGGTAGTGTTCTTGAAGTTACCAATTGTTTCCCATTCCCGGTATGTTACAGCCATCTATTTCCTTTTTGAGGTTGAGTGAAATAATGTATATGGTATGCTACAATTCCGAATAATGTTGGGAACTGGCTTCTTTTCTGTACTCATTTTTTTTTGCTTTATAACCTTAAACATTACAGATTCGAGAAGAAGATGAGGAGATCGAAGCAGATGGGGCTAATTATCAACTTGAAATGATGAGATGCCTGAGAGAGGTTAATGTTGACAATAACACTGTGGGGTGGTACGTCTCTTTTGCATATTTTAGCCTTCTTAGTGAAGAGACTCTGCTGCTTTCATAATTTTCTCTTTTCTTCAATTTATCACTGTATTCTAAAATGCTTTTAAGATTCATCATCATTCCTTGAAATTGACTTACTAAAGAAATAAAACAAGCAAACATACCTAAAAATCCATGTTTAACCCTCGTCTCCTCTTATTGATCCTTTGGGGGGCTTAAAATTTTATTATATTATGGGTTTTGTGCTAATAAATGTCAATGTCATTTGAATTTGAGATTTGATGACTTCAAGTTGAGTCTTAGTCACCAGTAAAACCTTGTTTCTTAGTAAATAACAAGCATAGACATTCACGGGGATCAATCTCTCCTCTGTACTAATTGTTGGTAAATCACACAGTAGTTGCCATGAGGTGGTATAGGGGTTTGGGTGGATGACCACCTTGGGAGGTTAAAAAAAAAATGAACAAGCGTCTATTCACCAGGAAAGATTGTTCAAATCTTGCAAATCATTTGTCAAAGTATATACTATAGGCCTCATAGTTTTATGCTTACTAAGATCCATTTCTGGGTGATAATATAAAGCTAATATTTGAAGCTGATAACTGTTTAGGATTTCTGAAGCAATTATGCCTTTTGAACCAACAATGCTTTGTTATTTTTCATGCCTTTTGAACCAAAAATATATTATTATTTTTTCTCATTTCCAAAGACAGCAATTATCACTAATTTGGGCTGCCATCATCTGCTTAAGTTAAACGCATTTTCGAATCATTTACCAAGACGAGCAAAATCTCTTAACTTGTTCGTGATGATATAGAGTTTAGACAGGTTCTAGTGGATGGACTTTGCTCTCACCTTGATCTTTTCTTGTGCCACCTAATTCTGTTTTACCCTTTCTCAAGAGCCTCGTGTTAACTATCTTTCCTCTTGAAACCTTTTCAGGTATCAATCAACTTTATTGGGATCTTTTCAGACAGTGGAACTGATTGAGACCTTCATGAATTACCAGGTAAAGTTTTTTACTGTAGCCTTTGTGCTTGACTATAAAATCATTGTTCTTGTTTTGGGTTTTTGTTTGTAATATCATTACAACTTTTATGAGTCATATCCATTTTTTCTTTTGCTTTTGGCTCTTTGAGATCCATTTATACGCAACCATCCATTAAGGCCAAAAAACGCAAATAATATGATGACTGATGAGAAATCGACTTTTCCTTCTCTTTTTCCATGTGGTCCTTCATAAAACCTTCCTTAAGCACTGCAATGACAAACAATTCCGGAAACAGGTCTTTTAGGGCCTGATGTCCGCACCACTTATCTAACCAAACAGGTCTTAACTCTTAAGCTCTGCAATGACAAACAAGTAAGAGATTTTTGTATGATATGTGGACATGTATTTCTGTTAAAATACAAGCACAAAAAAATCACAGCGGGTTCCACATATTTGGATGAACTAAAGTATTCATTTGTTGTTCCCCTCCATATATAGGCCGTGCCCCAAAAATCTTCTCCATACCCTTCAATTTGCGGAGGTTTCTAAACTGTCGTTTTTGAACTTTGTGAGCTGTCCATTTTACACTTCAAAAGGAAGAAGAAAATCAATAATATTTTCAATGTAAAAGCTTAGAATCTTTATGTAAATATGCTTATATGTTATTAAACTTAGCAGAATTTTGCTGAAAATGTATGCGAGGAACAGAAGATTCTAGCACTGGATATGTAATTTTGTTTCGTGGTGAGTGGAGTTTAGTCACATGTTGATGAGTTCCTATTAGGCCCAAGGCAACTTGCGCCTTTCATTCTTGAGCTTCTTGACTTGTGTAGAATGATCGGACCAAGGCTTGAACACAAACCAAGATTCTCAACGAGATGTCCAATGTGTTGGTAAGAGGGAATTGAAAGACTGGAATCCAAGATGGGAATGCCGTTTCCATTAGATTGATAGTCATGTAAGAAAGGGCTTTAATGTGCATGTGTGTGTATTTATGCCAGGACAAATCATCCTGACTTTGCATTTTAAAAAAATAAAAAATAAAATAAAATCATCCCAAATTTGCTGTTATGTAGCTTTCGTTTTCATTAATAAAACCACTATTACTGTTCAATTTTTTTTTCTGGCTGTTTGCTGTGGTACTATAAAGTGAATAGCAAACTGGTTTGAGCTAAAGATATTGTTCTTTCTATGTGGGTTCCTTTGCTGCATCTGAAATTTTTTATCCTTAGTTGGTATTGCTGCTACAATTGTCATCTTGGAGTGCATGCATACTTGGAGTGAAAGTGTCAATTATAACTCCATGGCACTGCTAAGCCTTTTGTCCTTCTCACTATGTCTATGATTTCCACTCTTTATTCTTTTCTGTTTTCATTTTTACGAGAATGCTGATTTCTGTTTTGTATTTTCATAATTGCAGGAGAATATCAGACGATGCGTTTGCATTATATATGATCCGTCAAGGTCAAATCAAGGGGTTCTAGCTCTAAAGGCCTTAAAGCTTTCAGATTCTTTCATGGATCTTTACCGTAATAACAATTTTACTGGAGAAAAGTATGAAGTTTTATTTTTTACTTTTGCTAGTGAAAATTTATAAACATGAACCATCATTTGGAATCTCACTGACATCGTATTTTGTTTTGATAGATTGAGGGAGAAAAAATTATCATGGGTGGATATCTTTGAGGAAATACCCGTATGTTTACCATCCCTCCCATTGTTCCTTTAGGCTAATTTACAAGGGAGGCCTTGTGCATTATTAGATGCCCCTGGCATTTTGTTTCTAAAGAATAAATCCTTTTTTATGCTTCTTACAGGACTTAAATTATCCATTTGTTTTTCTTCGCAGATTAAAGTTTCTAATTCTGCACTCATCAGTGCTTTTATGACAGAGCTGGAAGCTGATACACCTGTTACCCAGGTTTGATGTTTTATCCATTATTTGAGAGCTTTGTCTGTAACTTTCGCTGCCTTAGTTTTTTTCCTCAACTTAGTAAGCTCTAATTTTCTGTGGCAGTGCGATTATGATCGTCTAGCATTATCCACTAAACCTTTTATGGAGAGGAATGTAGAATTTTTGATTGAATGCATGGATGATCTTTCAATGGAACAACAGAAGGTGGGTTTTGATTTTTCCATTGGTTCTCTTTAGTATATTTTTATGGCCGGCAACTTAATACTAATAAATCCTCACCATTTATTTCAGTTTCAATTCTATTACCGGAACCTCTCACGTCAGCAAGCTCAACAACAGTCTTGGCTTCAAAAACGAAGGTAAGTCATTGGCAAATAAGGTGAACTGTAGTGGCATATCTATTGTGATCTCTGGTAGTTTCTCATTTCAGTCACTCTCAAAATAGAAAGCTCCAAATACTAATTTTGCAGCGAGGGATCTTAAAAAATTCTTGAAACCCTAAGTTAATCCTTGTTGAAATCTTAGCCTTTCATCTTAAACTCCTAAAAGAGCTATTTCAATAGTTAAAGAAAGTCCTAGACTCATTCCATACTCTCCTACTGTCAAAACCCAAATTCTTACAATTCTGATAAATCTTAGGCATTTCCAAAACCCAGTTAATTCAACTTACCTAAATGCCCCTATTATGAGAAGTTGGCTGAACTAAGAAACCTAATTTAGAGTCCTAGTTATGGTATAAATTTAAAACCCATCTTCCAGATCCTTATTTTGTTTGTGACATTGTGCAAAAAAGGTGCCCACGGAAAACTAATTTATTACTTCAAACTGTCCTTCCAAAATACCCAAAATTACTAAAACAAAAATTCAAGCATCTCTTTCTACAATCACGTTGTGAGACTCATAGTTGTAACTCCATGACTTGATGAAAATATGAATTTTATGTTGAATTTGGGCTTCGTGCACGAGCTTATCTTGACTCTTTTGTTTGCTTTACTTCTTTTCTTATTAGCTCTTCTTCATTACCTCTGGGTTATGCCTCCCATCAGCATCCCTACAGACAAACAACGTGTTGAGTTAACACTTTTTTTTGAACAAATATACACTACTGGTTGAGCATCTCTCCCTTGGTGATAAAATTGAGTTGAAAAGGGTGATCAGGGGTTTGATTGCATATAGTAACATTTTTTGAATGATTACATATACCAATTCCTTCATTGAGGAAACATAAAATTTTATAACTCTGATGCTCACAGTAGCTGAAAACAATCAGACAAGAGAACATGGATATTTTAGCCACTGTCTTATCAGCCATTTGGTTGCTTTAGTCTTTTTAGTTTTTTTTATGGTTGTTTTGACATTTTTTGACTATTGACTATGGTTTTAGTTTCATGCAAACGTGGTTATGATTTTGTCAACCTTGCCAATTTATATATTTTTTTGAAAGATACCTTGCCAATTTTTATTATGTTACTCTATCTAGTACGACAATCTATTTTGTATAATACTATGGATCCTTTATCTGATATTATTAACACTTTATGTCATTTGAAATATCATTTAAGAGGAGCATCATTTTCGCTAAGGAAAATGGCCATGTATGGCATGGACCCACCACCATGTGTAAGGAGATTGGGTCCATGAACGTTATTGGCTATCACAAGTCCAGCCTATTGGCTTTGATTGCCGCCTCATCCGTCGATTCTAAATTTCTGTTCAAGCATGGCGGAAAAGACATCCTAAAGTTGTCTTTAAGCCATTGATTCTTTTTCATGCCTTAATCTTGCGACTAAGATCGTTGTACGGAATCAATTCTGGTCCCACTGGGTCTCGCCTTGTCATGGCCCATCAGATCAACGGTCCCTATCACCAAGCACATATGCCACATGTGCATTGGATCATAGCCATTTTCATTCATCAAGACGAGATCATCTTGCTAGTTGATCTCTATATTCGTGCCACTTTTGGAGGGCACTAATAGTTTCTCAATTTTTTAATAAGTAGATGGCCGGCTGTATTTTTGACAATTAGAAAGAAGTGTGGGTACATGTGCAGGCCACTTTTTCAATGATCCAAATCATTCATCTGTTGCTCTTCGCTGCTGATAGGCCCAAAAGTCTTCTTCATTGGACGATCCTAACCACTCATAGTGTAGGTGTAACATGGATAACTCAGATGGATAAAAACAAGGGGACAAAATCTCCACAAATCGGAGGGTTATGATTGTCCAATGCTGGAGATTTTTGGTCTATGACCTGTCTGTTGTAGGGCTCTCCAGATGAATGGTTTTTGAATCACCAAACAACTGGACCTACTTGTGCTTTTGCCTCCAGTATTTTTCCTTGGCAATTTACCTGCACACACCTTATGATTCTTCCATATATTTACCGTTCTTAGTTATCGGATCCGAAATCCAAAGAGGAACCTTGTATCCAGTATCTGGTTTTTTGTTTCTCTTCCATGTTACTTCATTTCCTTTTGCGTTCATAATGTAATTATTAAGCTTTCTTGTTCCTGTCACAATGGTTGCAATTACTTTTCATGTGCACTTCTGTATTGGAGGAGGGAATTCAGTTCATTTTTCTCAATCTCATCATGTATATGCTATTTTGTTTAAACCATAATTATGCCATTTTTTCTATTTTATAGGGCGGAGAACATGGCACGAAAAGCTGCCAATGAAGAACCATTGCCCGAGGAGGATCCATCAAACCCTATTTTTAAGCCAGTTCCAGAGCCATCACGGCTGGATAGCTTTCTCATAACAAATCAAATTGCCAATTACTGCAACCAAATAAATGGGTATGCTAGAGTTTATATCTTTTACCTTAGACCATACAATATGCCTTTTGTTTTGCAAAAAAGGTCTTCTTGTCAGTAATAAAACATGCCACTAGACGTTTTCCTTTGTTAATTGTATTTTGGTTGAGATGAATATTACTAATATGTTTTTTTCTGAACCAAGTTATCCACACATAACTTGCAAGTGATTGCGTACCCAATAAAAAAGAAATCTCGCATTGCCATGCAAAAAATAAAAATAAGAATGAAAAAAGAAATCTTGCATTGCCATTCGAAAAAAAAAAATGAAATTCTCGCAAGTCATAGGAAATAAGAACATGTATTACGTTCCCAATTAAAAATAAGAGATTTATGATTCAATGGGCAGGTAAGTTAATTGGACTAGATCTCATCACCGTTTCAACAGTCTGCCAGCTTGAACTATGCAAAACAAGTCATAGGAAATAAGAACATGTATTACGTTCCCAATAAAAAATAAGAGATTTATGATTCAATAGGCAAGTAAGTTAATTGGACTAGATCTCATCACCGTTTCAACAGTCTGCCAGCTTGAACTATGCAAAACTATCACAATTGGACCAATTATTTTCTGTAATTGTTCTCCCCGATGCTAACATGCTCTAGTAGTAAAACTTTTTTCTTTGACTATAACAATATGTATTGGTCGAAATCGGTTTACCAATACTCTTAAGTCCAGTGGTTCTACTGCATCATTTTATGTTTTATATTAGACTGATTATCACTATTTGTTTTTGTGTGGTTTGGTCAGTTTGCTTGACATGCATCCCTTGTTACATTCCTTCAATATTTGTCACCATAGCCACTCACTTAGACGTCAATGGTGGAATCTCTTAGCCTCTTAGGCAAAGGTTACTTGCGTGGTCTAGGACTAGGCAGCTCCGTGTGAGTGGGGGCAATAACTACTATCTCTGAAGGGATAAGATCGTAAAATCCAGAATAAGTTTATGTGTGGGTCTCTCATCCACATCCATATGGATTCTTAGTAGTATCAAGGGATAATAGATTTATGCCAGATACAAGAGTCTCTTGTAGATAAGTGGCTCTAGAGAAGGATGATTGCTACTGATCTAATTAGAAATATAGAAATCTTAAACTTCTATTTCTTGTACTCATAGTTTCAAAACTCCCACGAGCCAGACTGCTTTTTACCTCGATCGCTTTCTTGTCCGAGTCCGCGTTTTGTCCTACAAAGCCAATCAAAACTCCTTTGACTATCCCGACTTAAGACTTCATAAATCGACTACTCAGCCGCATCACTCGACCACATCATGCCGAGTCGACTAGGATTTGCTTTCACCACATTTTGACCGCATTGCATTTTGAAACACTGCTCGTAATGCTTATTTTGTTACCCATTTTGTCCTCATGATGTGGGGCTTTTTTAGGTTCTATCGTTGCTTCCGATCTCATTATTCATGCTTGAGTTTGGGCATCAGTTAACATGGCAAGGGCCCCAATCTGTAGTATCTATGTTTTCTTCAACACTTTTTCATGTTGGCGGAATTAAATAATGTATATTTTATGAATGCTAAGCCAAAAAATCTTTGTTGCTATTCATGTTTGTTGACTGTGGTCTGGAAAATCTTAGCATTTAATTCGATTGTAGTCCAATTAGGAACGCCCGGCCTCTGCATTTGGGTGACATTGTTAGATATGATAATGGGTGATATTAGAGGCATTCTCAGGTTTGACTAGTATTAATTAATGATTGATAATACAGTAGAGTTTCATTAGAAGTCAAAAGATTAATCCATGACTATATTAGATGCTTTTATCTTGTGATATGATTTGCTGAACATAATTGGGTACTCTGCCTCTGACAGCTAGGTTGAGGCTTTCATTTATCCATGGTCTTGATTGGATCTCAGACTTGGTTGAAGACCCAAAGTCCCAAATGCTTCTTCTGTCATTATTTCGGCCATGTTTGGGAGCCATGGAAATTTTTTCCATGGAATATTGGTTTATCAAATTGTGGGAGAGGGGCAAGGAGGGTGGGAGATGAAGAGAATTGAGAGGGCATGAGTGAAGAGAAGGTGAGAAGAGGCTGAAAACAAGGAAAAGAAAAACTCCTATTCGAAATAGAGTTTTATTCTTCCTTGTTTTTCTGCCACTTCACATCACGCCCCTCTCACTCTTCATGTCCCTCTCAACACTAGGTAAGTCAATATTCCATGAAAAAAGTTTCATGGTTGCCAAACATGGCCTAAATATTAACCACTAGGCTTTCGTGTTATCTCTTTTCGTTTCTTTGTATCATTGGAATCTGTTAATTTGCATGGTATATTGAGGGAGCAACTAAGCGATTCTTAGGATAATGTTAAAAGGGGTATTGTTATAATGCATTTTGATGTATTTATACTTTTCCCCTGCAGTTTATTAATTTGCAATTCTACTATCATTTTTGTTGCTGTTTTATCATTATTTCTGGATTGAATTTTGCAGGGTTGCGGGCCAGAGTTTCAGCAGATTGTATCTAACAAAGGCCTTGCATGAGAATTGATGCCAAGCTCGGCAAACACTCCGATCAATGGCTGGCAATGGGTAATTCTTATTTTGAAACACATGACATGAACACATTCTCTTTTTCCCCTCTTTGAAATGAACATAAAACACATTCTTAGTTTGGTATTTTCATGTAGTTTTTGGCGTACTTAAACTAGAGGCGTTGTCAGGCAATTTTGAAGGTTTGTAACAATTGGAAAAGCAAGTCTGCACATGGCTCCATGGCCTAATGATTTTCTCACTGTTTTATTTTCATGTTTTTATCTCTGGCGACAAATCTAATATATTTCAGTTTTTTAATGGTGTGCGCTTGTGTGTTTTATTTTTTTTAAAAATGGGGCGCACATTATTTGGATGATCGAAACCTTTCATTTGTTGGGACCCACATTAATTTGATGATCCAAATAATTCATTTGTCGGGACCTAACTTAAAGAGGCTGTACCTTGAAATTCATTTCCATAGGATGATCCTAACCCTCCGATCTGCAGAGGCGTGGTACTGTATATAAACCTCTACAGATTGAAATGTTAAGAACATCCTATGGAGATGCGTTTTGGGGGATAGTCTATTTAGTAGGGGTGGCAACGGGGCGGGTCGGGGCCGGATGTTGGGGTCCCCTACCCCTTCCCCTCTGCGGGGAATTTTCCCCCTCCCCTTCCCCTTCCCCTCTGCGGGGATGGTGGGGAATCCCCCTCCCCTCCCCGCGGGGAATATCTAATCCCCTTCCCCTTCCCCTTCCCCTTCCCCTCCCCGCATCCTTCGGGGACAAAATCCCCGCCCCGCCCCGCCCCGCCCCCTCCCTCTTTGGAACCCAACCAAACCAGCAAACAGAGCTTCTTTCTTCTACGTCCATTACAGACAATATTGTGATGAATGCTATGATTCTATTCATGTGATCAACAAACAGATGGACAAAATCAGAAATGCATGGATGAGACAACAAACATAAATAACAACAGGACCTCATCTTTCAGCAATATTCTGCATAAATTATGGAACGATAAGTAGGAAATGAGCACCAGGATTACCTTCATTAACATGCAGCCAATGTGCAAAAAGTAACTATTTCAGTAGTCACAATGAACTTAAAAAGTCCATAAGTGGGCGCTCACACACGCAAAATAATGTTCATTAGTTCATTCTGTATAGCATGTTAACCCCCAGATGAGCATGAGAAATGAGAATGGAGAAGAGAACAAAATCAACAAATGACTTATTTCTTTAACTGCAATTCAGTCTAGTGCTGACATGAAACAAATTTCTAGTAGCTAAAATTTTCTTGTTGAAAATCAAAACCTGCAATCCAACCCTAAAATTCTGTTGGCACTACGATTTTTTTATAATTGCATACGCTCAGCGTCTCAGGCTCTCAGCTTGTCTTTATTATTTCAACATCTGTGAAAAGGTTATTATAGTTCCCAAAATGCTCTCAGAAGCTAATTAAAAGGAAAAGACAAGCTAAGTTTATGTTTGGGGGAATCTTGTAGCCGATCCACAGAGTTTCTAGTAGTTTTCCTTAAAAAAAACACTTAAAAATTTACAAAAAAAATGGCACTGATTAGCGGGGCGGGTCGGGGCGGGGCGGGGACAACTCCATCCCCTTCCCCTCCCCGCACCGGGGAATTTTTATATTCCCCTTCCCCTTCCCCTTCCCCTCTCAAATTGGGGAATCCCCTCCCCAAACGGGGCGGGGCGGGGCGGATCCCCGCTTTTTCGGGTGAAATTGCCAGCCCTACTATTTAGGTTGGGAAATGATATATCCGCCCCTTATAATCACCAGGAACACCCCCTGTCAGTGAATCAATGACTAAAGAAGGGCTGTTGTACTTATGTCGGAAGAATTCAATGTCCCTGATTGCCACAAACACTGACAGGGAGTGTTCCTGGTAATCAAAAGGGGCGGATATATCACTTCCCTTTTTTTTGGGATTATACATATTAGGGAAATGATATCACCACTACCATATTTTGATGACTTCACTCCTCACGTTATTAAAAAGTACGGTATGGCCCGCACCATAGGATGATCCAAACCGTCCATTAGATGGGCCACAGCCTAAATAGGTTGTGCCCCCAAAAATCATTTCCATATGTTGATCCTAACCCTCTGATCTATGGAGGGTTAGGATCAACCCTATATAACAAAAAACCAATTCCGAAGAGGCATTTTCTTTTCACAAGTTTTCAATGATATTTTTGGATGTCTCTACCCCTGACTCTACTACATTCCCTCCCGTTCCATGTATCCCACGGAATAATTTTTTATGGTTGCCAAACATGCTCCAAGTAAACATACCAACAACCAAAGTGAGAGAATAAATGCAAAAAACATGGCTGTTAAACCAATTCAGCAACTTAATATACAAACTATAAGAAAAAGACGCAGAAATCGACATATAAACAAAATCATCTACTTAGTATAGTATGGAAGGTCTAGAACATAGAGGAGAAAGTAAGCCCGGAGGACGCCGGAGATCCCTCCAAAAAACAACCCGCCGGAAAACTGGGCCCGCCCGTCGGCCATCTGTAGCTTATCGGCCGCCTTCTTCCTTCCGGTCAAAGTTAGCGCCCGAGCAATCGAGGGCTCCTCTTCTTTGAAAGAAGCAATTACATACATAGTTAAACAAATGCTTAGCATCACAAACAGGGCTGCGGCCGCGAGGGACCCGGCTTGACCGCCATATGGGGGTATTCTCAATGGCCCAATCTTAATGAACGGGCCCATTAAGAGGTACCCGTGGGCTAGGCCCACCTCGATGCCTCAGAGAAACGGGCTTACTGCTAACATACCGCGAGATAATCCTTTTTATTTGATTGTCTTTGGGTATGATTCATGATCCCCATAAAATTCGAGTTAATCAGTAATGTAAGGTATCAATTTTTCAATATCTGTGCCGTCGGGGTCTCATTAATAATTTTTAAAGTGCAACATGGAACATATTTTTTTCTTTGAGCCTTCAAAATTGTTTTTTTTTTTTTTTTTGGTGCATCTGGCTTTAACAAATAGGGCTCGGATCTTCTTATGTCGTCCATCATAGATACCTATTCATCGGAGTTTAAGTTGTTTCTACGGTACAGATTGATGGCTATGTTCGCCGATTAAACTTTGGACGGCAAAGATGATCTATAAACTGATTTTTGAGGTCACCCATCTCAGTACCACGCTGGTAGTACTGAGATGGGTGACCTCAAAAATCAGTACTACGCTGGCAAACTTAATTGTGATTTATGTTAAGAGCCCACAACTTAGTTGTCAATTTTCATGTGCTTTTCTAATTAAATAATTTTGAAGTCCCCACAAGATTTTCTATTGATGGTTGATCAATTGACTAACGATTAGGGCGCGTTTGGGTGCCGAGAAGATTTTGATTTGGATTTCTCACATTTGCAGCCCTTTTTGCATTGTAATTTGGATCGGATCAAATTCTTGGATTTCTAATTCAGGAGCTGACATTGAAAAAAATCAGATTCCAAGTTTGATGTGGAAATAAGAAATTGGAAATCGTGGGAGTTTCCTTCACCCTCTTTGCTCCTGAACCTCTCCCCTCCAGTAGGAAGTACCCCATTCCCTCTCTTTCTCCCTCTACATGAGCTGCTGGATCTATTCAATTTGTATTAAAAACTCAATTCAAAATCCAAATACAAAATGGGAGGCATCCAAACGGGCCCTTAGGAATTTGGATTTTTAAATCCAAAATCTGCATTTGGCAAGCCTTTATGACATATGGATTTGGATTTGAATGAAATCCACAAGATTTACAAATTCCTCATGTTAGTGTAATTTTTTGGATTTATAAATCCTTTCAGCGAGAGGTTATTTATAAATCTAAATCTGACCAGTAAGCGGTTAAAATGACCAAAATATACTAAAGAAGTGTCAAATGACTAAAGTACCCACATGACATTAAAAAATGATCAAAATACATTGTATTAGGTAAAATGACTTAAAAACTCCGGTCAGGCAAAATGACCGAAATACCCCTATACGAGGTAAAACTGACAAAATACCCCCGAGTTATGCAGAATGACTAAAATACCCTTATGACATAAAAATGATCAAAATAATCTCATATAGGGTAAAATGACTAGAATACCCCAAGATCATGAAAAATTACTAAAATACGCCTATGTCAAGTAAAAATGACTCATGGCTCATGAAAAAAATAACTAAAAATGATAAAAATACGCCATATTAGGCAAAATGACCAAAATACCCCGATACCAGGTAAAAATGACAAAATACCCCCGAGTCATGCAAAATGACTAAAATACCCTTATGACATAAAATTATCAAAATAACCTCATATAGGGTAAAATGACTATAATACCCCAAGATCATGAAAATTACCAAAATACCCCTATATCAAGTAAAAATGACCCATGCTCATGAAAATGACTAAAATGACTAAAAATACCCTCATGAGACAAAAATGATAAAAATACGTCATATTACGTAAAATGACTAGAATACCCTTGGGTCGTGCAAAATGACCGGAATACACCTATACCAGGTGAAAATGACCAAACACCCTGAGTCATGGAAAAATGACTAAAACACCCTTATGACATAAAAATGATCAAAATACCCCCATATAGGGTAAAATGACTAGAATACCCCTGGATCATGGAAAATGGCTGCAATGCCCCTATATCAAGTATTTTAGGGATTTTTGGTTTGGTTAGATTTCAAATTCAAATCCAAAGAGCATCCAAACAAAAAAAAATTAATTTAGATTTGAAATCCAAATCTATATGTGGTCATCCAAACGACATTATTTATAAATTTGTGAATTTTAAAATTCTGGATTTCAAATCCATGGATTTTCGAAATCCAAATTCACCTCCAAATCCAAATCCAAGGGGTATCCAAACGGGCCCTTAGTGAATTTGCCTTTATTTTGTAAAGTATGTAATTCACAAAATTCACAAAAGTTCACATTAATTAAAAAATGTGAAAATTTTGAATTATTTTGAATATTTTGAGGTTTAAAATGGGACATCGAAAACTGAGGTTGTTTCGTCTTCATTGTGATTAAGTGTGTCGCCCAAAAATCAGCCTTTCACTCTAATGCGAAGGGCTGAGATTAATCTCACTTTTAATCTCAGCATTCATATTAAAGTGAAGGCTGATTTCTGGGCTACGTACTTAGTCGTGAGGAGGTGAAACAATCTCTCGAAGTCCCCTATATAGTATATACCAACCCAGCCCTAGCCCGTCGCAGCTATTAGAGAGCTTGATGAGAAAACTGGTCATCTCCTTATTACAGAAGATCGCAGAGAAATGATAATACTTGGAAAAGGATTTTGAAAGACTTGCTTTAAGAATATCCCGATGTGGAGAGGCTTGAGAGCTTGTACTCTATTTTATGTAAAGGCAATGATGATGAAAGGGTTCGTGCCGTTGTCGAAGCTGCCTATCGACTTTTAGTCGGTCGCGGTCGCTCTTGAAAAAGTCTGTCTTAGGGCACAAAAGGGAAGGGCATTAAAAAATCATGATTGTGTTGGTTCAAATCGGGAAAAACTATAAAATGAAAACTACAATTATATGAACTTTGAGAAAAGGGAAAAGACCAAATTGAGAAGAGATAATCCTCAGTATCTGTAGAGCTGATGTACGTCGTAAAAACGGATGGCTCAAAAGTGTTTATAAAATGACGGTATAGAAAGTTATGCAAATACGCGTTTAACGGGTGCCAAACCCCCTCTGTCTCAGTCCCTGTTTCTTTTTTTGGGGTTAGAATCAACCCTCTAACATTCCGATCGGAGGGTTAGGATCAACATATGGAAAAGATTTTTGGGGAACAACCTATTTAGACTGTGGCCCCGGACAGTTTGGATCACCCTATGGTTCGGAGGGTTAGGATCAACCTAGTGGAAATGATTTTTGGGGAACAACCTATATAGACTGTGGCCCCGGACGGTTTGGATCATCCTATGGTGCGGGCTATACCGTACTTTGAATAAAGTGAGGAGTGCCCTCATCAAAATACAGTAGTGCTGATAACATTTCCCTTCCAAAAGTCCAAGAAAAAAAAATGAAAAATCTATCTATCTAGGGAAAATGACTAAAAAAAGGGTTTTGTACTGACTATGACGTGACAAGGGGGTATTTTCTAAATTACAAAATTGAAGTGACATAGGCAGGTTTGGGTGGGTTTCGGACAAGTATACCCTCATTTTTGAAAAAACGTTTGAGTTGGTAAAAACCCAATCATTTTTACCCTATTGTTTACTCTCTCTCTCTCTCTCTCTCTCTCTCTCTCGCCACGAATGCCCCCTGCCGGCAGAAAATTTCCGCCAAGTCTCTCTCTCTCTCTCTCGGCAAATCTCACCGGCAACTCCCCTCACAGGTTGGTAACCCATCTCTATCCCTCTCACTCTCTATGTCATTTTCTAAGTTAGGGTTTTGAGAAATCAGTGGTTTAAACCAATCTCACTGATTTATGAGAAAGCAGTTGCTTATACAGTTGTTTAAACACCTAATTTGTGATAAATCGGTGGTTTAAACCCCTAATTTGTGAGAAATCAGTGATTTAAACACCTAATTTCTGAGAAATTAGTCATTTAATTGATAAATTAGGTATTTTAAGTTACTATTGATGGTTTAAAAACCTAATTTGAGAGAAACTAGTGGTTTAAACCCCTGATTTGTCACAAATCAGTGGTTTAATTGATAAATTATGGGTTTATTCGCCATAATGATTTGCTCAACACCCTAATATGCTTGTAATGGACAGGTCATTGCTTTATAGGGGCTGAATTTGTTAGAAATCAGTGGTTTAAACCCCTACTTTTCCATGTTAACAGTGGTTTAATTGATAAATTAGGCTCCCTAGTGATTTGCTCAGCACCCTAATAGGCTTTTAAGAAATAGAATGGACATGTCAATGGCCCATAAATTAGAATCCCTGGTATATTGGGGTTGAGTTTGCGAGCAATCAGAGGTTTAAACCCTTAATTTTCCATGTTAACAGTGGTTTAATAGATAAATTAGAGGGTTAATTCTCCTTAGAGATTTGCTCAACACTCTAATAGGCTTGTAAGAAATAGAATGGACATGTCAATGGTCTATAGGTGATGTATATGTGAGAAATCAGTGGTTTAAACTCCTAATTGTCCATGTTAATAGTTGTGTAATTGGATAATTAGGGGTTTATTCTCCTTAGTGATTTGCTCAACCCCCTAATAGGCTTCTAAGAAATTAAATGGACATGTCAGTGGTCTATAGGTGATGAATTTGTGAGAAATTAAATGGACAACTTTGTTAATTTGTTTCCTCACATTGTATCTGAATAGGTCCACATCTGATTTTTTGGATTGGATTCCATCCACGTCTGACCTTTCTATTCTTGGATAAAGTTTACAACCCGTTTTCCCTTTTATGCTTTCATTTTTGTTGTTCCAATTGCTTTGGGTTGCATTGGCGGTGCTTGAAATTTTGTGGGACAATGGGTGGATTGATTGACGTCCAATGAGAACATCTCTCGTTCTTGAACTGTTCCTGTTGGATGTATCAAAGAATTCTCATGACCAAGGGGTGTAGCAATAACCTTTTTGTCCTAGTTTCAATGTTTCTATGTCAAGAGAAAATCCGATATATGGTATATATCAGATTGGCTAATACAGCATTCAGGTTTTCAGTAATTAGGATCTGTGGGACACATTTAAAGTGCTTGATTAAGGTTGTCAGTAATCAGCATCAGATTGACTAATACAACATTCAAGTTGCCATTCTATTGATGTTTCTTTCTTTGCTTAAGTGATTCATTAATTAGCATAGATATTTGAAACCTTGTTGTGCCTGAACACAACTAATGAATCATCTCGAGATTATGCAGGTGTTGTCTCTCGCATTTAACATTAAGGGAGCTACTAGTAATTCATTCAACTAGCAGCTATATTAAATCTTGAACAGCTATATTAAATCATATTGGAATTTGTTTAATTTTGTTCTAATTCAGTCTTGAACAGCTATATTTAATCTCAACTCACATGGAGTTGTTCACTATACAAGTTCATACATTGTACCTGCTCATTTCAGCAAGTCATTATTTCAGTAGCAGTTGATGGTCTACTGGAGAGTAGCAAAGCGATGTAGTGCAGTGGTCCTCAATTCTCATTGTTTTTGGCATTTGGAGCATTAGTAGATCACTTTAGATCAGTTATGAATTCATCTCAGTTGCTAGCAGCAGCAATATCTTCACCTTATGTTTCACTTTTCGAGGGCAGTGATTGTTATGCTGATTATGAGGCCGAGTGCTTATGGTGGGTCGACGCTCTCGAGGCATATCATTTCCAAATTGTAATGTGTTATGCTGATTGTCAGACAATTTATTCAATTTCTTCAGTTCCAAATTGTAATGTGTGTAAATTTCTCCATTGTGTTAAATGTTTGATGGGAATTTGATATAGATTGAGCCAAGCCTTGCCATGGCTTGGGTTCAGAAACATTGTTTAGTATGAGGTTATTTTGAAGAGTGTAAAACTGGACACTTTGTTTCGGAATGGAAAGAATGCTTGATTTTCTCGAAGAAGTTATTTTTTTTTAGTTTAAGGGAAGATGCCAATGTATATTGCACTCAATGTGGTGTTACACTAGTATCTTATACTACATGTAGTTCAAACATGAAGTACCTATCATTGCAAACAAATATTGGTGTAAAAAGAAATACTGCTCGGAACTCTGAGAAAAATCTCGAAATTCCGCAGAAAAGTCATACTGAAAAATTTGTGCCTCGGAACTCCGAAATTTTCTCTCGGAATTCCACAGTAAACGTCACAGTTTTTAAAAAAATAGCGCGGAACTCCGAGACAATTCTCAGAATTTCGCATGAATGCCGGAATAAAATACATATATGTCTCGAAAGTCTGAGACATATACTGCTTACACTGCATAGACAATTTATAAACACTCTAAACCACTGCTAAGCCTATATAAACCACTTACAAACACTCTAAACCACTGTTTACCCTATATAAACCACTTATAAATACTCTAAACCACTGCTTATACCTATATAAACCACTTACAAACACTCTAGACCACTGTTTACCCTATATAAACCACTTGTAAATACTCTAAACCACTGCTTACACGTATATAAACCACTTACAAACACTATAAACCACTGTATAAATAATTTATAAACACTCTAAACCACTGCTAAGCCTATATAAACCACTTACAAACACTCTAAACCACTGTTTACCCTATATAAACCACTTGTAAATACTCTAAACCACTGCTTATACCTATATAAACCACTCACAAACACTATAAACCACTGCTTACAATGTATAAACAATTTATAAACACTCTAAACCACTGCTAGGCCTATATAAACCACTTACAAACGCTCTAAACCACTGTTTACCTTATATAAACCACTTGTAAATACTCTAAATCACTGCTTACACCTATATAAATCACTTACAAACACTATAAACCACTGCTTACACTGTATAAATAATTTATAAACACTCTAAACCACTGTTAAGCCTATATAAACCACTTACAAACACTCTAAACCAATGTTTACCCTATAGAAACCACTTGTAAATACTCTAAACCACTGCTTACACTTATATAAACCACTTACAAACACTATAAACCACTGTTTACCCTATATAAACCACTTGTAAATACTCTAAACCACTGCTTACACCTATATAAACCACATACAAACACTATAAACCACTCTTATACTGTATCAACAACTTATAAACACTCTAAACCACTGCTAGTCTTATATAAACTATTTATAAACAGTCTAAACCATTGTTTACCATATATTATACACTTATAAACCCTCTAAACCTCTGCTACACTTATATAAACCACTTATAAACACTATAAACCACTGTTTACCCTATATAAACCACTTGTAAACACGCTAAACCACTGCTTACCCTATATAAACCACTTGTAAACACTCTAAATCACTGCTTACCCTATAAACCACTACTGATGATTCTTAATCATAAAAGCTATATAAACCACTTATAAGCACTACTAAGTGTCCTTCAATAATGGTTTATCGTAGTGAAATAGTGGTTTAACTTAAGAAATTAGTGGTTTACAGTAAAATAACAATGATTATAAAGTGTTTAATGTAATTTAAATGTTATTAAATTGTGATTGAAGGCTTTGTGCAATGAAATACAGTAGTTTAACGTGGAGAACTTTCATTCAAGTTTCTAAACATGCTATAATGGAAAGAGAAGGGAGATGGCTAGAAATACATACCTTTCCATGGAATGAAGGCTTTGTGCAATGGAATGGTGGTTTGTAGTGAAGTTTTTTGCGATTTCGGATTCCAATAACGTTTTTTTGCAATAGTTGTTGCAAATGGAGGCATTGTGCAATGCAAGGAAGGCTTTGGGATCTAAAAATGAGGTTTTATACAATGGAATGGAGCTTTTGGCATATTAAAATGGTGGATTTGGGTTTCAACAATGGAGGTTTTTGGGCACTCCTCACTTTATTAAAACTCCCCTGAAAATAGGCCGACAGGTGTCTGAACAGTGAAACTCCCTGAAAATCTTTATTATCTACTACAAAATACAAAGAGGAAAAAGAGATTTCTTTTTGGGAAATTTTATCAGCACTACTGTATTTTGATGAGAGCACTCCTCACTTTATTAAAAGTACGATATGGCCCGCCCCATAGGATGATCCAAACGGTCCATTAGATGGGCCACAACCTAAATAGGTTGTTCCCCAAAAATTATTAGGTTGATCCTAACCCTCCGATCTAGAGACGGTTAGGGTCAACCCTCTAACATTCAGATCGGAGGGTTAGGATCAACCTATGGAAATGATTTTTGGGGCACAACCTATTTAGGCTGTGGCTCATCTAATGGACGGTTTGGATCATCCTATGGTGTGGGCTATACCATACTTTTAATAAAATGAGAGTGCCCTCATCAAAATACAGTAGTGCTCGTAAAATTTCCCAAAAAGAAATCTCTTTTTCCTCTTCGTATTTTGTAGTAGATAATAAAGATTTTCAGGGAGTTTCACTGTTCAGACACCTGTCGGCCTATTTTCAGGGGAGTTTTACTCACCTGTCGGTCTATTTTGGGGAAAAAATTCCCTCTCTCTCTATCTCTCTCTCTCTCCATTAGATGCAAAATTCATGGTAAAATCATGGTAAAATCCCGGCTATATATCTCACTACCTAACCCGCCTCCCATCAATCTCACTACCAAACCCACGCGCCACCCCCTCCACCCCCCCCCCCCCCCCCCCCCAGCCTCTGTTTCTTCCTTTTTAACCCTAATCCCAGCCATCGGAGAAGAGGAGAAAAAACAATTTGGTTGGGGAATGAGGAGAAGAGAAACGAGAATGAGGGAAAGCATGAGACGAAAAAATGGCAGTCAATGGTTTGATTGGGGTTCTTTGAAACTTTTCTAGCTCTGGTCAGGAGACTCTGACATGCAAATGGATTCAAGTAATTCATTTTCAAGTCGTCTTGGGGATAATAAACCTTGGTTTTAACTGCAAAGGTTTCCCATCCCACACCCACCTTCAGGTCTGCTATATCTGTTTCCTTCTTTATGTTATTTTATTTTTATCTTCTCTTTGTTGTTTTACATTTTTTTTTCTTGGGGATTTTCATATCTACCTGTTCACTGATTGGATTCAGTTGGAAATATTGTAGGACAACAGCCATTCCTTTTATCTGGAAAATTCCACTTGGAGGGTGTAGTCTGCATTCTTCATTTCTTCACTTCAATGAACTTCTAATACCCTTTCTCTGTCAGGTTTGAATAATGTACTGTTTTTATAACTCTATTAGTTTCCCCTATTTTTGCCTTTGATATTTGTAGTTTAAAATAGAAGGGTACTAATTTTCAGCATCAGATTTCTAATGGTAAATAGGGTTTTTCTAGCGTGTCCATCGCAAAAGGCATTTGGCAGATGGTCTGTCACATGTTGGACCAGCCACACATGCCTAGTTTTCAACAGATTTTGTCTTCATTCACGAGGTGGCTGGTCTGACATGCAACTGACCATCTGCGAAATGCTTTTGCGATGGACGCTGGCAAATCCCTTGTAAATAAAGTTCAAATTAATACCATTATCTGTAAATGTGTTAGTGATTGCTCTGGGAGTATTGTCAAAGGCTATTGTCATCTTTTAAGCATCATTTTGCCTTCGTTAATAGCACCTTGGTATCAATTATTAATTAAAACATCTCTGTTTTTATTACTTTCATTTCATTTTTTTCATATTTAGAGGGTTTTTCAGCACTAGATAGCATTGTCAAGAACTTTGGTGGCCTACTTTTTAAGAATTTTGCACTGAACTAGAAGAATTTTGATGTTCTTTTTTGGTGGATATTTTATTGCTAGAAATTTTGCAGCTTCCTCTGCCGTGCTGTGTGTTTTCTTCATTACAGGTTAATGTATTTTGTTTTCTGTTTGGTTTTGGATGTGAATCTTCTGATGTATTTTTTTATTGGAAGTGAGTTTGGAACGGAAAGCGAAAACGGGGATAAAACTGAAGTTTCGATCCTTAGCATTTGCTTTGATGTATTTCAAAGATTTTCATTTTTTAATGGCAAAGAAGAGAATGTATATCAAAAAATCTATTCTTCATACGAACAGAACAAAACTTGGCTCCATTTTTTAATGACATACAGGTATTCACATCCATTTTTACGTACACACCCACCCGTACACTGAATGGTACTTTTTTAAATTTTTTTTCTGATCTAGACCCAAAGAGTCCATTCAAGCTTGGTTGCAAAGGACAAGTTCAGTTGGTTTATGGCTTTTATGCCCAGACCCATCTCTCCTTGGCCTGCACATTTTTTACTCCCGGCCAACTGATATTGGATGCCTTGGTTCTCATTGTCATATCTCAAAAGATGTTTCTAGCTTCTCATTGTTGTATCTCAAAAGACATTTCTCGCTCTTGTGCCCTTTCACCATCCGACATTAGTTTCTAGCTCCTAACTTTTTCCACCCAAGACTTTCTCCCATCTCTCTTTAATGGCCATGAATTTATGTCCATCTTTTTATCATTCCTTTTTTTTTTCTTCGTCGTCGGTGCATTGCACGGGGTTGCTTACTAGTTCTATAGAAACTGAGAGTACCATGAGCAGAAGACCGAACAAATGGGTTCTCAGAAAAAAATCACAAGTGACGTGAGAGTCCCTTAGTTTTTAGGAAAATCAACAAGAAAGTAATTTTTTATTGCACACATGGCGCATTCTCATTGTTGATCTCTCCATCGGGTGGTACTCTCGGTCTCCATTTCATTTTCCGGACTTCTTATAGATTTTATCAAAGAGAGTTGAAGTTAAACACAAACTCTTGTGGGAATTAATTTTAGAAGAGGAAAAAGATTTCCAAAGTCCTATTGTTGATCAAAGACTCAAGATCAATTCTTATCTTGAATAGGATATTTCAAAGTGGACCGTTTTAGAATTCAACTTTTATTTGAAGTGCATTACTTGAGTCCCCTTCTTTAACTCCAACACCAACAAGGTCATAAATCCTAAGTAGCTAGGATGGATCCACCTTTTAGTGATCGAACATGATTAGAAAAACATTCGAAATGTTGGTATCACGTCTTGAGGGAAATCAAAATTTTTCTCAAAAAATGGTGGGCCTAACTTCTTGTCCGAATAAAATCCGAAATTTCTTGTTGGTCGGCCCCACTTCTAGCTGCCCGAACATTATTAATTTTTGAAAACTCGGTGGGCCCGCTTGCTTGGTCAAAGTTCCATGGAATAAAATTTAATTTGAAAAATTAGATGGGCCCACTTGCATTACAACTTGAAACTCCATTATGCGAATGATAAGTACACCCCTTGGCCGAATTCCCTTCTCAATTTTTATGGAAAAAAGAAATCCTAGAAGAGAAAACGGATGGAGAAAAAAGAAAATCCTGGGAATTTCCCAAAAAATTCCAAGAAAAAAATCTGAAAAATAGGAAACTAAACCACGTGAGAAACAATGGAGAATAAAGAGTGGAATCTCTGGAAAACCCCTACAAATAAGAAAAATCTCCGGAAATAGGAGGAATTAGCAAACTTCCGAAAAATAGAAAAAATGATTAAATAGATGAGAAGTTGCAAATGAAGGTCCGAAACGAACCCTAGAGGGGATTAAGAAACAACGAAAATACGCTGGAAAACATCCAAAAGAGTAAAAAGAGACTCGGCAAAATGGAGAATAGACTTGGAAATGGAAAAAACTGGAAAAATTGATAGAAAAACACAAACTTCTTTGTTGATTAAAGCGGAGCAAAATAGGAGTATCTACATGGCCGTGCATGGAGCTCACTTGTTTGGCGTAGGCCTTACGATCGGCCGTCGTCATGCCTCCACCGGCCAAGCCGCCCACGATGGTGTTAATGACCCTGGCAGGGGCACATGGTTGCGTTTCTTCTTGGGCCTCAGGCGTTTGTCTGGGTTGGCCCTCGTCCCTACGACTGGGAGACCGAAGATCATCCCTGGGAGGTCGCTCATCATTCCGGGTACAGTTTCGTCCTTGGAGGTACCTATTGAGATAACCTCTTTGAATCAGACTTTTGATCTCCCCCTTGAGATGCTAGCATTCTTTGGTGTCGTGGCCGTAGTTTTGATGTAATCAACAGTACTTCGGATCTCGCCGTTTTCAACTATCCTTCATCTTCTTTGGCCACTTGACAGTGCCTTGGTGGACGATCTACTTCAAAACATTCATCAAAGAGGTGTTAAGTGGAGTATACCTATCGAACCTTCGAGCAAGTCTTCAGTTGCGACTGGAGTCTTATCATCGTGCCTAGCCTACTTGCTCCGTCCAGCCCCCATTTTGGAGTCTTCTATATTCCTCCGCTTTTCCCTGGGCCAACCGAGCTCGATGTCTCTCTCGGTGTCCAGTGTCTCCTCGGCATTCATATACTTTTCTGCCTGGGTCATGAAGTCTTTCAAAGTCTTAACGTGTTTCTTAGCCAAGGAAAGCTTGAGGTTTCGGTTTCTAACACCCATTCACATGGCGGTGAAGGCCACTAAATGGTCGGTCTCCAGTATTTGAGCGGCCTTAGTGTGCGGCCTTAGTGTTGAAGTGGGCAGCGTATTCCCTCAGTCTCTCGCCCTTATTTGTTTAACGGCCATAAGGAAATCTGTGGTCTTGTGGCATGGGCGGTTGTTGATGAATTATGCCATAAATACGCGACCAAACTACTTGAAGGAGGTGATTGAGCTCGGCTGGAGTCGTGAGTACCATCTGCCAGCGGCCTTCTTTAGAGTAGAAGGGAAGGTTCGACACATAACAGTGTCGAACATGCCGTGGAAGACCGTGACCCTTTGGAAAGATCGTAGATGCTCGAGTAGGTCAGTAGTGCCATCACACGAATCAAGCTGAGGCATCTTGAAGGTTGGAGGAGTTTGCTCGGCCAACATCTCCGGGGTGAATGGCGACTCGCCATCGGCCTCCCACTCGTCCAACGACCCTTTCTCTCTATTCTTCTCTTCAATCTCCTGTTTCATCTCTTGGATCTGACGCCGGAGATCAGCAATGGCAGGATCGGGCTCCGCGAGTGGTTTTGCTCGGCGGGTTGGCTGGGAATGGACGCGGAGGCCTAGGAGGACTGACTCCTCTGTTAATGCAGGCTCCTTGGATTCCTAGTCGGGGGGGTGCTCTAGCCCAGTTTTGTATGGTTGTTACGTCGTTTATTGGCCATGCGACAACTTTGGTGTTGTCGACGATGAAAGTTTTAAACATCTCGGCCAAGTCGTTGAACTGGTCTAATATTGGCGTGTTGCGAGGCTAATTGTTTGGAGGTGAAGCTCCTATGGGTGAAGGTGGATCCTGGGGATCACTCATTGGAGGGGGTCTCGAGGGAGGGGACCCTGGACGGGTTTGGTTGCTCCTTCTAGTCATTATGTTGCTTGGTGTAGGGGTTCTTTTAAGAAAGACTTTCCTCAGACGACACCAACGACACCAATCTGTTGGTGCTGAAATCTCATCGGGCTGAAGGATGATGTTTGGGATTCTCCGGTTGCATGTCCTGCGCTCAATAAACAAACCCTTAGAGGTTCTAGAGTTTTGGACTTTCAGGAGACCTTTAGACGCTCAAGTCAGGTTACAGCTCAACAGAGAAATCCGAGTAACAAAGCAGCAAAGTAGCAATAGAATTTTGTGAGCTTATATACTTAGCTCGAGCATGGAGTCCTTTATAGAGTCGGAGTCCTAGGCAGCTTAGGAAACTTGCCTTTCTTGGAGACTTTCCCATTGGTTGGCTTTCCTATGGAATAGATTTCCATGTTTATATAGGCCACTGGAAAGTTGTCATGTGGGCTCGGTTTCTTTCTTTGGCGCTAACACAATATCGTGTTTGAATAGGATTTCTAATACCATCACTCGAGGGGGACTTGTGAAATGACCTTCCTATCCCCGATTTCTATTTGGAGTAGGTCAGTGCCACGTGTCGTGCACTTATTGGTGGATGGAACTTGACCCTAACAATATTAAAGCTAAATTCATATTTCAATTCAATTAAAAATAAAAAAAAAAAAAATCTTGACTAAGGATTGGATCCTAATGATCTTGGGTCCCACATGAAAGACAGAATTGTAATCAGGACCGTTGATCTTTTGGGACAGTATGTTGTGACACATGTTGTCTTGATCCATACGGAACAGGCATCTATTTTTAATATTGACACTTACAAACATCATTGATTAAGCTTTATTTTACATGGCATAGTTTTAAATTTCGGCCGAAATATTTTAGTGTCGGTTTAGACCGAAACTGAAAGTACATTGAATCAGCAAGATACAAATAGAAGTAGCTATGTAAAAGAAGAACAAGAAGATGAAATTGCATACTCAGATGTTGAACCCGCAGCCCAAGGTATGCAGGAACCCGATGAGATCAAGCTGATGCTTTCTTCTTAGAGAAATCATAACAAAAATCCAGATGATGTTTTCCGGAAAGCATCTTCAGCCCAGATTACTCTCTCTCCCTCTTCAGGCCCCCTTCTTTTCAATAGCACGCACCTCTGCGGGGCGAGGTTGCTTCAAGCTTGGCCGGTCTCGCGGTCATCGACGAACAAATCATGTCACTGCAGTCGAAAGTCACCCCTTCCTTGCTGTCACCAGCTGTGAGCAACGCAGAGAGGGTTTTGGTAAGGATTGGGGGTTACGAAAAGAAAGAAAGGAGGGAAAATTAAGAGAAAATTGGGAGATGGGATTTGTTCGTTGATAGATTTGGTATGTTGTGGTCGACTGACACAGAGCTGTTATACTTGGAGCTCAGAGTCGGGTTGCTCGGCAAGCTAAGGAAGGGCTATTTTCACCATTTCGATTAGAAGAATGTTTCTATCATTTAATAAGAGGGGATGTTGGACATTTTTGCCCCAAAACCCTTGCATTTCTTCAAAAAGTGAAAGGCAATTCAGTCATTTTAGTTGCCTTCAGGTTACTATAAATATGAATAAGAAATGAAATTTTAGGGACTTTTACAAAAATTGAAGAATCAGAGTAGCTGAGGAAGGTGTGGACGTTTTGGGCTGCTCATGTTACCAGATCCCTAGAAGAGTTTTTCAAGAGCAGGTATCGAGAGTACCTTATCTCTTTGATCCCATTTATCCATTACCCTTGCTGCAAGGATGCACTTGTTCTTGTTTAATTCAGTTGTTTTTGTTGCCCCGTCAATAGAAATTTAAACTGAATTTTGGTTTATCTACTCCAACCCACCATTTGTCATTGAAATATCATTGTGATGGTTCGGTGCTGATGGATTTGCTCACTCTATTCAATTCAATTACTGTTAATTTTTCCCACTGATAATAATTTCTTTTTGTTATAATTCTCCAAAGGATTTTGGCTGTGAGTCGTTTCTCCAGGCTGATAATGGTTTCCTGAGGCCTGTTCAAATCGAGCAGGGTCACTAATCCTAATGAGCTAATTGAATTTTGGCTCAGGCATCATAGCAATCGTACATTGCAAATACATAGGAAAGAGATGGGAATTATATGCTAGGCCCTTGATTCGAAAAGGATGCAATTTGAAGTAGTCTAAACCTGAGAGGTGTTTGATGAAATGCCATTCATCTTGAGTGAAATTGAGGACCTTCTTCTCTTGCTTGAATGACATTGGGTGTTGGAATTATATAGTTAGCGAACCATTAAGAGAATAATCCCAATTAATGGCCCATCAAGTGTTTGTCAAAAGGTTCAGGTAAATGCACTGCAGCCTCTACCCACCACACCATGAGCTTTGGATTGATTGCCCTTTACATTGTGATTGCGCTTCCGCCGGCGAACTCTACGTCATAATTTAAGTTGGTGTCCCTTTACATTGTGATTGAGCTTCTGCTGCCTGAACTCCGCGCCATAAAATGGTATCAGAGCAGTTTGATGTAGAAGTGCCATCCTTCTACAGTCCTGGAAGATGATCTTTTGCTTTTGCTTTTATCCATTGATCTGTCCCGGAACAGAGCAGTATTGGGATCTAATTTGAGCAGCTACCAGTGAGCCATGTTACATTGAATTACAGCCGCCTTTGGAACTTACAATCACAGCACTGTGTGGGATAAGCATTCCCATTTATTCTTCCAACTAACTCAAGAATTCTACACTTTTGTCGCTCAAGGTGGATAAACACACCAGCTGAACATCCTGAGCTACCTTAAATTTCCAAAAATAAAATAAAAATTCTGAGCCATTGTGGTATCACTTAGTACTGTGCTGCCCTTGAATGGACCTCCACTCTTTAGTGATGCTGTTACACTCCTTTTCAAAAGAGCCTTTAATGTGCCCAGGAACAACGTACCTATAGAAGAGTCATCCATTCAACAATTTCATCTTGATTCATGTCTAATCCTGAGTTAATTAAAGATGAGACTGAGAGGGATAGTTCACCATAGAACTGATTTTTGGGGCAATGCTATTTGGTGCAGTGCTATTAGGATGTTCTGAGTATGGGTTAGAATCAAGTGTTTAGCCTTCAACTTGCATGCTTCTAACCTCGGCTGTTTCAATACATTTACTTCAATCTAAAGCTTGATCGTTGGAACAGCGAAGTACTTTTTTTAAGGATTAGAATACACTCTTTCGATACATTTCCTTGGAAGTACATTGCGTCAAACTTGCAGCAACAATTTTGGGGCTGATTTTAGCATCAAATTTGTGGATTAGAATCCTTCCGTGAAACTGAATTTATGCTTTTTATTGAATCCTCTCAATGACATCAAGCCTGTGTTGAAAGTGAGTATAGCTACATTGGGTCGCTCTATCTCTGGACCAAACATTGAAGTAGCCAGTCAAGAGGCATTACATCAACAGAGTTGGAAAGTTTAGAATTCATCCTTGTCTACTCAATTTCAGCCACACTAATACAAGCCTGCTGCCTGTGTTGCCACACCTCTCATTGCCTAAGAATCATGTCCACTGCAGCTTGTTTTACACCAAGAAAATAACAGTAAGGTGATAACTTCCTGCAACTCATGCTTGTTTGGTACCAGAGGAGGCAGCGATTTTTCCCATCATTATAATGTCCAAGTTTTCTGCTGCCCTTCAATACTAATCTTGAGCCAAGAACTTGATTGAGATTTCGAGCAAATGGCAACCAATTTCTGATGTTATAAATCACAGCAGATTGGAGTGTCTATTGTCACCTTTGCTAGCTTCTTTTATGAGCTGACCTTGTTATGGGAATCGTGTTCTTTTCTTACATACTCTCTGGCCAACCAAAGTTTGATCTTGAGCAGTGTTAAACATTCTTCAACACTAATGTCAGCTGAGAGTTTTAAAGAGTTGGACAGCTGCTCTACTTTCATTATTTTCTCGTAGTTTCTGTTTGCAGCTCCTTGAAACTTGGAGATCTTCTGAATTTTAGCAGTTCCTTCAGAGTTTCCTTCTCCCAATCTGATAGCCAACTGCTCTAATGACGGAGTCTCATTTTCTTGTCTGAATACATCTCAGATCTGATCACTAGCCTTCAATGAGATGTCACCTTGATAGAACTTTAGGATCTCAGAGAATTTTTTTTGGCAAAGAACTGCTCTTAATTCCTGAGAATTTAGTGCCACAAGCCCAAGGAAGATACTTTCTCTTGTAAGTTTTGGTATAGTCCTTTCAAATTGCAACTCCAAATCAAGAAGCGTTATTGTGACTGTCTGCGACTAAGCGTGGAGCTATTGCTTATTCTTAAGAGGATTAGTCATTACTTCCAACCCCTTTTGGGCCTCGATTGGCTGCAACACATGACAGGACGGTTTTCTTTTAGTTAAGGGGATAGATTCTATTGAGTAGAAGAATATCTCTCGCCTGAAGGTGAAGTCAATTGGCTATAACGCTTCCTTTGGTGGTTGTTTTCCTTGTATTTGTTTCTGGAATGAAAGCAACTTATAGGCTCATTATCTGACTTGTTGAATGATAATTTTGGCATTCAAGATGAAACCAAAACATAGAGAAGAGTTTGTTACTGTACTTCAAAATGAAGTAATTTCATTCCCTGAGCTTCTTTCAATGATTAAATGGCCGTATGGTTGCTAAACTGATCTGAGCTTCAGATACCTGAGATTTTGACTTGAATCGTTCAAGACCAATTCTCTTCACCGAAAAATAATACAAGGTACCTGTTTGAAGCTCCCATACAGCAATTGGAAAAATCACTTTGACATGGCTTTTAGAAATTCAGACTACTGACAATTCTTTGAATTGCAGAAAGAGATGCAAACTAGAATGGATCGTCGTCAGGGTAAGATCAACGTATTGTTTGAACAAATGTCCCAGCTAAATGCCCGCTATGACTTATTCCCAAGAAGGCCGGTTGATTACCCACAGTCCTTAGTGTTTAGGATAAATGGAAACCTAAGGAAAAGGTCCGAAAAGGCCCATGGGAGGAATTCTTGGTCCAACATCGCAAAGAACGGGAGTCTCACAGAAGTTGGAAAGTTGATCTCGAGGAGTAAATGGATGAACTGCAAAATCGGAGTTTTGTACCTCCTTCGTCACGAGGGCCAACTCCAAAAACTAATAGTGATGGGAAAGAAGAAGAAGCTACAAATGAGCACCCTACCAGTCCTCTAAGTTCAATTCAGCCACATCCAGATGGGGGCATGCAACTTCCACTACTACCTACCCCAGTTGAGCAGCAAGAGGAGAATTTGGGAGCAAATGTGGAATTAATTGAGGTTAATGAACAGGAAAAGTCACCAATGAAAACACATGGATTGATTATAGAAGAGGCAGAATTTAGGCTTGCTGTTGATTTCATAGGGGTGGAGGCTATTCTTGCTGGTAGCCTTGGTAGGATTATCCTACTAAGCCACTTGAGGTGGGCATGCGCATTAGAGCATTTGGCAGACATCATATTTTATGAATTTCAGGAAATGAAGCAACATAATACACCAGCAGGAATTACTTGGTGGTATGAGACAAGGTTGAATGGTGAAAATAAAGAGGTTGCAAATGAACCTTGGAAAAAAGGGGGCACAGGGACTTTCGATGGAACATTTTGTGTATGATCCAGGTGTCGATAATAATACTTGCCGAGCAACGGAGGGATGTCATCCCTACTAGCCCAACTGACTGCATGTCACTGTATGCTAAGGGAGGAATTGAACTTGAGGACAGGTTCCATTTAAGAGGGGGAGTCTGATGTAGACTTGGAGCTCAGAGTAGGGTTGCTCGGCAAGCTAAGGCAGGGTTATTTCACCATTTCGATTAGAAAATGTTTCTATCATTTAATAAGAGGGGATGCTGGACATTTTTGCCCAAAACCCTTGCATTTCAGCAACAATTGACGGGCAATTCAGTCATTTTAGTTGCCTTCAGGTTATTATAAATATGAATAAGAAATGAAATTTTAGGGACTTTTACAAAAATTGAACAATCGGAGTAGCTGAGGAAGGTGTGAACGTTTTGGGCTCCTGTTAGCAGATCCTTAGTAGGGGATTTCAAGAGCAGGTGTAGAGAGTACCTTATCTCTTTGATCCCATTTATCCATTACCCTTGCTGCCCTTGCTGCAAGCAGGCACTTGTTTTTTTTTTAATTCAGTTGTTTTTGTTGCCCTCCCAATAGAAATTTAAACTGAATTTTGGGTTATCTTCTCCAACCCACCATTTGTCATTGAAATATCATTGTGATGGCTCGGTGCTAATGGATTTGCTCACTCTATTCAATTCACCTTTTTGTTATAATTCTCCAAAGGATTTTGGCTATGAGTCGTTTCTCCAGGATGATAATGGTTTCCTGAGGCCTTTTCAAATTGAGCAGGGTCACTAATCCTAATGATCTAATTGAATTTTGGCTCAGGCATCATAGCAATCGTACATTAAAATACGTAGGAAAGAGATGGGAATTATATGCCAGACCCTTGATTCGAACAAGAGGCAATTTGAAGTAGTCTAAACCTGAGAGGTGTCTGATGAAATGCCATTCATCTTGAGTGGAATTGTGGACCTTCTTCTCTTGCTTGAATGACATTGGGTATTGGAATTATATAGTTAGCCAACCATTATGAGAATAATCCCATTTAATGGCCCATCAAGTGTTCAGGTGAAAGCACTGAAGCCTCTACCCACCACACCATGAGCTTCGGATTGATTGCCTTTACATTTTGATTGCGCTTCCGCCGGCGAACTCTACGTCTTAATTTAAGTCGGTGTCCCTTTACATTGTGATTGAGCTTCTGCAGCCTGAACTCTGCGTCACCAACAGAGAGAGAGAGAGAGAGAGAGAGAGAGAGAGAGAGAGAGAGAGAGAGAGAGAGAGAGAGAGAGAGAGAAGCGTCTTTCTTTCTTTTGATAGATTTGAGAGCACGAAAGACAAGGGTAGAAATGGAGAGATCGGGAGATCGAGAAAGAGGGTGAAAAAATCTCATAGCTTTGTGGTGGCGAGTCACAATGAAATAGGAAATGGGAGGCCAAGCATCGAGAGAGAGAGAGAGAGAGAGAGAGAGAGAGAGAGAGAGAGAGAGAGAGAAGCGACTGATTATCGGAAACGACTGGGTGTAGATAGATACGAAAGTAAACTACTGACTTTTGAAGTTGAATAGATACGTGCGAAAGTAAAATAACTTTTGAAATTCCGTAGATACAGAGGGGGTGCCACATAGGACACCTCAGCGTACCACATTCAACTTTACACATATTATTAGATATATAAAGCGAAAGCCTTCCTTACTGAAAATGAAAACAGGAAGAGTAAATAACTGCTTCTTGCAAAACCCTTTACTATTTGTGACTTTTGAGCAAATACTTAAATGTTAGTCACTAAGTTAGTAGCATGGATGTTAGTGGTAATGGAGGTTTCGCATGCAATAAAACTTAAGCACTGATTTCATATATAAATGACCAATTCATTTTGAACATCCATAAAATGTAATGATCTATAACACCTATCGTGTTCCAAGATCTCTCTTTGTGCATCTTATATGCACTGAAACTTCACTCCATATATTGTACTAGTTCCTCTTATTTAGGATATGCAAACAAAGAAGAACCCCAACTTATATGTCTAACTCTCCAGGTGAGTGACCTCTTTGTACGCTTTGTATGAGTGACTTCGAAGATGAAATAGTGCCTACCACCCCAAACAAAAACCCAATTGCTATGAGGACTGCATTGAGTACTAAAGTAGGCTTTGAAATTTGAGACCAACAAATCTTCATGTAGAAAGCACAAGGAAGAATGATAGAAATGCTGATACTAACAATCGAACCAGTGAGACCTAGAACATACTGGAAGTAAGGGATCATGAGAGCTAAACTTAAGATCCCTATTAGTACCAGGGATCCAAATGTAGCCCTAATGATCATCTTCATCCTTGAACTCATGGAAAGAGGAAGGTTGTGCTCCAGTTGAATGGCGATCGGGGCAAACGCTAACGCATATTTTGTTAACGGTGTGAGTGCAGCTACCCATAGTGCGATCTTTGTAACAATGAGATGGCGAGGCATGCTGAGAGTGATTTGAGAGCTCACTTCAGTACCAAACATCTTGGCTCCCATGAAAGCAAGAGATGTATAAAGTACAGTAACTAGAGTGAAGCTCACAATTGATACCTGAAAAAGAAGAAAATGAATCAAGGTGTGAAATAAAATTCCCAGTGACTTGGCTCGATAAGTTGCCTAAAAATTAAATTAAAAGAAGTACCAATAACCATGTTAAAGAAAGGAAACTGATATTTACATCCCGTAGTTTTGAAAGAATCATCCGTCTCTATTTTTTTTTTCAAAATTTTCCCATAGTTGTTAACTTTTATATTTCTTAACGAGATGCCATAACAAATTGAATAAATTTTAAGTGACCTTTACCTATAGATCCCTAATGAATAATATATACATCGATTGATCATCAAGAATAAAAACTTTTAACATTTTAAAAAATATTTTCAGTAAGTCCCTAATTATTAGCTTCAAAACTCCCCCGCATCATCGTTGACTCATCCAATTCGACTCCCTTTTACCATGAGTGAGTTCTTTTCTTACATACTCTCTGGCCAACAAAAGTTTGATCTTGAGCAGTGTTAAGCATTCTTCAACACTAATGTCAGCTGCGAATTTTAAAGAGTTGGACAGCTGCTCTACTGTCATTATTTTGTCGTAGTTTCTGTTTGCAGCTCCTTGTAACTTGGAGATCTTCTGAATTTTAGCAGTTCCTTCAGAGGTTCCTTATCCCAGTCTGATAGCCAACTGCTCTAATGATGGAGTCTCATTTTCCTTTCCGAATACATCTCAGATCTGATCACTAGCCTTCAATGAGATGTCACCTTGATAGAACTTTAGGATCTCAGATTTTTTTTTTGGAAAAGAACTGCTCTTAATTTCTGAGAATTTAGTGCCACAAGCCCAGGGAAGATACTTTCTCTTGTAAGTTTTGGCATAGTCCTTTCAAATTGCAACTCCAAATCAAGAAGCTTTATTGTGACTCTCTGCGACTAAGCTTGGAGCTATTGCTTATTCTTAAGAGGATTAGTCATTACTTCCAACCCGTTTGGGCCTCGATTGGCTGCAACACATGACAGGAAGGTTTTCTTTTAGTTAAGGGGATAGATTCGATTGAACAGAAAAACATCTCTCGCCTGAAGGTGAAGTCAATTGGCTATAACGCTTCCTTTGGTGGTTGTTTTCCTTGTATTTGTTTCTGGAATGAAAGCAAGTTATAGGCTCATTATCTGACCTGGTGAATGTTAATTTTGACAATCAAGAGGAAACCAAAACAAAGAAAAGAGTTTGTTACTGTACTTCAAAATGAAGTAATTTCATACCCAGAAATTCTTTCAATGATTAAAGGGCCGTATGGTTGCTAAACTGATCTGAGCTTCAGATACCTGAGATTCTGACATGAATCGTTCAAGACCAATTCTCTTCACCGGAAAATAATACGAGGTACCTGTTTGAAGCTCCCATACAGCAAATTGGAAAAATCACTTTGACATGGCTTTTAGAAATTCAGACTTGAATTGCAGAAAACTTTGTTATGGGAATCGTGTTCTTTTCTTACATACTCTCTGGCCAACAAAAGTTTGATCTTGAGCACTGTTATGATTTCTTCAACACTAATGTCAGTTGAGAGTTTTAAAGAGCTGGACAGCTGCTCTACTTTCACTATTTTCTCGTAGTTTCTGTTTGCAGCTCCTTGAAACTTGGAGATCTTCTGAATTTTAGCAGTTCCTTTAGAGGTTCCTTCTCCCAATCTAATAGCCAACTGCTCTAATGACGGAGTCTCATTTTCTTGTCCGAATACATCTCAGATCTGATCACTAGCCTTCAATGAGATGTCACCTTGATAGAACTTTTGGATCTCAAAGATTTTTTTTTGCAAAGAACTGCTCTTAATTCCTGAGAATTTAGTGCCACAAGCCCTTTTACCATGAGTGAGCCCGCATTTGACATACGAAGTCAATCAAAATGCCTTTTGACTCTCCCAAGTTCGTGTAATGTTCCTTTTTGGGAACATTGATCGAGGACCGACCCTCATGTGCAAGGGCCACTGTTTTTGTCATTTTCAAGATGGCGCTATTACATTGTTATGTGGGAGGATAAGCCATGGGCCGTCTTCGTGTGGGGACCCCTTTTTGTGTGTTTGGACATGATCCGTCAAGCCGTATCATGCGCAGGTGGCCCACTTATGCGGCCTTTAGAGTGGGAGTCCATTTCTAGTCCATGAGCCAACTAGTCATCTAGCGTTTAAAGGAGCCAAATAGCCAATAAATGGGTATCTGTTGGGACTGTCTGCCTTGGTGCGGAAATGATATCAACACCCTCTCTTTCGATATGTGCAACTGATCATGAAATGGGAAAGACCTCTATCTTGGTGCTATTCCTACCTTGGTGCTGAAATGATAAGGGCACTCCCTGTGTGTGTCCATTGTCGGGCAAGTGGCACTCTCTTGGCTATTCTCATGAGGGTTCTTAATTGATAAGGTCACACCGTATGTTTTGTGGAGGTGGAATTGAGCACTTATAAACGTTGTATGGAAAAAGGAGAAGTTTATGCATGTTTTTATGTTTCGTTTGTAACCGAGAACACCCTCCGGCTAGTGAAGTCATGTGTGCTAGCAAGAGGAGTGAACAATGTGTTCTTCCTCTAGCAATTGGTGCAGTGAGCACCTCATTTATCCTATCCATCCTTCTTGTAGCAGTATGCAATAAGAAATCATCCAACTCCCACCCTCACTTCAAGAACGTTCATCCCATTGGGTGCTGTCCACCCAACATCAACAGCCCACTTGCTACATTTTTTGTGAGCTCGTGAATGGGCACTCCCCAACTATCATTTGTGAATAGTTTTTGAATTGGAGTGAGACTAATCAAATGAATCCTTGTCCATGTATTTTGTGTGAAATGTATGATTTCCATCCTTGCAGTGTAATGCTCTTATGTTAATGATGTCAACGTGAAAGTTGTCTATGTCTCATTCTCTGTGTTGTGGTGATCGAGTTTAATGGATGTAAGGACCAATTACAACAATTCATTCGTTATCTGTGCGCTGGGTTTGTGAATGTATGAAACAAAGCCCTGTAAAAAAGAAAGAGACCACCCTTAGGTGGCCAATAGATCCCACTCTATTACAACCATGGTTTTAAATTTCGACCGAAATTTTGGATTTCGGTCCGAAATTTCGATTAAATGCCATTATTTATTATAAAAAAAAGTGTTACAAAATTTCGGAATTTCGGTCCAAAATTTCGAAAATTCGGTCTGGCGTTTCGAACCAAATTACCAAATTTCGGACTGAAATTTCAGATTTCGCCGAAATTTCGGTTTTCGGTGGGGTCCGAAACGGTTACCGAAACTGAAATTTTAAACCATGATTACAACCATAAAAAGGTCCATCACAAGTGGTATCAAAGCATAATCCTGCCAGCCTTATCAACCTAGGGAAGTCACGCAAGATATGTGAGGAAAATGGAGCCATGTCTTGTCTGATTTCGGTGACCGGATCTTTCTAGATTCAACACCCACCAACTGTTTGAGGAGAATCCCCAGTGAAGAGAACAGTTCTGGGCAGTTCAGAGTTGCAGAAATGCTCTTGTAACAATCTCCCCTAGCCGTTTGAAGTAATGCGCGACTTGTAAACTGTTGTTTGCATGGACATTCCAGCAGTCATGCCCCGAGGTGTTTCAAGAAACGTATGTGAGAACCATATTGAGAAGGAGCATAGCTTACACCTGCATACCTCAATGAACACAGCTTGTTTGCTCGAACCTGCACACCAGCTGTTCGTTGGGTGCCCTGTGAGATGTAAAAAAAAAGGTTCGCACACCAAGTGTTTGTTGTTTGGTCCCTGACACACCTAGGGCTGTTGGAAAGACTGCATGGTACTTGCTGTTAAGTGGTTTGTGTTGTGTCACATGAGGCTGCATCCTATGTGTTTGTTGGGTGGCTTGTGAAGCATGCCAAGCTAAAGCATGGAGCTGCACAACTATTACTTATCAGAGGGGCCTATGTAGCAGCACGATCAATTGGTACTTTTGTACACCAACTATTTACCATGTGGTCTGTGAGGGGACTGCACACCAATCATTCGTTGGTTTGCCCGTGTGGCAGCTAGATCTATTATGAGGATTGCCTCCACCACAAGTGGAGTGATTCGCAAAGACGCCATGGGTCCACTTGAATAGCGTCCATGGAAGACGATTTAGAGGACCGGTTGGTAGCATGCTTCGCCGCTGCTATTGATGGTCGGTTTGCCCGTCTTGAGTGCAAACTACTTGAGGCTATGGAGCGGTTAGAAGCTCACTCAAGGAAGGGTGTCAATTTCAGGACAGTTACTAAGCCCCCTGATTTGGAGAGCACCATTTCTACATCCCTTACCATGGATATACCAACCCTTCATCCATACCCACCAATAGCACAGAAGGATACTACGACATCATTCGGGAGGGAAGCGAGTGCCCTCTTGATGTGCATGCCCACACCCACACCCACACCATCTCTGTTGATACAACAGAGGCCAATGCATATCGAGATCATTGGCAGTGATTCAAAGGTTGATGGTGAAGAGGTCGTCGACGATGATTGTGATAGGAGGGATGACTCTAGTGCTCTCTCACTTCCCCACTAGAAGGAATGTCAGCATTTCCAAAAACAGGTTCCTGCAACTATTTACTCGTGGCAGATTTACTGGCAGAGGTTTCAGGTTCACTAATTGATTGTAGAACCAAGCTTTTCTCATAAACAAGCGACCGAAATCTAAGAAAATCCTGATAAACGGTTGCTTGGCGTTCAATACCATTAAAAGGATCTATAGCTAGGTCTAACAGGGATCTATAGCTAGGTCTAACAGGGAGTCGGCTGAGCATCTCAACTTCTGCAATGAACTCCCGATCTCCATTTCGATGCTCCCTTGACCAACAGCAGGAGATGATCTTCCAAGGTTCTTGCATTTTAATAGTATACAAAGAGCTGAGATATTGATCACATGAGGGCTGAAGATTAAGAGAATGTCGGTTCGAGATTTTTTCAATAATCAGCATTACATCCCGCAGGTGGGCTTCGATAGCTTCCCTAACCATTGTTTCTGTGGTTCTAGCCTTGATTGGGTAGCTCCGACGTTTTTGGATTTGCTCGATAGTGGTTATTCTACCCAGGAAGCTTTTTTCTCGGCTGGTGTATTCAACAGTTGTTGTCGGAGATCCTTGATAGTTGTAAGCCAAAAAGGATGTAGAGATGGCAATTCGGGTGCCCTCCTAGATCCTTTCCTCGATCGCTAGGGAGCCAAGAAGATTTGGAATTGTTAACTCGTCGTTTGGACTTCAGAAATGGCCAGGCTCGTGGTAACCATTTTGTTCAACCCAAGATTGTGAGCGACCGGAGATGTTCGAAGTGTAGTTACAGCAGCTTCGGATCGAGGCAAATTTGTAGGAAATGTTTGGAGCGGAAGCACAACATAAAGGTAGATTCTGGAAGAAAGGTTGATTTTGGTAAGATATGGGTCCCAAAGATGCCTCACAAAATCATCCTTGAGCCTTCCAGGGAAGGTAACCCTGTAATATCTATGCCTATCGAAGTGGTTAGTGACAGAAAGAAGGTTTTGAAATGTTGCTTAATTGGCACCTTGAGGGACAGAGCTCTTGTGGAGCAGCTTTGGTTCTGGGCTAAAAGACAATGAGACTTGCCACAACTTAGCAAACCTTTTTGTTTGAGTCCTTTATCTGTGCTTTTTACTTTTGAATCCCAAAGTCAAGCTACCTCTATTCTTCGAAAAGGGGTAGATGCCCTGGGAGGTTATCTCGTTTCCCTCCAGCCATGGTCTCCAATTTTAAATACTGGTGCATGGATGGTGCGGCTGAGATTCTCTAATATCCCCTTCATGCCTGGTCCCTATCCACGGTGGAATCCCTGGGCCAACATTTCGGTCAGATTTTGGATTCCCAATTGTCGGGCAGCCATGACCATTGTATTGAATTCGCTTCTATTAAAGTCTTAACTCCTTTATGGAACTGCCTGCCATCCTTCATAAATATCATGGTAGATTCTAAGATTTATCCCATTGGAGTTAGGCTGGTGGAGGAGTCTTTAAAGCCATTTAAGGATCCTTTGAGAGTTGAGTCCCCGCTGGCTTCGGAGGTAGGGGCCCCTGTTGATTCCCTTCTGGTGGAGAAGCCGCCGGTGAATGGGTCTCCGGTAGCCTTTGGGGGCAATTTGGTCAATTCCAGTGGAAAGAAGCCCTTGGTTTCACCTATCCCTGATTTTGAATTTTCTGCAACCTCAGCAATGGCCATCCAGGCTGAAGCCTTACAATCTTCAGTCCCATCATTGAAAGGGATTTTGGTCAGATCAAAAGAAAGATCTGGACAGAAGTCTTTAAAAGCTAAATCAAGTATTCTTATGGGGAAAGGTTCGAGGAAAGACATATCTGACGATAGCTTTCAACCTGTGTCAGTTGAAAAGGCTGTTAAGATCAAAAACCGTTTCTTTAGAAGGAAAAAGAACAACTCAGTCTCGAAATATGTTTTGAAGAATACTAAGTGACTGGTGCCTTTACTAAGGAAGTGGGAGGCGGCCTTGTTCGAGGTGGGTGATTTACAATTCCTCTAATCTCAATGAAAATCTTGAAACAGCAATGGAAGCAGTTTAAGCAGGAAGCTTTGGACAGTAGAGAAAGATTTCTTCTGATGTCAGGTAAGTCAGATCCAATTGAAGTTTTTGTTCAGATTTATAAGATGGATTTCTTCCAGAAGGCTCTAGCCAATGAGCGTCAAGCGCGTCGTTAGCGGTGGGAGGAGATTAAGGCGGCGGAGATAGAACGTTTAGAAAAAAATGATAAGCCCCTCAGAAGGCGTGTCTCAGGAGTCAAGGGACCCTCTTGACCGGGAAGTTAGTTTAGAAAAAAATGATAAGCCGGCGGAGATAGAACGTTTAGAAAAAAATGATAAGCCCCTCAGAAGGCGTGTCTCAGGAGTCAAAGGATTTCTTCAAGAAGGCTCTAGCCGATGAGCGTCAAGTGCGTCGTCAGCGGTGGGAGGAGATTAAGGCGGCGGAGATAGAATGTTTAGAAAAAAATGATAAGCCCTCAGAAGGCGTGTCTCAGGAGTTAAGGGACTCTCTTGACCAGGAAGTTAGTTTAGAGGTCCCGAAACCGGATAGGCATAGTTGAAGATAAGCAGGAGGCGGATTCAAATTTAATGGAATCTCTGGAATCGGAGGAGGATGTAGTTGTTCCTCGTGAAGAAATGGACGAACTATTGGCTATAGGAGATGTTTTTGGAATAGATTATGATGAAGATTTGGAAGCCACAAAAAAGTTATTTCGCTCTGGCAATTAGAAATTTGATGGAGAGTAAAGAGGTTGGGAAGGAGAAGGAGGTTAAGGGGGCCGAGGGTAACAACCCTGTATAAAAGCCTTCCGGCCCAAAAAGAGGGAAAAAGAAGAAGAAGAAAAAACACAGAGAAAAGAAGGGGGAGCGGAAGAATACAGATAAAAATGAGGAAAGTGAAGTTGTTTTTCTTGTAGTTTTCAGAAGATGGGTTATCTGGCGGGTAGTTGATTCCTCTAGGCTTTCGAGACCTAGTGTTTTTGCTTAGGGTTGATTCTTTTTTAGTTTATCACTTGAAGTTGATAGTGGTTTCTTTGAAGTTTAGTCTAAAGGGTGTTAGATGTTATTTTTGGAATTCTTCGTTGGACGGTTTTTAGGATTGATGATGGTGAATTTTTTTTATGATTATCCAAGACCGTTCTTATGGTTAAAATAGCAAAAGGATCTTCTTGTCCAAATCCAAAAGTATACACTCCATTAGTCTTGGCTTGAGAGACTTTGTCTTTTGCTTAGATTTGCCTTTCTGGATTCTTTTCCCTTGCTATACTTCCTCTTGGAGGGTTCGTCCGCTTTAGGGTTTCAGAATTCTAGATTGGTTGCTGTTATGAGAACAGAGTTAACTGCACTTTTTGAAGGGCACAGGTGAAGGTGTACAAAGGACCCTTTTGACTTTTTTAAAGAATGCAAGCTGATGGAAGGCAGATAGGAGGAGGGGATGGGTACTTGTTTTTCATATTGTTACTCTGCGTTTACTAGCTTACTTCGGGTATGCCCATGCCAACACTCTTTATTAAATAGATTGTATCGCAGGATGGGAGTCCTGGTCCCGAATGCCACCTTAATATTAATGAAATATGTCAATTTTCAAAAAAAAATAAAAAAATAGTAGGGATGACTCTAAGGGACCGAGCCTTCATGTGAAGATCATGGATATTCCTCCGTATGAAGAGGAAGAAATCGAAGTACATGTTTTACCGATTCGGTATGTTCCCCATGCTACTAATATTCCTTTGCACGCCTCTCTCTTGTTGACCCTCTCGTTGGAAAGAGCACATGTGGTTACAATTTCCGAAGGAACTCAACGGGTAATGGTTCCCCATCTAAAGGAACCGACATGGGACCCTCATAATGCAATCAACGATCGACATGACTACCTTCATTATTTGCCTCATCCTCATAGACGACGGCAAGTGCATAACCCCGATGTACCACGCAGATTCCCATTTGATCGAGGACGATGCAACGACATAGTAGTATGATTGCTCTTGCGATTGTATGGGGGCAAGCAATTTGGGAAGGGGAGATTTGTAATGTTATTTTTTGGGAACATTGATCGAGGACCATTGACGCTCATGTGCAAGGGTCACTGTTTTTGTCGTTTTCAAGATGGCGCTATTATATTGTTATGTGGGAGGATAAACCATGGGCTGTCTTCGTGTGGGGAACCCTTTTTGTGTGTTTGGACATGATCCGTCGAGCCGTATCATGCGCAGGTGGCCCACTTATGCGGCCTTTGTAGTGGGAGTTCATTTCTAAGCCATGAGCCAACTAGTCATCTAGCGTTTAAAGGAGCCAATAAATGGGTATCTGTTGGGACTGTCTGCCTTGGTGCAGAAATGATATCAACACCCTCTCTTTCGGTATGTGCCACTGATCATGAAATGTGAAAGACCTCTATCTTGGTACTATTCCTACCTTGGTGCTGAAATGATAAGGGCACTCCCTGTATGTGTCCATTGTTGGGCAAATGGCACTCTCTTGGCTATTCTCATGAGGGTTCTTAATTGATAAGGTCACACCATATGTTTTGTGAAGGTGGAATTGAGCACTTATAAACATTGTATGGGAAAAGGAGAAGTTTATGCATGTTTTTATGTTTCCTTTGTAACCGAGAACACCCTCCGGCTAGTGAAGTCGTGTGTGCTTGCAAGAGGAGTAAACAGTGTGTTCTTCCTCCAGCAATTGGTGCAGTGAGCACCCCATTTATCCCTCCATCTTCCTTGTAGCAGTGTGCACTAGGAGATATCCAACTCCCACCCTCACTTCAGGAACGTTCATCCCATTTGGTGCTGTCCACCCGACATCAACAGTCCACTTGCTACATTTTTTATGAGCTCATGAATGGGCACTCCCCAACTATCATTTTTGAATAGTTTTTGAATTGGAGTGAGACTAATCAAATGAACCCTTGTCCATGTATTTTGTGTGAAGTGTATGATTTCCACCCTTGCAGTGTAATGCTCTTATGTTAATGATGTCAACGTGAAAGTTGTCTATGTCTTACAACAAGTCATTCGTTATCTGTGTGTTGGGTTTGTGACTGTATCAAACAAAGCCCTGTTAAAATGAAAGAGACCAACCTAAGGTGGCCAATAGATCCCACTCCATTCCAACCATAAAAAGGTCCATCACAGTTCGGCTGTGTCAACTGAGCACTTGATCACACCATGCCGAGTTTACTAGGATTTGCTTTACCCATGTTATCCCCGCATTCGCATTTTAAAACAATACCCTAAATGCTATCTATATTTACATTAGATGTTGAAGTTTTTGTTTGGAAAAAAAATAAAAAATTCTAATGACTTCGAAAGCTATTTTTTTAGAAAAAAATGTGATTTTAACGAGCATTTTCATTAAAAAAAAAAGTTTGGTTCAGTATTTAGGGACTTCCAAAAATTAATTTTCAAAGAGTTGGGCCATTCATAATTTACAATGACTAATTGAGAAATATTTTGCAGATTAGGGACTTATAGGCAAAAATTCCTTAAAAGAAGTAAATATCATTTCCCTGAAGAATTTGAAGATAAAATAAAAGCAATTACCTTGGTGAACTTAGAAGGATCCCTCATAGCTCTATAGATGTTAGGGATCACAACATGACCAGCATAACTGAAGATGTAAAGGCCAGATATCCCAGGAATGTTGTGGAGTTGAAGAACAGGTATACTTTCGTTAGCTTTGATACCACTAAATGCTGCATTCCATCCTACTGTTATGAAGATGATAAGTGACATCAGAATGGCCCCAGATGAAAGGAAAGATAAGGAGGAAAGATCTCTAAGCCACAGACTAGGCAATGCAAGTAAGACAGCGAACACTGTTAGAAGCTGACTGGTGGAGAGATGAGTCCATGGTAATTCAATGTGTGTGCCGTTTAACACTCTAGATAAATTGTCACTCATTGAGATGGTATAGGCAACAAGGCTTAGGAAAGTCTCCATGTACACGTAGGTAGAAGCAATGAGTCTTCCCTTCATTCCAAAAGCTTGTTGTCCAATATCTTGGAAGTTTCTGGAATTGGCATTCTCTTGGAGGCATTTTCCCATGACATGTGAGGTATATGCAGAAGCTATTCCAAGCCCTACAAGGAGGAAAGCAGAAACCCATCCTCCATTCGCTAGAGCATAAGGAGATGATAGTTGCCCAAGACCTGTATTCCATGATTAAAAGGGGAGTCAGAGAATTATCAGATATTCATCAAATCATGGTTAGAGAAGATTTCAGGAAAATTTTAGAAAAGAATGCATTTAAGCAAGCAAGGATTGTTAAATTTGTGTGTTGGCTAGGATGTCATTCTTCTTCCTACAATCATACAGGAGGCTCCAAAATCTTTTCACATTTCACGGACTGAGTTTTACAATACAAGTCCTCCCACTGCCATTGTTAATAGGGGGGATCAAACTCGATTTTGATTGTAGATGGGGGAGATTCTATCCAAGTTTGTCGATTATCCTGCATTCATCTTGAAGGTAACAGTTGGGTGGATTGTTACCCAATTTTGGAGTATCTTGCTCAAATTTTGTTGTGGTGCGAAATGCCCCAATATGTAATATTTTGTTTCTCTCTGGGCTATTGTTCTTTGTATTTGGGTGATAAGGTCGTGCCATCTTTGTGCTCTCTCAACTCACCCACAATTGTGATCATGTACAAATCTACATATAGTTGCGGAATCAGTTCTCACCTATCACGGACAGATCCACAACATTTTCCTTATGTACTGCAGGGTCGTTGACTCTGCTCATGATCCTCTTATGACAGCCAAAATCCAAATCAAGTTTCCATTTTCTGAAAAATTCTATTTAAACCTAATTAGTGATTTCACTCTGCTTGTTCCTCAATTCTGTTCTGGAATCAGCCAAGTCTGACATGTAAAAGATATTTTTGGTTTAATTTTTTACTAGAGAAAAGCCTTGGAGCTTGGATGCAAACTTATCTTTCTTTCTTCTCTCTTTTTGTGTGGATTGGTCTTATCTAACCATTTTTCCACTGCATCATAGTATGTTGTCATTCTTTCATTTATGTTTTTTTTGAATAGTTTTTATTTATGTTTTTATGCTGCAAGTTTAATCCCGCATCAGTCAGATTCGTCTTTGGAAAGAGACACTGATACTTTTTTTATTTATTTTAAACTTGGGATGGTTTGCGGTATCAGTATGGGTGTTAGTTATCTTGGATTATTTGACATTTTGGTTGGGAAATTAAATAATCTTGGTTTTATCCTTTCCTGTTCTTTTGTAGCCATGGGAAACTTATAGAGCTGATTTATCAATAGATCTGGAAAAGCACCATGTGCCTAAGACTTTTCTGGATAAGGTTGCATTTAGGACTGTGAAGCTTCTCAGGATACCAACGGATGTCTTTTTCTGGGTAAATATCTTCTATAATTTATGTTCCCTTTTTTTTCTAGTTGTGATTGATGTAGTTGGGTGAAATTGATCAAATGGATCTTTCATAATGCCTTTGTTTTTTTGCTTATAATTTGCTATGAGATTTCACCATTGTCTGATAGTTTCCAATTCTAGATTGTCCCATGGATGCCAAAATAGGTGGGCAGCACTGCATGGCTTCAATCAGGTTTTTATCCCTGATTATCAGCTGTTCTGTTGATCTTGACTACTTATATGATTATGTTTTTCTGTCTGTGATACATATTTTCCCCATAGGAAGGTTCCCAGTCTTGTTTATTGTACCTTTTTGGTTGACTACCTTTGTGATACTGATTGATTGAAATGCTTCTCATACTTAATTGTAGGGTTTGAGTTTGGTATTGTTTGACGATACTGAGCTGTTGGCTTGATTCTAGTTATTAGTGCCGCTGTTAGTGTCATTTTATTATCATCTAATAACGAAATTTTATATAATTGTTACAACATGCTGAATCAGAAAGATAGTCATGTCAGTCGCTGGCTCTGTTGTAAGTCCTGGTACTTCTGCGTACCTCTGTTATATCCTTTTAATTAAGAGTATGCTTCCGAAAGAATATTCTATTTTTCATAACTAAAGAAGCATATTTAACAAAAAAAAATGCATTTAAAACTTGAAAACTCATCCTAAGTTTCAAATGAAAATTATGTGGATCTTTTTCCACAAAAATAACAGCCATTGTTAATTTTTGAGAAATGAAGAGGCTATGGGTTGTCAACTCGGTGGGATTCAATCGGATTGTGTGTGTGTGTTTTTTTTTGGGGGGGGGGAGGGGGGATGTTGCGCTGGTGGGAGATATTATATGAAATGGGTTTGGATTTTATGTGCTGGGAGTGGAGGTGGGACATCGAAGGGCTGATGAGTGAGGTTCTGTTGGGGTGGATTTAGGAGGGATGGGTTGAATGTGTAGTTTGATAAATCATAGTATATATAACCTGGTGGAAAGAAAAAAATGGGTTTGAATGGGGTTCTTCTACAGGGAAGCCCAGCGACTGGGGCTAGTAGCACGTTCAGTATCAAAACGAAAAGGTGTTGTTAATTCGCTTCTCCACCTCCCCAGAAATTCTTATTCGGAATTTACTGGTAGGTGGGATCCTCTCCTTCAAAAGGACCATGGAGTTGGCAGTCGGCTCTTGGGAGGAAAGGAGTCGGTGGAATTCACCCTCTTACCATTCAGATTGGAAATGCCTTGGCTGTGGGTATAAGAATTTTGGAAGTCGCAATCTATGTAGGAGGTGCCTGGTGCCTCGAAAGGCAAGAGCAAGAGGTAGGAATTTCTCGGGAGATAAGGATGAAACACCCAAAAAAAAATGAAGATAACGAAATTAGCACCAGCAGTGGGCCTCCAGAGATTAATATACCGATTGACCGGGTTGAGGAGCGCAAATTGGCCCTAAAAAAAGTTTGGCGGGAGGCATGAGAAACTGCTCATGGATCCTGGAAGAGGTATGGTCATGGGCAACAAGCTTTTGGGGGCTACCTCAGCTGGCAAAACCGTTCTACATTGGCCCATCTTTAATCCTTTTCAATTTCGAGTCTGAATTTCAAGCAAAAGAGATCCTCAATAGAGGTAATGACGCTCTTGGGGGTCACCTCTCCTTGCTTCAGGCTTGGATTCCATTGCCCAACATAGGAATCAGAGCTAAATGGATTAGGTTTTATGGGATTCCGCTACACGCATGGTCTACCTCAACAATTGAGGCTTTGGGAAAGTATTTCGGGCAGGTGACTGAGGTCCGTTTAACAGGGGGACATGACCATTGCATGGCTTATGCCTCAGCGAAAATTCTTACTTCAAGCCATATCTACCATATTCCAATTATTAGCCTTAAGGTGGGAACAAAAATCTATCCGGTAAGTATTAAGGTGTTAGATGAGGAGATGAATGTGAACATTTCAGAGCTCGTTGGAGGAGTGAACAATGAAAAGAAAATTAACAGACGTCGAGAGGAGGATGATAAACAATGTTCCAATACGTCAGTGCTACAGGAAAAACTAACCCAAGTTAGCAAAGGAGAAGCTTTTCCTGTCAATGCAAAAGAAAAGGAAAAAGAGCTGTTGAAAATTCTAGCATTCGAATTTGAAAGGAAATCCTTAGGTGATTCTCAGTTGTCAGCCTCTCGATTGAGGAGCCCTAGAAGAAAAGAAGGGACATTTGCTTTGAAAAGCAATCAAAGAGCATTAATTTTTATGACAAGTGGCGGTCAAAGGAAGGGCAATAGGAATTGATTAAGTGGAAGAAAGGTTGTAAGCCCAATGGTTCCCACCATTGGTATTTCCTTCTTGTTTTGATGATCCCAAACACAAGTGATTTTTAGTCACTAATGTGTTTAGTTATCTTTAGTTGTAGATCTCATTAATGTGCATTCAAAGGAACTTGGATCGAGGCCAAGAAGCTCTAATTGGACCATATTTGTAGTGCCGAAGTCATTGAGAGATCCAAGGAGCAATGGTGGACTTGAAGAGGAGAATTCAGGAGAAGATCAAGTGTGTTTGAGTCCATTTTAGAATGTATAAGATCCCAACGAAGCAGGATTCTTCCCTGGGGGTGGGGAACCTCGATTCCTAGGTTCTCGAATCCGTAACCGGATTCTTCTCGAATCCCCAAAAACTAGGAATCCCGGTTCGGATTCGCCGGAAACCCGATTCCCACTTTTGGGAATCGCGGTTTATGATTCCACGAAAACGCGATTCCCACTTTTGGGAACCACGGTTTAATGTTATGTGAAACGCGATTTTTCGGCGATTCGTCAGCGACTCCCCAGCTACTCTCCGGCGACTCTGACGACTTCATGATTCCCACTTCCAACCATTCCGGGAGCCTTCGATTCCCGTTTCGATTCTCGCTATCGATTCCCGCTCTGGCAACCTTGTAAGATCCATCCTTAGATTAGGTTTATTGAGGCATAAATAAGTCACTAATAAGATCCGAAATAATTCAAAAGAGTAAGTTAAAAATCAATAGACCAAAAGCCCAAAGGGTAAGCAAAAGACAAGTATCAAATTGGAACATTCTTAATTGACCATTAATCTTAATCCTAGGAAAATTAGTCCAAAATATTTTTAAATATTTTTGAAAATATTTTTAACAGAGAGATATCGTTCTTCTAATGTCCACAGAGAACAAGAACGTTGAAATCCGATAAGAAACGAGAGAGATGTGAATTTTAGAAGTTAACCTGGAAAATCCAGAAATCTGTCATTCGGGCGTCCGAAGAAACTCTTCGGGCGTCCGAACATGTTTTGACCCGAGGAACTCAAAATCTCAGTGGCGTCTGAAAGGCTTCCGAAGTGGCTTCTGAGATCGCCGTTTGAAAGTGTATAACAGCTAGTTTTGAGGAGTTGCCTATGTATATGGGTTCTAAACTTCTCTAAACCTAATTCTAACACTCCTAAGCTTAGAACATATTAAGTGACTTAAACTTGTTTATGCCTCTCTAATTTGAGATTAAGGATTTGGATCATAGGCTTCACTTTGTATATCTTCTTCAACCATTGTAACCCCTGTGAGGGATTTTGTTTTTCTTTCAACATTCAAGAAGCGTATTTAGGCGAGTGTGGAGACGCGGAGTCATCTCAAGAGCAAGTGTTGGAAATGCGTAGCTTTCTCCGGACTTTGTAATTGGGTTGATTCCCCTCCTTTAAGGGAATCCGTTTTAGTGAAGCCATCAAGAGTCTTGGTGGAGTGGAGTAGGTCCTAGGCTTGGACCGAACCACTTAAAAATCCCGGTGCACGCTTTCTATCTCTCTCTTTATCTCTTATCTTGTGCATTTGATTTTTACTTCTTTGTGGTTAAATTCCAAATTTGCCTTTGTTTTCTTAATTCCGCCTTAACTAGGGCCAAAGTTTTTGAAACCCAATTCACCCCCCTCTTGGGTTGCCATTCCCCCCTGGGATTTCAAAGGTAGAAATCCTGGCAAGTTCAAGGAAATCTAATGATAGCTACAAAAAGAACTTTGGGAAACCCAAATGGGATGGGGCTAACAGAAGTCACAATAAAAAGAAACGTGTCGGATACAAAAAGAACTTTGGGAAACCCAATGGGATGAGGCTAACAGAAGTCACAATCAAAAGAAACGTGTCATCTTAGCACAGAAGTCGAAAAGTTTTCGTATAGATGAAGCTTTCTCCATGCGACGTGGCTTCAAACCCAAAGGATGTAATCATTACTCCATGCCGTCATTGGTTTGTGCTACTAAAGGTGGTCTTTTCATATTTAAAAAGAAGTTACAAGGCTTAGCAAGGGTTGACAATAGGAAAAAAGAAGATTAATCGTTGTGATTCGAAGGGTGATGGATAATCTTAATAATCCAAGAGACGTTTCATCTTCAGGTAAAGACGATGGAGTCAACAGGAAGGGTAAAGAAAAGTAGAATGGGAAGACCCGGTTGATGAAAGCAAAAAATCATCCAAGGACAAGGAGAAAAGGCCATATGAAGGTCCTCCAACACCAAAAGAAAGAGATATGGAAATCTTAAAGCAAGAGTGGAGGGGCTTCAAAAAAGCTGCTAGAAAGAATGCAAAAGAGTTCTTTCAATTAATGGGTGAAAGAGATGTCAAAAAAGCTTGTGTCCCAGTTTATAAACTCCTGCACTTCCAAAAGGCACTGGAAGAAGAGAGAAAGGAAAGGAGGCTGTGGTGGGAGGAAGAACAAAAGAAAAAGGAGAAGGACAAGTTGGTCAGCATGGAGGAAGATGCCATCCAATCTGACGAAGTTGAAGAGTTGCTGGCTATTGGTTGAGGAAAAGAAGACCTCTTGGGAGGCTGAGGAAAGAGGTTCGAGTGAGGAAAAGCAGAAAGGAAAAAGTGGTTGGGGTCAAGGGAGAGCCTACCTCCCCGAAGAATTAGAGTCTTCCCCACTATGTAAATAACTCTTTTTGGATAAACGTTTTTTTTATTATTATCACTCCCGTTGTTGTCTCTAGTAGTCGAGACTGGGGTGAAGTTGTTGATCATTCAGTTAGAATTTGGAAGGCTAGTCTGGAGGTTTTTGGGGTCCAAGGACTTGTGGTTAGTTGGGGCTTTAGTGGGAAGATTTAGTTTTTTCAGGTTTTAGAGGTAGTTAGTTGTTTGAAGAGATTGGCAGTTGGAGGGGCTTCCTTCGTTTGCGCCTTGAAGATGGTGGTTTTGGATAGTTTTCTATTCTCCTGTGGGAGTGAGACGATGGGCTTTAAGTTATCTAGGTGGGGAGTAGGAAGCGAATTAGATCCTCTGTTAGCTTGAGAGACCACGGTCTTTCGCTTTGGAGGAACTTTTCCTGGATGTTTTTTCGTCTGTTGGTTGCGGTTAAGCTCTCTCTCTCTCACAATAGACTATGAAGGTTAGGTTTCTGTAGCTCCTGGATATTCCTCCATATGGTGGAAAGTCTAAAAGTGTTTTGTTTTCCTTGGGCAGTAGTGCCTGGTGGAGTAGTGGGCTTGTGTTTATGTGGTGCGAACATGAATTTTTCTTTTATTCTTTAATGTCCTACATTCCCTGGCTCAGGGTTATGCCTTTGGCCAGCCTCCAATGATATTATGTAATGGTAGATGGGAACCTTGGTCCCCAATGTATCTTTTACAATATCAATGAAATCTATTTTCTTCAAAAAAAATAAAAAAATAAATTCGTGTGTTGGCTAGATTAGGATGTGACTTCAATTTTGATTTTGATTTTTTCAAGAGATATAAAAGTAATATGTTAGAAATTGAAGAAGGGCAGTGATATTCTCTCCCCACCCCCTACAGCCTGTACAATCACTCCAAACCGCTCTCTCTCTCTCTCTCTCTCTCTCTCTCTCTCTCTCTCTCACACACACACACACACACACACACACACACACACAGTTGGATCACCCAGCAGTTAATTTGTTGAAAGATATCTTTGAACAAGGTAGGCCTAGCCCATATTTTTCAAAATGAACTGTAAGGCCCACACCATAGGATAATCCAAACCATCCATTTGATGGGCCAAACGTAAATAGGTTGTGTCCCAAAATCTCATTTCCATAGGATGATCCTAGCCCTCCGATCTAAAGCGAAACCGCATATTATGGAAACCTCTTTAGATCAGAGGGTTGCGATCATCCCATGGAAATGATTTTTGGGGCACAACCTATTTGCATTAAATAGGTTGTGCCCCAAAATAATTTCCACAGGATGATCGTAACCCTCATCTATAAGGTTTCCATAATCTTTAGACTGGAGGGTTGCGATCATCTTGTGGAAATGATTTTTTGGGATACAACCTATTTACGTTGTGGCCCGCAAATGGACGGTATGGATCATCCTATGGTGTGGGCCGTACGGTTCATTTTGAAAAAATGTGTGGGGCCTAACTTGCTCAAAGATTTAAACAAAATTATTTGTTGGGCCCACGAGCCATTCATGGTGTGGAGAGAGAGAGAGAGAGAGAGAGAGAGAGAGAGAGAGAGACCGGTTTGGAGTAGTTGTACTGGCTATAGAGTAGCAAGGGGGGTTTTATCCAGGATGGGGTGGGGAGATATCGCTGCCCTTGAAGAATTATTCCTAGAATTTACAAACAATTTAGAAAATTTGGGTTTGATTAAAAATTGAGAGGATTTTTTATTATTATAATTTTTTAAAGTTTGAAACAGTGAATTTTTTTTTTATGGATTTTTTCACTTTTAATTTTGAATTTTTCTTAAGATTTACAAATAATAAGAAATTGACGAATTATTAGTAGAATTTACAAAAAAAATCAGAAATTTCGGGTTTAATTAAAAAATGAGAGAATTTTTTAATTATTAGTTTTTTTAAAGTTTAAAATTGTGAAGAAAAATTCAGAATTTTTTTTCAAGAATGTTGCATTTATTCGGAGAAATTTGAAAGAGCCTTCCTTAGTACGAAAGATTATATCGAAAGAGAATAATTTTTGTCTTATGGATAATGAAATCTAATGCAAACTTAAAGAAAAAGGAAATCAATGAAACATTTTATTTTTTACCTATAAGAATTCCAGCCATGTTGAGGACAGAGTGAAGAAAGGTACTGTTAGCCCTCCCATGATGGCTATTATCCACAATGTCATTAATAACGGCATCAACTCCATCTCCAATTGGGTGGCCATTATCCTCAATGTCACTACTAACGGCCTCAATTCCATCTCCAATTGGGTGTCCATTATCCTTAATGTCATCACTAATAGCCTCAACTCCATCTCCAATTGAGTGTCCATTATCCTCAATGTCATTACTAACGGCCTCAATTCCATCATTGTTTTCCTGCACGCATGCTCCGCAACTTGGCATTTTTCTAGTCATCCTCGATCAACCCCTGCACCAATTCTTCTTAGAATTTGTCTAATAGAAATGAAACTACAGAAACCATAGAATCTCAGAGATAAAGTGCGTAATTTTACAGAAAATTAGTAGTATGGTCGAAAAATTGAGAAAGTAGTTTTTTTGGTTATAAAGCAATGGTGAAGACGTGAAGTGGGTTCATGGAAGTTATTTATTCGTCCCCTTTCCTTCCCTGACCACCCCCTTCTAGACTAATTGAGCAGTGACAAATACACTAGAGCAGGTGGCCCCAGGAAGAAAATTGGGAGAATATGTCACGTCCCTTGGGAATATTAATAGGGTACTGATGTTGGCGCTACCATATATTAATAATTGTACAAACTCACCTTGTCATTTCTTTTTTAATTGGCTGTAAAATATTGCTACAGTTCTCAGAAGCCCATTAAGAAAGATTACAAGCTGAGTTCGTTCATTGATCAAAATATGGTAGTGTCAATATTCAGTACACTATTACTATCCTTTGGGAAAACACTCTGGATTGTAGGAATTTTATGGAAAAATTCAGAATGGAAAAATATTTCTAAAAGTTCCTTCTGAACCTTGTTCAATTTTTACTTAGGACTTTTAATTTAAGATAATTTCCCTTAAAATTAACTATAAACATAACTTCTCCATGTAAATCGTGGAAAGAAAAAAAAATTCTAAGAGAAGTTTTTCCATCGGAAATAAAACATTTCTCGTGGAAATTTTCTTCTTTCCATGATTCAGAGGGAAATAATATGTTTATGGTTTATGTAGAGGGATGCTATCATAATCTGAAGGCCCTTTAAGTAAAAATTGAATAGGATTGGTTAAAGTCAACTTTTTTTGTGTGAAAAAAAAAAGTTTAAACATTAGAATTACTTTTCCTTTCAAAACTATTCCAGAAAATTCTTGCAAACCAAACAGGGCCTAAATTTCTAGGAAGGAAGGAAAATTCTAGGGGTGCAACTCGGGCGGTCTCAACCCGAACCTGAGGGGTTCAACCCGAAAAAAAGTCGGGTTGGGTTGAGTTCAGGTCGGGTTCGGTTCGGATTGAGTTTTCTCAAGCCAGGTTGAGTTCGGGTTGAGGGCTTGGGCAACCCGACCCGAGTGAACCCGACATTCTTAAAGTTTTTTTTAATTTTTTAAGCTTAAAATCTTGGGTTGGGTCGGGTTGAACTCGGATTGGGTCGGGTTCAGGTTGGCAAAAAAGGGTTCCTCGGGTCGGGTCGGGTTGGAACTTGGGTCGGTTTGGGTTCGGGTTGGCCTCAACTCGACCCAACCCGGCCCGAGTTGCACCCGTAGAAAATTCTCAGCAACAATATAAACCAAACCTAGAGAAAAGAAATGAAAGAAACATGGTGTAAAAAAGAGAGAAAACCTCTAAAATTTTTCACGGAAAGTAACAAAAAATCAGAAATTTGAAAGAACAATAAGAAGAAAAATGAAAAAAAAGGGTGTTGGATTTGAGTTTTCTGTGTCTAAAATCTAAACACTCTACAAGATAAAAGCCATAACACTAAATGCCTAAAATGAAAAAAAAAGGTCTTGCATTTGAATTTTCACTGTCCAAATCCTCTCCAAGGTAAAAGCCAGAACCCTTAAACCGCTAATTTTTTTTTTTAAAAAAAAAAAAAACACTTGGATTTGATTTTTCAGTGTCCAAACCCTCTCCAAGGTAAAGCCCATAACACTAAAACCCCTAACAATGAAAAAAGAAGACTTGCATTTGAATTTTAAGTGTCCAAACGTTCTTCAAGATAAAACCCAAAACCCCAAAAACCCCTAAAATGAAAAAAAAAGGTCTTAGGATTTTATCTTTCAGTAGGTAAAATTCAGAATACTATAACCCAAGTTTCCAATGGAAAAACAAAGATGGGACATTTCCAATGAGAGAGGTAAAAAAATACCTTCTAGTTTGGGATGGTTGTTTCAGACCTGGAAAAAGATGCAGCTCCCTCTAGAAAACCCTAGTTTTTTTCCGAGAGAGAGAGAGAGAGAGAGAGAGAGAGAGAGGTGTTCTCTGGGTTGGGTCATGAAGTTGTAGCGTATATGATATTGTCAGAGAGAGAGAGAGAGAGAGAGAGAGAGAGAGAGAGAGAGAGGCGTTCTCTGGGTTGGGTCATGAAGTTGTAGCGTATATGATATTGTCAGAGAGAGAGAGGTGTTGTTCTCTGGTTTGGGATATGAAGCTGTAGTGTATAATTGTATATGTTATTGTTGGGAATTTGCTAGCGTCCATCGCAGATGGCCTGTTGCATATCACAGCAGCCACATCACAAATGAAGACAAAATCTGCTGAAAAGTGAGCTGGTGTTGGCTGCTGTCATTTGCAACAAGCCATCTGCAAAATGCCTTCTACGATAGATGCTAGCAATTCCCACATTATTGACTATGACCGTCTGTTTAAGGTTGCATTTATTTCTAGACAGCTTTTTGCAAGGGTACGAGGATATGTTTTCGTCGAATGACGAAAATACCCTTATGAGAGGGTGATAATATTGCAACGACAGAACACTAAAATACCCTTTATGGTACAAATGGTAAATAAAATGTGAAAAGTAGGGAAGAAAAAGAAAATGGAGTGCTTTTATATGTTGTAACTTGTAAGCTCGTATGGTCAAACTATTCTTCAAAAAGTACCGTACTGACCACCATAGGATGATCCAAACCATGCATTTTAGACCTGGCAAACGGCCGGGCCGGGCCGGGTTTCACCCAACCCGTATGGGTCCGAGTCGTACGGGCTCGGTAAAAAATGACCCACAATTTTACGGGTCAGAATTTGGTGAACCCGGACCCCACCCGTACGGGCCGGGTGCAACCGCGGCTCACCTGTTTTTTTTTTCTATTTTTTTCCACACTATAATAGGATGATCCAAACCGTCCATGTGATGGGCCATAACCATCTATGGAAATGATTATTGGGGCACAGCCTATTTACTATGTGTTCCATCACATGGACGGTTTGGATCATCCTATGATGTGGTCAGTACAGTCCTTTCGGAAAAATACTGGACTATATAAGGGCAATAACCATATAAAATCTGGATCATTTGGGCTTTTACGGGCACCCGCGGGTCCACCCGGCTTGGCCCAGTTTTGACGTGACCACCTTTACGGGCCGGGTAAAATTTCTATGGGTCACTAATTTATTGACTCGAACCTGGCCTGTATAGGCGGGTCGGGTGGGCCCACGGGTCTGGGTCACTTTTTGCCAGGTCTAATGCATTTGATGAGCTACAATGTAAATAGGTTGTCCCCCAATTATCATTTTCATAGGATGATCCCAACCCTTTGATCTATAGTGCGTTCCATAATATGCAGCTGTTCCGTAGATTAGAGGGCTAGGATCATCCTATGGAAAAGGTTTTTTTGGGCACAACCTATTTAAGTTGTGGCCCATCTTATTCTTTTAATTGATCTGAGGTGGCGAGGGGCGGAGCCAGGAATTTGCAGGCAAAAAGTTTTATTTTTATGAGTCTTATTGCGTTGAGAAGTGACAAAGTAATACCTTGAAATTTATTCCAGATTCCTCAGGTTTAGTTGTACAAGGAAGAAAAGAAAGGAGCCGAGAGAGAGAGAGAGAGAGAGAGAGAGAGAGAGAGAGAGAGTCCTTGGGGCTTAGGGGCAATTAATCCTAATCCGCTTGTGATGCAGGGTAAAATGCACAAGAGTAAGGCAATATGTAGTGCCAAACTCAACTAGTGAAGAATATAGCAGCACAAGAAATTCAACTAATAGTTTTGTGGACAGTTTATTTGATATTTAGACCCTTAGGCTAATTTTGGTTATCACTAAGTCCTCTATATTAATGAATTCCAGTAATGTCGGTGAGGACCGAAACTGAAACGTTCTGAAACCAAAATTTCCAAAATTTACCAAATTCCGGGTTCAGAAATTTCGGCGAAATTTTTGCTAGAATATTAATTTTTTATTCCTTTACCAAATTTCAGCCGAAATTATCGAAATATCGGTAATTTCGGCCAAAAAAATGACATTTCATGAGCCTTTACCGAATTTCGGCCGAAATTTTGAGATTTAGGTTAAAATTTTGGTTTCGGTTAACCCTAAAATTACCTCCCAAAACCGAAATTTAAAACTGATGGGGTGTGAAAACACCAGCCTCTCACAGGCCGCCACCTGTCCCAGAGTAGGTGAGCTGCAGCCTCTCACAGGCCGCCACCTGTCCCAGAGTAGGTGAGGTGCAGCCTCTCACAGGCCGCCACCTGTCTCAGAGTAGGTGAACTGCAGCCTCTCACAGGCCGCCACCTGTCCAGGACACCTCACCAGATTTTCCCTATAAATAGGGGATCAAAGCTCAGACCAATGGGTAATGAAAAATCCCTTCTCTCCCTAAAAACTCTTAGACATCTCCCCTTCACTCCTGCTCATACTGACTTGAGTGTCGAAGGGCCTGTCCGGAGTAAAACCCGGTCTGGTCTTCTGACCTCGCTTGCCTTGTGCAGGACTCAGCCCTCATAGCAGGACTCGTTCTCGACCACCTCACTCCTCGTTCACTCCGGTCCCTCAGGACTCAGCTCCCCTAGTCATCCAGCTCAGCTCTCACATCACTGCTGTACCTGTTACCGATTTTAGGTCTAATAGATTGGCGCCATCCGTGGGACTCCAGAACTAAAAGCTGTCCTTACACATCCCACTCACAAAAATGGCAGGACGCAAGAGTACGCGGATGCCTACTGCGCGGGCGCGGACTACCCAAACCGCGCTACCCCGCAGGACCTGGAGCGAGCGAATTGCATCACTAGTAGTAGCAGCTTCTGCTACAGCAGAGCAGAGCCCGGCTCGCTCAGAACATCTGAATCCCTTGCCCACCCCGGAGCAAGTTCAAGCTCTATTTCAACAGATGACAGCCCTCGTTGGGCAGTACCAGCAACTACTTCAAGTGCCCCCTCAACTTCCTCCAGAGGCCCCGCGACCTGGCCAGGAAAGGCCAGGTGTCCGCAGGGGAGAGTCATCACACCATGGTGAGGGCCGAACTCATCATTCCACCAGACAAGCCCCTCACCCCACGACGAGGCATGCCCAAACAGAGCCTCATCACCGTGAAAGGTCGCGGTCCCATTCCGCACAGAGGCGCTGAGCTCATGAAGATCGTGCGCCACCAGCGAAACGTCGACCTCGTCGTATGAGTCGGGAGAGCCAATCCGGCTCCGCGGCGAGCCAGTCTGTGGAAAGGATCAGGTCCTTGGACCACAGGACGGATCCACTACTACAGAGAATGGAGGAGATGGATCATCGGATAGAGGAACTGGCGAAGGACCAGAGCCGGCCCATCTCCAGGGCGTTCTCAAGCAGGATGCCGTTCACTGATGATGTTCTGGGTGCCCCAGCACCCAGAGGGTTTAAAATGCCCGCCGTCCCTCAGTATGACGGCACTACAGACCCCGTGGACTACTTGAAGACGTTTAGAACAATTATGCTCCTCCACGGAGCTTCCGATGGCTTTCTTTGCAGAGCATTTTCAACGACGCTAACTGGCGCGGCAAGAGACTGGTATTCCAGGATCAAACCGAACTCCATCAGCAATTTTGATGATTTTGGAGAGGATCTTGTCCGCCACTTCATGAGCAGCCGCAGGCCAAGGAAAACAACAGCTTCCCTGATGGCCTTGCGACAGGACGACAACGAGACTCTGAAGGTGTTCGTCCGCCGATTCAACAGGGAGGCACTTCAAGTGCCAAATCTAGATCCCTCAGCAGCAATGAACGCGCTCCTCGCGGGCGCCAGGTCTAATGATTTCCGTCGAGCGGTGGCTCGACAAAATCCGCACTCACTAGCGGATCTTATGGCCGGGGCAAAAGAGTACATAACGGTGGAAGAAACACTGGCAGCTCTTAATTCAAATCGGAGGATAACCTCTGAAGAGAAGAATCTCCCTAAGCAGCGCAGGGAGGATAAACCTCCCAGGAGAGAGAAGTCTCCGCCTCCTCAGAGAAGAGAAGAAAACTTCACGCCTCTCAACACCTCCAGAAAGCACATACTGGCGGCGATCAGCGAAGAGGAGTTCGTGAAGTGGCCTGCTAGAATGATCTCCAAGGGAAACAGGAGAGATCCTTCAAAGTACTGTCGGTTCCACAAGGACCACGGCCACGACACAGATGATTGTTGGCAACTCAAGGAGGAAATTGAGCAACTCATCAGCCGGGGCTATTTGAAAAAGTATATCCGAACTGACAGCCGCAACCAAGAGCGCAGAGGAAAGAGCCCCCAGGGCCGCAGCCCTCGAAGATCACAGCAGCCCCCTGCTCGGGACAAAACCCCTCAGCTGGCCAATGCGCAGCCTGAGGCACCCCGATCTCAGCCAAGGGGGGTCATCGGTACAATTATGGGTGGGCCTGCCGCTGGGGGCACCTCCTCTACCGCTCGCAAAGCATATGCACGGCGAGTTAACGCCGTGCACACAACCAGCAAAAAGACGAGAACGGAGAATGAGATCTCCTTCTCAGATGCAGATCTGGATAATCTTATCCTGCCCCACGACGATGCACTGGTTTTAACCATGCTCGTTGCCAACTGGGAGGTGAAGAAAATCCTCGTAGACAATGGGAGTTCAGCGGACATTCTATACTACCACGCCTTTGAGAAAATGATGATAGGCGACGACCGTATGAAGCCGGCGAACTCAGATTTATTTGGCTTCTCCGGAGAGGTCGTGAAAGTAGTGGGGCAGATCGAGCTCCCTGTTCTTGTCGGAGACCCACCTTGTCAAGCTTTCGCCATGGTCAACTTTCTGGTAGTAAGGGCCACTTCGGTCTATAATGCTATCTTGGGACGGCCTGGCCAGAACCTCATCCGTGTAGTAGCCTCGGCCTACCACCAAAAAATGAAGTTCATAACCCCCAATGGTGTGGGAGAAGTTCGAGGAGATCAGCCTCAATCCAGAGAGTGCTACGCAATGGCACTCAAAGGCAAAAATGCCGTAGAATCACTGCCAATTGAACTGCTCGATGTAAGGGACGAGCTCAGAGGGACTCAACCTGCTGAAGACCTCCTCTCCATCCCACTGTGCCCGGAGGACAGTGAGAAAGTCGCTCTGATCGGTTCCTCCCTCAGCAGCAGCATTCAGCACCAGCTCACCAATTTTCTCCAGGACAATGCAGATGTCTTTGCATGGGTTCCTGCCGATATGCCCGGCATTGATCCAGAGATCAGCACACACAGGCTGGGTGTTGATTCAACCTGTAGACCGGTGAAGCAGAAGAGACGACATTTCGCTTTCGAAAGGCGGCAGGCAATAAAAGAAGAAGTGGAGAGGCTTCTGAAGGCCGACTTCATTCGCGAGATTCGATACCCGGACTGGTTGGCAAACGTAGTCCTAGTCAAGAAGACTAATGGAAAATGGAGGACCTGCGTCGACTTCACCGATCTGAATAAGGCTTGTCCTAAGGACAGCTATCCACTCCCGAAGATCGACCAACTCATTGACGCCACAGCGGGTCATGAACTGTTGAGCTTCATGGACGCCTTCTCCGGATATAATCAGATCAGGATGTACGAGTCGGATATACCAAAGACCTCCTTCGTCACAGATCAGGGGACTTACTGCTACCGAGTTATGCCCTTCGGCCTCAAAAATGCCGGAGCTACTTACCAAAGGCTTGTGAACAGACTTTTTCAGAACCAGATCGGCCGTAACATGGAAGTCTATGTGGACGATATGCTGGTCAAAAGTCGGAGTGCGCAGGACCATGTGTCTGATCTCAGAGAAACATTCCAGGTCCTGAAGAAGCACAACATGAAACTTAACCCCACCAAGTGCACCTTTGGTGTCACCTCGGGGAAGTTCTTAGGATTCATGATGAGCCAGCGAGGGATATAAGCAAACCCAGAAAAGATCAGAGCCGTGATGGAGCTTACTGCTCCAAAAACCATCAGGGAAGTCCAGCGGCTCACGGGAATGATAGCGGCGTTGGGTCGCTTTATCTCCAAATCAGCGGAGAGGTGCCTGCCCTTTTTCAGCGCGGTCAAGGGACTCAAGACTGCGCCCTGGACGGAAGAATGCCAGATCGCATTCGAAGAGCTGAAAAGGTATCTGTCCTCCCCGCCATTATTAACAAAGCCGGAGCCGGGCGAGGAGCTATTTTTGTATCTCTCCATCAGCTCCACGGCTCTGGCAGCTGTCCTCGTCCGCGAAGAGCACCGCCAGCAAAAACCTATTTACTATGTCAGCAAGGTTCTTCACGACGCAGAAACAAGGTACCAGCGGGTCGAGAAATTGGCTTACGCGCTGGTAATGGCCGCCAGGAAGTTAAGGCCGTACTTCCAAGCTCACACTGTAAAGGTCTTGACTGATCAGCCACTTCGACAAGTTCTCCATCGACCAGATATCTCCGGGCGACTTGTGAAATGGGCCGTAGCGCTAAGCGAGTTCGATATTCAGTACGCACCCAGGCCAGCTATCAAGGCCCAAGTACTGGCAGATTTTGTAGCCGAGTGCACCATCCCCCAGCCGGTCGCCGATCCTGAAGCAGTGCAGCTCCCAGTTGTAGAGAAAGCAGCTCCTGAAGAATGTATAGCAGAGGAAATTCAGACAGAAATTAGGCCACCGTCAGCCGAGCAGGACTCCATAACCAGCACACCGACTTGGGAAGTATATGTCGACGGATCTTCAAATAAAAACGGCTGTGGAGCCGGCCTCATCCTCACTGGGCCTGATGAGTTCACTGCGGATTACGCCTGAGATTCGGATTCCGTGCATCAAGCAATGAGGCAGAATATGAAGCCCTCCTTGCCGGAATGAGCCTAGCAATTCAGACCGGCGCCCAAAAATTAAAAGCATACTGCGACTCGCAGCTGGTAGCAAACCAGATCCAAGGGGTCTACGAAGCCCGAGACGAGCGTATGATTAAATACCTCGCCAAGGTTCGCCAACTTTCCAGCCGGTTTGCAAGTTTCGAGGTCATCAGAGTACCAAGAACAGAAAATGCCAAAGCTGACGTGCTGTCAAAACTGGCTGCCTCTGGATATACTACTCTCGGAAGCATACACATGGAGTTTCTACAAAGGTCCAGCATCGACAGTAAAGCCATGGAAGTCATGCAGGTGGAAGATGAGCCGTGCTGGATGGATGAGATCATAGGTTATCTGCGCGATGCTAGACTCCCGGAGGATAAGAAGGAAGCTCGTAAGGTGATACAGAGAGCTGCCCGATTCTCCCTCAGTGGTGACAATCTATACAAAAGGTCATATACTCTCCCATATCTGAAGTGTTTGAGGCCGAGCGACGCCGCGTATGCACTACAGGAGACTCATGAAGGAATTTGCGGAGAACATCTGGGGGGCAAAGCTCTGGCGATAAAGGTGCTGCTCAGAGGACTGTATTGGCCCACCATACGACAAGACGCGCTGAATCTGGTTAAAAAGTGCGAGAGGTGTCAGAAATTCTCCCCCACCATCCACCAGCCCGCTGTGGCGATGGCCCCAATTATCAGTCCACTCCCTTTTGCAGTATGGGGGATGGACATCTTGGGCCCTTTTCCACCGGCTTCCGGAAAGCGCATGTTCGTAGTAGTGGCAATCGACTACTTCACCAAGTGGGTGGAGGCAGAACCTCTAGCCCAGATCACTGAGCAGAATGTGCAGAACTTCTTCTGGAAGGCAGTAGTCTGCAGATTTGGGATTCCCCGTGCCTTAATCACAGACAACGGCAAACAGTTCGACTGCCGGAACTTTCGGAAGTTCTGCTCGGACCTAAAAATTGAACAGAGATTCACTTCGGTTGCTCACCCCCAGACCAATGGGCAAACGGAAGTAACTAATAGAATCCTGCTTCAGGGGATAAAGAAGAGGCTGGATGAAAAAGTTGGCCGATGGGCAGATGAGCTCTATCACGTTCTGTGGGCTTACCGCACTACTCCTCGCACGACGACTGGTGAATCACCATTCAACCTCTCCTTTGGAACTGAGGCTGTGATACCAGTTGATATAGGCACCCCATCTCCCAGAGTCACCAGTTTCAACGAGCAGCTTAACAGCGACGGACTCCGTGCCAATCTCGACTTATTAGAAGAAATCCGGGAAGAATCTCGAATCCGGGTCGCCGCTTATAAGCAGAGGGTATCAAATTATCACAACTCCAAGATTCGCCCCAGAGAATTCAGGACAGGAGATTTGGTCCTGAGAAAGGCAGCCGTCTCCCAACCGACGAAAGTCGGGAAACTCTCCCCGACTTGGGAAGGGCCATATCGAGTGAAAGAAGTTATCCGGCCAGGAAGCTACAAGCTAGAGACACTGGAGGAGCACTTATTACCTCACGCATGGAACTCCAAAAATCTCAGGAGATATTATCAATAGACAAAATGTCCTGCGTAAAAAGGTGACTTTGTAAATTTGTTATTATTATGAATAAATAATGTTTTTTGCAGACTTAGTTTCACCCTTACTCATTGGAAACCCAGTTCTTAAACTTGGGTACTCATTGGAAACCCAGTTCACAAAACTCGGGTACTCATTGGAAACCCAGTTCTTAAACTTGGGTACTCACTGGAAACCCAGTTCACAAAACTTGGGTACTCACTGGAAACCCAGTTCACAAAACTTGAGTACTCTCTGGAAACCCAGTTCACAAAACTTGGGTACTCTCTGGAAAGTCAGTTCTTAAACTTGGGTACTCTCTGGAAACCCAGTTCACAAAACTTGGGTACTCTCTAGAAACCCAGTTCACAAAACTTGGGTACTCTCTGGAAACCCAGTTCACAAAACTTGGGTACTCTCTAGAAACCCAGTTCTTAAACTTGGGTGTTTGCATCTGGAAACCCAGTTCCTAAACTTGGGTACTTGCTGGAAGTCCAGCTCGTCACAATTCGGCTATCAACAGCCTCAGTCTCAGGTTATCAAAATTAAAAAGACAAGTCGAGCAAATCACTCAGTAGAGAAATATCAAAAACAAAGAAGGACAAATGTGATTTCATTGATCAGAGTATGCGGGGCCTCGATGGCCATTACAAAATTCATTTTAAAGAGGCTGCTAAGAGCTGTAGGGTCTCAAGGACCATTACAAAATTAGGTCAAAATGAAAACAGAAAAATACTAAGCGTCTGGAAGAGAGGTGATGTCAGCAGGAGCATCAGCAGGAGCATCTGGCTCCTCATCAGTAATCTTTGGCCTGGCAGGGAGAGTCATATTCTGCATCACTAAGTTTGGATTGCAGGCCTGGAGCTCCTGGAGGCAGTCGTAGTATCCGAGGCTATAAGCCTCACTCGATAGGCTGAAGAGCTCGGCCTCTTTTTCTTCTACAGCCGCCTTCACTGCGACGTTCTGCCTCTCCTTGGCTCTTTCTCTCTGGGCGCTCATAGCCTCGGCAGCCTTATCCAGCTTCTTCTTCTCTGAGGCCAGATCCTCCATCAACAACTTCTTCTCCTCCTGTACTCGCCCGATGCTCGTTTGAAGCTCCTGGACCTCACGGGCCAGCTTCCCGTTCTCCTCTTCGGATTCGGTAATTGCTTCAGAGAATTTCTTGCTCTTCTCCTTGAGATCATTATAGTAGAGCAAGATCTGCAGACAGAAACATGCATCAGTATGGTCAAAGGAAGAAATGGGCAGAAAGTTAGCAAACTGATCACCTCTTCCTTACCTGGTAAGCTGAGGATAACACATCCTCCTCTCCTGTAGCTGGCGGCTCGCGAAGGACCTGTTGCTTGTCCTTCCGCAGCAGACACTTGCTCATGATCTCTGCTGCTACCCGGCTCTCGCCTAGGGCAGTATCATCCTTCAGAACAGCCCAATTGGGCCGAAAAACGTTCTCATTTAGTCCCGTAGGAGGACGGGCTCCAGAGCCGGTTCCAGTAGAAGCACCACCGGACTTAGAAGAGCCACCACCCTGAGCAAAGGGGCCTATTAGCTTCACCGTAGTCTTGGCCCTCTGAGATGGGGGTGGAGGAGTGCCCTGTGATGGGGCCAGACTCGCCAATACAGTCGCCTTTCTCTTCTGGCGCTCCTGTTGTGCCTGTGCAGCACCCTCCTGTGCCCGTGGCTGGGCTCCCTGTCTTATCTTCTCAACGGTCGATTGTTTCTTCATTTCTGCAAGACAAGCGAGCAGTCAGAAGCAAGCATATAAAAATAAACAAATTCTAAAGACAGGTCTAGCTACATACGTTCTGGAGTTGCGGCACTCACGCCCAGTCCAACTAGCACCTCCTCTCCTGAGAACTCTGCACAGCGGATAAGGCCTGATTGCTCAATCTCCTTCCGCATCAAGGCGAAAGTCTCTCTGTCCTCACTCTCGAGGAGCGGCTTTCGACTTAATTTGGAAGTGTCCGGAGTGTCCCACACTAGAGGGACAGGCCAGGGCTCACTGGCCTCCTTATCCTTGACGTAGAAGAACCTGTTCTTCCATGAATGTATTGACGAGGGGATGCCGGTAATGATTTTTAGCTCAGGGCGCTGGCTGATGTAGATCCAGCCCCCTTCCTTATGCCTCTTCAGATGTGCACAAGCACGGAATAGCGACAAGCTCACGCTCCTCTCTAACCGGCCGTGGACGAGATACAAGAACCCAGTCAGTAGTCTCCATGAGTTCGGAGCTACTTGAGCTGGGGCCAGTCCGTAGTATCGAAGCACCGCTGAGAAAAATGGGTGCAAAGGAAATCGGAGTCCCGCCCTCATCGACTCCTCATAGATACAGAGATCTCGGCTCTCGTTACAGGCTCTGTCTCCCTCTATGGCTGCCTTCAGTTCAAATCTTGGAGGCACGCAGTACTTATCCCTAATGTCCCCTAGCATGGACCTGGTGAGGTAGTTCTCCTCGACTAGAGCTCGCAGGTTGTATTTTGGGTTGGCATCCATCCGCGCTCTAGCGATCACCTCCACCGCCCGGCCAGGAAGGAATGTTGTAGACGCCCCAGCAACGTCACTTTCAACACTCCCTTCTGCTCGGGGGAGACTACCAGTGGGGAGTGGAGTGGCGTTCAAGTCTAAAAACACCTCGTCCCTGTCCCCTCCGTCGTCGCTATCTACAAGATCTATCCTAGCGGACGTCCTAGCCATTACAGGCTCCTGCGGCGGCCTAAATTCTGAACTACTGCTAGTGGAGGACTCCGTACCGGACTCGGAACTCGAATTACTATCAGACATGCAGTAAAGAGAAGGGCTGAGAGGAATACCGGTGAGTGGAGCTCGTCAAGTCCTTGCGTAACTCCCACTGCGAACTGAGAACTGAGAAGTCGAAGCTCCCAGAGCAAGAATACAAGAAAAGATGAAAAGTAAAAAGTAAAAAAATGAAAGGGGGTACACCTCCTTTTATAGCTTTTTAGAGGCGGTGGGGCATTAAATGCGACGCACGCATCTCGAGGACACTCGAATGGCGCCACGTGTCCCATATTTATGACGGACACATTCTCCCACTCAAAAATACGATCAAGCACGTGCGTGTTCCTACGCGGATGAAAATTTACATCTCCACTCCGCACTCCGTGCTCCGTACTCCGTGCTCCGTGCTCCGTACTCCGTACTGGATCTTTAAAGCCGAACTTGATATAACGCGTTTCAACAAAACGACAAAAATCAGTCCGGTCCGAACTGGACTGGCCGCAAGACGACAAAAATCAGTCCGGTAAAAGCCGAACTAGATATAACGCGTTTCAACAAAACGACAAAAATCAGTCCGGTCCGAACCGGACTGGCCGCAAGACGACAAAAATCAGTCCGGTAAAAGCCGAACTGGATATAACGCGTTTCAACAAAACGACAAAAATCAGTCCGATCCGAACCGGACTGGCCGCAAGACGACAAAAGCCAGTCCGGTTGAAGCCGTACTCCGGACTCCGAACTCCGAACTCCGGACTGAATATGACGCGTCCTATACCGCGCCAAAAGCCAGTCCGGTTGAAGCCGTACTCCGGACTCCGAACTCCGTACTCCGGACTGAATATGACGCGTCCTATACCGCGACAAAAGCCAGTCCGGTTGAAGCCGTACTCCGGACTCCGAACTCCGAACTCCGGACTGAATATGACGCGTCCTATACCGCGCCAAAAGCCAGTCCGGTTGAAGCCGTACTCTGGACTCCGAACTCCGAACTCCGGACTGAATATGACGCGTCCTATACCGCGCCAAAAGCCAGTCCGGTTGAAGCCATACTCCGGACTCCGAACTCCGAACTCCGAACTCCGGGCTCCGAACTCCGGACTGGATCTCCAGAATGAATTCCCCGATTCACTTTCAAACAACGTCTGCCCATCCCGAATAACGAGAGATCACACTTTCCCAAGTCTCTCAATGACTTGGAAAACTGGGGGGCAACTGATGGGGTGTGAAAACACCAGCCTCTCACAGGCAGCCACCTGTCCCAGAGTAGGTGAGCTGCAGCCTCTCACAGGCCGCCACCTGTCCCAGAGTAGGTGAGCTGCAGCCTCTCACAGGCCGCCACCTGTCCCAGAGTAGGTGAGCTGCAGCCTCTCACAGGACGCCACCTGTCTCAGAGTAGGTGAACTGCAGCCTCTCACAGGCCGCCACATGTCCTGGACACCTGTCCAGGACACCTCACCAGATTTTCCCTATAAATAGGGGATCAAAGCTCAGACAATGGGTAATGAAAAATCCCTTCTCTCCCTAAAAACTCTTAGACATCTCCCCTTCACTCCTGCTCATACTGACTTGAGTGTCGAAGGGCCTGTCCGGAGTAAAACCCGGTCTGGTCTTCTGACCTCGCTTGCCTTGTGCAGGACTCAGCCCTCACAGCAGGACTCGTTCTCGACCACCTCACTCCTCGTTCACTCCGGTCCCTCAGGACTCAGCTCCCCTAGTCATCCAGCTCAGCTCTCACATCACTGCTGTACCTGTTACCGATTTTAGGTCTAACAAAAACCTTGCTTGTGACACCACATTTAGAGCTATATCCACATAAGAAATTTGAGTGAACACTTGTAGGTTGTTGATCAAAACCTTTTTGGCATCAACGAGGTGCTCAAAGAGAACATATAATAAGGAATCCTCTAATTTGCTAGGGAACTATATTGTGCAATGACTGATATACCCTCAGTGTCTTTCCTCTTTCCTTTTCGGGGCCACAACTGTGATCTCAAAATAAGAAAAACCTCTGAAATCTGTTTTTCTTTTCAGAAATTGATTAGATCATTTGTCTTGACTCGTGAACGAAATATCAACTGATGATTAGCTATCTAGTTCCACTAACGTGCGCTGCATGTTACCTTAGTGAAAATATCAAAAAATGGCTGTTATATGGTGTTATATGTAACTTTTAACAGCTCTTTAGATTCTAAAAGACAAGATGCATTGGTGAGAAAATCAAAACATGGTTCTTACATGGTGTAAGCCCGTAAAATCCAGTATTTTTACAAAACCACATCATAGGTTGATCCAAACCGTGCATTTGTGAGCCACAATGTAAATAGGTTGTCCCTATATATATATATATATATATATATATATGAGGAAAGTGTCTCTAGTCTCTCCCCTAGATAAGCTTATCTACTCCTCCCTTTAAAAAAACACAGTGGGCCCATGCTGTTTGGATGATCCAAAGCATTCATTTGATAGGTCCTAACATAGATAGGGTGTGCCCAAAAAATCAGCACCAAAGGGTCATCCTAGAACTTCGTTTTGTGGGGCCTTGTGGTACCCAGAATGGACACATATAAACGTCCACGTTTATATGCGTCTATTTTGGACACGGTGTGCCCCACAAAATGAAGTTCTAGGATGACCCTTTGGTGCTGATTTTTTGGGCACACCATATCTATGTTAGGACCTATCAAATGAATGCTTTGGATCATCCAAACAGCGTGGGCCCACTGTGTTTTTTTAAAGGGAGGAGTAGATAAGCTTATTTAGGGGAGAGACTAGAGACACTTTCCTCTATATATATATATATATATATATATATATATATATATATATAGAGAGAGAGAGAGAGAGAGAGAGAGAGAGAGAGAGAGAGAGAGAGAAAGGAAAATGTTGGTGAGCTTAAGCTCACCAAACTTATGGTGAGCTAGCTTGCCCAATCACATGGGTCCCACATTTTGGGGAGTGATCCAAATCATTCATTTGCAAGGCCTTATCATAGATAGGGGGTGTACCAAAAATAAACTCCATAGGATCATCCTAACCCCTCCATTTGTGGAGGAAAAAAATGGGGCAGATTTGTGTCTGTCCATTTTTGTCCTCCACAAATGGAGGGGTTAGGATGATCCTATGGAGCTGATTTTTGGTACACCCCCCATCTATGTAAGGGACTTTCAAATGAATGGTTTGGATCATCCTAACAAAGTGGGCCCCCATGTGACTGGGCAAGCTAGCTCACCATAAATTTGGTGAGCTTAAGCTCACCAACAGTTTCCTCATATATATATATATATATATATATATATATATATATATATATAGAGAGAGAGAGAGAGAGAGAGAGAGAGAGAGAGAGAGAGAGAGAGAGAGAGAGAGAGAGAGAGAACTGTTGGTGCTTAAGTTGTTATAACGCCTCTGCTCATCCCTAAATTTATATTTTTCTAGCTTCCTATTTTGATCTTGTTTTCTGTTTCACGTACCAATACGAGATACATTTTAATGGACATAAACAGCTATGCGTGAACTAGGTATAGAAGATTATGGAGAGAGAGAGAGAGAGAGTCTCCTAACTAGCATTTCAAAGAAGCTCAGTGGCATTTTTGAAATCGACAATTCGTGATCCTGGTGGCAAGGAAAATTTGAGTGGTGCCTTCTTTTTTTAGCCAGGATTTGCTAGACAATTTCGTGGCTCACTTTTGCACGAAAGTACAACCACCTTAGATGAACTAAATGAATAAGACACAATCTTCTAGAAAGTGAGCCTATGTGGCTATTCTCAGTTACAAAAAATGAGCTGCCAAATGGTTTTAGGCAAGCTTTCCTAGGGAATCCCTTTTTATTGGAACTATATTGTGAAATGACCAAAGTACCCTCTGTGTGCCTTTCCTCATGCAAGTCGGATGGGAAGTGGTGTTTCCCGTGGTGGACGGATGAGTAATGTGTAAGAACCTGCCCTTGGGACAAGTGGAAAGGGCTGCTAATACCCCGTAGGCTAAGGAGCAAAAGGAGGAATCCGCCCGAAAGGGGCTCGCGTCTGATTAGCTAGTTGGTGAGGCAATAACTTTCCAGGGCGATGATCAGTAGCTTTATTAGAATGTTAGGGGTGGCATATATTTTGATCTTCCCACACCCCCTTGTTTTTAGAGCTTTTATATGGTGTAAGCTCGCATAGTTCAGTACTTTTCAAAAAAGTACTGTAGCCCCACACTATAGGATGATCTAAACCATCCATTTGATGGGCCACAAAGTTAATAGGTTGTGCCCCAAAAAATCATTTCCATATATACGATGATCCTAACCCTCCCGATATATAGAGGTTTCCATCACATGCGATCGGAGGGCTAGGATCATCCTATGGAAATTATTTTTTTGGGCACAACCTATTTACGTTGTGGCCCATCAAATGGACGGTTTGGATCATCCTATGGTGTGGGCTGTACAGTACTTTTTGAAAATAATGTACTATACAGGCCTACACCATAAAAAAGCTCTATTTTTTAAAGGAAAAATTGTTAGAAAAATGCAAAGTTTTGGTTGAGTTGTGAAGTAAGGGTAGAGTTGGAGAAATTGTAAAAGAGGGGTTGTCAGGTACGGTCAGACAATGAATTTGACGAAAATACCCCTCTTTAGTTTTTTTCTTTTACTTTTAACCAATTATTTTTCACCGTTTCTCACTTCTACCATTCTCTCTTCCCAAACGAGGCTTTCATCTCGCCGGAGAAACGAACTTTCTCGCTGTCGACCTCGTACGTCGCTCTCGAAGCATGTTCTACTCGCCGGAAGCACGACCTACTCGGCGGAAACCATCCCCTCTCGCCGGAAATCAGTTTCCTCCCCTATACGAAGGTAATTTTGAAACATTTCATCTAGGGTTTTGTTTATTTTGGGTTTTTTTCTTGAGGGGTTGGATCTCACACACTTCCAACAATGTCTGCTGCTCTTTGAACCTCTTTTAAGTGCCTCTTTACTAGTGTGTGAAACGGATTTGCATTAGTATGTATTTTTTAAGGCTTTGAAATGCTTTGGAAGGGGTTTCATTTGGATGGTTTTCGAATTTTTAGGATTTCAATGGGCTGGAACCATTAATTGTTAGAAACAAAATATTTTGATAAAGGGTTTCTAGGTTTTCAATGGTTGGGCTTTGATTTTTGGTTTGAAAGGGTTTCATTTAGGGCTTTAAATGGTTTCAATGATCTCATTTAGGGTTTCAATGTGTTTGAATGGTTTAGGGTTTCATGTAGGGTTTTTCAATGCTTTAATTTAGGATTTCAATGGTTTCAGTGGTTTGAATGGGTTAATTTAGGGTTTGGTTTTCAATGGTTTCAATGGGTTTCAAAGGGTTTCATTTAGGGTTTCAATAGTTTTATTTAGGGTTTGAAACAACATTTTGGGATTGAAATGGTTTCATGTAGGGTTTCATTATTTTCATTTAGGGTTTCAAAGTATTTCAATGGTTTAGGGTTTAATTTAGGGTTTATTTAGGATTTCAATAGTTATCATTGGTTTCAGTTAGGGTTTTAGTTGGGGTTTCAATTCTTTCATTTAGGGTTTCAATGGTTGCAATGGTTTAAGGGGTTTCAGTTAGAATTTCAATGGGTTTCAATGGTTTCAAAAGGTTTCATTTAGGTTTTCAATGGTTTCGGCATATTTCATATTGGATTTCACTCTAGTTCATAGGGTTTCATTTAAGGTTTGAAAAGGTTTCAATGGTTATGGTTTCATTTAGTGTTTCATATATGGTTTTAATGGTTTTAATGGTTTGAAGGATTCATTTAGGGTTTCAATGGTTGCATTGGTTTGTTAGGGTTTGAAAGGGTTTCATTTAGGGCTTAGAAAATTGGAACCAGTATTCCATGGAAGTTGGATCCATGGAACCACATATTAGAAAGTTGGAAGCAGTATTCGATGGATCCTCTATCTAGTAATATTGGTTCCAACTGTCTAATTTAAGGTTCCCTGGATCCTCTAATCAGTAATCTGTTCCAACAGTCTAATATGTGGTTCCAACAGTCTAATATGTGGTTCCTTTTACTTGGTATTTCAACATTTTTCATTTTCGGTGTGAAAGGGTTTCATTCAATGCTTTGAAGGCTCTCACTTGGGGTTTCAATGGTTTTGGGTGGTTTCAATGGTATGAATGGCTCCTCTCTGCAGTAAATACTAATTCCAATTTCGTAATATGTGATTCCAAATGTTGTTTTAGTGGTTCCGAGGATCCTGTGACAGTGGTTCGGAGTCTGTAAAGAGTGGTTTTGTTTGAAGTCTGTAAATATTTTTAAATTCAAGTATCTATATAGTGTTTCATGTGTCTAATAGTAATTAAATGTGGTTTGAAGTGTGTTATACTGCATCGTAGTTTTGTGAATGGAATAATAGTGTGTTTGAAGTTTCTTTTCGTTCAAATATCTTGTCCTGGTTTCTGCAGATAAGAAGTGGAAGTGGTTCCCTTTTTCGTATTTGCAACCCCCTAAAAACCTAAGCCAAAACCCCATATAGAGATCATGCCTCGCACGAAGAACGCGAAGAAGACTGCCACTGTGCCCGAAGGCTCTTCCAGCCGCAAACGGAATGGGAAGGCTGTCCGTGAGCCCTCCCCTCCCACACCTCCCTCCAAGGAAGCCAAATATATGGGCGAAGGAGAGGAGGATGTCGAGGTCGGCTCCGTAAAGGCGGCATCCTCCGTTCGTCGTATAGAAAGGAAGGGCATATTGCGAGGTAGGAAAATCGTCTTTGAAGATCTTGCCGCATATGATGTTCGATCCCTTTTTGTGGCCTTTGGATGGGTCAATTTTCTCGGAGTACACTGCGATTCATACCCGACTCTTGTCAAACAATTCTATGCCAATTATAGAGTCGACGAAGATTATAAGTTCTTCCACTCCACAGTCAATAATAAAACCTTTCGTATGACCATGGAGAAGTTTTGTGAAGTCGCCTCTCTTCCCACCACAGGCGACGATATTTTCTTCTGGCCCGGTACCATGGATGACTTTGATCGTTATATGGTTGATCCTATCACCGCTTATGGGGACCTTGGTTGCAGACCCCCACCTAATGATGGGTCAACCAACGTGTCCTACAATTCCCTTAGCCGTAGGTGCAAAGTCCTACACAAGATTTTGACCAGCAATATCACGCACCGCGAAGGCAATAGTGACATGGTCCGGCCTTTTGAGGCGTTTATTATGTATCGACTTCTAAAGGGCCAGCCCCTTCACCTTGGCTATATCATACTTAGCTTCATGGAGGACACGAGGACAAAGGCCTTGGCTAGGCTACCATTTGGGATGCTTCTGACACGTATCTTCCAACATGAGAAGCTGATCCAAGGTAGCAAAGAACGCGTTCGTCCTTCTAATCCAATGAATCGTACAACTATAAAGGCAATGCGACTTGATGAGCAGAGGCCCGCTCTACCACCTCGTCCGCAGGCTCAGCGTGTATCGGCACAGGAGCTCGTTGCACATCGTCAGTACTTTGACGAGAAGTTTACTGTGCTTTCTCAGCTCCTTGCATCTCATCATGAGGACCATGTCGCGATACATCAGGCTGTGAGCGCCCTACGCACCGAGGTCTCCACCCTCCGGCAGGAGTATGGGACGTCATTCACCTCCCTAACTGAGCAGGTTTCTTCACTCAGCGAGTTGGTCCGCCGCCTGCTGCCCCCAGATCATTAGGTTGTTGCTGCCGATGAGAGCTGTACATGATCCCTATGCAGTTATTTACTTATTGGTTTAGTGTTTCTGGCATGTATATGGATGGTATGTTATTATGGTTGTTATGAAGTGATATGTTATTATGGTTGATATTATGGATGGATGGATGGTATGTTATATTTGAGTTTGATATGTTATTATGGATGGATGGATGGATGATATGTTATTATGGTTGTTCTATTTCTCTGTCTTGGATGGATGGTATGTTTTCATGGTTGTTATGAATAGCAATGGTCCTACTAATCCAATGAATGGTACAACTCTAAAGTGAGTTGGGGATATTTGTCAGGCCTTTATGAATAATTTTGATTCTCTTTACCTTTGCATGGGACTAACACTGTGTTTCAAGTGGTTGTCACTGCTTTCTACATATTGTGTTTAAATTAAGGATAGAAAGGTTCCCATTTCCTTCGTTGCGGCTTCCTCATGGTGATTAACTTCTCCATTTCCATTTGCATCCCCTTAAGTTTCTACCTCAACTATTTCCTAATAGCTTTTTTTGCAGGCCAAATATATCTTATCTAGATGCTGTCCTTCCCGCTTCCAGAAGTCCTTAAAAACGTTTCGGTTACATGATGTACATAAGAATTTGATAAATGAGACCCCATTCAGAGATTTGCTACTACACAAGAACCTCGAGGATGTCGAGTTGCGCAAGAGGATTTTGACGACATTGGTGAGAAAGTGGGATCCGAAGCGGAAAGCATTTAGATTGGAGAGCATTGTAGTTCCTTTTCTAGTTAGTGATGTAGCCAAAATAAACTATGAGAGAGGAGAGGCTGCAACTAGATTGGGATAGCATGACAAGGGTGGATGGTTGGAGGTTTGGGCTTCCAACAACCACCTTCGAAGAGGTCGTAAATGTTATTCATGCGGAAATGGAATGAAATGAAGAAGAGTCGATAAAGTCGACAGTGAAACATGTGATCTTGTTATTCTGCAGTACTGTCTTGTTCGCACAGAGGGATCACAAGGCATGTTCTTGCCTGTTCCCTTATATTGATTTGGGGACTATAGAAGATGTTGCGTGGGCTTATCTCGTTCATGAATTCTTGGTCAAGTCCTTAAATTCACATGCTGCACTTGGTGGGAAGGGGCATATATTGGGTTGCTCTATCATTTTACAGGTAATTTTCCATTCATGCCTTATAGTTACTTGTTTCTAAATTATAGGAGTGCATAAATAATGTAGCGTGATTTCAGGTATGGCTATTTGAGCATACCACGTTTTGGGTACCTAATTACCCTGATGCTTATCCACGTCTATTTAAGTGGATCGGTGAGGATACCAAGAAGACGGAGCATAGAAAGTTGATTGACCGTGTTGGTGATGGGATGGTGAAAGCAACAGAGGTGAGAGATTAATGTTAATTGGTCGTCGTATGTATGTCTTGCGTGTTGTTTTCTTACATTCGTATTTGTAATAAAAAAATATGACATTTATTTCAGGTGCTTCTGATGGTTGAAGCTATGGCGAGGGAGGAAGCCCTACTGCTCGCCCAGGTTCAGGACGATGTTGTTGGTGTTGTAGAGGATTCAGTGGGGGATTCGATTGGGGCAATTGTGCCTACAGTGGGGGATGCGATCGGGCCAATTGTGGCATGTAAGGGGAGAGAACGAAGAAGGAGAGGGATGAAAGTAAGAGAGGGACTTTTGAAAGAAGTAGAGGAATCCGCATCTCATAGTTCTTTGTTGGAGAGGATAGTGAAACTTGAACGTGAAGTGAGGGAGCTAAAAAGTCAGTTGAAAGGGACAGATTCATTGAAGAAGAAAGGTGTACAGTTATCGGGTGAGGAGAAGAAGGTAGTGAAGTATAAAAAGAAAGATGCTCGAACAAAGAAGAAGCAAACAAATGAAGATTAACAAGTGGATAAAACAGGACATATTGAAAAGAAAGATGGGGACGTTGGGATAGGGAGTGATAAGAGACGTTGGGAGGGTGGATTAGTAGAAGATCCGAAGACGATGGATATTGTAGAGTTTGGGTATGATGTTGGGAAAGATGTGGTTGTTGATCCAATAGACCAGATCTATATTAATAGTCAAATTATAGAGGATGACCGGGAGGCTGCAGCTAATATAGTTGCTATCTTGCTTGACACTCCCAAAATGAAGAGTAAACAATGGAGCATTGAAAACAATGTAAAGCAACGTCGAAGGCGAACAAGACCTAGTAGAGCAATGAGATCACCATATTACATAGGCCAGCGAAAATTCAAGGATGCTCTTGGCAAAGTCACTGGGCCTGCAGCGAGCAAGGTGGATGCATTGGTAGCGCTACAACCTTGGTAAATTCCTTATAACTTAGATTGTGTTGGAAAGCCCATTTCATTTTTTGGAACTCTATCTTGTCCGATTAAATTCATAGATAGGTTGTTTCAGTAGAATGATCTGAGCTAAGGTCCATAGAGGGAGATGACTTTTTACTGGATTTGTAGTGACAAAGTCATTGAAAGTGATGGGTACTACATGTGTAAAGAAGACTTGCTTCTACTAAGCGATCGTAGAGGGTGGTTATCATCTCCGGTAAGATTTTATGTTATTTGTTAGATATGGTTCATTGAGTAACGTAAAGAGTGAGTGCACATTTCTTATTAAGTTCCTTCTCGTTGACCAATGGTCTGTTCTATAGATCGTTAATGTATATACCGACTACTTGAACTTGCGGGACGAATGTTTGCGAAAAGAACAAAAGGGAGCATGCATTTGCCTTACTACCCATCTAGCTGTGAGATTAAAGTGACTTACTGTGGACCCCGATCCGAGAGAGGCGGGGGATGAGCCCCCGAGAGAAGTGTCTCTCTACAGATCATCCAAGTGAATGGAGAGCTCTACCATGGAACTCTCGAAAGAAGTGCCCCTCATAGCATGAGTGGCGATATAAGGTGAGATACCTCTCGATTCGGGGACTAGCCCGGATTCGAGGCGTACCTTAAACAAAGAAGAGTCGCCATTCAAGGAAGTGGGCCCTGGATCCCATACTATGCTCTGTTGCAACGGATAACCAGAGATATAAAAATAAGGTTCGTGCCTGGTTACGAATTTCGAAGGTCCGAAGAGCACCTCATCCGCCCAAGTGCAAGCACCTGGCCTCTTATGCCATTTACTTATTAATTTTGAAGAGTTTTGAGCGAAAGTCATATGAAATGGGAATATATATATCTCTGAGAAAATGTCTACCTAATCATGCATGTCTCGGAGATGATTAACAAGCACTCATAACAGAAATGAAATAAGTGTCACCTAAGAATAACTAAGTTATGAATGTCATACCTAATTGGTGTTTAAGTTCTGACGTGCAAACACATGCATGCTACAGCTAAAAGTATAAGATCTGTACATGAAAGTAAGAAAACACAACAAAACACACAACACAAATCAACTATATACACGACTTGACAAGACGAATCCTAAACTTCTAATGCAAGACTTGACTCGGACCAGAATGGCCATCCACGCTGGCAACTCTACGTATCCCGGCCTCGGGAAGAATTAGAGTCGACGTAGTTCGATGACCTATTCTAAACTACGATGCCTAACCATCTAGAATCGCTATCTTAGACTCGATCCACTAGACTCGACTGATTTTTTAAAGCTTTTTGTATAATTGTTTAAATTCATGTGAATTGTAATTTTTAGGACTTTCTATATGCCCTAACTAATGCGAGTTGATTAGCCTTAAACTAATGCAGGTGGGCCCTACATCCTATGTGTAACTAGGCTGTGCATCTTAAAGAAAACCATGGGCTGACTATATGCTTTCTAGTCTAGCCATCGGTTCGACTAAATAGCTAACCGACCAGGACTCGAGGCCTCCTAACTCTAGAGACACTCACACGACAAGATGCACCAAATCAACACAAACAAGACAGACTTCTAACTCTAAAACACCCCCAAAAAGCTAGGATAGACTCCTAACTCTAGGGAAAGATATTTTTGAAAAGGTTTTGAAGAAGTTTTGTATTTTTGAGAAAACTTTGAAAAGTTTATTTTTAAAGGTTTGGCTGGACTTGGGATGTGGATCCCAAGCTGCATTACGTACCCTGTGGACAGGGATCAAGCCAACGTAGTTCGGATCAAACTTTCCTAACTACTCTTAACGACTCTTGATTTTTGAGATTTTTAGAAATTTCAGATGTTTTTGATGTTTTTGACACAAGAGGACAGAATCCTATCATCATAAGGGTAGGACAGACTCCTGATATCCCGCAAAGGTTGGACAACATCCTATGCTTTGCTGGGAGGACTAGATGGAATCACATCTCTGCAAAGGTTGGACAACATCCTATACCTTGCAGGAGTGAATAAAAATCACATGACTTGATGAGAGGTTGGAAAGAATCCTAACCCCTATGATGATAGGACTGACTCCGGAAACTAAAGGATCGACTCCTATACTAGGACTGGCTCATAAATTGGTGACTCTAACAGAGGGGGTGCTATATAGACAAAGCATGTCTTCTAGAGAAAAGGGGAGACAAGGAAGGGTGTCAATGAGACTAAGCAAGTCTCCAAAAAGAGAGGAGCTCAAAGTATTTTTATCATTGCCCCTGCAATGATAGATTGGATTAGGCAACTAATGGACCGAGTTGGTCTTCTACTTAGTAGGGTTACAACTGGTGAGACGAGAGGTAGTCTCCTATGATTCGACTCATTAAAGGAATAAGGCTTGCTATGAGACAAAGCATGTCTCTCTAAAGAGTATGAATTTTTCTGCCTAAGACATAGCATGTTTCCTACAAGGGCTCTAGATGATTCTTTCATTGCCCTTGCAATGAAGAACTAAAGGTTTCAGGGTATTTAAAAGATAGAGGATTCTTTACCTAAATAAGAGGAAAGAAAAGGGAAGTGGGTACTATCATGATCCAATAAATCCCTCTAAGGATGGGCTTGGGCTATCGCCTTCATTGCCCTTGTAATGAATGATCTATAGCTTAAGGGTGTCCAAAAGAGTAGGCAAGTCTTTATAGAGAGAAGAAGAAAGAAGGGGGTATTACCGAGACTAAGTAAGTCCCCCTAATGGATGGGCTTGGGCTAACGCCTTCATCGCCCAAGCCAAAAAGGACAAAGGGACCAATCATAAATGCCTCTACACTAAGAAACAAAGCAAAGTTGAATCTGTGTAAACAATGAAGAGAAACTACATATGTTATGAAGTCACAAAACTTAAATCTGCCATTATCAAGCTTCAAAACCATTAAAAATCCAAAGATTGGTTCAACAATTTATACTCATCATTAAACTTTGAATATATATATATTTTTTATTTTCACTACAGCAACATAAGTACCATTTTCAGTCTTCACAAACTCATACAATAAATGCTAACCAAATATCAAGAAAAATAACCAGCCAATGATCCAAAACAAAACATTACTATTCAACAGACAAAAAAACAGAACATTACTATTCAACAAATTGTACATAGATCATTTAAGAAAATATTTCGGTTAATTCATCAACCAGAGAACATCTTAGGCTATATGCTCCTAGAGTATAGTGAGAACAAGTGGTTCAAAACAGTGCATATGATAACCTAGATAGCTTCTTATAAATCAATTGAAACAGGTTAAATTTAGGATCATTTTATCTCTCAATAAACTATAGTATGCACTATCTTGTCCTATGTGAAATGAACATGGGTGGAAGAAAGGTTGTCATTATCAAAATGAAGAAGTGGCTGCCATAACAAGTGTGTGGGGCTGCAAATATCAAATGTGAAATGTGGACTGTCCATATCAAATGGGATGAGGGCTGCTATAAAATGCATGAGGTTATGACAAAAAAAGAGAGCAAATAGTTAAGATTGCGCCCCTACAAAACCAAGGCTAGCATTTTCCTCTCTTCCCAACAACATATGACAATCAAAATATAATTGAAAATCACCTAAGAACCCCACCTTCTCAGCCTTCTAACACCCTGTGGACCCCGATCCGAGAGAGGCGGGGGGACGAGCCCCACACGCGAGTCTCAGGATTATCCACGCGAATGGAGAGCTCTACCAAGGAACTCTCGAAAGAAGTACCCCTCACAGCATGAGTGGCGATAAAAGGTGAGATACCTCTCGATTCGGGGACTAGCCCAGATTCGAGGCGTACCTTAAACAAAGAAGAGTCGCCATCCAAGGAAGTGGGCCCAGGATCCCATACTATGCTCTGTTGCAACGGATAACCAGAGATATAAAGAGAAGGTTCGTGCCTGGTTACGAATTTGGAAGGTCCGAAGAGCACCTCGTCCGCCCAAGTGCAAGCACCTGGTCTCTTATGCCATTTATTTTTGATTTTGAAGAGTTTTGGGCGAAAGTCATATGAAATGGGAACGAATATCTCCGAGAAGACGTCTATCTAATCATGCATGTCTCGGAGATGATTGATAAGCACACGTAAAAGAAATAAAATAAGTGTCACCTGAGAATAGCTAAGTTATGAGTGTCATACCTAATTGGTGTCTAAGTTCTGGTATGCAAATACATGCATGCTACAGATAAAGGTATAAAGTCTGCACATGAAAGTAAGAAAATACAGCAAAACATACAACACAATTCAGTTCGATACATGACTGGACAAGACGAATCCTAAAACTCTAATGCAAGACTTGACTCGGACCAAGATGGCCGTCCATCCCAGCTGCTCTACGTATCCCGGCCTCGGGAAGAATCAGAGTCAACGTAGTTCGATGACCTATTCTAAACTACGATGCCTAACCATCTAGAACCGCTATCCTAGACTCGATCCACTAGACTCGACTGATTTTTTTAAAGCTTTTTATACGATTGCTTAAATTCAAGTGAATTGTAATTTTTAGGACTCTCTATATGTCCTAACTAATGCAAGTTGATTAGCCTTAAACTAATGCAGGTGGGCCCTACATCCTATGTGTAACTCGGCTGTGCATCCTAAAGAAAGCCACGGGCTGACTATATGCTTCCTAGTCTAGCCATCGGTTCGACTAAATGTCTAACCGATCAACTCGAGGCCTCCTAACTCTAGGGACACTCACACGACAAGACACACCATATCAATACAAATCAGGACAGCCTCCTAACTCTAAAACACCCCAAATAGCTAGGACAGACTCCTAACTCTAGGGAAAGATCTTTTTGAAAAGGTTTTGAAGAATTTTATATATTTTTTTTGAAGGTTTAAAATGTTTATTTTGAAAGGTTTGGCTGGACCTCGGATGTGGATCCCAAGCTGCACTACGTACCCTTTGGGAAGGGATCAAGCCAACGTAGTTCGGAACAGTATTTCCTAACTACTCCTAATGACTCTTGATTTATGAGATTTTTATTTTTTAGATGTTTTTTTGAATTTTCAAGTGTTTTTTGACTCAAGGGGACAAAATTCTATCATCATAAGGGTAGGATAGACTCCTGATATCCCGCAAAAGCTGGACAGCATCCTTTGCTTTGCGGGGGAAAAAGACAGAATCACGACTCTACAAGGGTTGGACAACATCCTATACCTTGCGAGAGTGGATAAAAATCACATGATTTGATGAGAGGTTGGAAGGAAATCTAACCCCTATGATGATATGACTGACTCCTGAAACTGAAGGACTGACTCCTAGCTAAGGAGAGACTCGAAACCAATAGCTCTATAAAAAGGGAGAACGATGCCAGTGAGACTAGGCTAGTCTCTTAAAAGAAAAATGACAGCTGACGCTCATGAGACATGACATGTCTCATATAGAAGAGAGGAAAAATAAGGGTGTCATCGAGACTAGGCAAATCTCCTAAACTCTGAGAATCTTATGACCAATGAGACAAAGCCTATCTAAAAAATGTTTGACTTTTTTGCACGAGACATAGCTTGTTTCCTAAAAGAAGGCTCTAGATGACTCTTTCATCGCCCTTATAATGAAAAGACTCCTAATGCTTAAGGGTATCCAAAAGACTGGGCAAGTATTTAAAATAAACGAGGGGACGACTACTTTGGACTAAGCGAGTCCTCTAAGGATGGGCTTGGGCTATCGCCTTCATCGCCCCTTCACTATGAGAAAGGGACAAAGGTTCAATTATATCTAAAAGACTAAGAAAGCCTATATAGAAAGAGAGAGAAGGGAGAGGGTACTACCATAACTTGGTAAGTCCATCTAATGATGGGCTTGGGCTAGCGCCTTCATCGTCCGAGCAATGATAAGGCTACTAATATTTACTGACATCTAAAATACTAGGCAAGTCCTATAAATGAAAGAAGAAGAGGTCTCCGGTTGGGGGTGATAAAGATAAGTTATGGATAAACTGTCTGAAATAATTAGGCACATATCATTATGAACCTTGTATAATAATAATACCATATTTAATCAAAATCCTTACAGACTATGTCACACATATATTTTCATTAGTCTAATAATTAGTCTAGCTGCTAGCATATCTCGTATTAAACACAATGAATATGCAAAAAAATGATAATGAGAATGCACCCTCATAGACATAATAGGACACTAATGATGCAATTAGCAAAAATACTTGACCAAAACTGTAGCTTGCAACAATACACATGAACTTTTATTCATCTAAACTCAAACATAGCTTGTATAATACCCCATATCACCATTTGCCCAGAACTCATTTCAACTTTTATACAATTATTCGAAAACACCTTCCTGATTTCCAAAATAAACTCAAAAGCTGATTTGATTTTTTTTTATAGTGAGTGATCCCAAAAGGAAAAATATTTTGCTTGCAAAATCAGTCATATTCTTTCCCCCTATCAGATGCTCTAGTGTTGTATTTTACTACATGTATCCAAACCTCTATCAGAAAACATTTGACAAATAATATGGGGGAATCAACATGCCACAACAAATTCAATAGCACCATGAAGTTATGTATAAAAGTTGAAATTTGAACCCCAAAAGAGAAAACACTTTGAATAAAGTATGATTAAAAAAACGTGTAATGGTTCAGACATAAATATCCCCTGAAATGATTTTGTAAATAAAGGTGCATGGCCTGTAGGATACAAACATGAGCATGTATATAACTAGAGAAAATAGACTCAACTAATATTTGCACTACCATAAGCTAACAGGAAGCTATCCAAGACCGGTTGTGTATATGAACAATGAAATAACAAATATTGCACTGTATAAATATTATTCCATCTCAAGGCATTATTGGTATGAACATAGAAATAGAGAGATGAGTCTGAATATCATGAAAAAAAAAACTGTATTCTGTCACAATGCTAGCACATACTAAATAGATGTCAAATACATTATTTATAAATGCTACCCTTACTAAAAAAAACCGTGAGTGCATTGTACTCATTAAGATAGGGTTCAAGAAAACATTCAAAACTAATGTTTTAAAAATTGAATGATAATCCAAGAATGTGATATCAGTTACTGCATTAAGGGCAAATTCTACTCGAGCAGTTAATTTAAACATGTCAGTATTCTTATCAACAGGGTTGCTATCACCACATCTCAACAAAAGAATGAACTGCTATTGTGTAATGCTAGAGATCAAAACGCATAAGGGAACAACCAAATACACTTAAAAACTGTACCACACATCTTTTAATTGTGCAACTGTGTCTAATGCTACTTATTTGTTTTTTCCAAATTACTGAAAGAAAACCTCAAGTGAAAATTTCATATAGTTAAGAAAAGAAGAGCAAGTCATCAAGTCTTTTGGAGAATATGAGTAACATTTCGTCTAATGCTAAAATGAGTATTGCCATCAAGCCCTAAACTTTGCACAAAATCTATGAAACCTGTCTTTCTCATTCCATCATTATGATTAACTCATCAATAAAAGAACTTTCTATAGATTCTGAAAAATTACCTCAAGAAGTGAACTAAATTTACCACTGCAGAGTCACTTAGATAAATCATTGCATATTATAGCATAGATAACTCAATTAAATGAGATTTTTTTTAAAATAAAATAAAATAATATTTACCTTCTTTTTGTATCTTCTCTTCTTCAAAGGAGCTTCAACCAATGCACAGGCGCCCAAATTTTGATCAAAACATGTTATCTTTCATGAAACCAGTGAATCCAAAGCTTGATCTAAGCTCCGATCTTTCATAGCTTCACTTAAATCAAGCTTAGATCAATAATTTTCACAGCCAGATCTTGAATTCGGATGACAATAAGAACAGATCGAAGGATCTTAGGTCTAGCCCTTTTTCTTTTTCTCTTTTTTTTAGATATCTTTTTTTTGTAGAAATCTAGAGTCAAGAGCTGGAAAACTTCAGATGAAAAAGAATTGTGTTTAGATCGAAAGAAAGTAGAAGAAAGGAAATTTGAATTTGGGTTTGTATGGAAAACAGAGCATAACTATGGCTTCAGCAAGGTTTTTCTAAGTTTTAGAACAAGAGAGAATGAACCTGAGCATTAAAAATCTACACACAATTACCGGAGGCTGGCCGGAATCCGATAAAAAATTCAGCCAAAGAAAAAGAAAATTGATCAGAAAAAGTGATGGAAGCTTAAGGTTTATGAGCTGTGATTTTGGGGAGGGAAAGTAGCAAATCGGACAAACATAGTGATGGAGAAGAAGAAGAAGGCTATGGTGATGGCCGGCCGGAGTATTGCCGGAGAAGAACGGAGAAGAAATGGCAGAATAGAACTAGGGTTTTGCACGAGATCTACTTCCTCTCTCTAGTTTTCTCACTCTTTCTCTCTCTAAAGATTAGAAAATCCTAGATTAAAAAAAGAAAAGAAATCTAATGTGGTATTTATAGGAATTTTTGGGTGTTGATATTAGCAATCCAAATTTGATGGGCGCGCGGTTTTGTGATGAGCGCGCGGATTTGATAGGCGCACGAATCTTCGTGTCCTATTCGGAATCTGCTTGGTACCGTTCCTGGATAATCCACCCCCCTTCTAGGCATTTGCAGTACGGCCTTACTTCGGTTTGTTCGCTAGGCAAACGCGCTCGGATTTCGACGAAATTTTGCAGGGACCTTGGTGGGATCCTACCCTAGCTTAGAGTGAATTTTGGGATCCTAATTCAATCATTTGATGGGGTTTTTGCACAAAATTGGATGGCTCAGGGTACGGTCAAAATGGGGTGTCTACAGATGCCCCTCTTTGGCAGAACGTGCTTGTCACGCGAATGTCAAAGCTGAACAGACAACACATTTTGACTGGCCCAAGAAAGAAGCAAATCAAATTTTGATTTTTATTTTTAAAAATGATATTCACAAAGATAACACGGTGAAATAGCCTTTCACCGGACTCTGACTCTGCAAATGCTGGTGAGATAGCCTCTCTCCAACTCATAACTCAACAATTGATATATGGGCGAGATAGCCTCTCTTGCAAAGCATTAAATGATAGATTTCATTGTAAATGATCTTAAAATTTGGAGAAAAAATGGATTTGAATGCCGTGTAGAAACGGACTTGAATGCCGCGTGGAAACGGACTTTGAATACCGTGTAAAAACGGACTTTGAATGCCGTGTAAAAACGGACTTTGAATGCCGTGTGAAAACGGACTTTGAATGAATTTGAATGCCATGTGAAAATGGACTCGAATGCCGTGTGAAAACGGGTTCGAATGAATTTGAATGCCATGTGAAAATGGACTTGAATGCCGTGTGAAAACGGGTTCGAATAAATTTGAATGCCATGTGAAAACGGGCTTAGAATGCCCTGTGAAAATGGACTTGAATGCCGTGTGAAAACGGGCTTAGAATGCCATGTGAAAATGGACTTAAATGTCATGTGAAAACGGACTTGAATGCGGACTTTGGATGACTTGAATGCCGTGTGCAAACGGACTTAGAATGCCGTGTGAAAACGGACTTGAAATGACTTGAATGCCGTGTGAAAACAGACTTGAAATGACTTGAATGCCTTGTGAAAACGGACTTAGAATGCCATGTGAAAATGGACTTGAATGTCATGTGAAAATGGACTTAAATGACTTGAATGCCGTGTGAAAACGGACTTAGAATGCCATGTGAAAATGGACTTGAATGCCATGTGAAAATGGACTTAAATGACTTGAATGCCGTGTGAAAATGGACTTAGAATGCCATGTGAAAATGGACTTGGAATGCCGTGTGAAAATGGACTTGGAATGCCGTGTGAAAATGGACTTGGAATGCCATGTGAAAATGGACTTGGAATGCCGTGTGAAAACGAACTTGAATGACTTGAATGCCGTGTGAAAACGGACTTAGAATGCCATGGGAAAATGGACTTGGAATGTCGTGTGAAAACGGACTTTGAATGCCGTGAAAGGCGAAGTGAGGACGGATGCTGTAGAAAGCAAAGGTTGAATGATTAAAGAAACCGAATTTGATTCAAAATCAGAAAAAAGATTTTGACTGACTTAAAAGGGGGATTGATTGATCATCTCTTGCCGAGAGAAATTGGGAGTACGAGTTTCTTGCTGAGGATGAAACACAAATAACTTGACAAGGGTTTTCGAGTTTTGACCTTTTTTAACAGGTAAAAAGTATTATGCTGAGGTTTGAAGATTGTGGGAGCAAATTCTAGACTCCACTGGGGAAATTGATTTTCTTTGAAAATTGATTCTTTTAGAAAGAGGGTTCATTTGAGGATTTTAGAGATTTGGCTCAAGACGTGCTCATATCTCTCTTATCTCAACTTGTTATAAACATTGGCCCTGATTACCTTTGTGCGTTCGATATCTTTTATGACACAAGTCATAAAAGATGCCCCTAGTGTATTGTACTTCCATGACAAAAGTCCTAAGGAAAGTGGAATTACGATAGGTAAGAGAAATTTGGATTTGCATGGGTTCTTTCTTTGAAATAGGAAGAACAATCTTTACAATGGCTAGGTTTGAGAATTCCTTCTGTCGCTGCTCACTGTTTGAGGCTTTGATGTCTCTGGTAGGTCCGAACAAGATGTCTCTTGCCCCTCTTTGATTCCTAACCAGGATTCACTTTGAATTTTTTTTTTTGGATTTTGGAAGGTGTACTCTCGCTCTTCCAGTGCCAGACAACTTTAGACCTTGAGAGAAAAATGAATAAGAATGAGGAATAGACTTCTAATGACTCGATCAAAGAAGATTCATACGATTCAAGGGACTGGACTCACTTTTGATTCACCCTTAGTTCCGATATATTATTTTTTTATGGTAAGGCTAGCCGCTCTCAGAGTAATTTGGAAAACCATGTCAAGAGGCACTAATTTCCTCCATTGGTATTTCCGTCATGGTTATTACCTCCTTCGGATTGCTCAGTTTTAATGCCCCTAGTTTAGAAAGATGTCAAAGTAAATCTCACTGACACTACTTGGATTCCAAGATCCTGTCCTGTGTAGTGATTGCTTCTTCATCTCTTCGAGTCTCCTCTGGTGGGAACTCATGATTATTGCATTCCAGGTTTCTGGTCTAGCAAACCATTTGCCTCAGCTTTTGCCTGGAATTCTCACAGTATTCAAACGTCAGAGTTCTTCATAACCGAGGAAACTCCTTCCATGCTTATCAGCCCAATTTTTGTGGGAAGTCTTTGCCTCTGACTGGATTGCCTCTTCAATTTTCAACTCATCAGACCGCTACCCTCACTTTCGCATAAGCCAACCCCTTTGGTTGTTGACTTAGCAAACGCATGACTCTAGGCCGCCCTTTCGGGTTTTTAACCTAGTGGGTCTTCAAACTCTCGTTCTTTTCATTTCTTTCTGTTTTTGTTTTCAATTGCCCTGAACTTTTGCTCGTTTCACCAGAAGAACTTTATAGGTAGGCTCGGGTTCAAAAGGGTTAGATATCAAAAGTTCAAACGATTTGGACCGAATCTGGTCTTGCCAGACTACCTACGTATCCCAAAAATGGAGGATCAGATCCGCATAGTTCACTTTGGGGTTTATCAAAGAATGGTTTAGATTTTTAGCTTCAAAATTTTGAAAGGGGAATGATTTAGCTTTTATCCCCAAGGATTTGACCGAACCTGAGTTAATCAGGTTGCCTACGTACCCCTGAAGAGGTGGAGATCAGGTCCGCGTAGTTCGGGTGCATAAAATGCCCCTGGTTTATAATGTAGTTGAAAGAATTGTTTGGTTTTAAAATGTTGGCTCAAAGGGCTCACAAAAGGATTTTTTAAACATTGGGATTTTGGCTATAAAGGCTCAAACGTCCAAGGATGGCCTCCTGGTGTTTTGATGTACAAGCTTTTGAGGAATAAGGTTCAACAACTTTGAATATTTTTGTCGAGGAGTCTGGTGGTATTTGCAGGCAAAACTTCATCCATGATGTTCTATTCTCATCTTGGAAATCTCGACTTTTATGTTCAAGATTCAACAACTCTCATTAGTCTCCAAATGTTGAAGACAATTGCCATATTCAATCTATCTCGCTGACTCCATCATCTGGGTCTTTAATATTTCTAATGAGTTGTCTTAGGGACACATTCCCTTCTCCTTCTTTGTCTTTCTCTCATGCTTTTCTTTCTCTTGAATATTTCTTTTCTTTTGGACATAAGAACTGTCCGTACTCATGAAATATTCCAACTTGGAATCTCATCAAAGATGTGCAGCCCAAGTGTTCTTTTGGAGCTTACTCTATGACTTTATTTTCTGGAAAGTCTTCTCTCAATTTCTCATCAGCTCCACTGGATGTCTGATGCTCATCTCTCTCAAATTCTTGCTTTTCAACTTAATGTCTAAAGCTGATGGAGTCTTGCTTTTCATTACAACAGGACGTTCACTTGGTTTATCCTTATAGGATCAAGCAAGACTACCTCAAACCCCTATAAACAGGTTTATCAATTCCTCGCTCTCCTCGGGAGATAAAGTTTTGCCAATCCATCTTTCCCGAGTTTCGGATTTCAATACCACTATCAACAGCTTTGATTTCTTCTTTGAGTGGCTATGCTCGACGCTCTTCCTCTCGTTTGATCATGTTTTAGATCTCGAGGGGAATTTCGTCTGCATTCTCATCCGAGAAGGGTGTGTTTAATCATTTAAACATTAGATCTAAAAGTGGATCACAAGAATACTGATAATGCGAGAATCAAATCTTTATTTCAACAGAAATTTCAAGTTCATTGATGACTCTTTTTTTTGACGCACCTCAATGGGTTCTACATTGGATTTGACAAAAGACAACACATTGACTTTGAATGAACAAGATTGACAAACATGACTCTTTTCTCTTTTTTTTTACATCGACACAATAAGACTTACCAACTTTGAGAGAAGAAAGTTGGTGTACACTCAACGAAAGACAAACAACACGTGACACTTCTTCGATGGTAAATGAATTGGCATTGAAAGGTTATGGGTGACACTCCTTCCTCCATGATGTCCATAACTAGGGGTTCAACCCTGGTATAGGTTCTGTTGACCTGGCTGGGTGAAATGAAAGGAAACTGGTTCAACAAATGGGTGAAGTCAGTTAGGTCTGACTCCTGTCATGGAAATGACAAACACTAACTTTAGTATGAGGCAATCTCGTTGAATGTCATACACAAGTTGAAACAAGAGATAATACAAACACATCTCTCCCTTGGGTAAGAACCAACAGCATAACAATTGTAAGAAGGGTCATGGTAAGATAAACACATGATTTATCAATAACCCTAAACGATAGCAATCACACTGAAAATGTGTTGGGTAAAATTCGGCAGCATGACGGCCACACAAAGGGACCCCACAAGTCATCATAAGAGTATATGGATAAACTTGATAGTATAGGACTCTCAGCAAGGATACTTGCACTCAAATGATGGTGGCAAGATAAGCTCATGAGTGAAAAACAGAATATGGTCATCAGAGGGATGTGAGGGACTGACCATGAATGACGACATTTAGAGATGGGTTGAATTTGCAACCAAATGATCGAAGGATAGATCGTGACCATAAGAATGATGATTAGAAGCCATCGATCTGATCATAATAAAAAAGAATGAATAAATATGGATAATTGATTAGATTAGGAAGGAAAACCTAACTAAGAGGTAAACCCTAATCTAACAATGAAAAACACGGATCAATTTTAAGACCAATAGATCAAGGAATAGATTATGGATAAAGAACCAATACTCGAACGATAATCCACAGAATGGATAAATAGAAAGAATCGATTATATTACGAAGGAGAACCTAACTAAGAGGTAGGCCCTAATCTAAATATCAATGTATAGGATATAAATCAATGATACAAGATACGAGTCAAATGTATAGTAAAAGGAGTCAAAGGATAGACTATAGCCATAATGATGGCGAGTAAGAGCTATAGACCAGATTTATATCGGAAAGATGAATTGATATAATTGATTGGATTAATAGGGAATCTCCACTAAATAAGAAGGCCCTAATCTATTAATCAATAAATAGGTATATATACATATATACACTCTAACCAGGGGCATCAGCCCTAATTCTAATCTAATGGAGTCGAGAGAGTCTCGACTCATGACAGACATGTGAGTGTACTAGGACTGCGTCTGTAGCCACATAAGGTGAGCTACAATAATCTATAGATAGGACATGGTTCCTAAATCTAGGCTTCAACAAGTGTAAGCAACACATGTTCATCCTTATATGAATGCAATATATATATAAGCACATGCAGATCCTAATTGGGTTTCACTAAGTCAGCAAATATATTCATATACATAATATATGTAAAATGAAAGTAGGGCTCCAGACTCAATATATCGGGCACTATGCATATGATCCATACTTTAAGTGTATAACACAAGTACACCGAGTGTTATATACAGTATGCTTCATTGCTCACCGGTTGCTGTAAACACAAGTACACCGAGTGTTTACGACTGCAGCACTGACGTATAGCTTGGAAATAGATACAACAGCACCATCAGGGTAATGACATCCCATCTGGCACGCACTGTATCTATCCTGTGGAGCCAATAATAATAAAAATCAATAAAAGAAAATAAAAACATGATAATGTATGTTGTGTAGTGTGTGAATTCCTTATTTTAAACACCTATTTGGTGCCCCTGGATTCTAAGTAATTCAATTCCCATTTATAATGATTTTAGCCCAAAATTCTTCAAAGTTAATTAAAATGACATTTTAACAGAGTTAGGCAATGTTCCAAGAATATCCTCAGCAGAGTCAAGGAATAGATTATGGATAAAGAACCAATAATCTAGAGAGAGGCGGGAGGACGAGCCCCACACTCGAGTCTCAGGATCATCCACTCGAATCGAGAGCTCTACCAAGGAACTCTCGAAAGAAGTACCCCTCACAGCATGAGTGGCGATAAAAGGTGAGATACCTCTGGATTCGGGGACTAGCCCAGATTCAAGGCGTACCTTAAACAAAGAAGAATCGCCATCCAAGGAAGTGGGCCCAGGATCCCATACTATGCTCTGTTGCAACGGATAACCAGAGATATAAAAAGAAGGTTCGTGCCTGGTTACGAATTTGGAAGGTCCGAAGAGCACCTCGTCCGCCCAAGTGCAAGCACCTGGTCTCTTATGCCATTTATTATTGATTTTGAAGAGTTTTGGGCAAAAGTCATATGAAATGGGAACGAATATCTCCGAGAAGACGTCTATCTAATCATGCATGTCTCGGAGATGATTGATAAGCACACGTAAAAGAAATGAAATAAGTGTCACCTGAGAATAGCTAAGTTATGAGTGTCATACCTAATTGGTGTCTAAGTTCTGGTGTACAAACACATGCATGCTACAGATAATGGTATAGAGTCTGGACATGAAAGTAAGAAAACATAGCAAAACATACAACACAATTCAATTCGATACATGACTGGACAAGACGAATCCTAAAACTCTAATGCAAGACTTGACTCGGACCAAGATGGCCGTCCATCCCAGCTGCTCTACGTATCCCGGCCTCGGGAAGAATCAGAGTCAACGTAGTTCGATGACCTATTCTAAACTACGATGCCTAACCATCTAGAACCGCTATCATAGGCTCGATCCACTAGACTCGACTGATTTTTTTAAAGCTTTTTATACGATTGCTTAAATTCAAGTGAATTATAATTTTTAGGACTCTCTATATGCCCTAACTAATGCAAGTTGATTAGCCTTAAACTAATGCAGGTGGGCCTTACATCCTATGTGTAACTAGGCTGTGCATCCTAAAGAAAGCCACGGGCTGACTATATGCTTCCTAGTCTAGCCATCGGTTCGACTAAATGTCTAACCGATCAACTCGAGGCCTCCTAACTCTAGAGACACTCACACGATAGGACACACCATATCAATACAAATCAGGACAACCTCCTAACTCTAAAACACCCCAAATAGCTAGGACAGACTCCTAACTCTAAGGGAAGATCTTTTTGAAAAGGTTTTGAAGAATTTTATATATTTTTTTGAAGGTTTAAAATGTTTATTTTGAAAGGTTTGGCTGGACCTGGGATGTGGATCCCAAGCTGCACTACGTATCCTTTGGGAAGGGATCAAGCCAACGTAGTTCGGAACAGAATTTCCTAACTACTCCTAATGACTCTTGATTTTTGAGATGTTTGGTTTTTAGATGTTTTTTTGAATTTTCAAGCGTTTTTTGACTCAAGGGGACAAAATCCTATCATCATAAGGGTAGGATAGACTCCTGATATCCCGCAAAGGCTGGACAGCATCCTATGCTTTGCGGGGGAAAAAGACAGAACTATGACTCTGCAAGGGTTGGACAGCATCCTATACCTTGCGAGAGTGGATAAAAATCACATGATTTGATGAGAGGTTGGACGGAATCTAACCCCTATGATGATAGGACTGACTCCTGAAACTAAAGGACTGACTCCTAGCTAAGGAGAGAGTCAAAACCAATAGCTCTATAAAAAGGGAGAACGATGCCAGTGAGACTAGGCTAGTCTCTTAAAAGAAAAATGACAGCTGACGCTCATGAGACATGACATGTCTCCTATAGAAGCGAGGACAAATAAGGGTGTCATTGAGACTAGGCAAATCTCCTAAACTCTGAGAATATTATGACCAATGAGACAAAGCCTATCTAAAAAAGGTTTGACTTTTCTGCACGAGACATAGCTTGTCTCCAAAAAGAGGGCTCTAGATGACTCTTTCATCGCCCTTATAATGAAAAGACTCCTAATGCTTAAGGGTATCCAAAAGACTGGGCAAGTCTTGAAAATAAACGAGGGGACGACTACTTTGGACTAAGCGAGTCCTCTAAGGATGGGCTTGGGCTATCGCCTTCATCGCCCCTTCACAATGAGAAAGGAACAAAGGTTCAATTATATCTAAAAGACTAAGAAAGCCTATATAGAAAGAGAGAGAAGGGAGAGGGTACTTCCATAACTTGGTAAGTCCCTCTAATGATGGGCTTGGGCTAGTGCCTTCATCGTCCGAGCAATGATAAGGCTACTAATATTTACTGACATCTAAAATACTAGGCAAGTCCTATAAATGAAAGAAGAAGAGGTCTTCGGTTGGGGGTGATAAAGATAAGTTATGGATAAACTGTCTGAAATAATTAGGCACATATCATTATCAACCTTGTATAATAATAATACCATATTTAATCAAAATCCTTACAGACTATGTCACACATATATTTTCATTAGTCTAATAATTAGTCTAGCTGCTAGCATATCTCGTATTAAACACAATGAATATGCAAAAAAATGATAATGAGAATGCACCCTCATAAACATAATAGGACACTAATGATGCATATAGCAAAAATAATTGACCAAAACTGTAGCTTGCAACAATACACATGAACTTTTATTCATCTAAACTCAAACATAGCTTGTATAATACCCCATATCACCATCTGCTCAGAACTCATTTCAACTTTTATACAATTATTCGAAAACACCTTCCTGATTTCCAAAATAAACTCAAAAGCTGATTTGATTTTTTTTATAGTGAGTGATCCCAAAAGGAAAAATATTTTGCTTGCAAAATCAGTCATATTCTTCCCCCCCATCAGATGCTCTAGTGTTGTATTTTACTACATGTATCCAAACCTCTATCAGAAAACATTTGACAAATAATATGGGGGACTCAACATGCCACAACAAATTCAATAGCACCATGAAGTTATGTATAAAAGTTGAAATTTGAACCCCAAAAGAGAAAACACCTTGAATAAAGTATGATTAAAAAAACGTGTAATGGTTCAGACATAAATATCCCCTGAAATGATTTTGTAAATAAAGGTGCATGGCCTGTAGGATACAAACATGAGCATGTATATAACTAGAGAAAATAGACTCAACTAATATTTGCACTACCATAAGCTAACAGGGAGCTATCCAAGACCGGTTGTGTATATGAACAATGAAATAACAAAATATTGCACTGTATAAATATTATTCCATCTCAAGGCATTATTGGTATGAACATAGAAATAGAGAGATGAGTCTGAATATCATGAAAAAAAAAATTGTATTATGTCACAATGCTAGCACATACTAAACAGATGTCAAATACATTATTTATAAATGCTACCCTAACTAAAAAAAACCGTCAGTGCATTGTACTCATTAAGATAGGGTTCAAGAAAACATTCAAAACTAATGTTTTAAAAATTGAATGATAATCCAAGAATGTGATATCAGTTACTGCATTAAGGGCAAATTCTACTCGAGCAGTTCATTTAAACGTGTCAGTATTCTTATCAACAGGGCTGTTATCACAACATCTCAACAAAAGAATGAACTGCTATTGTGTAATGCCAGAGATCAAAACGCATAAGGGAACAACCAAATACACTTAAAAACTGTACCACACATCTTTTAATTGTGCAACTGTGTCTAATGCTACTTATTTGTTTTTTCCAAATTACTGAAAGAAAACCTCAAGTGAAAATTTCATATAGTTAAGAAAAGAAGAGCAAGTCATCAAGTCTTTTGGAGAATATGAGTAACATTTCGTCTAATGCTAAAATGAGTATTGCCATCAAGCCCTAAACTTTGCACAAAATCTATGAAACCTGTCTTTCTCATTCCATCATTATGATTAACTCATCAATAAAAGAACTTTATATAGATTCTGAAAAATTACCTCAAGAAGTGAACTAAATTTACCACTGCATAGTCACTTAGATAAATCATTGCATATTATAGCATAGATAACTCAATTAAATGAGATTTTTTTTAAAATAAAATAAAATAATATTTACCTTCTTTTTGTATCTGCTCTTCTTCAAAGGAGCTTCAACCAATGCACAGGCGCCCAAATTTTGATCAAAACATGTTATCTTTCATGAAACCAGTGAATCCAAAGCTTGATCTAAGCTCCGATCTTTCATAGCTTCACTTAAATCAAGCTTAGATCAATAATTTTCACAGCCAGATCTTGAATTCGGATGACAATAAGAACAGATCGAAGGATCTTAGGTCTAGCCCTTTTTCTTTTTCTTTTTTTTTTAGATATCTTTTTTTTTTTGTAGAAATCTAGAGTCAAGAGCTGGAAAACTTCAGATGAAAAAGAACTGTGTTTAGATCGAAAGAAAGTAGAAGAAAGGAAATTTGAATTTGGGTTTGTATGGAAAACAGAGCATAACTATGGCTTCAACAAGGTTTTTCTAAGTTTTAGAACAAGAGAGAATGAACCTGAGCATTAAAAATCTACACACAAATACCGGAGGCTGGCCGGAATCCGATAAAAAATTCAGCCAAAGAAAAAGAAAAGTGATCAGAAAAAGTGATGGAGGGTTAGGGTTTATGAGCTGTGATTTTGGGTAGGGAAAGTAGCAAATCAGACAAACATAGTGACGGAGAAGAAGAAGAAGGCTATGGTGTTGAGAACACTATGGTGTAAATAGACTTTCATGAGTGTAAATTATTAGAAGAAGAAGGCTATGGTGTACAGTGCTTATACTTCGTCTATGAAATAGGATCCATTAATGATCCATTGATCTGAATGAAAATCATAATTCTCGTCAAATGCTGTTGAGAACACCTTGATAAGATCATCTTTGGTCCCTGATCCTGGGACGGGCGCAATTTGTTGGAATTTCAGCTCAGGTTGGGTTGGCATTTTCTTGAGCTGGGTTTGGTTAGGGTTGGGAAAAGTCAATCCTATTTAATTTTGGTTTGGGTTAGCGATGAGGCCTTGGGCAACTTGATCCGATCCAAACCAGGCCCCCTTCCCTCTAATTTTATTGTAATTTTCAAAGTTATAGGTTCATGGGTTTCTTTTATATATATATATATATATATATATATATATATATATATATAGAGGAATAAGATTGTGCGGTCGACCGCACCAAGCTTAGGTGCAGTCGAGGCCCCAAACTCATGTGGGCTCACTTTGTTAGGATGATCTAAAGCATTCATTTGAAAGGCCCTTACATAGATGGGGTATGTACAAAAAATCAGCTCCATAGGATCATCCTAACCCATCCTTTTGTGGATGTCAAAATGAACAAACACCGTTTGCCACAAATCTGCCCATTTTTGCCCTCCACTTTTGGAGGGGTTAGGATGATCCAATGAACCTGATTTTTTGTACACACCCTATCTATGATGGGGCCTTGCAAATGAATGGTTTTGATCAACACAAAAAATGTGGGACCCATGTGTTTGGGCCCTCGACCGCACCTAAGCTTAGGTGCGCTCGACCACACACTCTTTTTCCTCACACATATATATATATATATATATATATATATATATATATATATATATATATATATATATTTTTTTTTTTTTTAATTTTATTTATTTATTCTATTTTTTTGCCCCAAGCCAACCCGAACCCTAACTACGCAATTTAGAAAATCTAGTTAGATGAGTTGGCTTAAGGCTGCGAGATTTAGTGGCGGGTTGATATTGGGTTGACCCTTCTAGACTCGAGGCTCGCCTTGGGTTGGGTTAGACCTTCGTTCAAGGCCATTTCAAATTTGCTTTGATCGACCTTCTCTTTGTGATTACTAAACCCATTATAGTTATAACATTAACAAATATTTAGGTAATTTTGGCCATCTCAGTAACCACAACATGATTCCTATTCGGAGAATTAAAAAGGAAGACCTAATAAGGGCTAAATCATCCCGAAATTTTGGGAAAGGATATCCTTCAAATGACCAGGCCCTTTGAAATGGTCAAGGCAATTTTCACGTAAGTCAAATTTATTATCATCCAATTTGAATCAAAATTCAAATTTATGGAGGAAAGAGTGGTTATATTAAACAATAATTCAAAGAATTGGAAAATTAGACATGAAAAGTCAGGTGTGTCAAGTCAACCTGACCTATTTGCTCAATACTCAATTAAAAATCAAGTAGTCTTTTACATCAAACTCTGCAAATTTTATAAAGGGAATTGCTAACGTCCACCGTAAAAGGCATTTCACAGCTGGTCTGTTCACAATTTTTTGGGATATAGAAATCTACACAGAACAACATAAATAAAAGGAAAGAAAAGAAGAAGAGAGAAAGAAATCAAATTGTAGAAAAGAAAAATAAAGAAAAGAAAGGCATCGATGATTTTCAACATTGTCGAGTTCGACAAGATCGTTGTCGAAAAATTTGTCATCTCTCTTGACATGTTCAACACTATCAAGAAGATCTCCACCCACAATCATCCATGCGTCAGCATCCAAATCATTCCAAAAAAAAAATACAAGTGAGCTTTGATGTTCAAATCAATGTGATCGGTTTTAAAATGAAGCTGCCTCAACTTTTGTTGACGTCATGTGTAATGGTGACTAATTGCAAGGCAAAGAGAGAAAAAAGGGAGGCAAAAGGGGAAAAAAGAGAGTAGAGAAGAAGTTTGACAAGTTCTGTGAAGCGTTCATGCGCAAGATCTCATTCCTCACCAGCCAGTGCTTAATCTTCAACCTTGAGGACAAAGTTGATTTCAAGGTGGGTGGAACGTTACATTCCTAGATGTGGCCCACTTAGAGTGGAATAAATTAATTTGGTATATTATATTAATTTTTTAGTATGGGTTAGAGAATAAGATCGGATCTCACCAGATCTGGTATATTTAAAAGTTATGATAGATTAGGATACTAATTTAGAATAGGATAATCTTGATCTATCAATTTCTATGTTTATCTCCATCTCTTTCTATATTTATTTTTAAGTGCTTTATATAAGCACATGCTACTGTTTATGGAAATCAATGAAGAAACTTGTAGTAGAAAGTGTTTTTTTTTTTTTTTTTGTATAGGTAAGCTGGGATCGAACCCTTGACCTTAGGGTGAAAGAACATAGTAAGCTAGAGGCTCAACCCCATAGAAAGTGTCTTTGGGTCACTTAATGAAGATTCCAAGATTGAGGGGTACCAACCTGTTATGGCGGGCTTTGCTTAATCAGCGAGTTGCAAGGCCGATGTACAACAGCGAAGCGATTTTTTTTATTTTTTTTTAGCTGTTTTAGCAAAGTTCTGCAATTCTTAGCTTGAAATACTCGGGGTAGACAATGCGGTCTGTAATCGGAGCACTGAAGCAGCGTGATGTAGATGTTGAATGCTTTGACAGGGTGTATGGATGCAGCTACAAAGTGAATGAGAACTTGAAGGGCCTAAGCAGTCCAGCCCAAAACACAATAATAGAAGAATCTGAATAATTTTTAAAAGTTGGCAGTTGCAAAGTACTTTATTATTCAATATAGCACAATCGACGAAAGTGGATTGAGAAAGAATAAATGTAAGCAGTGATGCAGATGGTTTGTTTTTTTTTTTTTTTGAAATATGCTTCAATGGATGATGACAATATAAGTCAGTCAAATAAGAAAATGTATAGTTTGTATAGTTGGTGAAATAATAGAATGAGAAACTGTATGATAGAGCAAATGGATGATTCTAATTAGACAACCAATACAGGAATATGTACTTTCTATAAATTAAGCAACTAGATATGTAGTATTTCAACTTTGCAATATGCAGACAATGATAGAAAAGAAATCAGAGAAAGAGAAATTTATGTTGATTGCTTGCAGTAGTAAGAGGATTAATCGGTAAAACATAAATAAACAGAGAGAGAAAAAATATTTGGTCCTTCCCTTTGGCAGAATTCGAGAGCTGCAGATTAACCAATGGAATGGCAGAGGAAGACAAAGGTGGAGGGTCTTGGCAGCCTTTGATGAAAGAGGGGTGTTGTGTGGATCGTTCGAGGGAATGTTTGAAGGCCTTTAGACGACGCCCAAGCCGCTGCCTGTGTAAATGACGAAGAAAAATATGCAAAAGAGCAGTGAAGAAATGTAGAAAGCTTGAGGAGGGAAGGAGATATAGAGTGCTTAAGAGTTTGCAGTGGGCTTTTGCCATCTAAAGACCAACAATATAGGAAAGCATGTTACATTGGAGGCATGCATATTTTATATAAACATGGTGATTATATTCCCATCAACGACGGTACTCCTCGTCATATGATTCGAAGCTCCCCATCATGCTATGCAGCTTGGGTTGATCAAGAAGTGCCTGGTGAGGATTATGCCATACTTTTGGGGGGACCAGGTGGAAACAATTGCTAGATTTACTTGAATCAACTCCTCTGTACTGTATGTGTCCAAACTTATATAATGCAAACATTTCAAGCATATAATAAATTGAACTTTAGAGGATTCCGCTTTACTTATATATAGGTTAAGGTAGGATTGATTCCAATTCATTGAGGACCAAAAGGTCGACCCTACGTGACTCAAGTTGCACCCGTAGTTGAATTCCACCTATGATAGATTGTACGAAGTCCATGTCTAACAACAAAAATAACATAATATTAGGTGTTAGAATTGGATTATTGGTCTGATTTTTGTAGTACATGAGATCCAAATCAAGGCCTATGATATCACTATGCTGTAAGGTAGTTAAATTGCATTATAGTGAGTAATGAAAATTAGATTCACACAGCTCAAGTAATCTATAATATAGCCGGATGGGGGAGCTGTGAAACCCAATGCCCGCCCGTCACCTAGCGGATAAAGTATATTACATAATCCGTTTTAGGGATTGGCGACTCCCCATTCAGCGACTTTGTGGACGTTCCCAAAATGGGTACTATCGGGTCGGGTGAATTTCCACGTGGCCGTGAACAGTGAAACCCCCATGCATCCTGCTATATTATAATAGATGCGCTCGAGGGCACAATCATTTTCCTCTCCCTCTCTCTCTCTATCTATATATATATATATATATATATATATATATATATATATATATATATAGATAGAGAAGGAGAGAGAGAGAGAGAATGGTAAAAAACAAGAGAGAAATTATATGGTTGCCGGCTGTGCATGCACGTACACCCAAAAATAGTGAACCCCACATTGTTCGGACAACCCGAACCATTCATTTGCTGGGCCACACGTGATACGTGGATAGGGTGTGCCCCAAATGGATGGTTTGGATCACACAACGTTGTGCCCATCAAATGGACGGTTGGATCATACTATGGTGTGCCCATCGAATGGACGGTTTGGATTATACTACGTTGTGGTCCGTACAGTACTTTTTTGAATAATAATGGTCTGTTCGAGCTTACACCAACTTGCCTTTATTATTTAAGAGAGAGAGAGTGATAGAGAGGTTTTAGGGATTTCTAAGAGACTAAGGGTAATATAATGAAGGGTATAATCCGTAAGAAAAAAATTAAAAGCTATTTTAGGCTCAAAACTGTATCATTGGTAATTATGAAAATATTGATGGGATTCTTGTAGATATGTTTTTAACTAGGGGGTTTCTAGTAGTTTTCTCTTGATTTTTTTAGTCAGCAATTCATTCCCATGCACCTCCGATGCCATTGTATTGGAGTCACTCTTTCTAATTTAGTTTCTTCTTCGTTGGATTACTCCTTCCTTTCTTATTCTCTTTTAGTAAGTCTATTTCCTTTTTAATTTGTTGCTATCTCTCTCAGTAGTAATTGTGAATCTCTTATTAAAGAATGTGGGATTTTTTTCCTTAAATATACAAGGAATCCATGCTATATAAAAGGAGGTGGGGGATTTTGTTTCAATGGATTTGAGAGAGGAGTTTCATAATCTTGGGCTATGGGTTTGAAGGAAATATTTTTGCAACTTTTTCTACTACTTTCTCTTTCTATCAATGGCAATGTAGTGGAAGGAAGAGGGAGCATAAGTCTGTCCAAAGAGGAAGATTTGGAGATAGAGAGGCTACTGAAGAATATCAATAAACCAGCAGTCAAGACCATTGAGGTATCACTATGTCTTTTTGCATTAGAAAATGATATGGAACAGCTTTGTCGGGTTTCTACGTTTATGTTATCTTATTATACGTAGAAAAAACCAAATAAATACAACTTAGTGCAGATCTCTCTCTCTCTCTCTCTCTCTCTCTCTCTCTCTCTCTCTCTCTCTCGTTTTATGTTATCTTTCTTTGAATCTCCTACAAACTGAAAATTCTGCCCAACCCGTCATTCATTTAAAGGGATAGGAAGAAGTGAGACATTTCTCAAATTTGTCAAGGACATGAAGAATGAGAGGGAGAGAGATTTGCAGGTGCATAATGAATTGCATATCACTTCCTGTGAAACCGGATTTAGTTGCCAAAAATTGAAAGTTAAATATTAGCACCAGAATATAATTAGTAATCGAATTTGTAATGGTAAATTAAAACCAAATTAGCAGGAAAAGTCTAGTGTCCAGGATGCTATTGGCCATAAAACGATTTGCTGGCATTCCTTTCATATATAGGCATTAATTTAGAAATGAAATCCATTTGTTAAAATACCATCACTAGAGTCCCTAAACAGTCGGCATTTTTCTCTTAATGAGGTTTAATGCAGAGAGAGAGAGAGAGAGAGAGAGAGAGAGAGAGAGAGTTTATATGGTGGCCGGCCATGTATGCACGTGCATCTCAAAATTACTGTGGGCCCAAATTATTTCGGTGATCCAAACCGTTCATTTTTTTTTTGGGCCCTAATGCAGATAGGATGTGCCCCATAAAAATCTTCTCCACATGTTGATCCTAACCCTCCAATTTATGGAGGTTCAAAATCAACGGTACAATATAGAAATCTACACAGAACATAGGGTTAGGATGATCGGTTTGGAGACGATTTTTTGGGGCACACCCTATCTACAATAGGGCCCAACAAATGAACGGTTTGGATCAGCCAAACATTGCAGGTAGACGGGTTTACACAAAAATTAATTAGAAAATTTTTTCTTTCCATTTTTTCCATTACTTGGTAAGTGGTTATGCATACTTTTTTGCTTATTGTTTATACATATTTTTAACTAATTTTTTTCAGTATCATAATCTTTTTTTTTGCTGTATTGTGCATCGCACGTTAGGTATTACTAGTATATAATAATTCACCAAAATTTGCCAATATATATGTAGGATATTGAGAGATAGAAACAATTTTGCTAAAATCATGGGACATAGTGGAGATTTTTTCTCCAACAAATAGAAACAATTTTGCTAAAATCATGGGACATAATGGAGATTTTTTCTCCAACAAATAGAAACAATTTTGCAAAATAGAAACAATAGAAACAATTGAAACGTTGAATAGAATGGGTAAGAAGAAGATATGCTTTGGGAAAGGATAAATCCCAAAAAAATTGGAAAAATTCCATAATCAGCGTAAATCTTGGAAAAATCTCGTAGTTCCTACATCGTGGAATATGGAATCTGAACCGTTGATTTACTTCTTCTGCAAAATATATAGATAGAATTATTCTATTGGCCTTAGCTGGCCTTCTTTCCTTTTAGTGGAGGAAACCTTGAATAGAAGGGGTAAGTAGAAGATATGCTTTGGGAAAGGATAAATCCCAAAAACTCTCACGTCGTCCAGGATTGATATATGGGAAGTGATATTTACGCCCCTTTTGATCACCAGGGACACCCAGCGCAAAAAGGCGATGGAACTTAGCAAATCCTAGACGGGTCGTAATGTCAATTCAAAACACGTAGGAAAGCAAGAATGATAATCGCCCGAATTGACTTGATGTCAATTCGAAAAATAAAACTATACATTTTACTATTCGGAGCTAGGATCTGGAGAAACATGGATTGTGGGTTGAATTTCTGAATGCATTCTTTCCCCTCTTCTATCAACAGAAAAAAGCGCAGACGCACAAGTGAGAATGGTAGTACAGTAATAATTCTAAGAGCTTTTTTAAAGATGTGGGCATAACTTGGGTCCCATGAAAGGGGCTCCTGCAAGGATTTCCTTGAGCTAATGATTTGTCTCACACAAACACGCATGCATATACACATGCACATAAACATACATACACTCACATACACAACCGCAACACACAAACACACACACACACCACCAACAACCCCCCTGCGCGCGCGCACACACATATTGTAACGTTGATACAACAAACATATTGGTAAAATGATACAATTATTGTTGGCCTTTACATTTTTGTTCTTTTACATTTTTTGCAGGATGGATATGGACAGACATTTAGTTGTGTTGATATCAACAAACAACCCGCTTTTGATCATCCCTTATTGATGAATCATAAGATCCAGGTTTTTTTATTTTCTCCTTATATTCTTAGTATTTGAAGTGATATGTTCTTTTGTCCGTCATGTATTAATTTTGAGATTTTGTTTTTTATTTATTTTTGACATCACTTTGGGAAATAAAAAATATGTTCTTTTCTTAGAAGAAACTAAAACCATACTTTTATTGATGGAAATTGCCTTTATGCAGATGGGTCCAGGATCTCTTCCAAAAGTTATTAAAGATAAAAAAGCTTCATCATTAGGTATGTCTTTAAAGACAGGGCTCAAGAATGGAGGGTGCCCCTTAGGAACAGTTCCTATTAGGAGAATTAAAAAGGAAGACCTAATAAGGGCTAAATCTTCCCCAAATTTTGGGAAAGGATATGCTTCAAATGCTCAGGCCCCTGATCAAGCCAATTTTCAAGTAAGTCACATTTATTATCATCCAATGTTACTTCGAATTTAAATTTATGATGGGAGAAGAGTTTTTATGTTCAACAGTAATTCTTATAGAATTTCATTAGGAAACCAATGGAATCATTTGATAACTCAACACGTTTTCTCCCAAGTTTAGTCATTGTTTCTGAGTTTTTGAGTTGAATTTCTATGTAAAGATGAATAGCCATGTCTTGTTACTATTTGTTCAACTGGAAGCTTTATATTATTGATAGTTAGTAGATAGAGAGACCAATTTTCAAGGATATATCTAACAACCCTACCTTTACCTTTCGCACCATGTGTTCAACACCAAATTAATAAAACTTTTCATGATAAGGTAATTTTTGTTTAAATAAAAATATACCCCTACTTTCATACACATGGAAACAGTAACTGAATAATTGTGTTGAATAAATACACATATATGTAAGGGCATATTGGGTATATACAATAATATATAAATATTAGTCGTGCGTGAGGGAGAGAACTCATTTTTATTCTCTCCCACATGCACGCCTACTCTCTCTCTCTCTCAACTGGTTCTCTCTCATACCCTTTATCTCTCTTGTTTCTCTCTCTCCCTCTCCTTTGCTACCATAGTTAATATACCGTGTAACTATACATTGGAACATCTTAAAAATGTTTCTGTATTTTCTTATTAGTATATGATTTAATTAGTTTGTTATAATCTGTGTTTGTTTATTGCTTCCACTAACAAAAATGTGTTTATTGCTCAGTTTGCATTGCAATCTACTTCAAAAGGTGGTATTGATAAGAAGTATGGATCCAGGGCAGTCCTCAATATATGGCAGCCAAAAATTAAAGGCAACCAAAATAGTGCTTCTCTTGTTATACTTCTTGATGGGTCACCACTTGATGAAATACGCTCGATACATGCTGGATGGGTGGTAAGGTCCTTTATAAGGTCCTTGATATACGAATGCTCATAAGGTCCTTTATATATTTGGTATTTCCCTTAGGACCTGACGGCTGGTCGCACATCAGACCAGCCACCTCGTGAGTGGAGACAAAAGCAGTTGTCTTCATTCACGAGGTGGTTGGTCTGACTTGCGACAGACTAGCCACGAAATGCCTTTTGCGATGAACCCTAGCAAATCGCTTATTACCTATTTCTTTCAACATAAAATGGGCATAAATCAAATTTTGCGCCCATAAAATTTCTTGTAGAGGCCTAAGAAATGATCAATCATAGTAAAAAGGCAAGATCATATTTTGTATTTTCTTATTCTAATTTTTGAAGTTTTTCAAATCTCTAGGTAAGTAAAGGATTATATAATAACTTTCTTCCGCACCTCTCTACAGCATGGACGGTACGCTTCAACAGTAGCTTATTCTTTCTGTCATTTTAAAGTCATTAAAAATTTTCACTAGGATGATATACTAATTTTTCCTTGGTTTACTCTGTTTACCTCCAGAATGATGGTCATAGAAAAACGGGCTGCTATGATGTTCTCTGCCCAGGTTTTGTACAAGTTTCCAAAGACTTACCTGTAGGCATCGGTTTTTCCCCAACTTCGGTCTACAATGGAACCCAGCACTACATGATCGTCATTGTGCACAAGGTAATTCCGAATCCCTTAACCTTGAATTGAAAAGCAAACATTTTATTTTCATGAAAATGGAAATTATACATAAAGCTATATTTGTTACATCATGGAAGCCATATTTTGCAAAAGAAAAATATGAAAATGGAAAAGCAATAACTAAAACAGATTTTACAGCATAATAAAGTTAAAATCAAGGTGTTAAATTTCAGTTTCGGAAAGCGTTTCGGCCCTCACCGAAATCGAAATTTTCAGCCAAAATTTCGGAAATCCGGAAATTTCAGGCGAAATCCACGAAACCAAATGATATAATATTTTATTTCTTTAAAAATTTTGGCTGAATTTTCGGGAAAGTATTAAATAATTAAAAAAAATCTAGATTTTTGGCTGAAATTCCTTAAATTTCGGCTATTTCGGGGAAAGCGAAACTTCTATCAAAATTTGGACTTTTCTATCAAAATTTGAAATTTCTAACGAAATATTGTAACGTTTCGGGTATCTACAATTTCAGTTTCGGAGTAGACCAAAATCTGAAATTTTGGATTTTGGTCGAAATTTAAAACCTTGGTTTAAGTGAGTTGCGCCTTGTGAATCATTCCTTCAAAATTCATGTGCTAATTTTTTTGTTTTAATTATTTTAAGATTTTTTATTTTATTGTAGGATCCAGTGAATCAAGATTGGTGGTTATTCTATGGCGATGATCGTAAGCCGGTGGGCTATTGGCCAAAAGCCCTCTTTAATTCTACATTTGCTGACTATGCTAATATTCTTCAATGGGGAGGGATTGTATATAATGCCGGTATTAAACCTTGGCCTGAGATGGGGAGTGGTCATATGCCATCTAAAGACCAACAATATAGGAAAGCATGTTACATTGGAGGCATGCATATTTTATATAAACAAGGCAATTATATTCCCATCAACGACGGTACTCCTCGTCATATGATTCGAAGCTCCCCATCATGCTATGCAGCTTGGGTTGATCAACAAGTGCCTGGTGAGGATTATGCCATACTTTTGGGGGGACCTGGTGGAAACAATTGCTAGATTCACTTGAATCAACTCCTCTGTAGGACTGTATGTGTCCAAACTTATATAATGCAAACATTTCAAGTATATAATAAATTGAACTTTAGCTATTGAGTTTGTCATGCTCTTAGTCATATTGGAGCCCCATTGTCTCTTCTTCTTTTTTTGAATGGTAGGAGCCCTATGTATCTCAGTAATCAATGTTTAATTTTATATTTAAAATGCTAAGAAATAAGAGTGGCTAGGTTCCTTCCTAAATTGTGTACAGTGCTTATACTTTGTTTATGAGATAGGATCCATTAATGATCCATTGATCCGAATGAAAATCATAATTCTCGTCAAATGTTGTTGGGAACACCTTGATAAGATCATCTTTGGCCACTGATCCTGGGACGGGCACAATTTGTTGGAATTTCAGCTCAGGTTGGGTTGGCATTTTCTCGAGCTGGGTTGGGTTACGATTGGGAAAAGTCATTCCTATTTAATTTTGGTTTTGGTTAGCGATGAGGCCTTGGGCAACTTGACCCGATCCAAACCAGGCCCCCCCTTCCCTCTAATTTTATTGTAATTTTCAAAATTATAGGTTCATGGGTTTCTTATATATATATATATATGAGAAAAGTGTAGCTACACATACGTATAGGTAACTTACCTACACCGACTGCTTAAAATACAGTAGGCCCCACATTGTTTGGGTGATGCAAACCATTCATTTGATGAGCCCTCACATAGATAGGGTGTGCCCAAAAAATCAGCTCCATAGGATCATCCCAACCCTACGATTTGTGGAGGCAAAAATGGACGTGTAAAAACCTTCACAAATCTATTCATTTTTGCCTTCACAGTTTGAAGGGTTGGGATGATCTTATGGAGCTGATATTTTGGGCACGCCCTATCAATGTGAAGGCCTATCAATGAATGGTTTGGATCACTCAAATAATGTGGGCCCACTGTATTTTATGCCATCGGTGTAGCTAAGTTAGCTACACGTATGTGTAGCTTCACTTAACTCATATATATTTTTTTTTATTTTTTTGCCCCAAGCCAACCCTAACTACGCACTTTAGAAAATCTAGTTAGATGAGTTGGCTTAAGGCTGCGAGATTTAGCGGCGGGTTGATATTGGGTTGACCCTTCTAGACTCGATGCTCGACTTGGGTTGGGTTAGACCTTCGTTCAAGGCCATTTCAAATTTGCTTTGATCGACCTTCTCTTTGTGATTACTAAACCCATTATAGTTATAACATTAACAAATATATAGGTAATTTTGGCCATCTGAGTAGCCACAACATGATTCGTATTCAGAGAATTAAAAAGGAAGACCTAATAAGGGCTAAAACATCCCGAAATTTTGGGACAGGATATCCTTCAAATGATCAGGCCCTTTGAAATGGTCAAGGCAATTTTCACGTAAGTCAAATTTATTATCATCCAATTTTAAACAAAATTCAAATTTACGGAGGAAAGAGTGGTTATATTAAACAATAATTCAAATAATTGGAAAATTAGACATGAGAAGTCAGGCGTGTCAAGTCAACCTGACCTACTTGCTCAATACTCAATTAAAAGTCAAGTAGTCTTTTACATCAAACTCTGCAAATTTTATAAAGGGATATCACAGAATAAAGGGTTAGGATGAACGGTTTGGAGAAGATTTTTTTGAGGCACACCCTATCTACAATAGGGCCCAACAAATAGACGGTTTCGATCAGCCAAACAATGCAGCTAGATGGGTTTGTTCTGTTGACTAAAATAGCCCCCAAAAAGCTGACGTGATGCCTTAGAAGTGTCGAGTAACTGTATTTACTCATTCAGTGGGTCCCGTCAAGGATATATGGCTATAATGAGAAAAGCGCATCAAAGAAGGGAATGCCAGCATGGCCGGCTATTTTGCCCGATTATTTTGCCAATGTATTAATAGTAGTTAAAGAAGGAGTGCCAGCAAGGAGTTTTTATGGCCAATAGAGTCCCGAGTCAGTGGGTCGGGATAGCACCCCCCCCCCCCCCCCCAAACGTGATTTGACGTCAAAAAGCGTTAAGTCTGTCCACAATTCAGGGGGCTGAAAAAAATCATCTCCTTATATTAATTGTTTAGTATGTGTCAGAGAATAAGATCGGATCTCACCAGATCTGATGTATTTAGTAATTAGGATGGATTAGAATACTAATTTAGATTTAGAAAATTTGATTTATTAATTTCTATATGTTATCGTTATCTATTTCCATGATTATTTTTAAGTGCTTTATATAAGCAAATGTTACTCTTAATGGACATCAATAGAAGACTTGTTTCAAAAAGTATGTCTTTGGTGCACAAAGGAAGACTGATCCTTCCCTCGAAGTGGTTTAAGAGGTTGATCTTCCCTCTGTAGACCCCGATCCGAGAGAGAGCGGGGGAACGGGCCCCCACGCTAAGTCTCTATGGATCATCCACGTGAATGGAGAGCTCTACCAAGGAACTCTCGAAAGAAGTGCCTCTCACAGCATGAGTGGCGATATAAGGTGAGATACCTCTCGATTCGGGGACTAGCCCAGATTCGAGGCATATCTTAAACAAATAAGAGTCTCCATCCAAGGAAGTGGGCCAAGGATCCCATACTATGCTCTGTTGCAATGGATAACCAGAGATTATAAAAAGAAAGGTTCGTGCCTGGTTACGAATTTGGAAGGTCCGAAGAGCACCTCGTCCGCCCAAGTGCAAGCACCTGGTCTCTTATGCCATTTATTTATTAATTTTGAAGAGTTTTAGGCGAAAGTCATATGAAATGGGAACGAATATCTCCGAGAAGACGTCTATCTAATCATGCATGTCTCGGAGATGAATAATAACCACACATAAAAGAAATGAAATAAGTGTCACCTAGGAGTAGCTAGATTTTGAATGACAAGCCTAAAGAGCTAAGTTATGAGCGTCATACCTAATTGGTGTCTGAGTTCTGGTGTGCAAACACATGCATGCTACAGCTAAAGGTATAGGATCTGTACATGAAATTAAGAAAACACAGCAAAACACATAACACATTTTAATTCTATACATGACTGGACAAGATGAATCCTAAAACTCTAATGCGACTTAACTCGGACCAAGATAGCCGTCCATCCCAGCTGCTCTACGTATCTTGGCCTCGGGAAGAATCGGAGTCAACGTAGTTCGATGACCTATTCTAAACTACAATGCCTAACCATCTAGATCCTAGACTCGATCCACTAAACTCGACTGATTTTTAAAGTTTTTTGTATAATTGCTTAGATTCAAGTGAATTGTAATTTTTAGGACTCTTTATATGCCCTAACTAATGCAAGTTGGTTAGCCTTAAACTAATGCAGGTGGGCCCTACATCCTATGTGTAACTAGGCTGTGCATCCTAAAGAAAACCACGGGCTGACTATATGCTTCCTAGTCTAGCCATCGGTTCGACTAAATGTCTAACCGACCAACTTGAGGCCTCCTAACTCTAGGGACACTCACGCGACAGGACACACCATATCAATACAAATCAGGACAGCCTCCTAACTTTAAAACACCCCAAACAGCTAAGACAGACTCCTAACTCTAGGGGAAGATCTTTTTGAAAAGGTTTTGAAGAATTTTTGTACTTTTTTGAAGATTTGAAATGTTTTATTTTTAAAGGTTTGGCTGGACTTGGGATGTGGATTCCAAGCTGCACTACATACCCTACGAAAATGGATCAAGCCAACGTAGTTCGGAACAGAATTCCTAACTACTCTTTTAATGACTCAAGATTTTTGAGTTTTTTGGTTTTTTAGATGTTTTTGATGTTTTGACACAAGAAGACAGTATCCTATCATCATAAGGGGAGGACAGACTCCTGATATCCCGCAAAGGTTGGACAGCATCCTATGCTTTGCGGGGGAAAAGAACAGAAACACAGCTCTGCAAGGGTTGAAACACAGCTCTGCAAGGGTTGGACAGGATCATATACCTTACAGGAGCGGATAGAAAAACACATGACTTGATAAGAGGTTGAACGAAAATTTAACCCCTATGATGATAGGACTGACTCCTGAAAGAAGGACTGACTCTCTAGCTAAGGACAGACTCCTATGCTAAGGACTGACTTTTTGGCTAAGGATAGACTCCTATGCTAATGGAGTAGACTCAAAATTAAAAGCTCTATAAAATGAGAGAAAGAGGCTAATGAGATTAGGCTAGTCTCCTAAAAGAGAGATGACAATTGATGCTTATGAGACATGGCCTGTCTCCTATGAAAGAGACAACAAATAAGGGTGTTAGTGAGACTGGACAAATCTCCTAAACACAGAGAACATTATGACCAATGACACAAAGCCTGTCTCCAAAAGATTCGACTATGCTTTCGTGAGACATAGCTTGCCTCCCTAAAATGGTTGGTGCTCTAATGAGACAAAGCCTGTCTCTAAACAGGTTTGACATTCATGTTGAGACATAGCTTGTCTCTCTAAATGGCAGGCTCTAGATAACTCTTTCATTGCTATGTCAATGAGAAGGACTTTATGTTTTAAGGGATACAAAAGACTGAGCAAGTCTTAAAATAAATGAGGGGAGTGCTACTTGGACTAAGCAAGTCTCCTATAGATGGGCTTGGGCTAGCGCCTTCATCGCCCTTGCAATGATAAGGCTATTGTCTAAAGACTAATTTAGTTCATATAAAAAAAATGAATCAATTATTTAACAATCAATAAAGCATACTGATAAAATAAAAAAATTAACCATATCATGATAATTTGCTCTTCTATCAATGTTCAATCAAGTATGGTTACTATAATTTCCTGAAATAACCTGAACTTATTAAAAACCATACTTCAAAATTTACTAATTAAAAGACCTTATGCTTCTAATGGCCTTCTAAAAAATGGTAAGGCTTATAAAGAACAAAATGATTTTTGCTTAATCATGTATACTTCGATCTCATTTAGTAATCATATCCAAACCAATTTAATTTATAAAAGCATTAATATCAATTCTCAATAGCTCAATTAGTGAGGTGATATCTCTATATTCAGGATATTATCTGAGCCTATTAATAATAAACAGATTTGTACGTCAGAAAGGTGAAAGTCAAACCTAAGATTTTCACAAAAGATCAGGTAATATATATATAAATATTCGAAACAGCTACTACCTTGGCAACTCTATGATTGTAAACAGGCTCAGATTCATGCTATCTTACCATCACAAAACTGTTCATCAGATCAAACTTTTGGTAAACATCAAATGATTTTACATGAAATTTTGATACGTGCAAGCAAGAAAACCGAAAAAAAAAATTCAAAATGAAATGCCAAGGTCTTTCTATAACCATAAGTCTCTAATGGAGAAATGATACTATTACAAATCTTATATTTTTAACTGTCTATCATACTTAACAATTTTATAAAGAAAGGACTAAAGCAGATTATATAATGATTGTAGCTCAAACATAAACAATTATTTAACTCATGTAAACATATTAAATTCATATTTCACCATTAGTATCTAGCACAAAAGTAGGATGACATATCAACACCTGGGGTTCCTTCTAAAAAAAATGATTTTTCAACTAACCGAATCTTACCCAGATATGAGCCATTTATGAGCAAAGAACCTAAGATATATTATGATGAAAACTTACTAGTTATTCTTATACAGAGTACTTGTAAGACAGAACCTATTGTCTTTCATTATCAAATGGTAAATGGAGAAGGGTTTAATGGATAAAGGAAATGAAAATAGGGTCTGTTGGTGTAAAGATTTTGCATAAGTACATAATGGATTATGAAAAGATGAAAAGGGATGCAAGGATAGAGGTAAAGTCTTTGTAGTTATCCAAACATAATAATGCCCCAAGTTAAGAATCACATATATGAATATGGGCAGTAACCTGTTTGGGTAACCATACACAACTGATCTGATCCAAGCTCCCAGATTTACTGTTTTAACTTATTTTACAAGAACTTAAAGAAAAGAATTACAAGAACTATGACTACAAATCATGTTTAGGCAGATGTGTAGAATTAATGTGGCAAAATATTTTAAAGACACACATAATAATACACTGACCGAAACTCAATTCATGGAGCATTAATGAAACTAAGGATACTTCTAGAATTGTAAAAACTTGTTCTGTGCAACTGGTGATGTTATTATGAAGAAGAGAAAAAATAATTGAGGCAACTTCTAGCGCCACAAGTGACATAAAAATAAATAAAACACTTTAAGAAACTTGTAGTGACACAGGAGATGTGAAAAATTAACTTTAAGCAATTTGTAATGCTATAGGTGATACGAAAAACTTGCTTTAGGCAACTTGTGGTATCACAGGTAAGGAGTAAAACTGAATTAAATATTATTTGTTTGATGCAAACAAATAAAGAGAGGACATATTTATACATATATTAGACCCAACGATCAAGATGAGGACTGAGCTTGCATAAATGCTAGACTCGCAGGTTTCATGTCTTCCCTCGATAAAATTGGAGCATCTCAAGCTTAACTTTCATAAAAAAATTTACCTTTACACTATGTAAGTATTCCTACTATGCTATATGTTCGTCTCATTCGTAAGAGGGACTGCCCATAGGCAACTAATACTTGTTGAAGGAACTAAGCTTGATGCAATAACGGGTGCCTCAAATTTGAGCAGTATTTCTCAGAGTTAGTAACAACTAAGGGTATGAATGTTCCTTGGATTTTTGTTTTTTATAAAAAAAAAATCTTTTACTTCCATAGCATTATCAGGTAATCACGAGAACATAGAGTCACAACCAGTTTATCCATCAAATCAGCATGTGAATAAGTCTCAACAATTGGCAATAGCCTGGTGAACACAAATGCTAAAAGCTCCAACATTTAGAAATTAATCCAACTATACAATGCTAATTTGTTCACAGATATTTGGACCAACAATCGATCAAACAAAAGTCAGATAAGAATGTTTGTAGATGACAGTTGTCTTTGAGGCATTATCTCAGGCGGCATGCATATACTCCAATTGAACTAAAAGGTTAGCTACACCTGCAATTCTAATTTCCAAGCCATATAGGAGAAATTCACCTCAAGCATTATACAAAGTAGTCAATTATTCTTTACTAATGCCTTCAGCTAATAAAATTCCCAAAGGGTAGTAACTTAATAGATATGAACCAAAATTTGAAATAAACCTGTCTTACAAATAAAATTACATATGGAGATTGAGAAATTATATTTAGACTACATATCCTGACCTTCTAAAACATTTATTTTTATATAATCCATGCACACAACAAAAGCATCTCAATCGCAGATAAGAAAATAAAATCAATTGATTCATGTTAGTAATAATGTGAAAAATTAGTGCATCTTCTACAAGTGAAACAGACCCATAGCAATAAATCAGGAATTTTATTGTAAACACATAAACATGTTTCAGTTGACATAGCGCACAGCAAAGAAGCAATTGCTAAATATTACTGAAGGAACTTTAAGGAGTTAAATTATAGGAGACTCATAGGGATTTTTGATCAAAATTTTTAGCAATCATTAACAAAACATAGATACTATAAAATACAAGAAAAATTGGAATAGACACTTACCTTTGAGACAAAATGAAATTTAATTTCTTGCTCCAACTTATCTCTGATTTCTCTAATCTTTTGATTCAATTCAAATTATACTTCAATAGCTTTAGATCTATGTCTCTCTACCTTCAGCTAGGGTCTCAATGAATAATGCGCAGCTTTGAACCTCAAGATAATGATTCTTTCTTCTTTGATTTCACTTCGAGCATAATCGGTATAAAAAAGGAGACATGTTAGAGAGATCCTTTTCCCTCTTTATCTACCTATTTAGATCTGTTCAAAACTCTCAATTCTCTCCTAATTTTTTTAAATCTACACTCTGAGAAGGTGAGATCGGCCGAAAAAATTCGCTGGAGAAGAAGGATAGGAGGAAAACAAAATGATTTGTGAAAAGGAGTTGGAAGAAGCTCCGGTAAGGCCGATCGGAGAAGAAGCAAGGACGGGGTTAGGGTTGAGTGATGAAAACAGTAGATTCAATAAAAAAAAAGAAACTAAGAAGGCTAAAGTAAGAACAAAGTGAAAAGACGTTTGCCGGAGTTTGGATCGGAGATCCCGCCGGAGAAGAAGGTGTACGGAGCTAAGGTTTGGATCGTGTAGATCTAAGATTTTGAGAAAATTAGGGTTTCTATGCTTAGGCATACACAGATCTAGAGTTCTGGAGATTTCAGGTTCTAATGAGGCATCAAAACATGACGATGATAGGCTCAACGGAGCTTTGATGACCGGAATCCGATCGGATCTTGGCCGGAGAAGGAAAAGGGGATCGGCTCAGATCTAAATTCTCTCTCTCTCTCTGCGAATTTCTTTCTTTTTTTAAAATGAGATAAAATCCATATTTATAGGTAAAAAGGGAAAATGATATTGGCACAACCACTTGATGGGCGCGCCCGCATTTTTTGTCCTTTTCGGCCTAGGTTCGGCCCCATCCAGGATAATCCACCCCCCTTTTGCAAACTTGTACTACGACTTTGCTCGACTCGTTCGCTAGGCAAACGCGCTCGGATTTTGACGAAATTTCGCAGGGGCCTAGCTGGGGCCTTAACCTAGCTTAGGGTGAATTTTGGGACCCTAGCTGATTAATTTGGTGGGGTTTTGCTCAAACTTGGAGGGTTTAGGGCACGGTCAAAATGGGGCGTCTACAGATGCCCCTCTTTGGCAGAGCATGCTTGTCGTGCGAATGTCAAAGCTGAACAGACAACACATTTTGACTGGCCCAAAATTGATTGAAGAGAAAGAAGAATGAAGGAGATGATTTTGTGAATATTGGACTTTTGGAAGGATCAGATACTTCAAGGGTTATGATATGGAATGGATGTTTTAGGGGTTTTAAATGGAAGAGATGCCTCAGGGGTCTTCATTTGGAAAGGTTGCCTCAGGGGTCTTTGAAATGGAAGAGATGCCTTAGGGGTCTTCATTTGGAAAGGTTGCCTCAGGGGTCTTTGAAATGAAAGGGATGCCTTAGGGGTCTTCATTTGGAAAGGTTGCCTCAGGGGTCTTTGAAATGGAAGGGATGCCTCAGGGGTCTTCAGATGGAAGGGTTGCCTCAGGGGTCTTGAAATGGAAGGGTTGCCTCAGGGGTCTTCAGATGGAATGGTTGCCTCAGGGGTCTTGGTTCTTTCTACGCTTGGGGCGAACACCGAACACTATTCAAGGAAAATTTAGATTTTACGGTCAAGACAAAAAACTCTCAGGAGAAATTGGGTTCCACGCTTGGAGCGAAATGCTTTCAGGAAGAATTTTGGTTCTACGCTTAGAGCGAAATGCTTTCAAAGAGAATTCAGATATTTTGCTCAGTGCTGATGTTTTCTGGGATAATTCGGTTTCTTCACTCGGGGTGGATGCTCTTAGGGAGAATATTGTTTCTTCACTCGGGGTGGATACTCTCAGGGAGAAAATTATTTCTTCACTCGGGGTGGATACTCTCAGAGAGAATATGGTTTCTTCACTCGGGGTGGATACTCTCAGGGAGAATATGGTTTCTTCACTCGGGGTGGATACTCTCAGGGAGAAAATTGTTTCTTCACTCGGGGTGGATACTCTCAGTGAGAATATAGTTTCTTCACTCGGGGTGGATACTCTCAGGGAGAAAATTTGGTTTCTTCACTCGGGGTGGATACTCTCAGGGAGAAAATTGTTTCTTCACTCGGGGTGGATACTCTCACGGAGAAAATTATTTCTTCAGTCGGGGTGGATTACAAACTTCATTTGTGAGTAGAAACTCTGCTGGGGATAATAAGGCAAACTCTCAATGGAATGATAAGAAAAATTCTCATTGGAATGGTGAGACAAATTCTCAAAGGATTGCAAACCCTCAAAGGATTGCTGAGACAGACTCTTAAAGGAATTTGATTGAGGAGTTGAATCCAAAGACTGTGTTCAAGCTCCTCTTTTCTTCAATTGTTTAGAATAATCACCTCAATCATTGTTCATTTGATATCTTTTATGACCTGATTACTCAGGGCATAAAAGATGCCCCTAGTTTGATTTTACTTCCATGACAAATTCACAAGAGAGCAAAACACAGGAAAATGGTTAAAATGCTTTCATTTCTTGAATATTTGAGGTTACAAAGCTTTCAGGTTTACAACATACTGCATCTGCCTAACAACCGCTTTTCATTTCTGATGATCTCTGCCATTCCGGATGAACTTGAAAACTTGCAAGATGGACTTGAGAATCTACCATCTTCTGAACTTCGTTCTGCTGTATATCACCCTTGAGGAGACACAAATTCATCATTTTTCACATTCGCCTTCTTGCTTCTTGCTACCCCAGCTTTGGGAGGGATATTAAACTACACAGGTTTCCCCACACATAACTCTGAAGCTTAACCTCAACATGACAGAGAAAAGACCTGGACTACCCACAAATGAAGACTTTGATGGACACAATGACTTAGACTCGAAGAGAGACTAAATCTGCTTCTTAATCTGATAAGTATTTTAAGATGGTATAGTCTACCACTCCTGGAATCTTTTGAAAACCATATTTAAAGGTGTTTTATTCCTCTTTCCAGTATTTCCATCATGGTTATTATCCCTTTGGATTGCTTAGTCTTAACCTCCTTAGCTTATAAAGTGTCAGAAGAATTTCTACTGGCGCTCACTCAGACTTTGGAGTAGTGCCGCCGAAGAAATGAAAGTCTTGCTGGCTTTCAGAGGTTTTGTCCTTTATAAAGTCACTGCCATGACCAAATCACCTTTTTCAGGTTTTCGATTCGGCGGACTGCATGCCTTAATTTTTGTCTGGACTGTCTGCCCTTGCAGATTTTCCATCCAGCAGGCTCTGCACCCTAATTTTTGCCTAAGCCGCCTTTTTGGGTTTTCAGCTTAGCGAGTGAAATACCCTAACTTTTGCCTAGACCGCCCTTGCGGGTTTTTAGTCTAACGGGTCTAAGACTCCATCATTTTTTCTTTTCTTTCTGTTTCTCTACAAACCTGGGCCTAAGTACACCAGAAGGACTTTTAGGTAGGCTTGGGTTCAAACAGGTTAACCTTTGGTAAGTTTTCATGTATTTGACCGAATCTGGCCCTTCAGACTGCCTATGTATCTCCAAAGAAATGGGAATCAGGTCCGCGTAGTTCGCCCATTTTGGTTTCAAAGATTATTGGTTTTGTTTCTTTCTTTTTAAAGGATTTGAAAGGTTTGACCGAACCTGAATTGATCAGGCTACCTACGTACCCTATAAAGAGGGATCAGGTCATGACGTAGTTCAGGTTATTATCTTTTATGACGCAAGTCATAAAAGATGCCCCTGGTTTGAGTTTATCAAAGAAAGAATGTTTTCGTTTTTAGGCTCAAAAGGGTTTTGCAAATGGTTTTTGACTTTGAGGTTGTTGGCTTTTAAGCTCTGATCGATCAAAGACGGCCTCCTGGTGTATCTAAGCATAATACTTCTTTAGTTGGTCCAGGTTTGTAGGTTCTGTTAATTTTTCTCCATTTTCATTGAGGAGTCTAACGACTTTTCCAGGCAGGACTTCATCTAGGGCTGTTCAAACGGTTATAACCGAACCGATTTAAGCGAAATTAACCGAACCGAAATATTTCGGTTACTTAAAATTGCTAACCGAAACCACAACCGAATTATGTACTAACCGAACCAAACCGAAACCGAAATATGCTTTCGGTTGTTCGGTTAGTTCGGTTATAGCCGAATAGTGAAAATTTTAAGCCAATAGGTTAACACCAAACCGATTTAACCGATATGTTCGAATTTGCGAAGTTAAAAACCAAATTAACCGATTTAACCGAAACCAAACAATATGTTTTTGCATCCAAAACTGATTACTGGACTCAAAATTAAATGCAATTTTGAGTCTAATGAAGAGTTTTGGACTCTGTAATTTTTTGTGCTTGTAAATTGAAACAGAGTTTTCCAAAAATTACTTAAGAAGACAGAATCCCTATCCCTGACTGGTGATCTGGGAATGCCATGATGTTTACAGTTTTACACACCATTTCCATAAACAAAGAGGCAACCTTACTCGCTTTATAATGTTGGGCAAGGCTCCAAAATGTGCACTTTAGAAAACCTGTCTACAACCACCAAAATGACAGAAAACCCATGTGAGGTAGGTAAATGCGTAAGCTTAAATCTTCCCAAACCTGTTTGGGAATATTCAAAGGTTGCAGAAGACCATAAGAAGGGACATTGGGACTTTTAACTTGTTGGCATGTCACACAGTGAAGAACAAATTTATGGACATCTGCTCTCATAGATTTCCAAAAAAAATTCGTGGCTAAACGGATATAAGTTCTGTGAATACTGAATACCAGCATGGCCCCCAATGGGTGTGGAATGAAATTCACGAATCATTCCTACCTTGATAGAAGAATTAGCAGGTAAATAAAGTTTCCCTTTAAAATAGAGTAGCCCCTCGAGTCCACAGGCCACAACTAGTAAAATAAAATTCAAGTCCATCCATAAATTCAAATTCAAGCTGTAGACCTGTAGTAGAGTAGAAGTCGGTACCAATCCCTTTAATTTCATGGAGTTTTGTATATACTACAAAGACCAAGATGCAAATGGCAATGCCATCATTTAGAAACACATATGCACATATTTTTAAAACATCATGATTCATGAAGAACAGAAAGACAACTCCCATATAAATCCCATATGAATTATAACTGATAAATTCCATATCCCACCTGGCAACCATTTATGCATTAGAAAAACTGACAGCTTCCATATTGATATAAATGTAGAAATATCAACAAATGAACAAATTTCCTTATCAACAGTCAACAGAGTTACAGAGATATCCCTTCAATTTAAGCTGAGAATCACTAATGGGTTTTGATCATTTGCATCATATTTTCAATAGAAACAAAATGAAAATCAGAAAATGAAGCATCAAACATGGCTTCTGAACATTCCCATCATATTTTCAGCAGACATGGCCCATGGGTTATGATTTCTGAACTTCTGAAATCTAATCATTCACATCACATTCTCAAAATTTCAACAGAATAATGGCTAATGAGGTTGTGGCTAGGCTTGTGAGGTTTCTACATACAAAGTTACAAACCAATCACCATCAAAAGAGGTTGAGCATCAGAAATCAAAATGAAACATGTGCTCTGCATAGTGCATACCACAATTAGTATGTGTTCCATATATTTGTGTGTGTGTGTGTGTGTGTGTGTGTGTGCAAAAACAAACAGTCAAATAGAATATGTTGAGCAGTTGAGTTGTTGAGAAACATAACAGAACATAAGAAACTAAGAAGCCCAGATTTGAAATTTTGGATTCTATCCTTTTGTGGAACACTCCTTCGACGACTAGACAAATCTGGATTCTATCCTTTTGCTTCGAACGATCCTGAAATAGAAATGCAGATAATGAATAATCATATGGTAACATGGTTGACAGGTTGTTATATTCTCTCATTGATAGAACCATAAATGAAGAAACCAACTAAATAAGAAGTAACTGATTAACAACTAACTGTGGGAGCCAGATCCCGCGAGAGGGGCGTGGGGCGCGAGCCGCCGCGCTCTCTCTCTTGGTCTCTCGTACCCACGCAATTGGCGTGTGCATTTTAATTATTGATTTGAATTTGTCTTTCCTGTAAACTTGGGATCACTAAGGCAATCCGAATTCCACACGAAAGAGACTGACAGAGTCGCCACCTAGATGTGAGATCTAGGACCCGTAATTAACCAGAAATCTAGACTCGCTACCTGGTTACAAGAATGGAAGGTATGGGGAGTTATCCACCACATGCACCATTCCTGCCCGATAATCGGTCTTCGATTCCAAAAGCTAACTCTTTTAAATTTATTTTAAATGGCTCATTCAACTCTATGTTAATGTGCGAACTAAGTGACATGCATCCTAGAATCTAATTTCAATGTGAATCCTAGATGTGTATCTTGATTTATTAATTTGTCTGGATTCATTCTAAGTGAAAGTTCTCCTAGAATTCTAATTTCATGGAAAACCCTAACTGATTTGATTAAGTATTTACAAGAAAATTAATATACAAAACACCACAATTTGTTGTGGTGCCGACTCGCGGGTGGTATGCCATCAGACATCCAAGCTGCCTACGTACCCAAGCCTCACTGGGATCAGAGTCGACGTAGTTCGGTGCACCTAAGCTAAGCTTCATATGCCTAACTCAACTAGGACACCGACTTAGACGGATTTGACTGTTTCAACAGTTTTAAGAGGAATTATTTAATTCAAGTTGAGGATTTTATTATCTTAGGATTTCATCTAAGATGCTATATGATTCTTATCTGAATGCAAGTTGTCCCTTAGACTAATGCAGGTTTTGCCTACATCCTAGTTTACTAGGCTTGTCCTAGGGAAAGATCGGGTGACTAGTGTAACTAGACCTATGGTACGGTTGCTATTCATAGCAAGCGTCCGTGATGAGGCTGGACTCCTAACTCTAGGACTCCCTAAAACCTAGGACACGGCACGACACCAGTGTTCCTAAATTGGGCTCTAATGGTTCTTAGATTGGAAACCATAATCCAATGGTTCCGAAAGACACAAGATAAATCGATTTAAGTTCTCGAGGTTAATGAGTTTCAGATTTCGAAGATTTTCAGTTTCTAGACATTTAAGGATTACCAATGGTTCTAGGGTTCACCAATTTCGGCCTTGAATGGCATCCAAAGGAGGGAATCGTGCGCTCTTTCCTTGTGCAATTTAATACTTAGGTTATAGCATCTTATTGCCTGGCAGAATCTCAGGATTTCCGTGGACTCTAACCTCGGAGCCAACAACATGCTATAACTTAAATATTCAAATTGTCAAAGATCAAGTTGCAATTGGGATACGATTATGGATGCACGGGCCATTTTTCCAGGAAAATCTAAAGACCCTAAAATTTCTGTTTCAATGGATTAAGGAATGAACATGTGACAGAATTTAAGGTTCTTTGGAAATTTTCACAATAATTTTTAATTGATTTCGAATTTTCAATGGATTTTATCAATTTTAAGCATATGAGTGATTTTACAAGTGAAATTATTGCAAACGAATTCGAAATGAGTTGAAATTTCTACAGCAGCAAGATGGGAATGTATGTAGCTTACTGGATGAGTTTTGCAGATTTTTACATTAAATTCACATTTAATCTTGATTAAACAATTAAATGACCAGATTACAACATTAACATAGAAACTACAAGAAATAGAAATTTAAATTCTATGAAATTTCTACAGAAATAAGATATGAATAAAAAAAACATGCTGTGAGAAGTTCATAGATTTTAATGACTATTTACAACCAATTCCGGATTTTACAATTTTCAGACCAGATTTTGAATTAACACTACAGCCCATATGAGAACAGATCCAAAACACTTGAAACTTTTACAGTAACAAGAAATATGGAATATAAGACAACTGTAAAACTTTCAAGAATTTTAATGATGATCTGGTGTCAGTAAAAATTCTCACAAAATCCGGTAATTTTCAAAGAAAATATAAAATAATATACCAAACCGAATCCAACAATTCTCAAACATTCATGGTAGAATGTGTGAGTATCATAGTATTTGTCCACGAAATTTCATTAATTTTGGAGTCTGTTTAGTATATAATTTATTTTTCTCTGTCAAAAGATGTTTTTTTTGAAGAGTTTTCTATTTTTAAAATACAATTTGCGGAAAAATTCGGAAAAATTGGAAAAAATTCAAAAAACAATGTACCTACCTGTGATGAAGATCTCCGCCCAATCCAAGAGTCAAGAAAAATCGCCGCCGCCGATCTACTCCGCCGTCTTTCGCTTTCTCTTAGAGGGAAGGATTGGGGAGTGATTTAAAGAGATAATGGAAGAAGAATATCTTAGAGAGAGGGATTGGAGGAGTGATTGGAAGAGATAATGAAAGATGAATCTATTTTTTTTTCTCCTCCTTTCATATGGATGGGAAGGGAGATATATATAGGGAGAGAAAGAGAGAGAGAGAGATATGTTGGTGGAGAGCTCATCATGTTGTCCCTCTTAGTGGAGAATCCATCATTATTGTTCTTAGTGGAGGGCCCATCATGTTTCTTAGTGGAGAGCCCATTATTATTGCTCTTAGTGGAGGGCCCATCATGTTTCTTAGTGGAGAATCCATCATTATTGTTCTTAGTGGAGGGCCCATCATGTTTCTTAGTGGAGAATCCATCATTATTGTTCTTAGTGGAGGGCCCATCATGTTTCTTAGTGGAGAGTCCATCATTATTGCTCTTAGTGGAGGGCCCATCATGTTGTCTTAGTGGAGAGCTACCATCATTGCTCTTCATAAGAGGCCTCACAAGAGGCCCCATTGAGGCCCCACAACGCGGGCCCCACAACGTGGGCCCCACAACGCGGGCCCCACAATGTGGGCCCCCGGTTGATTCAATTTTAAACAAATGTTCAATGCGGGCCCACCAAACGGGTACAAATTCTCCCTTGCTCGGATTCTCACGAATAACCCTTCTCCGCACTTTAGCGGAAAAAATCAGAACAATGCAGAAATGACCAGAAAGATTTGAGAAAGCGTAAGGGACGAACACCGGAATAGAAAACATTGAAAAATTGACAGCGAAACCCTAATTTCTTTTTTAATCAAAGCAGAGCAAAATGGGGTGTCTACAGATGCCCCTCTTTGGTAGAGATGACGTAGTCATCGAATACCAAAGTCAAAATGACAGAACCATTTTGCGTAGCTTTAATCGACAAAAGACTCTACGGAACCTAGACGCAAGCATTTACTACCTAATGTAAAACCCAAAATGAAGTCCTAGAATTGGAATGTAGTAAAAAAATCCCGCTGCGGTGCCGCTCGACATCACATTTATATGATGTTCAAAGAGAAAAGACCATTTTTGAATGGACTGAGAATGAAATACCATATTTTTACGGCTTCCAAGGAAATGAGACATCACATTTGTATGATGCTCAAAGAGAGTAAGAGACCATAGTTGTATGGACCTGAAGAGAATGGAATACCGTATTTTTACGGAGTTCCAAAGAAATGAGGTATCATATTTGTATGATGCTCAAAAAGAATAAGAGAACGTAGTTGTATGGACTCGAAGAGAATGGAACACCGTATTTTTACGGAGTTCCAAAGAAATGAGGTATCATATTTGTATGATGCTCAAAGAGAATAAGAGAACATTTTTGAATGGACTCAGAAGAGAATGGAATACCGTATTTTTTACGGAGTTCCAAGGAAATGAGGTATCATATTTGTATGATGCTCAAAGAGAATAAGAGAACATTTTTGAATGGACTCAGAAGAGAATGGAATACCGTATTTTTTACGGAGTTTCAAGGAAATGAGGTATCATATTTGTATGATGCTCAAAGAGAATAAGAGAATATTTTTGAATGGACTCAGAAGAGAATGGAATACCGTATTTTTTACGGAGTTCCAAGGAAATGAGGTATCATATTTGTATGATGCTCAAAGAGAATAAGAGAACATTTTTGAATGGACTCAGAAGAGAATGGAATACCGTATTTTTACGGAGTTCCAAGGAAATGAGGTATCATATTTGTATGATGCTCAAAGGGAATAAGAGAACATTTTTTAATGGACTCAGAATGAAATACCGTATTTTTTACGGCTTCAATCTTCGGTTGAGATTAATGAATTTGGAGGTTTTTTTATGAATTTGAATTTGACGTAGAATTGGATTTGATGAATTTGGGGAATTTGAATTTGACGTAGGATTGGAGTTGATGAATTTTGGGAATTTGAATTTAACGTAGAATTGGATTTGATGAATTACGGAATTCCAAGGAAATGAGGTATCATATTTGTATGATGCTCAAAGAGAATAAGAGAACATTTTTGAATGGACTCAGAAGAAAATGGAATACCGTATTTTTACGGAGTTCCAAGGAAATGAGATATCATATTTGTATGATGTTCAAAGAAAGAAGACCACTTTCAAATGGACTCAGAGAGTATATGATAGCAGAGATTATCAGGAAAGGGGGAACTGGAATCTCCAATTAACAATTTTGGAAGCAAATGATTCAATACCACCATGCAGCAAAGGTCTTTCAAGGCTTGAATATGAGATGCCACTTTATTAGCAATCTGCCCCAGTTTAAGGCCTTCTAACCTTCTTCTATTCATTGACCAGAGATCATTCTTGCAACGATTTTTCACCATTCGTGACAGTCGCACCTTTTCCAAGTTTCTCGGAATCCGTTAATGAACCTGCCTTCAGAGTGATTGCACCCTACAACAATTCTTTAAAATAGCATTTGTAAATTTTTCTAAAAATAGAACCACAGACATTGGTAATAAAAAGACAAAATAAGAAAGATTACTCAAGTGATCTCGTGATGCTTCTGACTTATCAGTATTTTCTTTTGGGTTAGGTTAGCCTCTTTTAAAGAATGTTTCTCCACTGATAAACATCTTCACTTATTTTTTAAGACAGTGATACTTCATATATCCTTCTATCAACTTTCGGATTGTTTTGAAATTAATGCCCTTAGTTTCGGGAATCATTGTTATTTTTGCCTGACCTACTGAGAGTTCAGAGGTCGATGTAATTCTTCTGGCGTGAACCCCATCTTACCACGACCAAGTATTCCTTTTTAGATTTTCAACTTGGCGGACCGTTCAACCTTAACTTTTGCCTGAATCGCCTTTTAGGTTTTCAACTCAGCAGGCTACCCCCTTAACTTTTGCCTAAGCTGCCTTTTCAGGTTTTCAACTTAGCAGAGGAATGATCCTGAATTTTGCCTAGATCGCCTTTTCAGGTTTTCAATCTAGCGGATTTTCAAGCTCCATTTTTTTTTTTTTTTTTTTTTTTTTTTTTTTTTTTTTTTTAAAGAAAACGAGACATCTTTCACAAGCGGGCTCAAGGAGGATAAGAGACCATTCACAAATGGACTCAGACAATGAGGTACCATTCACAAACGGCCTCAAGGAGGATATGAGACCATTCACAAATGGACTCAGAAAATGAGGTACCGTTCACAAACGGGCTTAAGAAGAAGATGAGACCATTCACAAATGGACTCAGAAAATGAGGTACCGTTCACAAACGGGCTTAAGGAGAGGACGAGACCATTCACAAATGGACTCAGAAAATGAGGTACCGTTCACAAACGGGCTCAAGGAGAAGATGAGACCATTCACAAATGGACTCGAGAAACGAGGCACCGTTCACAAACGTGCTCAAGGAGAACATGAGACCATTCACAAATAGACTCAGAAAATGAGGTACCGTTCACAAACGGGCTCAAGGAGAAGACGAGACCATTCACAAATGGACTCGAGAAACGAGGCACCGTTCACAAACGGGCTTAAGGAGAAGACGAGACCATTCACAAATGGACTCGAGAAATGAGGCACCGTTCACAAACGGGCTCAAGGAGAATAAGAGACCATTCACAAATGGACTCAGAAAATGATGTACCGTTCACAAACGGGCTCAATGAGAAGATGAGACCATTCACAAATGGACTCGAGAAACGAGGCACCGTTCACAAACGGGCTCAAGGAGAACATGAGACCATTCACAAATAGACTCAGAAAATGAGGTACCGTTCACAAACGGGCTTAAGGAGAAGACAAGACCATTCACAAATGGACTCGAGAAACGAGGCACCGTTCACAAACGGGCTCAAGGAGAACATGAGACCATTCATAAATGGACTCGAGAAATGAGGCACCGTTCACAAACGGGTTCAAAGAAACAAGATAGCTTCAACAACGAAGAATTTAGAGATTTTTCATAAACTTGAATTTGACGTAGGATTGGATTTGATGAATTTTTGATTTTTCAGAAATAAGGCACCGTCCACAAACGGGCTCAAGGAGGACATGAGATCATTCACAAATGGACTCAGAAAAATGAGACACCGTTCACAAACGGGTTCAAGGAGAAGACGAGACCATTCACAAATGGATTCGAGAAACGAGGCACCGTTCACAAACGGGCTCAAGGAAAACATGAGACCATTCACAAATAGACTCAGAAAATGAGGTACCGTTCACAAACGGGCTCAAGGAGAATAAAAGACCATTCACAAATGGGCTCAGAAAATGAGGTACCGTTCACCAACGGGCTCAAGGAGAAGACGAGACCATTTACAAATGGACTCGAGAAAAGAGGCACCGTTCACAAACAGGCTCAAAGAAACAAGATAGCTTTGATTGATGAATTCAACAACGAAGAATTTAGAGTTTTTTCATGAACTTGAATTTGACATAGGATTGGATTTGATGAATTTTTGATTTTTCAGAAATAAGGCACCGTCCACAAACGGGCTCAAGGAGGACATGAGACCGTAAATGGACTCAGAAAAATGAGACACCGTTCACAAACGGGTTCAAGGAGAAGACGAGACCATTTACAAATGGACTCGAGAAAAGAGGCACCGTTCACAAACAGGCTCAAAGAAACAAAATAGCTTTGATTGATGAATTCAATAACGAAGAATTTAGAGATTTTTCATGAACTTGAATTTGACATAGGATTGGATTTGATGAATTTTTGATTTTTTTGAACTTAATGAAATCGAGGATGTTATAGATCGTGCCTGACAAAGATATCGGAAACTAGGACTTTGACGAATGATGAAACGGCAAACCGAAGAACCATTACTAGCAAGAATGGATTAGGAACATTTTTATGAAACTTCAACAAGATTTTTCTCAAAGAGACTGCTGGTCTTGTCTTCTGGGGATTTTGATAACTGAAACCTTGAACAAGACATTTGAGATTGGTAATTTAGAACAACGACTCTCTTGGATATTAACATGGAAAAGCGGGATCTGCTTCTTGACAGGTGTTTAGATAAACATTTCTTGACCAGGATAACTAACCGGAAGGGAATTATGAATTTGAATGGTTCATCTTTCTGAGAAATTGGCTCAACCACCATTGCATCTGAGGTTCTTCCAAGCTTAAGGTGCCTTCCTGGGGTATGATCTTTTTACGGAAGCTGGGCTTTCTGATGTTTCTACTTCTGAATTTTTCTGAGCTGATCTTCTTTGAAATGAAGTTGTTTGACTAAATTCTCGAGCTCTTTCAGGTACAATCGCAGGGAGCTGACGAGGCCGGGCCTCCTTCACCGAGACAGTTGCATCATTTTGGACACAAGGACGACGATTGACTCTTTTTAAATAGAAAACTTAGATAAAAGGCACTACTCAAAGGATTGAGGAGCTCTAAAGGAGTGAACATAGAATAACAACGATTGATTAACTACACTGACAGACACAGTAATGCTTCTGACTTAGTTAACGTTTTATTTGGTAAGTCTATCCTTTCAAGGAATATTTTTTTCAATTGGTAAACACTGGACTTTTTCCTTAAAACAGTAATGCCTCAATGATTTAATTACAACTCCTAGGATTGCTTAGCTCCAATGCCCCCAGTTTTGAGGATGTCACTTGAATTTGCTTGAACTTCAGTTGATCTTCAGTCCTGATACCGGCTGTAGCCTTCTTACAATGATTCTCTTACCATGACCAAGTCACCTCTTCAGGGTTTTTAACTTGGCGGACCGTGGTGGCCTTAACTTTTGCCTGAACCGCCCTTCTAGGTTTTCGATTCAGCAGGCTATCCCCTTAGCTTTTGCCTGAACCGCCCTTCTAGGTTTTCGATTCAGCAGGCTATCCCCTTAGCTTTTGCCTAAGCCGCCCTTTCGCGTTTTCAACTTAGCAGGGAATGATCTTAAATTTTGCCTAAACCGCCCTTTCAGGTTTTCAGTCTAGCAGATCTTCAAACTCCATTTTTTTTTATTCATCATCATTTTTTTTTTTTTCGGGACCTAGATCATTAGTTCTGAACATCGGAAGGACTTTATAGGTAGGATAGGGCTTTTCAAAGAATGGCTTAAGGTTCAACAAAGATTTCGACCGAACCTGTGAACAGGTTGCCTACATATCCCAAGGTAGGAATCAGGTCGTGTGTAGTTCAGGGCGAATGCCCCTAGTTTGAAGATAAATTGTTCGAAAGTTTATTGATTTTTCTTTTTTTTTCTTCTTTCTGGAATAATTGACTTCTCTTCTTTAGGAACTTGTCCCCTTTTTTTTTTCTGAAAGGATTGAATTTCTTTTTTTTTTTTGGATTGATTGAATTGCTTTTCTTTTTTGAATTGACCGAACTCAGTTTAACCGAGCTGCCTACGTACCCCAGTGTAGGGATCAGGTCTCGCGTAGTTCGGGGCGAATGCCCCTAGTTTGATGGGTTTTCAAGAAAATTTCATTCAGGCTCAAAAGGGTTTGCAAACATGTATTTGTTTTGACATTGGGTTCTGATTTTGGGATTTATTCGGCCAAAGAAGGCCTTCCGATGTTTAGATTGGGAGTCGATCTAGTTTACTAGAGTCCCTCTGGTACTGATTATTTATTTTATTTTTTATTTTTTTTTTACGGAGTTTGACGGCATTTCCAGGTAAGAGATAATAGATCTTCTTCTTTCAAGATTCTAAAACGCGCCTTCGACTTTCATAGAGCGAAACTTGTTCTTCGACATCCTCCATCTATGGATTTGTAACTCTTGATATCTGATGATCACTTTTCAATGCTTGCTCTTGAACTTCTTATCTCGAATTTGATGGCTTCATGTTATGAATTTGAGAACCAAGGTCATTCATTGGAAATATGAAAGTTGTTTCCACTCCATGCCCCTTGCATAGCATATGATATTCACTTCATTCTTTCTTGAACCTTCTATCTGGGTCTTTCTCCTGGCATTAATGGTAACGCTTACCGGACCATCTTTTTATCCTCAAAATGGGTTTACCAATTCTTCACACTCTTCAGAGGGTAATGTATTTTCAATCGGCATTTACTGGATCAAGGTTTCAGTGCCAGTGTTTACCACTTCAATTTCATCTTTGAAAGGCTGGGATTGGCGCTCCTCCTCTTGTTCAAGTAATTGTTGTGACCCAAGTGAAGTTTCATCAATTTTGTCCTCATTTGAGGAGGGAGTCTTATTTTAAGATCAGAAGCACACTTAAGAAACGGACACAAGTGAATTATTGGGACTCAAATTTTATTTAAAGAGAAAGTTCTTACATCTGACAACCTATCCTGAACATGCTCAGGATTCACAACTCTCAATCAAAAGAAAAGCAAAAGATAACTTGCCTGGACTAGCCATTGACCTTGAACTGTAAGACCGGACTCAACAATTGTCCTGACCATGATGACTGACTCAATCATAAAATAGGAAATGACAAAACTTTAACTGCTGCAACTGTCTGGTTTCGGAGGCTCGGCGAAAGCTGGCTCATAAATGGTACTTTCAACTTCTGATTCTTTTCATTGCAACCGGACCTGTGCCCCTTTGAACCTTCAGTTATTTAAGCATTGCGAACGGCTGGCGGCAGTACTGCATGATTTGATAATGGGTTATTGGTAGCAACGGGACTTGGCTCAAACACAAGGCTTTTATTGTCGAGCAACCTCTGGATTCTGAATTTTAGGGCAATGCAATTATCAGTGAGATGGCCAGAATTTCTATGGTATTCGCAGTGTTGATCTGTTCGCCAATTTGCTGGTAAAGGATTAGGAAGAGCCCTAATGTCCGGCAGGATTATGCGACCTGAAGCTAGACACTCCTTGAGTATCTCAGATGGCGGAAGAGGGAGAGGGGTAAATTCTGTCTGGGCCTGTGACCGAGGTGCGACAGCAGGTTGGGTATAATCCATCACCATGGGGTTCTGAGGTTTTGAAGGCTGAGGCTTGGAGCGGGAAAGGTTATTAATTTCAGCTGATGGAGGCTTCCTGAATTCTTTGGTATTCGGGTTACTTCGGTTGAACACACCTTGAGCCATAGCCTCCTCTATTTGGGTGCCTGCCATGATAAAGTGTTTGAAGTCCGGATAATACTGCAACGACATGTGATACTGGAGCTGGGGGGAAATATTTTTCATGATTATTTGGACCTGCTCTTCCTCAGAAGGGCGCTCCATCATCTGCGCTGCTGTTCTCCTCCATCTTTTCACAAAAATTAGGAAGGACTCCCTCGAGTCTTGCTTGGTCCTTTCCAAATCCTTTCTAGTGATTTCTGTACCATCATCATATTTGAACTGCCTGATGAATTGCTCGCCGATATCCTTCCATGTCTTGTAACGAGTCTTGTCCAAGACCATGAACCACCTCCTGGCAACCTTGGTCAGGGAAACCGGGAACAATTGAGCCATTTGCTCAGAAGATAAGCCTTGAGGCTGACACATGATGGTGAACATTTGCAAATGTGTGATTGGACAACCCACACCATCATATTTATCAAAGTCCGGCATTTGAAAATTGGCTGGGAGACGGATTTCTGGGAACAGTGTGAGATCACTCGGATTGAAACCACCTTGGTCTTGAAACTGAATGTCCTGAACCTTCCTGGTAAGACTTTCTAATTTCTCCATAACTACTTTATCAACCATGGACTGAGAAGGCCTGCTGCGATTTTCGCTGTACTGCTCTTTTTCAAAATCTTCTTCAGTTTTGTCAGGGATAGGAATGAACACTGGCTGGGCAGGTGCGGCTGAAGTAACTGTATGGTGCATGGACCCTTTATCTTTGGACAACGATGGCCCCAACTTTTCAGAAAGCTGGGCCTTGATAACTCGGTTCTCTTCTTTGAGTTCTTGAAGCTGCTGGAGAATCAAGGTAAGAGTATCGATAATGGCAGCGGGTGGAAGACCATCTTGGTTGTCTGCCATTGGCGAAGATGAGGTTGAGAAAGAAGGAGATGCTGGGATTCTCAGGGAAGGTGGCGGAGAGACAGATTTTCTCTTTAACCGTGAAGAAATCCGAACCCAAGGAGTAGCAGGGTTAGCTATGGTGTTTACTGCTCTGTCATGGAAATAATGAACACGAGGTATATGAGCTTGACATTCATGGAGTGTTTCTTCTCAATGACTGAAAAATATTACACATTTAAGCAAGTAATTGGGATAATAGAATGAATCCTAAAGGACCAAGACATGACAATGATGACAGATTCGCATAGGGGAATGCCCTTAGTTCAAGGATTATGAGAGTAAACTCTGAAGGATTTAGCAGAAATATTCTTGAAAAAGGTAGCCCCTAGAGGAGGAAGAGATCAAGGGTACAGGCAAGATTGGATCATCAAGATTGCACGATCAAATGATTGAGACACAATTTCCGCCAATGAAGACACAATCGAATCCCACAAAAGACGAATGATAGACACATGATCAAAAGATGAGATTGCATAGGATTACTTTCAACGGATAGATCATGAATGACTAATCCTATGAGATCTTTGGAAATGATGGGATTTATATCCTAACCCCAAAGGGAAAGTTTTTATTCTTCACACATTTTATCAGTGTTACCTGAAGGCATCAACCCTAATCCTAATCTAGCGGAGTGGAGATAGGATCTCAACTCATGACTTTGTTTGTGTACCTAGGACCGATCGTAGCCATTGGAAGATGGACTACGGTCTAATCTAGACACAAATGGGTAGGATATCCTAAACTAGGCTCACACATGTGATGCACATGTGTTCGTATACTACATGCATGTGTGGGTTAATCTAGGGGTAAGGCCAAGAGTTCCCTTAGCGCGAATCCATGTTCGATATACTGTACCAGTGTCCGGCGTATCAGTACGTGAACAATAGATCCGTTTACGCACCATAAAGGTACTAGGCTAAGGGTGGAATGCTTCTCTAGCACAGAGGCACCAGGTGATGAAATCCCAGTCAACCATGCTAGATAACACTCCGGGTTCCTAAAATAGGACGTGTGTGAATGTGAGATGCAAGGGTTTAGATGCAAGTGATGTAAGTGTGTGCAATAAGTTCGCGCAATCTATGATGCCTTCAGGTTTTGTTAAATTAAGTTCGAGTAAAATGTGATGAGAGAAAATAAAACAAGACAAACTAATCTAACAAGTATAGAGTTTTTATGAGCAAGTTAAATTAAATTCAAATGAATTATCTTTTGAAATTTTAATGAAGTTAGGTGGTCCCCAGCAGAGTCGCCAGACTGTGGGACACGATCCCGCGAGAGGGGTGGGGCGCGAGCCGCCATGCTCTCTCTCTTGGTCTCTCGTACCCACGCAATTGGCGTGTGCATTTTAATTATTGATTTGAATTTGTCTTTCCTGTAAACTTGGGATCACTAAGGCAATCCGAATTCCACACGAAAGAGACTGACAGAGTCGCCACCTAGATGTGAGATCTAGGACCCGTAATTAACCAGAAATCTAGACTCGCTACCTGGTTACAAGAATGGAAGGTATGGGGAGTTATCCACCACATGCACCATTCCTGCCCGATAATCGGTCTTCGATTCCAAAAGCTAACTCTTTTAAATTTATTTTAAATGGCTCATTCAACTCTATGTTAATGTGCGAACTAAGTGACATGCATCCTAGAATCTAATTTCAATGTGAATCCTAGATGTGTATCTTGATTTATTAATTTGTCTGGATTCATTCTAAGTGAAAGTTCTCCTAGAATTCTAATTTCATGGAAAACCCTAACTGATTTGATTAAGTATTTACAAGAAAATTAATATACAAAACACCACAATTTGTTGTGGTGCCGACTCGCGGGTGGTATGCCATCAGACATCCAAGCTGCCTACGTACCCAAGCCTCACTGGGATCAGAGTCGACGTAGTTCGGTGCACCTAAGCTAAGCTTCATATGCCTAACTCAACTAGGACACCGACTTAGACGGATTTGACTGTTTCAACAGTTTTAAGAGGAATTATTTAATTCAAGTTGAGGATTTTATTATCTTAGGATTTCATCTAAGATGCTATATGATTCTTATCTGAATGCAAGTTGTCCCTTAGACTAATGCAGGTTTTGCCTACATCCTAGTTTACTAGGCTTGTCCTAGGGAAAGATCGGGTGACTAGTGTAACTAGACCTATGGTACGGTTGCTATTCATAGCAAGCGTCCGTGATGAGGCTGGACTCCTAACTCTAGGACTCCCTAAAACCTAGGACACGGCACGACACCAGTGTTCCTAAATTGGGCTCTAATGGTTCTTAGATTGGAAACCATAATCCAATGGTTCCGAAAGACACAAGATAAATCGATTTAAGTTCTCGAGGTTAATGAGTTTCAGATTTCGAAGATTTTCAGTTTCTAGACATTTAAGGATTACCAATGGTTCTAGGGTTCACCAATTTCGGCCTTGAATGGCATCCAAAGGAGGGAATCGTGCGCTCTTTCCTTGTGCAATTTAATACTTAGGTTATAGCATCTTATTGCCTGGCAGAATCTCAGGATTTCCGTGGACTCTAACCTCGGAGCCAACAACATGCTATAACTTAAATATTCAAATTGTCAAAGATCAAGTTGCAATTGGGATACGATTATGGATGCACGGGCCATTTTTCCAGGAAAATCTAAAGACCCTAAAATTTCTGTTTCAATGGATTAAGGAATGAACATGTGACAGAATTTAAGGTTCTTTGGAAATTTTCACAATAATTTTTAATTGATTTCGAATTTTCAATGGATTTTATCAATTTTAAGCATATGAGTGATTTTACAAGTGAAATTATTGCAAACGAATTCGAAATGAGTTGAAATTTCTACAGCAGCAAGATGGGAATGTATGTAGCTTACTGGATGAGTTTTGCAGATTTTTACATTAAATTCACATTTAATCTTGATTAAACAATTAAATGACCAGATTACAACATTAACATAGAAACTACAAGAAATAGAAATTTAAATTCTATGAAATTTCTACAGAAATAAGATATGAATAAAAAAAACATGCTGTGAGAAGTTCATAGATTTTAATGACTATTTACAACCAATTCCGGATTTTACAATTTTCAGACCAGATTTTGAATTAACACTACAGCCCATATGAGAACAGATCCAAAACACTTGAAACTTTTACAGTAACAAGAAATATGGAATATAAGACAACTGTAAAACTTTCAAGAATTTTAATGATGATCTGGTGTCAGTAAAAATTCTCACAAAATCCGGTAATTTTCAAAGAAAATATAAAATAATATACCAAACCGAATCCAACAATTCTCAAACATTCATGGTAGAATGTGTGAGTATCATAGTATTTGTCCACGAAATTTCATTAATTTTGGAGTCTGTTTAGTATATAATTTATTTTTCTCTGTCAAAAGATGTTTTTTTTGAAGAGTTTTCTATTTTTAAAATACAATTTGCGGAAAAATTCGGAAAAATTGGAAAAAATTCAAAAAACAATGTACCTACCTGTGATGAAGATCTCCGCCCAATCCAAGAGTCAAGAAAAATCGCCGCCGCCGATCTACTCCGCCGTCTTTCGCTTTCTCTTAGAGGGAAGGATTGGGGAGTGATTTAAAGAGATAATGGAAGAAGAATATCTTAGAGAGAGGGATTGGAGGAGTGATTGGAAGAGATAATGAAAGATGAATCTATTTTTTTTTCTCCTCCTTTCATATGGATGGGAAGGGAGATATATATAGGGAGAGAAAGAGAGAGAGAGAGATATGTTGGTGGAGAGCTCATCATGTTGTCCCTCTTAGTGGAGAATCCATCATTATTGTTCTTAGTGGAGGGCCCATCATGTTTCTTAGTGGAGAGCCCATTATTATTGCTCTTAGTGGAGGGCCCATCATGTTTCTTAGTGGAGAATCCATCATTATTGTTCTTAGTGGAGGGCCCATCATGTTTCTTAGTGGAGAATCCATCATTATTGTTCTTAGTGGAGGGCCCATCATGTTTCTTAGTGGAGAGTCCATCATTATTGCTCTTAGTGGAGGGCCCATCATGTTGTCTTAGTGGAGAGCTACCATCATTGCTCTTCATAAGAGGCCTCACAAGAGGCCCCATTGAGGCCCCACAACGCGGGCCCCACAACGTGGGCCCCACAACGCGGGCCCCACAATGTGGGCCCCCGGTTGATTCAATTTTAAACAAATGTTCAATGCGGGCCCACCAAACGGGTACAAATTCTCCCTTGCTCGGATTCTCACGAATAACCCTTCTCCGCACTTTAGCGGAAAAAATCAGAACAATGCAGAAATGACCAGAAAGATTTGAGAAAGCGTAAGGGACGAACACCGGAATAGAAAACATTGAAAAATTGACAGCGAAACCCTAATTTCTTTTTTAATCAAAGCAGAGCAAAATGGGGTGTCTACACTAACATAGAGTTTTACAAAGAAGATGAAACCTTTCAAAAGGGAACTCCACAAACTTGAAACGTCATTCTTTCACTCTTTAAGGATCTATAATTGAAGGAGATTCTCCAATAGTTACACTTGAAAATTATGCAAATAACAATACAAATATGAAAATTATCAAGTTCCAGGTGAGGAAAAATAGAAACAACAACACTTAAAAATTTAACAATCAAAATATGCAAAGCTTACCATTTTCAAAAGTTTCAAGTTCCTCTAATGCTTCTTCGACATTAATCGGCATTGACGAAAACCGAAGCCAATTTTGAGTACATACAAGAGCTTGTACTATCTTCGGAGTCAAAGAGCTCCGAAATGCATCAAGAACACGTCCCCCCGTGCTAAATGCGGACTCTGAAGCAACGTCGATATGGGAACAGCCAAGACACTCCGAGCCATTTCCGACAATATAGGAAATCTAGGACTATGTAGTTTTCACCATGCTAAAATATCAAACTTGTCACTATCGTCTTCGACATCTTCACTCAAATATCTATCTAACTCTGATTTGTTATCCCCGCCTCCGGATTCGATCCTATGCTTCTTATACTTTTCCGTTAGCATCTTCCACACATGTTGTGTCGGTTCTTGGGGTTTTGACTTTTGAGAATTCTCACTTGAACTTGAATCCCCCAAGTGAACTAGTTGATTGCCATGAGTTGTGTTGCTTGTGTTCTTATTGTTTAACTCATTAAACATTTCAAATGTGGCATCAAATACTTTTGCCCCCAACTCCTTACCTTTTTCATCTCCATAAATATCAATGAGAGCAAACTTCAGAAAATCCAACTTGTTTCGTGGGTCAAGAACAACCGCAATATAGATTAACTTGTTCATCTTCTCAATATCGCCCCAATACTTCTCATACTTTTCGTTCATTCTCCTTTCCATCATTACCAACTTAAAATCATCACTCTCACTCCATTGTTGCAAAAGGCCTTGAACTTCACTAATTTCATGAAATAGAGAGTTAGATGTAACATACAATGAGCCCGAAACTCGTATGGTAAGGTGATAGAAGTTTTGAAGCAATGTCGTCATCCTCCTAACCGCTTCCCAATCTTCACGGTCGGGCTTCCTAATCCCATTCAAATCTCCTGAATCAAGTTCACTACTAAAATAAGGATCTTGATCGTCAAACAGCTCAAATGCCTTTTCAAATTTTTCCGCTACATTTAGCATCAAATAAGTTGAGTTCCATCTTGTAGAAACATCCAGACACAACGAACTCTTGCTTTGAATTCTTTCAAACTCAACACACTCTTTGAAGAGCTTCAACCTAGCCGGAGAACCCCTCACATATCTAACCGCCGCCCGAACACGGTCAACTGAAATTCCCACCTCTTTTAAGCCATCACACACAACTAGATTGATTATGTGTGCAATGCACCTCATATGAAGGTATTTGCCTTGCAAAACACTAGTCCCCCAATTGTTTATTCTTCTCCTCAAATATCCCACGGCAACGTCATTTGAACTAGCATTGTCCACGGTAATGGTGAACACTTTATCAATTCTCCACTCAAGTAGACACTTCTCAACTGCTTTACCAATTGCTTCACCTTTGTGACTAGAAATTTGACAAAAATTGATTATTTTTTTGTGCAATTTCCAGTCGTTGTCTATATAATGAGCAGTGAGACACATGTAGTTAATTCTTTGTAATGAAGACCATGTGTCTGTGGTGAGACAAACTCTTTGACTTGATTGTTTAAAAATCTTTTTCAACTTCAACCTCTCATCTAAGAAGAACTGAAAGCAATCCCTTGTAATTGTTGAACGTGATGGAATACGGAATCGAGGACAAGCGACAGACATCAAATCTCTAAACCCTTCATTCTCCACAAATTTGAAATGAAGCTCATCCACAATTATCATACGAGCTAAGGCATTTCTAATAGCCTCTTGATCAAACTTCCAGTTAGTAAGGGTGCCGCTATTGTCCCCCTCTTGACCCTTGATCGGTTGGTAATTCAACTGTGTCTGCTTTGTGTTTATATTGAGGGGGAATTTCTTGCATGAAGAAATGTGAGTCTTAAGTGCGGAAGTTCCATTTCTTCGTGGATCACTATGAAACTCTTTCTCACAGTACCTACACCTAGACTTGTGTTCACCCTCTCCATCAACAAATTTTATATAATGATCCCACACATCTGACCTTGGCTTCATGGTTTTTCTCTTATGTGAGGTTGCAATCATTTGACTTGATTCTATGGGGTTTGAAGATTGATCGCTAACATTAGGAGTAGAAGCTCCTTCTTCTGACATCTTAGCCCCTTAGGAGAAAAAGAAAAGCACACATTAAACCACCACTTCTCAATAACAATAAAAGACAGCAACACAAACCATTCAATACGATCAAGTACTCCAAAGTCCAAACCATTCAATCCATGTAAGTAGGAATTATTATCCTACAACATTTAATCTAAAGAGACATATCATTTAATAAAGCAAGATTTTATATGGTGTAAGGCCTTACAACAATACGGTAGGGGTACCGCCCTTGATATTTGATCCAACAGCAGCTCACTTTTTTGAGGAGCTGCTGTTGGATCAAATGTCAAGGTTGGTACTTCCACCTTACAAAGAAAATAGCATTCTATGATAGAAAAGTAACATAAGATCAAAGAAGAAATCCTAATTAAGCAAAAAAAAAAAAAATCAAAATATGACTTTCTATGAGAAAATGACCAAAAGATAAACAGGGAAACAAAAAAAACTAGCATTCTTTGATAAAAAAAATTCACATTAAAGGAAAAGAGCAAAAGAATGATAGAAAGAAACATAATATCAGAGAAGATGCCCTACTTGGATAAAAAAAGTTAAAAACCAATATAAGATAAGGGCAGTGATATTTCCCCCCTTCTGATGGATATTCCCCTCTACCCTAACAGATATCTTAGAAAATGTACTCAAAAGAACAATTAAACAAACATTACATGACCAAAATTCTAAAGAAAAATCCATAACTGAGAAAGCTACAATGAAATCATTAACATCGGAATGAAAAATAAATGAAGAGAGACAACAGTTCTAATGAAAAACTGCAAATTGAGGAATGAAGGAAAGCATGAGCCACACTATTTGTCCTCCTAAAACATCATATACAAAATATATAACGGATTAGAACCTCATAAAATCAAAGAAAAAACAGTAGAGCATGCGAAGAAAAAAATCCTTTCAAAGGGAGAGGGGTGGAGGAAAAACCCCTTTTGAATCTCTGTAAGAAGAAAAAAATGCTTAAAAGTTAGTGATATTTTCCCCCTTTTGAATATTTTAACACCAAAACGCTTAAAAGTTAATGATTTCTGTTAAAAGAGGGGAAAATATCCATCAGAGGGGGGGAAATATCACTGCACTAAGATAAAAAACAGGGAAAGAAGAAAAATATTTTTCTTGGATGACATACAAAAATCAAGTAATGAAAACTCTTCAAATATCTGTAAGAAGAAAAAAAAAGTAACAAAAAAAGGAAAAAAAGAAAAAAGGAAAAGAACCCATACCTTACAACAAAGTAAAATGGAAATGATGGAGGCTTTGGCCGTGCTCTCCAAGTCTCCAACCTTTCTCAGTTTCTCAAACCAGAGAAAAGGAAAAGAACTCCCAAAAGAAAAACTGAAAGAGGGGAGAGAAATCAAATGATTCAAAACCCTAAAATGAAAATGATAAAGAAAGAAAAAAAGAAGAAGGGAGAGGATCTTAGACTCTTACCGTTGAGAGAAGAGATGGCCGGAGTTGGGAGGCGAAGCCGGCAAGCCGTGGAGGTGAGAGAGAGAGAGAGAGAGAGAGAGAGAGAGAGAGAGAGGCGTTGAGAGAAGAGATGGCCGGAGTTGGGAGGCGAAGCCGTGGAGGCGAGAGAGAGAGAGGCGGCAGAGACCAGAGAGAGAGAGAGAGAGATGAAAAGAAAACCCTAGATTCTAGATTTTTAGTTTAGTTTATACTTTATATAACTTAATCACCCCGTCAGTTTTACTCGCGACACCCCCCTGTCCGGCTGTCCCTACACAAGTTTAAAAAAAGGGCTAAATATACACATCCCTTTCAAAAATCAAGGGTTTTCATTATTCGGTTTTTGCATAATAAACCAAAAACCGATTTTGAAAACCGAATTTTTTGGTATGGATTCTGGGCTGTTCGGTTATTCGGTTAACCGAATAAAAAATCGATGAAAACCGAAACCGAAACCGATAACCGAAATATATTTGTAGACACCCCATTTTGACCGAACCCTTTCATGTTTTGTTTTAAATAATTGTCCTAATAAACTAGTGTTCTAAAGTCCTAAATTGTGCCCTAGCTTAGCTTAGGGTCCCACCAAGGTCCCTGTAAAATTTCGTCGCGATCCGAGCCCGTTTGCCTAGCAAACGAGCTAAGACAGTGTCGTGGGGCAAGTTTACAAGGGTGGCGATTTAGCCAGAAATAGGGGTGCACTGGAATCTGGAAATCCAGTTCAAATTTTCTGTAATGAGTTGTCTAGGGAGATATACGGGGTATACAGATTAGTGTGTAGCAAAATTAGTTAGGGAGAATCTTTGGAAGCTTCCTAGGTGGTTAGGCTTCCTTTGATCCCAGCCCTTAAATAAAAAGTTGATTTGAAGGGTTAGGATCAAAGGGGTGAGAAGATATTTTGCAAGAATTTTTCCCTTTGTTTTTCTACTTGGGCCGCCCCCTGCTGATATAAAGAATAGCCATAAATACCCTGGAGATGGGCTGTCCATGGAAAGGGAGGGGATGTAAATATATCATTTCCCATTATATATATATATAAAGAAAAAGAGGGCATCGGAGAGGGGAGGATATTTTCATTTTTTTTTTCATCTGAGAAATAACAGAGAGAGAGAGAGAGAGAGAGAGAGAGGGAGAGGGATTTTGGCCGGCCTTCTTCTCCGGCATCAACCCCAGCCAGACTCATCTTCCCACCACCAGTCAGCACCACCACCCTTTTTTTCTTCTTTGTCTTCTTCTTCTTCTTCTTCTTCTTCTTCTTCTTTTCTTCCAACCGCCACCCCATCTTCTCCGGTGGATTTGCCGGAATCCGGCAAGGTCCTCACGGCCACCACCATCCCCTACCACAAAACCCATTTCATTTCCCTCAAACCCTCTTCCATTTTCTTCCACAGACACCATCTTCATCGTCTCCGATCTCCCATTTCCGCCGGAGCTCCGTCCAAATCCCACCACCGTCTCTCTAAAACCCATCTCATTTTTACCTCCCCAATCTACCTCCTTCACAGTTATTGCCACCATCAAAACCATCTCATCCTTACCACTGAAACCCACTTCAAATCCCTCATCTTCTCCGGTGGGTTTCTCATCGGAATCCGGCCTCATCAACCCCAAAACTCCAACCCTCTGATTTCCCTCCACCTCCTTACACCTCCACCTTCTTCTTCACTACCCAAACCACCATTTTCACCCAAAACCCTCACCTCTGCAACTCACCACCGGACACCATTAAATCCGGCCGGCCAGCCACCAATCCCACTCTCATTTCCACTTGTCAAAATCCCCTAAACCCATTTTAAAATCCATTCCCTGTTTTGTTCAAAACCCTCATCATCTTCTTCTTCTTTTCCTTCTTCTCCCCCCACTAAATCCAATTTCATCTTCTCCGGCAAGGCATTGCCGGATTCCGGCCGACCCCATTTTCAACCTTCCTTAGCCACTATTTCTTCACAGCCATTTTTCTTCTTCTTTATCTCCACCATCAACCCCCCTCTCTCAGTCCTCCATTGAAACCCACCTCCATACCCATTTTCCTTATATCTTAAACCCATCTCCGACATCATCATCTCCCGCCACCCCGCCGGAACCCGGTTTCTCTGCAAATTGCCAAGATTGTTCACCACCAAGCTCCTTTCAATCTCTTCAATTGCTAGGCCTCGGAGTCACCATCATATTTGATATTCTCTGGATCCGGTTGCTGTCATTTGCCATTTTGGTGAACCCATCTGTGGGACCCGATCCCGCGAGAGGGGTGGTGGCGCGAGAGCCGCCACGCACTATCTCTTGGTCTCTCGTACCCACGCGATTGGCGTGTGCCTTTTATTATTAATTTTAATTCATCTTTTATGTGAACTTGGGATCACTAAGGCAATCCGAATTCCACACAAAAGAGACTGACAGAGTCGCCACCTAGATGTGGGATCTAGGACCCATAATTAACCAGAAATCTAGACTCGCTACCTGGTTACAAGAATGGAAGGTATGGGGATTTATCCACCACATGCACCATTCCTGCCCGATAATCGGTCTTCAATTCCAAAAGTTAACTCTTTTAAATTCATTTTTAATGGCTCATTCAACTCTCTGTTAATGTGCTATCTATGTGACATGCATCCTATGATCTAATTTCAATGTGAATCCTAAATGTGTATCTTGATTTCTTAATTGGTTTGGATTCAATCTAAGTGAAAGTTCTCCTAAAATTCTAATTTCATGGAAAATCCTAAGTGATTTGATTGTTTCAACGGTTTTAAAAGTGATTAGCCCGAGTCCCCAGATGATCTGGTATTCATCCAAAGAAGCCTACGTATCCCCGCCTCCACGAGAATCAAGGCAACGTAGTTCTTCGCGCCTATTCTAAGCTAGGATGCCTAAGACACCTAGACTTCTATCCTAGACTCGATCTAAAAGACCGAACCGGTTATTAAAGTTTCTTGTACGATTATTTAAATTTCAGTGAATTGTGGATTTTATGACACCCTATATGCCCTAACTAAATGCAGATTAGCCCTAAGCTAATGCAGGTGGTTCTTACAACCTATGTGTGACTAGGCTGTATTTCCTAAGGAAAACCAAGGGTGGACTAGCGTATCCTACTCTAGTCATCACTCGGCGATATGGATCGCCGACTGACCGGACGGAGGCGCTCCTATAACTCTAGGACAGACCCCTAACTCTAAAAACAAGCACACAACAAACAAACAATCAAACTACCTATCAAAAGAAAAACCCTAACTCTAAAACTCTCTATCTAGGAGAAACTCCTAACTCTAGAGGAAGATCTTTTGAAAATAAGATTTTAAAGGTTTTTGAAGAAAGTTTAAGATATTATTTACAAAAATGGTTTGGCTGGACTTGGGATATAAATCCCAAGCTGCACTACGTACCTCGGAAGAGGATCAAGCCAACGTAGTTCGAAAATCGAACTCGCCTAATACGCTTCTAAAAGAAACACTCAACACTTTAGATTTTTTTTTAAGGTTTTTGATGTTTTCAAATGTTTTTTGAGTTTTAAATTTCTAATGTTTTTGGATTTTAAAGCTTTTCCAATGCTCAGGTGTGGACCCCGATCCTGAGAGGACGAGTGCGGCGAGGGACGCGAGGTCCCCACAGCAATCCTCTAAGATCTCCACAATGTGAAGGAGAGCTCTGCCAAGGAACTCTCGAAACGGATGCCACCCTCACAACATAGCACGAGTGGCGATACAAAACGAATGAGATACATCCTGATCAGGAGCCAGGGCTCGAAACCGAGATGTACCTAAAAAGAACTCAGAGTCGCCATCCATGGATAGGCCATGGAACCCTAAAATCAAATCCTCTGTGCAATGGATAACCAGAAATATATATGGGTTCGTGCCTGGTTACGAATGGGGAAGGTCTGAGAGCACCCCCAATTCGCCCGAGTGCAAGCACTTGGTCTCTTATGCCATTTTCATTAATTCCAAAGAAGTTTGAGTAAAAATCATGTGAAATGGGAACAATCCTCAGGAATCGTCTACCTAAGCATGCATTTCCTGAGAATGGAGAAATAAACACGTAAAATGAAATGAAAAATGTGTCACCTAAGCAAAGCTAGGTTATGAGTGACATGCCTAATGGGTGTCTAAGTTTCTGGTGGACACGCACATGCAAGCTACAACCAAAGGTATAGTATCAGTACAAGAAAGTAAGAAAACATATCAAAACATGAGACACAAATCTATGCTATGTATGACGGGACAAGACAAGTCCTAACTCTAATGCAGGACTGGACTCGGACCAGAATGGCCATCCATCCTAGCTGCGCTACGTATCCCGGCCTCGGGAAGAATCGGAGCCCACGTAGTTCGATGCCCTATTCTAAATTATGATGCCTAAGACATCTAGCCCTCTATCCTAGACTCGATCTAAAAGACCGAACCAGTTATTAAAGCTTCTTGTATGATTATTAAAATTCCAGTGAATTGTGGATTTTAGGACACCCTATATGCCCTAACTAATGCAAGTTGATTAGCCTTAGGCTAATGGAGGTGGTTCCTACAATCCTATGTGTAACTAGGCTGTGCAACCTAATGAAAACCACGGGCTGACTATATGCCTAGTCTAGCCATCGGTTCGACTAAATGTCTAACCGATCGACTCGAGGCCTCCTAACTCTAGGGACACTCACACGACAGGACATACCATATCAATACAAATCAAGACAAACTCCTAACTCTAGAACACAACCTAAACAGCTAGGACATACTCCTAACTCTAGAGGAAGATCTTTTTGAAAATGGTTTGAATATTTTTGTAACTTTGAAAGATTTAAAATTTTTATTTTTAAAGGTTTGGCTGGACTTGGGATGTGGATCCCAAGCTGCACTACGTACCTCGTGGAAGAGGATCAAGCCAACGTAGTTCGGAACAAACTCTCCTAATTACTGATTCTAAAACACTCAACACTTTAGGCTTTTTAAGGTTTTTCAGTTGTTTTTCATATTTTTAAAGTTTTTCAAAAGTTTTTAAAGTAAAGAGTTTTCACCCTTTTGGTCAAAGACCTAAGGGAAAACACAAAGCAAAACCCTAGGACCAAACCTTAGGGCAAATAGGGGAAACCCCTAAACAAGGCAAACTAGACTATCGATGACAACAAAAATGATCTATGATCTCAAAAAGCAAAGCTATAATGAGACTGGGCTAGTCTCCAAAGAAGAAGAAATGACAACAAGACTATGGAGAAACTCCTTACTAACAGCACTCAAGAAGACAAATGAGCCACAGGCTCTCTAATACTACAACTTAAAGGAGGAATGAGTCAAAGACTCCCAAATAACACCAACGGAAGAACCAACGAGTCAAAGACTCCCTGGTAATATCACAAAAGAACAAATGAGTCAAAGACTCTCTAATGATACCAACTAAGAAAACGAAGTGAGTCAAAGACTCTCGAAAAGAAATGGAAACACGAGTCAAAGACTCCAACAATACCAACTAAAAGATAAATGAGTCAAAGACTCTCTAAAAGAAAAGAAACACGAGTCAAAGACTCCACTAACACCAACTAAAGGATAAATGAGTCAAAGACTCTCTAAAAGAGATGAAAACACGAGTCAAAGACTCCACTAACACCAACTAAAGGATATATGAGTCAAAGACTCTCTAAAGGAAAAGAAAACACGAGTCAAAGACTCCACTGACAACAGCTAAAGACAGATGAGTCAAAAGACTCTCTAAAAGATATGGAAACGCGATCGAATCATATAATAGAAGATTGAAAATCTGTGATCAAGATGAGATGAGATAGCATAAGATTGCTTTCAACGGATGGATCATGAATGACTAATCCTATGAGATCTTTGGAAATGAATGGGATTTACATCCTAACCCCAAAGGAAAAGTTTTTTAATCTTCACACATTTTATCAGTGTTACCTGAAGGCATCAACCCTAACCCTAATCTAGCGGAGTGGAGAAAGGATCTCGACTCATGACTTTGTTTGTGTACCTAGGACCGATCGTAGCCATTGGAAGATGGACTACGGCCTAATCTAGACACAAATGGGTAGGATATCCTAAACTAGGCTCACACACGTGATGCACATGTGTTCGTATACTACATGCATGTGTGGGTTAATCTAGGGGTAAGGCCAAGAGTTCCCTTAGCGCGAATCCATGTTCGATATACTGTACCAGTGTCCGGCGTATCAGTACGTGAACAAGAGATCCGTTTACGTACCATAAAGGTACTAGGCTAAGGGTGGAATGCTTCTCTAGCACAGAGGCACCAGGTGATGAAATCCCAGTCAACCATGCTAGATAACACTCCGGGTTCCTAAAATAGGACGTGTGTGCATGTGAGATGCAGGGGTTTAGATGCAAGTGATGTAAGTGTGTGCAATAAGTTCGCGCAATCTATGATGCCTTCAGGTTTTGTTAGATTAAGTTTGAGTAAATGTGATGAGAAAATAAAACATACAAACTAATCACAGCATCAGGATTTTACAAAGGAAATCAGTGATTCCTAAGGTTTCTATTTTGATAATTTAATGATTGAATATGTGATGGAATATTATGATCTGGAAATTTTTAAAACAATTTGATTTTAATTCAATTTACTCAAGGATTTTAAAAGATTTCAATTCAGATTGTAGATTTACACATCAACATATAACAAATCTTTTCAGAACAAGATGAAATTTTTACAGTAACTTCTCCTTAATTATATAAGATTATAATAAAAATTTCATAGATTTTAAATGTGGTTTGCTATTAGTTTTTCAATGTTGAAAGTTTCTGTCCAGATTGTGAATTAACACAGTAACGTATAGCAAATCAATTCAAAACAATATGAAATTTCTATAGTATGTGTATTACAATAAGAAAGGATTACTGTAAAAGGTTCATAAATTTTAAAAATGATTTACTATTAATTTACGATTTTACAAATATCCATCCAGATTATGAATTAACAAAGAAACACATAGTAAATCAAATCAAAATCAGTTTAAACTTTATGAAAACATGTAATTCCAGTAGTAATTATCAAACAAATATTTTCAGAAGTTTTCATTGCAATTTACTATTTTTATCAGATTTAATACAGCATGCATGATTTTACGTAAAAAATCATAAACAAATATCCAACAGCAACCAAAAATCTTGAAAAATTCACGGGAGATTAGATTAGATTTAATTTGCATCTCATCCAAATTTCACTTTTGAAAACATTATAGAGTTTTTGAAAATTGGTTTTTTCCAAAAATACCCCTAGAGTTAAATGAATTTTTAAACCCTTTAAATCAAATCAAGAATTCATAAAGAAATTCGTACTAATTCAAAATCTTACAATTATGTTATGTTTAAATTTTCATTGATTTTGGATCTATGTTGACATCTTCTTAAATTCAATCTTTAGAATTTTACCCCTTTGAGGGTAAAGTTCAAAAGGTCAAATTACGGTCAAAACGAAGTCAAAATTCTTCGAAATTCCAGATTTCTACACTTCTTAATGTTCAAAACACTCAGAGATTGAAAAAAACATATTTTGAATAACAATAAGAAAAAATAAAAATAAATCACAAATTCAATCCTAGCATGCTTCTAGTTTAAGATATATGAAAGAGGGTTTTGGAATACCAACCTTGCTAGCTCTCCTTGTCTCTAGGGTAAGTAATCCTCGGATATACGCTTTGTCTTACCCTTTCAATTAGCAAAGAAAACCCCCAAAAAAAATGTTGCCGCCGATCCGTTCCGCCGTCTTCACTTTCTCTTAGAGGGAAGGATTGGGAGGTGATTGGGAGAGATAATGGAAGAAGAATATAGGGAAAGGGATTGGAGGGAGTGATTGGAAGAGATAATGGAAGAGAAAAAGATAATGGAAGATAAATCTCTCCTTTTTCTCCTCTTTTTTATGGATGGGAAGGAAGATATATATAGGGAGAGAAAGAGAGAGAGAGAGATGTGTTGGTGGAGAGCTCATCATGTTGTCCCTCTTAGTGGAGAATCCATCATCATTCTTCTTAGTGGAGGGCCCATCATGTTTCTTAGTGGAGAATCCATCATCATTCTTCTTAGTGGAGGGCCCATCATGTTTCTTAGTGGAGAATCCATCATCATTCTTCTTAGTGGAGGGCCCATCATGTTTCTTAGTGGAGAATCCATCATCATTCTTCTTAGTGGAGGGCCCATCATGTTTCTTAGTGGAGAATCCATCATTATTGTTCTTAGTGGAGGGCCCATCATGTTTCTTTAGTGGAGAATCCATCATTATTGTTCTTCATAAGAGGCCTCACAAGAGGCCCTACTGAGGCCCCACAATGTGGGCCCCACAACGCGGGCCCCACAACGTGGGCCCCACAATGTGGGCCCTCGGTTGATTCGAATTTTAAACAAATGTTCAATGCGGGCCCACCAAACGGGTCCAAATTCTCCCTCGCTTGGATTCTTATGAATAATCTCTCTCAACCTCTCACGGAAAAATGCGAAACATGGCGGAAACGATCGGATGGGGTTTCTCCCAAGCATAGCGAACTTGGGTCCGGTCAAAATGGGGTGTCTACAGATGCCCCTCTTTGGCAGAGCGTGTGTAACACGCGAATGGCAAAGCTGAACAGACGACACATTTTGACTGACCCGAAACCAAAACAAAGCAAATTTTTGGGTTTTTAGTTTTAAAACGATATTCACAAAGATAAAACTCTACTAACAATAGGGAGATAGTCTCTCACCGACTCTTAACTCGGCAACTAAGACATCTCAAAGAGATAGTCTCTCCCTAATACTCATGACTCGACTAATTAATAAAAAACGAACGAACGATTACAAAAACACAAACATTTTTTCTTTTTCTTTTTTTTTATATATCAGGCTAAGCCAAAGTAAACATAACAATTGCTCCAAGAGCACCAACCAAAGAAACAAGTTAATCACTTCAATCACTCAAAGAGCTTCCATTTTCTTTTTTAATTTTTTAGAAACCACATTACAATTTGTCCAAGACAAGTATAATTCGAAACACTTAAAGAGTTTTTCCTTTTTAGAAACCTGCAAAAATAGGCCAAAGACCAATGTATTGAAACTCGTCCAAAACAAGTTCAAAACCAAACACTCAAAGAGTTTTTCCTTTTTAGAAACCTGCAAAAATAGGCCAAAGACCAATGTATTGAAACTCGTCCAAAACAAGTTCAAAACCAAACACTCAAAGAGTTTTTCCTTTTTAGAAACCTGCAAAAATAGGCCAAAGACCAATGTATTGAAACTCGTCCAAAACAAGTTCAAAACCAAACACTCAAAGAGTTTTTTTCTTTTTAGAAACCTGCAAAAATAGGCCAAAGACCAATGTATTGAAACTCGTCCAAAACAAGTTCAAAACCAAACACTCAAAGAGTTTTTTTTTTTTTTTTTTTTTTTATCATGCCGATCAGTCAAAGACTCGACCAATTATTAGGGTAATCGAATATTCAAGCTAAACTCAAACTTCTAATACCCGAGGCGAGACTAAGTCTCAAGCCCAGCGATAGTTATACAGATCATTGCTGAAAATAAATCTGTGTAATTATCCGAGTAACTCTGACTCCTCTCTTTCAAGGTAGCGAATCACTCCGGATCATGCGGTTCTGCTAAACAGTTCCACGTAAATCCAAATTCGTAGGTCCTGCTAAACAGTCCCCTACAAACCTCTTCGCAGATACACATGACTCCTAACACGTTAGGAAGCTGCACATTGCGGGACGATGATTAGGTAAGTCACCACTTGACATTACACTACTAATCATCTGGGTACTAAGTACCAGAGGCGAGACTAAGTCTCAAGCCTAGCGATAGTTATACAGATCATTACTGAAAATAAATCTGTTTAACTATCCGAGTAACTCTGACTCCTCTCTTTCAAGGTAGCGAATCACTCTGGATCACGCGGTTCTGCTAAACAGTTCCACATAAACCCAAATTCGTAGGTCCTGCTAAACAGTCCCCTACAAACCTCTTCGCAGATACACATGACTCCTAACTCGTTAAGAAGCTGCACATTGCGGAACGATGATTAGGTAAGTCACTACTTGACATTACACTACTAATCATCGGGGTACTAAATACCCGGGAGAAGGAAGAAAAGACCAATCCGTGTAACACAGGATCGGAAATATTTTCCTTATTAAAACATTTCAAAAAGACCAAACCGTGTAACACAGGTTCGATAATTTCCATCTCTATTAAAATCTTTCAAAAGGACCAAACCGTGTAACACAGGTTCGGTAATTTCTATCTCTGTTAAAAACTTTCAAAACGACCAAACTGTGTAACACAGGTTCGGTAATTTCAAACTCTGTTAAAATCTTTCAAAAAGACCAAACCGCGTAACGCAAGTTCGGTAATTTCAAACTCTGTTAAAATCTTTCAAAAGGAATGAAGAATTTACCATCTTTGATCGATTTCACTAATGGGCCAGTCATCTCTTACCAAGAATAACTAGGAGCGCATGATCTTTGCTGAAAGCAAAACTCAAATAGATTGATGAGATTTTCAGGTGCTGACTCTCTTTAACAGGTGAGAAGCATTCTGATGAGGTTTGAAGGATGCAGGAGTAGATTTTATACTCCGCTGGGAATTAAAGTTTCTGAAACTGACTCCAAAAGAAACAATTGGATCAAGGAATTCAACTCAAAGAGTATGTTCAAGCTTCTCTGGTTTCTATTTGCTAAGAATAGATATCCCAGTTATCATTGTGTAATATCTTTTATGACGCAAGTCATAAAAGATGCCCCTAGTATGATGTGCTTCCATGACAAAGTCTTAAGAAGGCAGAACCAAGGTAAGTAGAAAAAATTTGAGTTTGCATGGGTTCTTTCTTTGGTATAGTGGTAAAACCAACTCTACAAAGGCTGAACGTAAGAATTCTTCATTTTGCTCAGTGTTTGAGGCTTTGATGTTTCAGGCAGGTCAGAATAAAAAATCTCTTGCCCTTCTTTGATTCTTAAACCAGGATCTACTCTAGATTTTTCTTTACATTTTGGAAGGTGTACACCCATTCTCTTCAGTGCCAAACACTTTTGATTCTAAAAGAAAATAATGATAAACAAGGAACAGACTCCTGAGGACTCTTTCAAAGAAGACTTACAATATTAAAGGGACTTGACTAAATTCTGATTCATCCTTAGATAAAATGTGTTATTTTTTTAAATGGTAAGGTCAGCCACTCTTAGAGTACTCTCAAAAACTATGTCAAGATGACCTAATTTCCTCCATCGGGATCTCCGTCATGGTTGTTACCCCTTTCGGATTGCTCGGTCTTAATGCCCCTAGTTTAAAAAGGTGTCAAAATAAGTCTCGCTGACACTACTTGGATTCCAGGATTCTGCCCTGTGCAGAGGTGGCTTCTCCGTCTCCCTGATTTCTCTCTTCAAAAGAAGTCATAACTTTTGCTTTCCAAGCTTTCAGTCTGAAAGACCACTTATCTCAACTTTTGCTTGTACTCAAACTTGGGAATTCTACGTAACTGAGGAACTCCTTCTGCTTCTATTCAACTCAACTGTTCATGGGAAGTCTTTGCCCTTGACTGGATTACCTCTTCAAGTTTTCAATCCAGCAGACCACTACCCTGACTTTTTGCATAAGCTAACTCTTTTGGCTGTTAACTTAGCAAATGTATATCTCTAGGCCGCCCTTTCGGGTTTTCAACCTAGTGGGTCTTCAGACTCTCATTCTTTTCTTTCTGTTTTTCTTTTCATTCGCCTCGAACCTTTGCTTGTTTCACCAGAAGGACTTTCTAGGTGGGCTTGGGTTCGAAAGGGTTGAATACCTAAGGTTCTAAAGATTTGAACCGAATCTGGTCTAGCCAGACTACCTACGTACCCCAAAGATGGAGGATCAGATCCGCGTAGTTCGCTTTGGGATTTTTCAAAGAATGGTTTAGCATTTAGCTTCAAAATTTTCAAAGGGGATTTTATCCCAAGGTTTGACCGAACTTGAATTAATCAAGTTGCCTACGTACCCCTGAAGAGGTGGGGATCAGGTCCGACGTAGTTCGGGTGCATAAATGCCCCGGGTTTATAATGTGTTTGAAAAGAAGTTGTTTTAATTTTGCTTTTGGCCCAAAGGGTTTACAAATGGATTTTAAAACATTAGGATTTTGGCTATAAAAGCTCAAACGATCAAGGATGGCCTCCTGATGTATTTGATGTACAAGCCCTTTTGTTTAAGGTTCAAAGCCTTTGAATTTTTATTTTTTTTTGAGGAGTCTGGTGGTTTTCTGGCAAAACTTCAACCACTGTGCTCCACTCCCGTCTCAAAGATCTTGAATTTATGCTCAAGATTCCACAACTCTGTCTGAAAATCTTCTCTCAATATCTCATCAGCTCCACAGGATGCCTGACGCGTATCTCTTTAAAATTTTACTCTTCAACTGGATGTCTAAAGCAGATGAAGTCTTGCTTTGCTCAACGACAGGGCAGTCCCCTGGTTTATCCTTATAGGATCAAGCAAAACTACCTCAAATCCCTCTAAACAGGTTTATCAATTCTTTGCGCTCCTTAGGAGATAAAGTTTTTCCAATCCATCCATCCCGAGTTTCGGATTTCGATACCACTATCAATGGCTTTGATTTCTTCTTTAAGTGGCTATGCTCGACGCGCTTCCTCTCGTTCGACCATCTTTCAGATCTCGAGGTGAATTTCGTTTGCATTCTCATCTGAGAAGGGGGTCTTTAGTTGTTTAAACATTAGATCTAAGAGTGAATCATAGAGTATCAAAGATATGAAATCAACAATTTTATTGAATTGAAGACTGTAAGTACATTGATGATTTTTGACACACCTCATTGGGCTCTTCATCAGTTCTGATAGAAAACAGAATACTGACTCCATATAAGAAAGATTGACAGACATGACTTCTTTTTTTTTTCTTTTAACATCCACATGACTGAACTTTTTCAACTTAGAGAGAAGAAAGTTGATGTACGCTCAAAGACAAATCTAAAGATACAGGACACTTCTTCAAAGGTAGTGAACTGACACTGAAAGCTTATAGGTGATACACCTTTCCTCATGATAATGATAACTATAAAGTTCAATCCCGGAGTAGAAATCCCAGAAAAAGCAACTCCACAAGGTCTTGGTTAAATGGGGCAACAAAAGGCTTATGTTGACAATGTGGGTAAAATAATAGACTGCCTAGATCAAGTATGATTGGAAATTGTCAGTCTTTAGAAAGAATGGCCTTTCGCTAAACACAGACTCTTGACTTGGAAGCACACACACTAGATCAATAGTCATGGGATAAAGATTCTGAACAAATAGAGAAAAGAGTAATCTTGAAATACACCAAAGGGTATTTTATTCTGAAAATCAAAGAAATATTGTCTATGAAGGTCAAGGAAAAATAGACAGTGATAATATGACCTACATCAACAGGGTTTCAATGAATTCTCAATCCACACCTTGAAGTCTTATTTGAGTATAACTGCTCTTCTTTTTGGGAATGAAAGAGTCAGGAACGATAAACATCCCTAATCAAAATAAATTTCGATCTCAGCAATGATCATGCACTCAAAGAATACAGGTAAGATCAAACTTTCCCATTAATGATTTCGATATGATCCAAGGGTAAAAGATATATGATAGGTAAACATGGATCAATGAAAAATCAATGGTTCAGATAATAGACCATGGCCATAAGAATGACAAAAGTAGGGTCAAAGACCAGATCTAAAATCTGAATGATGGATATCAACAACTGTACGATCAATATGATCAGAAATGGTAGATCATGGTCATAAGGATAGCAAACGAGCTATCGGCCAGATCTCAAGACAAAACGGGTAAGGATCTAATCCTACTGAATGATGTATACATGAGAATCAAGACAAGGCAGACTGACTCCAAAGGATAGCAATCATGCTCAACATGTGTTGCGAAAAATTCGGCAGCACAACAGCTATACAAGGAGGTCAAGGTCCTGACTAAGTAAACTGACTCTAAAGGGTAGCCGTCATGCTCAAAATGTTCTGGATAAAATCCGGCAGCATAACGACTATACAAGGGATCACCCTAGCTCAATCGAAAGGTATGAATAACGGTTACTAGAGAAGGGTGATCAACAGATGGACTAACCAAAGGTGAGAATATACAACAATGGGTCAAACCCTATAATCAACAGATCAAGGGCTAAACCCGGCCAAGGTAATGGCGGTCAAAATCCACTGACTAGATCTAGATCTAAATTCGGAATGGATATAACCGACTGAAAGGAATAAAGAATCTCTGACTAAGAGGAGAACCATAATATACATAATCAGTATATATAAGTAAATACACATACACACAAATCCTAACCAGGGGCACCAGCCCTAATTCTAATCTAACGGAGTCAAGGAAGTCTCGACTCAAGACAGACTGATGAGTGTACTAGGACCGAGCTGTAGCCATGTAAAAATGAGCTACCCTAGTCTACAAATGGGGCAAAGCTCCTAACTCTAGGCTCCACATGTGTAAGCAACACATGTTCGACCCTACATGAATGCAATATACACACGGGTACTCCCTAGTTGGGCTTCACTAGGTCAGTAAGTATATATATAATATATATAAAACAAAGTAGGGCTCCGGACTCAATCTAATGGGTACTATGCGTATGAAACATACTTAATATGTATAACTCAAGTGCACCGAGTGTTATACATAGTATGCTTCATTGCTCATCGGCTGCTGTAAACACAAGTGCACCGAGTGTTTACGGCTACAGCGCTGGCGCATAGCTTGGAAATAGATTCAACAGTACCATCAGGGTGAAGACATCCCAGTCGGGCACGCATTGAATCTATCCCGTGGAGCCAAGAAGGAAAAACAAAAATGAAAGAAATAACAAATATGATAATGCATGATATGTAGTGTGTGAATCCTTTGTTTTAATTACGCACCTATCTGGTGCCCCTGGATTCTAAGCGAAAAGGTTCCCATTTAAAATGATTTTAGCTCAAATTTTTCCAAAGTTAATAAAAATGGCATTTTTAAAGAGTTAGGCAATGTTTTAAGAACTCCCCAGCAGAGTCGCCAGCCTGTGGACCCCGATCCTGAGAGGACGAGTGCGGCGAGGGACGCGAGGTCCCCACAGCAATCCTCTAAGATCTCCACAATGTGAAGGAGAGCTCTGCCAAGGAACTCTCGAAACGGATGCCACCCTCACAACATAGCACGAGTGGCGATACAAAACGAATGAGATACATCCTGATCAGGAGCCAGGGCTCGAAACCGAGATGTACCTAAAAAGAACTCAGAGTCGCCATCCATGGATAGGCCATGGAACCCTAAAATCAAATCCTCTGTGCAATGGATAACCAGAAATATATATGGGTTCGTGCCTGGTTACGAATGGGGAAGGTCTGAGAGCACCCCCAATTCGCCCGAGTGCAAGCACTTGGTCTCTTATGCCATTTTCATTAATTCCAAAGAAGTTTGAGTAAAAATCATGTGAAATGGGAACAATCCTCAGGAATCGTCTACCTAAGCATGCATTTCCTGAGAATGGAGAAATAAACACGTAAAATGAAATGAAAAATGTGTCACCTAAGCAAAGCTAGGTTATGAGTGACATGCCTAATGGGTGTCTAAGTTTCTGGTGGACACGCACATGCAAGCTACAACCAAAGGTATAGTATCAGTACAAGAAAGTAAGAAAACATATCAAAACATGAGACACAAATCTATGCTATGTATGACGGGACAAGACAAGTCCTAACTCTAATGCAGGACTGGACTCGGACCAGAATGGCCATCCATCCTAGCTGCGCTACGTATCCCGGCCTCGGGAAGAATCGGAGCCCACGTAGTTCGATGCCCTATTCTAAATTATGATGCCTAAGACATCTAGCCCTCTATCCTAGACTCGATCTAAAAGACCGAACCAGTTATTAAAGCTTCTTGTATGATTATTAAAATTCCAGTGAATTGTGGATTTTAGGACACCCTATATGCCCTAACTAATGCAAGTTGATTAGCCTTAGGCTAATGGAGGTGGTTCCTACAATCCTATGTGTAACTAGGCTGTGCAACCTAATGAAAACCACGGGCTGACTATATGCCTAGTCTAGCCATCGGTTCGACTAAATGTCTAACCGATCGACTCGAGGCCTCCTAACTCTAGGGACACTCACACGACAGGACATACCATATCAATACAAATCAAGACAAACTCCTAACTCTAGAACACAACCTAAACAGCTAGGACATACTCCTAACTCTAGAGGAAGATCTTTTTGAAAATGGTTTGAATATTTTTGTAACTTTGAAAGATTTAAAAATTTTATTTTTAAAGGTTTGGCTGGACTTGGGATGTGGATCCCAAGCTGCACTACGTACCTCGTGGAAGAGGATCAAGCCAACGTAGTTCGGAACAAACTCTCCTAATTACTGATTCTAAAACACTCAACACTTTAGGCTTTTTAAGGTTTTTCAGTTGTTTTTCATATTTTTAAAGTTTTTCAAAAGTTTTTAAAGTAAAGAGTTTTCACCCTTTTGGTCAAAGACCTAAGGGAAAACACAAAGCAAAACCCTAGGACCAAACCTTAGGGCAAATAGGGGAAACCCCTAAACAAGGCAAACTAGACTATCGATGACAACAAAAATGATCTATGATCTCAAAAAGCAAAGCTATAATGAGACTGGGCTAGTCTCCAAAGAAGAAGAAATGACAACAAGACTATGGAGAAACTCCTTACTAACAGCACTCAAGAAGACAAATGAGCCACAGGCTCTCTAATACTACAACTTAAAGGAGGAATGAGTCAAAGACTCCCAAATAACACCAACGGAAGAACCAACGAGTCAAAGACTCCCTGGTAATATCACAAAAGAACAAATGAGTCAAAGACTCTCTAATGATACCAACTAAGAAAACGAAGTGAGTCAAAGACTCTCGAAAAGAAATGGAAACACGAGTCAAAGACTCCAACAATACCAACTAAAAGATAAATGAGTCAAAGACTCTCTAAAAGAAAAGAAACACGAGTCAAAGACTCCACTAACACCAACTAAAGGATAAATGAGTCAAAGACTCTCTAAAAGAGATGAAAACACGAGTCAAAGACTCCACTAACACCAACTAAAGGATATATGAGTCAAAGACTCTCTAAAGGAAAAGAAAACACGAGTCAAAGACTCCACTGACAACAGCTAAAGACAGATGAGTCAAAAGACTCTCTAAAAGATATGGAAACGCGATCGAATCATATAATAGAAGATTGAAAATCTGTGATCAAGATGAGATGAGATAGCATAAGATTGCTTTCAACGGATGGATCATGAATGACTAATCCTATGAGATCTTTGGAAATGAATGGGATTTACATCCTAACCCCAAAGGAAAAGTTTTTTAATCTTCACACATTTTATCAGTGTTACCTGAAGGCATCAACCCTAACCCTAATCTAGCGGAGTGGAGAAAGGATCTCGACTCATGACTTTGTTTGTGTACCTAGGACCGATCGTAGCCATTGGAAGATGGACTACGGCCTAATCTAGACACAAATGGGTAGGATATCCTAAACTAGGCTCACACACGTGATGCACATGTGTTCGTATACTACATGCATGTGTGGGTTAATCTAGGGGTAAGGCCAAGAGTTCCCTTAGCGCGAATCCATGTTCGATATACTGTACCAGTGTCCGGCGTATCAGTACGTGAACAAGAGATCCGTTTACGTACCATAAAGGTACTAGGCTAAGGGTGGAATGCTTCTCTAGCACAGAGGCACCAGGTGATGAAATCCCAGTCAACCATGCTAGATAACACTCCGGGTTCCTAAAATAGGACGTGTGTGCATGTGAGATGCAGGGGTTTAGATGCAAGTGATGTAAGTGTGTGCAATAAGTTCGCGCAATCTATGATGCCTTCAGGTTTTGTTAGATTAAGTTTGAGTAAATGTGATGAGAAAATAAAACATACAAACTAATCACAGCATCAGGATTTTACAAAGGAAATCAGTGATTCCTAAGGTTTCTATTTTGATAATTTAATGATTGAATATGTGATGGAATATTATGATCTGGAAATTTTTAAAACAATTTGATTTTAATTCAATTTACTCAAGGATTTTAAAAGATTTCAATTCAGATTGTAGATTTACACATCAACATATAACAAATCTTTTCAGAACAAGATGAAATTTTTACAGTAACTTCTCCTTAATTATATAAGATTATAATTAAAATTTCATAGATTTTAAATGTGGTTTGCTATTAGTTTTTCAATGTTGAAAGTTTCTGTCCAGATTGTGAATTAACACAGTAACGTATAGCAAATCAATTCAAAACAATATGAAATTTCTATAGTATGTGTATTACAATAAGAAAGGATTACTGTAAAAGGTTCATAAATTTTAAAAATGATTTACTATTAATTTACGATTTTACAAATATCCATCCAGATTATGAATTAACAAAGAAACACATAGTAAATCAAATCAAAATCAGTTTAAACTTTATGAAAACATGTAATTCCAGTAGTAATTATCAAACAAATATTTTCAGAAGTTTTCATTGCAATTTACTATTTTTATCAGATTTAATACAGCATGCATGATTTTACGTAAAAAATCATAAACAAATATCCAACAGCAACCAAAAATCTTGAAAAATTCACGGGAGATTAGATTAGATTTAATTTGCATCTCATCCAAATTTCACTTTTGAAAACATTATAGAGTTTTTGAAAATTGGTTTTTTCCAAAAATACCCCTAGAGTTAAATGAATTTTTAAACCCTTTAAATCAAATCAAGAATTCATAAAGAAATTCGTACTAATTCAAAATCTTACAATTATGTTATGTTTAAATTTTCATTGATTTTGGATCTATGTTGACATCTTCTTAAATTCAATCTTTAGAATTTTACCCCTTTGAGGGTAAAGTTCAAAAGGTCAAATTACGGTCAAAACGAAGTCAAAATTCTTCGAAATTCCAGATTTCTACACTTCTTAATGTTCAAAACACTCAGAGATTGAAAAAAACATATTTTGAATAACAATAAGAAAAAATAAAAATAAATCACAAATTCAATCCTAGCATGCTTCTAGTTTAAGATATATGAAAGAGGGTTTTGGAATACCAACCTTGCTAGCTCTCCTTGTCTCTAGGGTAAGTAATCCTCGGATATACGCTTTGTCTTACCCTTTCAATTAGCAAAGAAAACCCCCAAAAAAAATGTTGCCGCCGATCCGTTCCGCCGTCTTCACTTTCTCTTAGAGGGAAGGATTGGGAGGTGATTGGGAGAGATAATGGAAGAAGAATATAGGGAAAGGGATTGGAGGGAGTGATTGGAAGAGATAATGGAAGAGAAAAAGATAATGGAAGATAAATCTCTCCTTTTTCTCCTCTTTTTTATGGATGGGAAGGAAGATATATATAGGGAGAGAAAGAGAGAGAGAGAGATGTGTTGGTGGAGAGCTCATCATGTTGTCCCTCTTAGTGGAGAATCCATCATCATTCTTCTTAGTGGAGGGCCCATCATGTTTCTTAGTGGAGAATCCATCATCATTCTTCTTAGTGGAGGGCCCATCATGTTTCTTAGTGGAGAATCCATCATTATTGTTCTTAGTGGAGGGCCCATCATGTTTCTTTAGTGGAGAATCCATCATTATTGTTCTTCATAAGAGGCCTCACAAGAGGCCCTACTGAGGCCCCACAATGTGGGCCCCACAACGCGGGCCCCACAACGTGGGCCCCACAATGTGGGCCCTCGGTTGATTCGAATTTTAAACAAATGTTCAATGCGGGCCCACCAAACGGGTCCAAATTCTCCCTCGCTTGGATTCTTATGAATAATCTCTCTCAACCTCTCACGGAAAAATGCGAAACATGGCGGAAACGATCGGATGGGGTTTCTCCCAAGCATAGCGAACTTGGGTCCGGTCAAAATGGGGTGTCTACATCAGGACCTTAAAATATTTTTAATCTTAAAGGGAACACGCAAGTAATACCACAAACTAGGGCAAAGCCCTAAAGCAAAAGGGGAAACCCCGAATAAGCAACTAGCGTCTCAAAGAGACAAACCACAACAAGAAAGATAGCGTCCCAAGAAGAGAGAAAATGGTCCAAGATCCTAAGCAAGCAAAGCTCTAATAAGACTGAGTTAGCCTCTAATCAAAAGCGAAGTAATCAACAACTCTAAATGAGAAACTCCGAACTAACAACACTAAAGAGGGGAACAAATGAGTCAGAGACTCTCTAATACTACAACTTAGAGGAGGAATGAGTCAAAGACTCCCAAATAACGCCAACAGAAGAACCAATGAGTCAAAGACTTCCTAGTAGTACAACAAAAGAACGAATGAGTCAAAGACTCTCTAAAAGAAATGGAAACATGAGTCAAAGACTCCAATAACACCAACTAAAGGATAGATGAGTCAAAGACTCTCTAAAAGAAAAGGAAACACGAATTTGCACATTTGGCAGAGGTAAAACACCCAGCCGGGCCGGACAGCTACCTAGCCCTAGGGTGCAACAAATGTGCAACCCAATACCCATAAGGGTAGGGGTATGAAGCCAAGCCGAGTAGGGCGTTCTTCCAAAACCAAACGGCGCACAAAGAGGACTAACGAGAGAATGAGACCGGGCGGGTCTCCCAAACACACACAAAGATGAAGGTGCTTTAGAGATTTTAAGATGATTTTCACTTAATTTTTATTTTTTTAATGGATTTTACCAATTTTTAACCATATGAGTGATTTTACAAGTGAAGCTGTTGCAAACGAACTCGAAATGAGTTGAAACTTCTCCACCAACAAGATATGATGAGATGTAATTTACTGGAAGATTTTTACAGATTTTTACATTAAACTCATATTTAATATGGATTTAAAAATTAATTAACCAGATTGCAAAAATAACACATAAACTACTAGAAATAGATATCTAAATTCCATGAAATTTCTACAGTAGTAAGAGATAAGTGAAAATAGCATGCTGTGAGATTTCCATGAATTTAGAAAACTATTTACTATCAGTTTCGGATTTTTCAAATTTCAAACCAGATTATGAATTAACACTACAGCTCATATGAAACAAGATCCAAATCACTTGAAAATTTTACAGAAGCAAGAAGTATAGAATTTAAGACTACTGTAAAACTTTGGAGAATTTTATCTGTGATTTGACGTCAGTAACAATTCTCCCAAAATCTGATAATTTTCAAAGAATGCGTAAAATAATATACCTAATATACCAAACAAAATCCAAAAATTCTCACAAATTCATGGTAGAATGTATCATTATCATATTATTTTCTCACGAAATTTCATTATTTTTGGAATCTGTTTAGTATATCGTTTAGTTTTCTTTGTTAAAAATCATGCAAAAATCCGAAAATATACCAAATAATTCTAAAAAAAATTCCGAGAACGGTGTACCTACCTGTGATCGAAATCCTCGCCGAATCCGAGAGCCGAAAAACTCAAAAATTCCGCCTCCGTGCGATCGCTTCCGCTTTCTTTCTCTTTTTGCTTCTTTTTTGTTTCTTTTTCTTCTTTTCTTGTTTCTTTTCTTTTTTTTTTCTTTTCAACCCCTCATAGCAACTTTGTTAGAACACATGATAGAAGAGAAATGAGTTCTCCCTCCCTCTTACTCACCCTCATTGAACCATTTATAGCAAAGGAATGGGAGGGTGGTGGCCACCATTGTGGACTTATTCCATGGTAGGTGGCCACCATTGTGGACATATTCCATGGTAGGTGGCCACCATTGTGGACATTGAATTTTGACATGTGTGTGGCCCCATGCATGTTTTTTAAAGTTCTTTTGAGTAGGTAAAAGATAACCCAAATGGGTCCCATATGTGACCAAATTCCCAATTGTGCATAAAATCATATGCCCCACTCCAAAGTATGATCGGAACCGTTCATTTGATGGGCGACAATGTGATTTAATTTGTGCTCCGCTAATCAATCCTATGGGCTGATCCAAGCCATCCAATAGATCAAAATGTGAATATGTTACCCCATTTTTAAATCACTCCTATTTGATGATCCGAACCGTCCATTTGATGGGCGACAATTGATGATCTTGACCGTTCAAATAGTGGGCTGCGATGTGATTTAATTTGTGCTCCACTAATCAATCCTATGGGCTGATCCAAACCATCCAATAGATCAAAATGTGAATATGTTACCCCATTTTTAAATCACTCCCATTTGATGATCCGAACCGTCCATTTGATGGGCGACAATTGATGATCTTGACCGTTCAAATGGTGGGTCGCAATGTAAATTGGTTGTGCCCCCTTAAATTATTCCTCTATGACGATCCAGACCATCCAATTGATGGGTCCCCTACCTAAGTAGGTTGTGTCCTCCTAAATCATTTCAATGGGCTGATCCGAGTAACTCAACCTGATGATCGAAACAAAATTGGTTGTTAAAACGACTTCTCTGAGATCTTGACCGTTCTCTTGATGATCATCTTTAGGTGTTGGATCGAAGTAGGTTCAAAACTCATTTTTCACTAAAACAATGTGCGGGCCACCCTGTTTGATCCAAATCTAAACAAATGCTCAAGACGGGCCCATCAATCGGATCCAAATTCTCTCTTGTTCGGATTCTTGGGAATAATCTCTCTCAACACTTAACGGAAAAGTGCGAAACATGGCGAAAATGATTGAACGGGATTTCGCCCAAGCATAGCGAACTTGGGTCCGGTCAAAATGGGGTGTCTACAGATGCCCCTCTTTGGCAAAGCGTGTGTAACACACGAATGGCAAAGCTGAACAGACGACACATTTTGGCCGGCCCGAAAACAAAGTAAAACAAGTTTGTTTTTTTTGTTTTTAAAATGATGTTCATCAGGGTAAAACAACAAAATAGCACTACGAGACTGAAAGACTAGAAGCAAAAGGGAGATGACCTCTCACCGACCCTTAACTCGGCAATCACGACATCTCAATGAGATGGCCTCTCTCTAATACTCACAACTCAACTATTTAAATCAATACGCAAAGACTCTATTAAAGCAAACACAAACATACTTTGTTAAAATAAAGCTTTTAAGAAAACGAACCCAATGAAATTACCTCAAAGAAAGCAGACCACTATCGATGCAGACGTAAATCAACCCTTCAAAGAATATCAAATCAAATTACTCAAAGAGTATGTAACACTCATAGAGTCTCAAATCAAACACTCAGAGAGCTTCATAGAAATCTTTATACTCAAAGAGCCTCAACTACCCGAAGAGTCTGTAACACTCAAAGGGGCTTAACTACTCAAAGAGTCTCAAATTAACGCAAAACATTTATACTCAAAAAGTCTCAACTACCCGAAGAGTCTGTAACACTCAAAGGGCCTTAACTACTCAAAGAGTCTCAAATTAACGCAAAACATTTATACTAAAAAAAGGTCTCAACTACCCGAAGAGTCTGTAATACTCAAAGGATCTCAACTACTCAAAGAGTCTTAAATCAACAAAGATCATTTATACTCAAAAAGTCTCAACTACCCGAAGAGTCTATAACACTCAAAGGATCTCAACTACTCAAAGAGTCTCAAATACATCACAAAAACATTTATACTCAAAGAGTCTCAACTAACACTCAAAGGATCTCAACTACTCAAAGAGTCTCAAATCAACAAAGATCATTTATACTCAAAAAGTCTCAACTACCCGAAGAGTCTGTAACACTCGAAGGGTCTCAACTACTCAAAGAGTCTCAAATCATGGCGAAACATTTATACTCAAAGAGTCTCAACTACCCGAAGAGTCTGTAACACTCAAAGGGTCTCAACTACTCAAAGAGTCTCAAATCAACACAAAAAATATTTATACTCAAAGAGCCTCAACTACCCGAAGAGTCTGTAACATTCAAAGGGTCTCAACTACTCAAAGAGTCTCAAACACATGCAAAAATCTTTATACTCGAAAGAGTCTCAACCACCCGAAGACTCTGTAACACTCAAAGGATCTCAACTACTCAAAGAGTCTCAAACGCACACAAAAACATTTATACTCAAAGAGTCTCAATTACCCGAAGAGTCTGTAACACTCGAAGGGTCTCAACTACTCAAAGAGTCTCAAATACACAAAAACCATTTATACTCGAAAGAGTCTCAACTACATAGAGAAACATTTATACTCAAAGAGCCTCAACTACCCGAAGAGTCTGTAACACTCAAAGGGTCTCAACTACTCAAAGAGTTTCAAATACACCAAAATCTATTTATACTCAAAGAGTCTCAACCACCCGAAGAGTCTGTAACACTCAAAGGGTCTCAACTACTCAAAGAGTCTCAAACACATGCAAAAACCTTTATACTCGAAAGAGTCTCAACTACATAGAGAAACCTTTATACTCAAAGAGCCTCAACTACCCGAAGAGTCTGTAACACTCAAAGGGTCTCAACTACTCAAAGAGTCTCAAATACATCACAAAAACATTTATACTCAAAGAGTCTCAACTACCCGAAGAGTCTGTAACACTCGAAGGGTCTCAACTACTCAAAGAGTCTCAAATTAACGCAAAAACATTTATACTCAAAGAGTCTCAACTACCCGAAGAGTCTGTAACACTCGAAGGGTCTCAACTACTCAAAGAGTCTCAAATCAACACAAAAAACATTTATACTCAAAGAGCCTCAACTACCCGAAGAGTCTGCAGCACTCGAAGGGTCTCAACTACTCAAAGAGTCTCAAATCAACACAAAACATTTATACTCAAAGAGTCTCAACTACCCGAAGAGTTTGTAACACTCAAAGGGTCTCAACTACTCAAAGAGTCTCAAACGCACACAAAAAACCTTTATACTCAAAGAGTCTCAAATCAACACGAAAATATTTATCGATCTTATATCGAGTTCATTGATAGCATAGCTATCTCCTGCTGAGAATAAATTGGAGTGCATGATCTTTGCTGAAAGCAAAACTCAAGTAGATTGATGAGATTTTTAGGTGCTGACTCTCTTTAACAGATGAAAAGCATTCTAATGAGGTTTGAAGGATGTAGGAGTAGATTATATACCCCGCTGGAAATTGAAGTTTATGAAACTTTGACTCCAAAAGAAACAACTTGATCAAGGAATTCAACTCAAAGAGTATGTTCAAGCTTCTCTGGTTTCTATTTGCTAAGAATAGATATCCCAGTTATCATTGTGTAATATCTTTTATGACGCAAGTCATAAAAGATGCCCCTAGTATGATGTGCTTCCATGACAAGGTCTTAAGAAAGCAAAACCAAGGTAAGTAGGAAAAATTTGAGTTTGCATGGGTTCTTTCTTTGGTATAGTGGTAAAACCAACTTCACAAAGGCTAGATCTAAGATTCTTCCTTTCATTGCTGAACATTACTTGAGGCTTGATGTCTCTGGTAGGTTTGGACCAAATGTTTCTTGCCCCTTCCTTGATTCTTAAACCAGGATCTACTCTAGATTTTTCTTTACATTTCGGAAGGTGTACATCCATTCTCTCCAGTGCCAAACACTTTGGATTCTAAAAGAAAACAATGAGAAACAAGGAACAGACTCCTAAGGACTCTTTCAAAAGAAGACTTACAATATTCAAGGGACTTGACTAAATTTTGATTCACCCTTAAATCAAATGTATCATTTTTTAAATGGTAAGGTCAGCCACTCTTAGAGTAGTCTCAAAAACCAAGTCAAGATGCTCTAATTTCCTCCATCGGGATTTCCGTCATGGTTACTACCCCCTTTGGGTTGCTCGGTTTTAATGCCCCTAGTTTAAAAAGGTGTCAAAGTAAGTCTCGCTGACACTATTTGGATTCTAAGATCCTACCCTATGCAGTGATTGTTTCTCCGTCTTCTTGAGTCTCCTCTTCAAAAGAAGTCACAACTTTTAATTTTTAAGTTTTCAGTCTAAAAGACCACTTGTCTCAACTTTTATTTCCAAGTTTTCAGTCTAAAAGACTACTTGTCCTAACTTTTGCTTGCACTCGAACTTAGGAATTCTACGTAACTGAGGAACTTCTTCTGCTTCTATTCAACTCAACTTTTCATGGGAAGTATTTGCCTCTGACTAGATTGTCTCTTCAAGTTTTCAATCCAGCATACCACTACCCTTACTTTCTGATAAGTCAATCATTTTGCTTGTTGACTTAGTAAGAAAAACGACTTTCACCTTTCTCTAGGCCGCCCTTTCGGGTTTTCAACCTAGCGGGTCTTCAGACTCTCATTCTTTTCTTTCTGTTTTTCTTTTCCTTCGCCTCGAACCTTTGCTTGTTTCACCAGAAGGATTTTTTTTAGGTGGGCTCGGGTTCAAAAGGGTTGAATACCTAAGGTTCTAAGGATTTGGACCGAATCTGGTCTAGCCAGATTACCTACGTACCCCAAAAATGGAGGATCAGGTCCGCGTAGTTCGCTTAAGGATTTTTCAAAGAATGGTTTAGCATTTAGCTTCAAAATTTTGAAAAGGGATTTTATCCCAAGGTTTGACCGAACTTGAATTAATCAAGTTGCCTACGTACCCCTGAAGAAATGAGGATCAGGTCCGACGTAGTTCGGGTGCATAAATGCCCCGGATTTATAATGTGTTTGAAAAGAAACATTGGCTTTAAATTGTTGGCCCAAAGGGTTCTCAAAAGGATTTTAAGATTTTGGCTATTAAGGCTCAAATGTCCAATGATGGCCTCCTGATGTATATGATGTACAAGCTCTTGAATGCTGAGGTTCAAAGACTTAGAATTTTTTTTTTTTTTTATCGAGGAGTCTGGCGGTTTTCTGGCAAAACTTCAACCACTGTGCTCCACTCTCATCTCAAAGATCTTGGATTTATGCTCAAGATTCCACAACTCCTTGTCCGAAAATCTTCTCTCAGTATTTCATCAGCTCCACAGGATGTCTGATGCTTATCTCTTTAAAATTTTACTCTTCAACTGGATGTCTAAAGCAGATGAAGTCTTGCTTTGTTCAACGACAGGGCATTCCCCTGGTTTATCCTTATAGGATCAAGCAAGACTACCTCAAACCCCTCTAAACAGGTTTATCAATTCTTTGCGCTCCTTAGGAGATAAAGTTTTTCCAATCCATTTCTCCCGAGTTTCGAATTTCGATACCACTATCAATGGCTTCGATTTCTTCTTCAAGTGGCTATGCTCGACGCTCTTCCTCTCGTTTGACCATCTTTCAAATCTCGAGGGGAATTTCGTCTGCATTCTCATCCGAGAAGGGGGTCTTGTAGTTGTTTTAAACATTTAATCCAAGAGTGAATCATAAAAAATTGAAGATACAGACTCAAATGCTTTATTGAATTGAAATACTTTGAAGTACATAGATGACTTTGAACGCGCCTCAGTAGGCTCTACATTGAATTTAATCAAAAAGCTAAACACCGACTCTGAACGAGAAAGACTGATTGACATGACACATTTTCTTTTCTTTTTTTAACATCAACATAACTGAACTTTTTCAACTTAGAAAGAAGAAAGTTGATGTACGCTCAATGAAAGACAAATCTAAAAACACAGGACACTTATTCCAAGGTAGTGAACTGGTACTGAAAGCTTATAGGTGATACACCTTTCCTCATGATAATGATAACTATAAAGTTCAATCCGGGAGTAGAAATCCCAGAAAAGGCAACTCCACAAGGTCTAGGTTAAATGGGGCAACAAAAGGCTTATGTTGACAATGTGGGTAAAACAATAGACTGCCTGGATCAAGTATGATTAGAAATAGTCAGTCTTTAGAAAAAATGGTCTTTCGCTAAACATAGACTCTTGACTTGGAAGCACACACTAGATCAATAGTCATGGGATAAAGATTCTGAACAAATAGAGATATGAGTAATCTTGAAACACACCACAGGGTATTTTATTCTGAAAATCAAAGAGATACTGTCTATGAAGGTTAAAGCAAAATAGACAGTGATATTATGACCTACATCAACAGGGTTTCAATGAATTCTCAATCCACACCTTGAAGTCTCATTTGAGTATAACTGCTCTTCTTTTTGGGAATGAAAGAGTCAGGAACGATAAACATCCCTAATCAAAATAAATTTCGATCTCAGCAATGATCAAGCACTCAAAGAATACAGGTAAGATCAAACTTTCCCATTAATGATTTCGATATGATCCAAGGGTAAAAGATATATGATAGGTAAACATGGATCAATGAAAAATCAATGGCTCAGATAATGACCATTGCCATAAGAATGACAAAAGTAGGGTCAAAGACCAGATCTAAAATCTGAATGATGGATATCAACAATTGTACGATCAATATGAGATGAGATAGCATAAGATTGCTTTCAACGGATGGATCATGAATGACTAATCCTATGAGATCTTTGGAAATGAATATGATTTACATCCTAACCCCAAAGGAAAAGTTTTTTAATCTTCGCACATTTTATCAGTGTTACCTGAAGGCATCAACCCTAACCCTAATCTAGCGGAGTGGAGAGAGGATCTCGACTCATGACTTTGTTTGTGTACCTAGGACCGATCGTAGCCATTGGAAGATGGACTACGGCCTAATCTAGACACAAATGGGCCTAATCTAGACACAAATGGGTAGGATATCCTAAACTAGGCTCACACACACAATTGGGTAAGATATCCTAAACTAGGCTCACACACGTGATGCACATGTGTTCGTATACTACATGCATGTGTGGGTTAATCTAGGGGTAAGGCCAAGAGTTCCCTTAGCGCGAATCCATGTTCGATATACTGTACCAGTGTCCGGCGTATCAGTACGTGAACAAGAGATCCGTTTACGTACCATAAAGGTACTAGGCTAAGGGTGGAATGCTTCTCTAGCACAGAGGCACCAGGTGATGAAATCCCAGTCAACCATGCTAGATAACACTCCGGGTTCCTAAAATGGGACGTGTGTGCATGTGAGATGCAAGGGTTTAGATGCAAGTGATGTAAGTGTGTGCAATAAGTTCGCGCAATCTATGATGCCTTCAGGTTTTGTTAGATTAAGTTTGAGTAAATGTGATGAGAAAATAAAGCATACAAACTAATCTAACAAGCATAAAAGAGATAGAGTTTTCATGAGCCAGTTAAAATAGATTCAAATGAGTTATCCTTTGGAATTGTAATGAAGTTAGGTGGTCCCCAGCAGAGTCGCCAGTCTGTGGGACCCGATCCCGCGAGAGGGGCGGTGGCGCGAGAGCCGCCACGCACTATCTCTTGGTCTCTCGTACCCACGCGATTGGCGTGTGCCTTTTATTATTAATTTTAATTCATCTTTTATGTGAACTTGGGATCACTAAGGCAATCCGAATTCCACACAAAAGAGACTGACAGAGTCGCCACCTAGATGTGGGATCTAGGACCCATAATTAACCAGAAATCTAGACTCGCTACCTGGTTACAAGAATGGAAGGTATGGGGATTTATCCACCACATGCACCATTCCTGCCCGATAATCGGTCTTCAATTCCAAAAGTTAACTCTTTTAAATTCATTTTTAATGGCTCATTCAACTCTCTGTTAATGTGCTATCTATGTGACATGCATCCTATGATCTAATTTCAATGTGAATCCTAAATGTGTATCTTGATTTCTTAATTGGTTTGGATTCAATCTAAGTGAAAGTTCTCCTAAAATTCTAATTTCATGGAAAATCCTAAGTGATTTGATTGTTTCAACAGTTTTAAAAGTGATTAGCCCGAGTCCCCAGATGATCTGGTATTCATCCAAAGAAGCCTACGTATCCCCGCCTCCACGAGAATCAAGGCAACGTAGTTCTTCGCGCCTATTCTAAGCTAGGATGCCTAAGACACCTAGACTTCTATCCTAGACTCGATCTAAAAGACCGAACCGGTTATTAAAGTTTCTTGTACGATTATTTAAATTTCAGTGAATTGTGGATTTTATGACACCCTATATGCCCTAACTAAATGCAGATTAGCCCTAAGCTAATGCAGGTGGTTCTTACAACCTATGTGTGACTAGGCTGTATTTCCTAAGGAAAACCAAGGGTGGACTAGCGTATCCTACTCTAGTCATCACTCGGCGATATGGATCGCCGACTGACCGGACGGAGGCGCTCCTATAACTCTAGGACAGACCCCTAACTCTAAAAACAAGCACACAACAAACAAACAATCAAACTACCTATCAAAAGAAAAACCCTAACTCTAAAACTCTCTATCTAGGAGAAACTCCTAACTCTAGAGGAAGATCTTTTGAAAATAAGATTTTAAAGGTTTTTGAAGAAAGTTTAAGATATTATTTACAAAAAAGGTTTGGCTGGACTTGGGATATAAATCCCAAGCTGCACTACGTACCTCGGAAGAGGATCAAGCCAACGTAGTTCGAAAATCGAACTCGCCTAATACGCTTCTAAAAGAAACACTCAACACTTTAGATTTTTTTTTAAGGTTTTTGATGTTTTCAAATGTTTTTTGAGTTTTAAATTTCTAATGTTTTTGGATTTTAAAGCTTTTCCAATGCTCAGGACCTTAAAATATTTTTAATCTTAAAGGGAACACGCAAGTAATACCACAAACTAGGGCAAAGCCCTAAAGCAAAAGGGGAAACCCCGAATAAGCAACTAGCGTCTCAAAGAGACAAACCACAACAAGAAAGATAGCGTCCCAAGAAGAGAGAAAATGGTCCAAGATCCTAAGCAAGCAAAGCTCTAATAAGACTGAGTTAGCCTCTAATCAAAAGCGAAGTAATCAACAACTCTAAATGAGAAACTCCGAACTAACAACACTAAAGAGGGGAACAAATGAGTCAGAGACTCTCTAATACTACAACTTAGAGGAGGAATGAGTCAAAGACTCCCAAATAACGCCAACAGAAGAACCAATGAGTCAAAGACTTCCTAGTAGTACAACAAAAGAACGAATGAGTCAAAGACTCTCTAAAAGAAATGGAAACATGAGTCAAAGACTCCAATAACACCAACTAAAGGATAGATGAGTCAAAGACTCTCTAAAAGAAAAGAAAACACGAATTTGCACATTTGGCAGAGGTAAAACACCCAGCCGGGCCGGACAGCTACCTAGCCCTAGGGTGCAACAAATGTGCAACCCAATACCCATAAGGGTAGGGGTATGAAGCCAAGCCGAGTAGGGCGTTCTTCCAAAACCAAACGGCGCACAAAGAGGACTAACGAGAGAATGAGACCGGGCGGGTCTCCCAAACACACACAAAGATGAAGGTGCTTTAGAGATTTTAAGATGATTTTCACTTAATTTTTATTTTTTTAATGGATTTTACCAATTTTTAACCATATGAGTGATTTTACAAGTGAAGCTGTTGCAAACGAACTCGAAATGAGTTAAAACTTCTCCACCAACAAGATATGATGAGATGTAATTTACTGGAAGATTTTTACAGATTTTTACATTAAACTCATATTTAATATGGATTTAAAAATTAATTAACCAGATTGCAAAAATAACACATAAACTACTAGAAATAGATATCTAAATTCCATGAAATTTCTACAGTAGTAAGAGATAAGTGAAAATAGCATGCTGTGAGATTTCCATGAATTTAGAAAACTATTTACTATCAGTTTCGGATTTTTCAAATTTCAAACCAGATTATGAATTAACACTACAGCTCATATGAAACAAGATCCAAATCACTTGAAAATTTTACAGAAGCAAGAAGTATAGAATTTAAGACTACTGTAAAACTTTGGAGAATTTTATCTGTGATTTGACGTCAGTAACAATTCTCCCAAAATCTGATAATTTTCAAAGAATGCGTAAAATAATATACCAAACAAAATCCAAAAATTCTCACAAATTCATGGTAGAATGTATCATTATCATATTAGTTTCTCACGAAATTTCATTATTTTTGGAATCTGTTTAGTATATCGTTTAGTTTTCTTTGTTAAAAATCATGCAAAAATCCGAAAATATACCAAATAATTCTAAAAAAAATTCCGAGAACGGTGTACCTACCTGTGATCGAAATCCTCGCCGAATCCGAGAGCCGAAAAACTCAAAAATTCCGCCTCCGTGCGATCGCTTCCGCTTTCTTTCTCTTTTTGCTTCTTTTTTGTTTCTTTTTCTTCTTTTCTTGTTTCTTTTCTTTTTTTTTTCTTTTCAACCCCTCATAGCAACTTTGTTAGAACACATGATAGAAGAGAAATGAGTTCTCCCTCCCTCTTACTCACCCTCATTGAACCATTTATAGCAAAGGAATGGGAGGGTGGTGGCCACCATTGTGGACTTATTCCATGGTAGGTGGCCACCATTGTGGACATATTCCATGGTAGGTGGCCACCATTGTGGACATTGAATTTTGACATGTGTGTGGCCCCATGCATGTTTTTTAAAGTTCTTTTGAGTAGGTAAAAGATAACCCAAATGGGTCCCATATGTGACCAAATTCCCAATTGTGCATAAAATCATATGCCCCACTCCAAAGTATGATCGGAACCGTTCATTTGATGGGCGACAATGTGATTTAATTTGTGCTCCGCTAATCAATCCTATGGGCTGATCCAAGCCATCCAATAGATCAAAATGTGAATATGTTACCCCATTTTTAAATCACTCCTATTTGATGATCCGAACCGTCCATTTGATGGGCGACAATTGATGATCTTGACCGTTCAAATAGTGGGCTGCGATGTGATTTAATTTGTGCTCCACTAATCAATCCTATGGGCTGATCCAAACCATCCAATAGATCAAAATGTGAATATGTTACCCCATTTTTAAATCACTCCCATTTGATGATCCGAACCGTCCATTTGATGGGCGACAATTGATGATCTTGACCGTTCAAATGGTGGGTCGCAATGTAAATTGGTTGTGCCCCCTTAAATTATTCCTCTATGACGATCCAGACCATCCAATTGATGGGTCCCCTACCTAAGTAGGTTGTGTCCTCCTAAATCATTTCAATGGGCTGATCCGAGTAACTCAACCTGATGATCGAAACAAAATTGGTTGTTAAAACGACTTCTCTGAGATCTTGACCGTTCTCTTGATGATCATCTTTAGGTGTTGGATCGAAGTAGGTTCAAAACTCATTTTTCACTAAAACAATGTGCGGGCCACCCTGTTTGATCCAAATCTAAACAAATGCTCAAGACGGGCCCATCAATCGGATCCAAATTCTCTCTTGTTCGGATTCTTGGGAATAATCTCTCTCAACACTTAACGGAAAAGTGCGAAACATGGCGAAAATGATTGAACGGGATTTCTCCCAAGCATAGCGAACTTGGGTCCGGTCAAAATGGGGTGTCTACACCATCAATCGGCAATCGTTTTTCTTCAGCACAGGTAATGTCTCATTTCTCATCTGCTATTTGGAGCTGTTGCAAAAAAAAAAAAAAAAAAAAAAAGAAAAAGAAAGAAGAAGCCACTGAAAATAACATGGGTTTGGTCTGTATGCTTGTTTTTATCATTAGTACTTCAAAATAGCTTCTCGTCCATAGAGTCTTGAATGTTTTGGAAGGGATTGATTTCGAGATATTTCCTCTTATTTCCTCATTGCTTGGAATGCTCCATTAGGGTGCGGATCGTATATTATGTTGTTGAAGATCCTTACTATTGAATTAATTGAAATGAGAGTGTTCCTTTCTTAGAAGGTCGGTTGTGTGTAAATAATTTCCGAATGCTTGTATAATGAGTGTGTACATAGTGTTTGTTAAATGGCCCCAAAGGATTTGGGTATAAGGTTTTGTTCTCCTTGAGCATTGATGCCATTTCAGTTTTGGGATTTTCGATGTGTATGCCCGAACCATACCAGGATAGGAGCAGGCAAGATTTGTTTTCTAGGTTCTGTTTGTCTTGATTTTGGTCCTTGAGCATTTATTTGAAAATTGCAAAGCTAGAATTTGGCCTCCCTATAGCTTTACTTGGACCTCGGTTCTCGGTGTGGGCATCCAGTTTTATTTGCTAGGTTCGCATCTTCTCAATTCAATATGTTCTCCATTTTTCTTTCCTTGTTATTTATCATTGGAAGGTGGCGAGTGTTAGGTAACTATGATTTTCCCCTTTCAATTCAGGTAATTTTTCAGATCTTGCTTTAGGAATATCGTGTTAAAATGCAGATTTTTATTTATTCATTTTGTTCATTGGATATTATTCAGTGTGGGATCGAATAAGGAAATGGTGTGCTGCTGTTAGGATAGCTTCTTGATTTAAAAAAAAGAAAAAAAGAAAGAGAAATCTGATCCAGGTAATCGTTTACTATTTTAAGCTACTGGAATTTGATTAATAGAGTTTGAATGATCACCTAAAATTAGCTCGCCATATGTCTCAGTAATTGATTCGATTGAGATTTGAGATTATAATCTAGACTCCTTAGCAAGTGAACAAAGTCAGTTCATTCTCCTCTCTTCTAATTAGTAAGTGTCTAGGCTATAAGAGGTGAATTGGTGTAGCTATCAAATTTTGGTAGTGTTGATGTCATTTCGCTAAACTATACTATGATTTTGCCCTTGCATGACTTTGTGCCGTTCTTCCTCAATGAACTTGTGAGCTATTTATTTATTTATTTCTAATTTTCTATATCGTCTCCTTTTGAGATTGGTTAGGGCGTGTTAGTTTCGTTTTTGTCTCTTTGAGATTGTTTTCTCGTATCGGAATTTTAGTTCCCTCATTTATTTTCTTTCCCCCAAGGCTTTAGGGATCCCGTTTCCCTCTGTAATACTCTACCGCGATATGGTGGGTATAGAGGCTCTTCTATCGGATCCCCTTTAACCGAAAGGGTGTTAGCGCATTTTTAATCATAAAAAATATAAAAGCATACCAAAAACATTTGAAAATACCAAAAACCTAAAAAAAAGAAAAGAACTAAAGTGTTGAGTGTTTCTTTTAGAAGCGTAGTTTGAGAGTTCGATTCGAACTACGTTGGCTTGATCCTCTTCCACGAGGTACGTAGTGCAGCTTGGGATCTTCATCCCAAGTCCAGCCAAACTTTGTAAATAAATGCTTTAACCCTTTTTCTTCAAAATCTTCCTCTAGAGTTAGGAGTTTGTCCTAGATAGAGAGTTTTAGAGTTAGGAGGTTGTCTTTTATTTGTTGTGTGCTTGTTTGTGTTGTTTTAGAGTTAGGAGTTTGTCTTTTGTTGTGTGCTTGTTGCGTGTTTGTGTTGGAGTTAGGAGTTTGTCCTAGCTAGGAGCGCCTCCGTCCGGTCAGTTGGCGATTTACATTGCCGACTGATGACTAGGTCTAAGATGCGTTAGTCAACCCTTTGTTTTCCTTAGGAAATACAACCTAGTTACACATAGGTTGTAGGAACCACCTGCATTAGCTTAGGGCTAACCTGCATTTAGTTAGGGCATATATGGTGTCCTAAAGTCTACAATTCACTGGAATTTAAATAATCGTTCGAGAAGCTTTAATAATTAGTCCGGTCTTTTAGATCGAGTCTAAGATAGAGGTCTAGGTGTCTTAGGCATCCTAGTTTAGAATAGGGGCGAAGAACTACGTTGCCTTGATTCTCGTGGAGGCGGGGATACGTAGGCTTCTTTGGATGAATATCAGACCATCCGAGGACTCGGGCTAAATCATTTAGAGTCTTAGGATTTGTTGTGTTATTATATTGTATATTTTGTTGTGTTTTCTTACTCTTTTTGTGCAGACCTTATACCTTTAGCTATAGCTTGCATGTGTTTGCACATCAGAATTTAGACACCCTTTAGGCATGTCACTCATAACCTAGCTATGCTTAAGCAACACATCTTTCATTTTATTTTATGGGTGCTTATTATCTTTATCCTCAGGAAATGCATACTTAGGTAGACGACTCCTGAGGATTGTTCTCATTTCACATGATTTTTGCCCAAAACTCTTCGAGGTTAATAATAAATGGCATAAGAGACCAAGTTTTCGCACTCGGGCGAATTGGGGGCGCTCTTCAGACCTTCTCCATTCGTCATCAGGCACGGACCTTTTGTATCTCTGGTTATCCATTGCAAACAGAGAATTTGTTTTGGTTCCATGGCGCATCCATGGATGGCGACTCTGAGTTATTTCTAGATATATCTTGGTTTCGAGCCCTGGCTCCGGATCAGGATGTATCTCTTTCCTTTTATATCGCCACTCATGCTATGTTGTGAGGGTGGCAGCAGTTTTGAGAGTTCCCTGGTAGAGCTCTCCTTCACGTTGTGGAGATCTTAGAGGATTGCAGGAGGGATCTCGCGTCCCTCGGTACCGTCCTCGGATCGGGGTCCACAATATTATGAAACAAAACCGAAACCGAACCGAATTTATTTTTAACCGAACCGAAATAACCGACCAAATTCGGTTCGGTCGGTTATAATCGATTAATGCACACCCCGAACTTCATCAACAATGTAAGGACCAGACCAGTTTGGTCTGAACTTCCCTCTGGGATCAAATATTGGTGCCTTGTAGGATTTCAGGACAAGATCTCCTGGTTTTAAGTCTCGGACCTTGACTTTCTTGTTGAAGGCTCTTTTGATTCTTCTCTGATACCCTTGGATGTGATATAAAGCTCTCAACCTCTTTTTATCTATCATTTGTAATTCTTGATGTCTGGCTCTAGCCCACTCAGACTCTGGCAGATTCGCTTCCATCATAACTCTTAGGGATGAGATTTTCAGCTCAACAGGGAGGACTGCTTCCATTCCATACACTAGAGAGTACGGAGTTACACCTGTAGAAGACCGGATCGATGTCCTGTAAGCCCATAAAGCAAAAGGAAACTTGTTCGACCAGTCTTTATAAGTCTCTGTCATCTTGCTGATTATAACTTTGATATTCTTGTTTGTTGCCTCTACAGCCCCGTTTGTCTGCGGTCTGTAAGGAGATGACTTATGATGCTTGATTTAAAACTCTTCGCACAGGTGCACTACCTCTTTCTTGAAATGAGATCCATTGTCAGAAATCAGTTCATGAGGTACTCCATATCTGCAAATGATATTCGCACTGATGAACTTCGCAACTGTATTGGAAGTTATGGAAGCAAATGAAGCAGCTTCTATCCATTTCGTGAAATAATCAATGGCCACCAAGATGTACTCGTGTCCACTTGACGATTTAGGATAGACTTTGCCAATGATGTCAATCCCCCATACTGAGAATGGCCATGGCGAGGTCATAGAATGCAGCTCTGACGGAGACACATGAATAAGATTCGCATTGACTTGACATTTATGACATTTCTTCACAAATGCGAAACAATCTGTTTCCATTGAGGGCCAATAGAAACCGAGTCTAAGGATCTTCCTTGATAACATTTTACCGTTCATGTGAGGGCCACAAACACCTTCATGTGTTTGTTCTATGAGCTCTGCAGCCTGATCTTCATCAACACACAGAAGCTGTATCCCATCAAACGACCTTCTGTACAATTCTTCACCACAGATGATGAAGTTGGTAGCAAACTTCTGAAGAGTTTTCCTCTCTTTGCTGGAAGCTTCAGGCTGATGCCCCTTGCCTGAAATGAAATTTCTAATGTCTATGTACCACGGTTTTCCATCTGGACATCTAGCAGATATCTCTATGGCATTCACATGCGCGGGAGCCCATTGCAACCTCACAGCCAAAGGTTGAACCTCCATTGTGGCAGAAATATCCAACATTGAAGCCAAAGTAGCCAGAGCATCAGCAAAGTGATTCCTTGTTCTCGACAGATGAGTAAAGGTGACATTCCTGAACTTACTGACCAGAGATGCAAAATAAGTGTGATATGAGATCAACCTCGCCTCTTTTGTTTTCCAATCCCCATTTATTTGACAAATGATCAGGTTTGAATCTCCGAACTGTGGACCCCGATCCGAGGACGGTGGTGAGGGAACGAGTCCCTAACACCCTCTGGATCATCCACATCGTGAAGGAGAGCTCTACCAAGGAACTCTCGAAACTGTTGCCACCCTCACAGCATAGCATGAGTGGCGATACAAAAAGAAAGAGATACATCCTGATCCGGAGCCAGGGCTCGAAACCAAGATATATCTAAAAATAACTCAGAGTCGCCATCCATGGATGCGCCATGGAACCAAAACAAATGCTCTGTTTGCAATGGATAACCAGAGATACAAATGGTCCGTGCCTGATGACGAATGGAGAAGGTCCGAAGAGCGCCCCCAATTCGCCCGAGTGCGAACACTTGGTCTCTTATGCCATTTATTATTAACCTTGGAGAGTTTCAAGCGAAAATCATATGAAATGGGAAACACGCATCTCCGAGAAAACGTCTATCTAATCATGCATGTCTCGTAGATGAAAATAAGCACACACAAAAGAACCGAAATAAATGTCACCTAATGATAACTAGGTTATGTGTGACATGCCTAATGTGTGTCTAAGTTCTGGTGGACGTGCACATGTAAGCTACAGCTAAAGGTAACGGATCAGTACAAGGAAGTAAGAAAACACATCAAAACATACAATAACAACACAACAAATCTTAACACTCTAAACGATTTAGGCCGAGTCCTCGGATGGTCTGATGTTCATCCAAAGAAGCCTACGTATCCCCGCCTCCACGAGAATCAAGGCAACGTAGTTCTTCGCGCCTATTCTAAGCTAGGATGCCTAAGACACCTAGACCTCTATCTTAGACTCGATCTAAAAGACCAGACTAGTTATTAAAGCTTCTTAAAACGATTATTTAAATTCCAGTGAATTGTAGATTTTAGGACACCCTATATGCCCTGTAGACACCCCATTTTGACCGTGCCCTAAACCCTTCCAATTTTATGCAAAACCCCATCAAACCAATGCTTTAGGACTCCAAATTTCTCCCCAAGGTAAGTTAGGGTCCCAGCTAGGTCCCCGCAAAATTTCGTCAAAATCCGAGTACGTTTGCCTAGCGAACGAGCAGAGAAAGGACCGTAGTGTAAACCAGAAAAGGGGGGTGAATTATCCTGGAACGGTGCAGAGCAGATTTTGAATAAGACACGATTGGATGGTGCGCCCATCAATTTTTCCGCCAATAGTGCGCCCATCAATATTGGTAGTGCCAATATCACCACCCAGTTTTTATAAAATAAAAAAATAATAATAATAAAATAAAAATCGATTTTACAGAGAGAGAGAGGAGAATCGTCGGTTTCTTTTACATATATAAATATATATATATAATATAAAATAAAAACCCATCATGATTGTCCCCCTTTTTTTCTTTTCTTGAGCCCGCACCTCCCATTTGACGAAAAAAAAAAAAAAAAAAAAAACCATCATCACTGTCCCCCCTCCCTTTCCTTTTTTTCTTCATTTCCCCCTCATTTTCTTCACCTACCACCCCTCTTTCGTCAAACCAGAATAATATAAAAAAAAAAAAAACCATTGGAGGAGTTCTTCTGGTCGCCAACCCTCTGCAGACAGAAAAAAAGAAAAGAAAAGAAGAAACGACAGTAGAAGAAAAACCAGAGGGGAGAGAGAGAGAGAGATCTGCAGAGGGGAGGGGGAGAGAGAGAGAGATCACCAGAGGGGAGAGAGAGAGAGAGAGAGAGAGGAGAGATCTGTAGAGAGAGAGAGAGGGAGAGAAAGAGAGAGAGAGAGAGTCTTCTCCTCCGGCAACCCAGCCGGAATCCGGCGAGGCCAAACCCATTTCCGACCGACCATCCACCGATCACCACCACCATCATCCGACCCTCCATCCACCACAGACCACCACCTCTTCTCCTCCGGCAACCCAACCGGATTCCGGCCACCTTCTCCGGCATCCTCCCAACCAACCACCGGAGCTCCACCGGCATCCACATCTCCTCCACCCCACCTCCAGCGGGCCCCACCTCCAGCGGGTCCCACATCAGCGGGTCCTACATCAGCGGGTCCCACATCAGCGGGCCCCACACAAGCACGACTCTGTCAATACCTTCCTGGATCTCTTGTTCCTCCTATAGCTGGCGTAAGTTCAATTTTTTTATTTTATAATTATTCATTCTTTGCACTACACGGGTCCCACATCAGCGGGTCCCACAGCGGGTCCCACATCAGTAGGTCCCACAGCGGGTCCCACATCAGCGGGTCCCACATCAGCGGGTCCCACATCAGTGGGTCCCACAACGGGTCCCAGCGGGTCCCACATCAGCGGGTCCCACAGCGGGTCCCACATCAGTAGGTCCCACAGCGGGTCCCACATCCGTGGGTCCCACAGCGGGTCCCACAGCGGGTCCCACAAGCGGGTCCCACAGCGGGTCCCACATCAGCGGGTCCCACAGCGGGTCCCACAACAGCGGGTCCCACAGCGGGTCCCACAACAGCGGGTCCCACAGCGGGTCCCACATCAGTGGGTCCCACATCGGCGGGTCCCACAGCAGGTCACACATCAGCGGGTCCCATAGCGGGTCCCACAACAGCGGGTCCTACTATGAATAGTAGTTTTGAATAGTACTTATAAATAGTAATTATGAATAGTAGTTTTGAATAGTACTTATAAATAGTAATTATGAATAGTAGTTTTGAATAGTACCTATAAATAGTAATTATGAATAGTATTTTTGAATAGTAATCTTGTATAGTAATTATAAATAGTAATTATAACAGTCTTCAGCACAGGAGTCAGTCCTTCAGTCAGTCCAGGAATTTTTCCTGTCATCATAGGGGTTAGGATTCTGTCCATCCTCCCATCAAGTTGTGATCTTTACCCGCTCCTGCAAGGTATAGGATGCTGTCCAACCCTTGCCGAGTTATTTTCCTGTTCGTTCCCCCGCAAAGTATAGGATGATGTCCAACCTTTGCGGGATTCCAGAAGTCTCCCTACCCTTATGATGATAGGATTTTATTCTCTGATGTCAAAAAACAACAAAAAAAACATTTCAAAAATACTTGAAAACAACAAAAACATTCCAAAAACACTTGAAAATTCAAAAACATCTCAAAACAATTCAAAATCCAAAAACATTTTAAAAATCAAAAATCTCAAAAAATCTTGAGTTATTTGCAGAGTAGTTAGGAATTCAGTCCGAACTACGTTGGCTTGATCCCTTTCAACAGGGTACGTAGTGCAGCTTGGGGTCCACATCCCAGGTCCAGCCAAACCTTTAAAAATAAACATTTCAAATATTCCAAAAAAATACAAAAAAACTTCAAAACCTTTTCAAAAAAAATCTTCCCCTAGAGTTAGGAGTCTGTCCTAGATATTTAGGGTGTTTTAGAGTTAGGAGTCGGTCCTGATTTGTATTGATATGGTGTGTCCTGTCGTGTGAGTGTCCCTAGAGTTAGGAGGCCTCAAGTCGATCGGTTAGACATTTAGTCGAACCGATGGCTAGACTAGGAAGCATATAGTCAACCCATGGTTTTCCTTAGAATGCACAGCCTAGATACACATAGGATATAGGGCCCACCTGCATTAGCTTAAGGCTAATCAACTTGCATTAGTTAGGGCATATAGAGTCCTAAAAATTACAATCCACTTGAATTTAAGCAATCGCACAAAAAACTTTAAACATCAGTCGAGTCTAGTGGATCGAGTCTAGGATAGCGGTCCTAGAGTTTTAGGCATCGTAGTTTAGAATAGGGCACCGAACTACGTTGGCTCTGATTCTTCCCGAGGCCGGGATACGTAGTGCAGCTAGGATGGATGGCCATCCTGGTCCGAGTCAAGTATTGCATTAGAGTCTAGGGCTTGTCGTGTCGGGTCATGTGTCGAGTCGTGTTGTGTTGTGTGTTTTGCTGTGTTTTCTTATTTTTATGTACAGATCCTATACCTTTAGCTGTAGCATGCATGTGTTTGCCCACCAGAACTTAGACACCAATCAGGCATGTCACTCATAACCTAGCTATTCTTAGGCGACATATCTTTCATTTCTTTTGTGTGTGCTTCTTATTCGTCTCCGAGACATGCATGATTAGCTAGACGTTATCTCGGAGATATTCGTTCCCATTTCGCATGATTTTTGCCCAAAACTCTTCAAAATTAATAATAAATGGCATAAGAGACCAGGTGCTAGCACTTGGGCGAATTGGGGGCGCCTAATCCCTTCCCCATTCGTCATCAGGCACGAACCCTATTTTATATCTCTGGTTATCCGTTGCAACAGAGCACAGCATGGGATCCAGGGCCCACTTCCTTGGATGGCGACTCTTCTTTGTTTAAGGTACGCCTCGAATCTGGGCTAGTCCCCGAATCGAGAGGTATCTCACTTTACATCGCCGCTCATGCTGTGAGGGGCACTCTTTCGAGAGTTCCTTGGTGGGGCTCTCCTTCACGTGGACGATCTCCTGAGACTCGCGTGGGGGCACGTCCCTCCACGCCCGTCCCGGATCTGGGTCCACAGACTGGCGACTCTGCTGGGGAAAACTTTGAAACATTGCCTAACTCTGTAAAAATGCCATTTTTAATTAATTTTGAGGAAATTTGGGCCAAAACCAAGTTAAATGGGAACTTTATCGTTAGAAATCCAGGGGCACCAAGTAGGTGCGTAAATAAAATAAAGGATTCACACACTGCACATCATGCATTATCATATTCTTTACTTCTTTATTTTCATTATTGGCCTCAGGGAATAGATATGACGCGCACCAGATGGGAGCCGTTGTATCTATTTCCGAGCTATGCGCCGGAGCTGCAGCCGTAGACACTGGGTGTGCTGGTGTTCTACAGCAGCCGATGAGCAATGAACATACTCTGTATAATGCTGGGTGTGCTGGCGTTATACATCAAGAGTATGGTCATAGGCATAGTACCCTGTAGAAATGCCTGGGCCCTACTTTCATTTCATTATATTATGTATATATATATTAGTTGCTCCCTTTAGAACCAAAATTAGGGAACCCTTGCTAGGACACTATATATATGTACTCATATAGGACGAACATATGTTGCTTACACATGTGAAGCCTAGAGTTAGGAGCCTTGTCCAATTTGTAGACTAGGGTAGCTCACCTTGCGTGGCTACAGCGCGGTCCTAGTACACTCATCAGTCTGTCATAAGTCGAGACCTCCTTGGCTCCGCTAGATTAGACTAGGGTTGGTGCCCCTGGTTAGGATGTATATATATGTATACATATTTGTTTTTAGATTAGGGTTTACTTCCTAGTTAAGTTTTCCTTCATAATCTAATCAATTATTCCTCTCTCTCCATTCTATGGATTATCATCAGATGCTTGGCTCTTTTAGCCATGATCTATCTCCCATGTGCTTGATCATTTGATTGATCCTGATCAGATGTACTCCGCATGTCGATTATGAGTCTATCTTGCCATTATCATTACCGGAGTGTGTTCTTGCTGAGAGCCCTGCTTTATCTTGACCATGACGGCATACTCTTCATGTTTAGTTGCTGAGACCCTCCTAGTATAGCCGTCATGCTGCCAATTTTTTTTCCCTTGAGCGTAATCATTATCCTTTTGGGTTCATTGACAAACTATGTGCTTACCTTACCACATCTCCTGGTATAGCCGTTATGCTGTCGAATTTTCTCCAAATACCTTGAGTGTGATCATCATCCTTTTTGGCTTGTTGACAAACCATGTACTTGCCGTACCACATCTTTATGTACAGTTGTTATGCTGTCGGATTTTACCCAACGGAAGGATGTATTGGTGCTACCTTTTGTCTCAACTTGCGCATTGCATTGCCATGTGATTAATTCTCATTGAGCTTAGTGTTTGTGGTGTCCATGAAAGGAGTCTTAGTCACTCGTCTGCCATCAACCCCAAAAGAGCTTTCATTTCTAAACTCGCTTGGTCTAGCCAGTCTGCTGTACCTTTTTCCTCTCACATTGCCCAGATGGCCGAGTACACTGAAAATCTCATCTTGACAGAAATGAGAGAGACGATGATGACATTCAAGACCTGATAGACAGGGATCCCCTCATTCTTCTTGAACTCAAGTGCTTCCAAGAACCCTACACCTAACCGTGTTGCACCTCCTACACCCACCATGGGAACCATTTCACCCATTCAACCCTTCATATATCTTACCACCTTTACCTGTACCACCTCTGGGCTGGAAAATGATTGGGAAGAGAAAAGAAAAATATCATACCAGAGAAAGCCTTGCCATTGTCAGGTGCCAAAGAACAATTTGAGCTGGGTCAACAGAAACCGAAGAGACCCTCCCTTCTGAGATTCTAACTCTAGGATTACTCTTTCCGATCATTATCGCCATTAATGAAGGCACGTTGTCCTTGAACTTTCAGCGCCAATCCGTTGCCTCCGATAAAGTGTCTCATCTTTGAAATTTGTTTTGAAGTGTGTATACCAACCCTCCTGTCAAAGTTGGTAAGTCTAACCATGTCAGTATCAATTCTAAGTATGTTGTGTTTACCGGTCTCTCTCATTGTGAGCCAATGTCCAATCTTTTGCTGAATTTGATGGAGAGCCTATCGTGGCGCATCAAAAATCATTGTATGTACTTCAAACATTCAATGAAAAGAACATTTGATTCCAGTGTCGTCAATATTCTTGTATATGTTCACTCTTGGATCTAATGTTAATAAACAAATTAAGACACCCTCCTCGAATGAGGATGCCGATGAAATTCTCCTCGAGATTTGAAAGATAATCAAACGAGAGGAAGAGCGTCGAGCAAAGCCACTTGAAGATGAAATTGATACCGTGGATAGTGGTATCGAAATCCGAAACTCGGGAAATAAGGATTGGCAAAATCTCCCGAAGAGTGCAAAGAGTCGATAAACCTATTTAGAGGGTTCAAGGAAGTGTTGCTTGGTCCTATGAGGATAAATCAGAAGCGTGCCTTGGCACTGTTCAACGTGAGTCACCCTCAGCTTCAGACATCAGGTCGAAAGAAAAAAAAATTCAAATGAAGAATATCAGACATCAAATGCAATGAATGAAAAATTGAGAGAAGACTTTCAGACAACAAAGTCATGAGCATAAAACATGAACCCCAAGAAGAATGCTTGGGCTATAAATTGTGATGGAATTTCCAGTTAAAACATTCCAGGTGTAGGGGCATTCCCCACATCCAAGCAAAAAAATAAAAATCAGAATGAACAAAGAAAAATAAGATAGAATCCAGAGAAGAAAGGAGAAGGGAGCATGCCCCACGTCAACTCCTCAAGAACGTCAGAATCGCAGGAAGCAGAGTCGATAAATGGATTGAAAATTTCAAAATCATCTTCAGCATTCATAGAAGACCCAGAGCCGTAGAATCCCGAATATCAGTGCGAGATCCCAAAGAAAAAGTGGGAATTCAATCAGTCTAGCTTGCACAGTGCAGATGAAGTCTTGCCAGGAAATGCCGCCAGACTCCTCAAAAAAAAGAGAAAGGAAAAAAGTTCAAAGCCATTGAACCTTAGCCATTCAAGAAGCTTGTATGCCAAAACATCAGAAGGCCATCCTTGGACGCCTGAGCCTTAAACGCCAAAAATCCCAAGTTCAAAAAAAAAAAAATCCTTTTGCGAACACCTTCGAGCCTCAACAAAATCAAACATTCTTTTCAAACACCCGCAAATTAGGGGCATTTCGGCCCGAACTACGTCTGACCTGATCCCCAACTCTTCGGGGGTACGTAGGCAACCTGATCAATTCAGGTTCGGTCAACCTTTGGGATAAAAATCAAATTATTCCCTTTCAACCTTTGGGATAAAAGTCAAATTATTCCCTTTCAACCTTTGGGATAAAAGTCAAATTATTCCCTTTCAACCTTTGGGATAAAAGTCAAATTATTCCCTTTCAACCTTTGAGCTTAAAAGCCAAATCATTCTGTTCCAAACCTCAGCGAACCACTCGAACCTGATCCTCCATTGTTGGGGTACTTAGGCAACCTGGCCAATCCAAGTCTAGTCGAAACTTTGAAATCCAAAAGAAATATCCAACCGTTTTGAACCCCGGCCCACTTAGAAAGTCCTTCTGGTGAACAAGCAGAGGTTCAAAGTCAAGAACAAAAAACGATGGAATCTGAAGACCCGCTAGGCTGAAAACCCGGGAGGGCGGTCTAGGCAAAATTTAGGGTCATTCACCCGCTAAGTTGACAACTGAAAAGTCAGCTTAGGCAAAAGTTAGGGTATCGAGCCCGCTGGATTGAAAACCCGAAAGGGCGAACCAGGCAAAAGTTAGGGCAAGCGGTCCGTCAGATTGAAAACCTGAAAAGGCAATCTGGTCAATGGCAATGACTTCCAGCAAAAAGTGAATCATTGAGGTGGAGAAACAGTCTTCAACCAGGGTAAAATCTCGGAGTCCAAGTAGTGCCAGCAAGCTTACTTTAACATTCCTCTAAACTGAGGGCATCGAAACCGAGCAATCCAAAAGGGATAATAACCATGACATAAACACCGAAAAAGGAGAGTTGTGCATCTTGACACGGTCTTCGAAATACTCTAAGAGTGGCTAAGCCATACCCTTAAAAAATGACACATCAGATCCAAGAGTGAGTCAAAAGTGAGTCGAGTCCTTGGAACAATGAGAATCTTCTTTGATTGAGTCCTTGGAAATCTGTTCCTCCTTCATATTTGTGTTCCCTCTCCTTGCGAAGTCCAAACTGTCAGATGCTGGAAGAATGGGAGCGTGTCATCCAAAATGCGAAGAAAATTCAGAGTAAATCCTGGTTTAGGTATCAGAAGGGGCGGGAGACATCTTGTTCAAACCTACCAGAGACCTTAAGCCTCCAAAAGTGAGCAATGCGAAAGAAGGGATTTTCAGACTCAGCCATCATGGTTATTGTCCTATTCTCTCCATACAAAAGAACTTTGCATCCTTGAGCCTTCATGAAATGAAGCATCTTTTCTTCAACCATCATTGTCCTGCCTCCTTAAAACTCCTGTCATGGAAACACAATATACTAGGGGCATCTTTTATGACTTGCGTCATAAAAGATATCAAGCACAAAAAGCAATCAGTGCCAATGTCTTCGGTAAGTTGAGATAAGAGATGTACGAGTATATCTCGAGCCAAACTTCAAACTTCTCAGACGAGTGCACTCTCTGAAAGGTCAACTTCCCCAGAAAATCAGTTTCCCAAGCAGAGTCTAGAATTTGCTCGCGCAGCCTTCAATCCCCGGCAAAATCAGAAAAATGGTCAATACTCAAAACCTCAGCAAGTTACCTGTGTCTGGTTCTCAGCAGAGATCACACACTCCTAACGTTCTCGGCAAGAGACAATCAATCATGTAATGGAATCGATCGAAATCTCGATTTCTTGAATCAAAATTGTTCCTCCTTGAGTTTCGTGTTCTTGATTCTTAGAGTGGTTTGATCATGATAGCTGTCTAATCATTCCGCCATGTTGATCTGTCAAGATGCTATCTTCCCAGATCCCAATTTAGGTTTGATCATGATAGCTGTCTAATCATTCCACCATGTTGATCTGTCAAGATGCTATCTTCCCAGATCTCAATTTAGGCTTGATCATGATAGCTGTCTAATCATTCCGCCATGTTGATCTGTCAAGATGCTATCTTCCCAGATCCCAATTTAGGTTTGATCATGATAGCTGTCTAATCATTCCACCATGTTGATCTGTCAAGATGCTATCTTCCCAGATCTCAATTTAGGCTTGATCATGATAGCTGTCTAATCATTCCACCATGTTGATCTGTCAAGATGCTATCTTCCCAGATCTCAATTTAGACTTGATCATGATAGCTGTCTAATCATTCCACCATGTTGATCTGTCAAGATGCTATCTTCCCAGATCCCAATTTAGGTTTGATCATGATAGCTGTCTAATCATTCCACCATGTTGATCTGTCAAGATGCTATCTTCCCAGATCCCAATTTAGGTTTGATCATGATAGCTGTCTAATTATTCCACCATGTTGATCTGTCAAGATGCTATCTTCCCAGATCTCAATTTAGGCTTGATCATGATAGCTGTCTAATCATTCCACCATGTTGATCTGTCAAGATGCTATCTTCCCAGATCTCAATTTAGACTTGATCATGATAGCTGTCTAATCATTCCACCATGTTGATCTGTCAAGATGCTATCTTCCCAGATCCCAATTTAGGTTTGATCATGATAGCTGTCTAATCATTCCACCGTGTTGATCTGTCAAGATGCTATCTTCCCAGATCCCAATTTAGGTTTGATCATGATAGCTGTCTAATCATTCCGCCATGTTGATCTGTCAAGATGCTATCTTCCTAGATCTCGATTTAGGCTTGATCATGATAGCTGTCTAATCATTCCACCATGTTGATCTGTCAAGATGCTATCTTCCCAGATCCCAATTTAGGTTTGATCATGATAGCTGTCTAATCATTCCGCCATGTTGATCTGTCAAGATGCTATCTTCCCAGATCCCAATTTAGGTTTGATCATGATAGCTGTCTAATCATTCCGCCATGTTGATCTGTCAAGATGCTATCTTCCCAGATCTCAATTTAGGCTTGATCATGATAGCTGTCTAATCATTCCACCATGTTGATCTGTCAAGATGCTATCTTCCCAGATCCCAATTTAGGTTTGATCATGATAGCTGTCTAATCATTCCGCCCTGTTGATCTGTCAAGATGCTATCTTCCCAGATCCCAATTTAGGTTTGATCATGATAACTGTCTAATCATTCCGCCCTGATCATCTGCCAAGATGCTATCTTCTCAGATCCAAATTCAGGTTTGCACATCTTCGACCTTTCGGTTCATTCGCAACCAGGTCAATCCTTTGAGTTTTGACTCATTCGCAGTCTCGCTCATATCCTCGGCCTTTCGGTTCATTCGCAACCAGGTCATAGGTTTGATCATGATAACTGTCTAATCATTCCGCCCTGATCATCTGCCAAGATGCTATCTTCTCAGATCCAAATTCAGGTTTGCATATCTTCGACCTTTCGGTTCATTCGCAACCAGGTCAATCCTTTAAGTTTTGACTCATTCGCAGTCTCGCTCATATCCTCGGCCTTTCGGTTCATTCGCAACCAGGTCATAGGTTTGATCATGATAACTGTCTAATCATTCCGCCCTGATCATCTGCCAAGATGCTATCTTCTCAGATCCAAATTCAGGTTTGCATATCTTCGACCTTTCGGTTCATTCGCAACCAGGTCAATCCTTGAGTTTTGACTCATTCGCAGTCTCGCTCATATCCTCGACCTTTCGGTTCATTCGCAACCAGGTCATAGGTTTGATCATGATAATTGTCTAATCATTCCGCCCTGATCATCTGCCAAGATGCTATCTTCTCAGATCCAAATTCAGGTTTGCATATCTTCGACCTTTCGGTTCATTCGCAACCAGGTCAATCCTTGAGTTTTGACTCATTCGCAGTCTCGCTCATAACCTCCACCTTTCGGTTCATTCGCAACCAGGTTATAGGTTTGATCATGATAACTGTCTAATCATTCCGCCCTGATCATCTGCCAAGATGCTATCTTCTCAGATCCAAATTCAGGTTTGCATATCTTCAACCTTTCGGTTCATTCGCAACCAGGTCAATCCTTTGAGTTTTGACTCATTCGCAGTCTCGCTCATATCCTCGACCTTTTGGTTCATTCGCAACCGGGTCAAAATCTTAGGTTTCCGACTCATTCGCAGTCAGGCCTGTTTTCTAATTTCTTGACTCATTCGCAGTCAAGTTAATCTCTTTGACTTCGGTTCGTTCGCAGCCAAGTCATAATTCTGGCCTTTTGGTTCATTCGCAACCGGGTCAAAATCTCGGACTCTTCGGCACATTCGCTGCCAAGTTCTCGCTGATTTCTTGATTCATTCGCAATCAAGATAATCTCCCTGACTTCGACTCCTTCGCAGTCGAGTCAATCTTTCAATTCTTAACTCATTCACAGCTAAAACCAAATTCCAGCCTTTTGGTTCATTCGCAACCAAGCTAAAATCTTAGACTCTTCGGCTCATTCGCTGCCGAGTTTCTTGCTGATTTCTTGATTCATTCGCAATCAAGCTAATCTCCCTGACTCTGACTCATTCGCAGTCGAGTCAATCCCTCACTTTATAGTTCATTCGCAACTAGGCCAGTATCCCTGATTTTGGCTCCTTTGCAGTCAAGTCAACCCTTCGCTTTTCGGTTCGCTCGCAACCAAGCAAATTTTGACCTTCCGACTCATTCGCAGTCAAGTCAATTCTCGGCTTCTGGTTCAATCGCTACCAAACCAATATCTTTCCCGGCTCTCTCGCAGCCAAATCAATCCTTTAAAGTTTTGCAAGAGAGGCTATCTCATCCATATATCCACTATTGAGTTACGAGTTCAAGAGAGGCTATCTCACCAGCGTTTGTGGAGTCAGAGTCCGGTGAAAGGCTATTTCACCATGTTATCTTTGTGAGTATCATTTTCAAAAATCCAAAACAAAAAAAAACAAAAAACAAAAAATCCAAAATTAAAAAAAAAAAAAAAAAAAAAAAAAACCCTCTGATTTTGGGCCAGTCAAAATGTGTTGTCTGTTCAGCTTTGACATTCGCGCGACAAGCACGCTCTGCCAAAGAGGGGCATCTGTAGACACCCCATTTTGACTGTGCCCTAAACCCTTCCAATTTTATGCAAAACCCCATCAAACCAATGCTTTAGGACTCCAAATTTCTCCCCAAGGTAAGTTAGGGTCCCAGCTAGGTCCCCGCAAAATTTCGTCAAAATCCGAGTACGTTTGCCTAGCGAACGAGCAGAGAAAGGACCGTAGTGTAAACCAGAAAAGCGGGGTGAATTATCCTGGAACGGTGCAGAGCAGATTTTGAATAAGACACGATTGGATGGTGCGCCCATCAATTTTTCCGCCAATAGTGCGCCCATCAATATTGGTAGTGCCAATATCACCACCCAGTTTTTATAAAATAAAAAAATAATAATAATAAAATAAAAATCGATTTTACAGAGAGAGAGAGGAGAATCGTCGGTTTCTTTTACATATATAAATATATATATATAATATAAAATAAAAACCCATCATGATTGTCCCCCTTTTTTTCTTTTCTTGAGCCCGCACCTCCCATTTGACGAAAAAAAAAAAAAAACAAAAAACCATCATCACTGTCCCCCCTCCCTTTCCTTTTTTTCTTCATTTCCCCCTCATTTTCTTCACCTACCACCCCTCTTTCGTCAAACCAGAATAATATAAAAAAAAAAAAACCATTGGAGGAGTTCTTCTGGTCGCCAACCCTCTGCAGACAGAAAAAAAGAAAAGAAAAGAAGAAACGACAGTAGAAGAAAAACCAGAGGGGAGAGAGAGAGAGAGATCTGCAGAGGGGAGGGGGAGAGAGAGAGAGATCACCAGAGGGGAGAGAGAGAGAGAGAGAGAGGAGAGATCTGTAGAGAGAGAGAGAGGGAGAGAAAGAGAGAGAGAGAGAGAGTCTTCTCCTCCGGCAACCCAGCCGGAATCCGGCGAGGCCAAACCCATTTCCGACCGACCATCCACCGATCACCACCACCATCATCCGACCCTCCATCCACCACAGACCACCACCTCTTCTCCTCCGGCAACCCAACCGGATTCCGGCCACCTTCTCCGGCATCCTCCCAACCAACCACCGGAGCTCCACCGGCATCCACATCTCCTCCACCCCACCTCCAGCGGGCCCCACCTCCAGCGGGTCCCACATCAGCGGGTCCTACATCAGCGGGTCCCACATCAGCGGGCCCCACACAAGCACGACTCTGTCAATACCTTCCTGGATCTCTTGTTCCTCCTATAGCTGGCGTAAGTTCAATTTTTTTATTTTATAATTATTCATTCTTTGCACTACACGGGTCCCACATCAGCAGGTCCCACAGCGGGTCCCACATCAGTAGGTCCCACAGCGGGTCCCACATCAGCGGGTCCCACATCAGCGGGTCCCACAACGGGTCCCACATCAGTGGGTCCCACAACGGGTCCCACAGCGGGTCCCAGCGGGTCCCACATCAGCGGGTCCCACATCAGTAGGTCCCACAGCGGGTCCCACATCCGTGGGTCCCACAGCGGGTCCCACAGCGGGTCCCACAAGCGGGTCCCACAGCGGGTCCCACAACAGCGGGTCCCACAGCGGGTCCCACAACAGCGGGTCCCACAGCGGGTCCCACAACAGCGGGTCCCACATCAGCGGGTCCCACATCGGCGGGTCCCACAGCAGGTCACACATCAGCGGGTCCCACAGCGGGTCCCACAACAGCGGGTCCTACTATGAATAGTAGTTTTGAATAGTACTTATAAATAGTAATTATGAATAGTAGTTTTGAATAGTACTTATAAATAGTAATTATGAATAGTAGTTTTGAATAGTACCTATAAATAGTAATTATGAATAGTATTTTTGAATAGTAATCTTGTATAGTAATTATAAATAGTAATTATAACAGTCTTCAGCACAGGAGTCAGTCCTTCAGTCAGTCCAGGAATTTTTCCTGTCATCATAGGGGTTAGGATTCTGTCCATCCTCCCATCAAGTTGTGATCTTTACCCGCTCCTGCAAGGTATAGGATGCTGTCCAACCCTTGCCGAGTTATTTTCCTGTTCGTTCCCCCGCAAAGTATAGGATGATGTCCAACCTTTGCGGGATTCCAGAAGTCTCCCTACCCTTATGATGATAGGATTTTATTCTCTGATGTCAAAAAACAACAAAAAAAACATTTCAAAAATACTTGAAAACAACAAAAACATTCCAAAAACACTTGAAAATTCAAAAACATCTCAAAACAATTCAAAATCCAAAAACATTTTAAAAATCAAAAATCTCAAAAAATCTTGAGTTATTTGCAGAGTAGTTAGGAATTCAGTCCGAACTACGTTGGCTTGATCCCTTTCAACAGGGTACGTAGTGCAGCTTGGGGTCCACATCCCAGGTCCAGCCAAACCTTTAAAAATAAACATTTCAAATATTCCAAAAAAATACAAAAAAACTTCAAAACCTTTTCAAAAAAGATCTTCCCCTAGAGTTAGGAGTCTGTCCTAGATATTTAGGGTGTTTTAGAGTTAGGAGTCGGTCCTGATTTGTATTGATATGGTGTGTCCTGTCGTGTGAGTGTCCCTAGAGTTAGGAGGCCTCAAGTCGATCGGTTAGACATTTAGTCGAACCGATGGCTAGACTAGGAAGCATATAGTCAACCCATGGTTTTCCTTAGAATGCACAGCCTAGATACACATAGGATATAGGGCCCACCTGCATTAGCTTAAGGCTAATCAACTTGCATTAGTTAGGGCATATAGAGTCCTAAAAATTACAATCCACTTGAATTTAAGCAATCGCACAAAAAACTTTAAACATCAGTCGAGTCTAGTGGATCGAGTCTAGGATAGCGGTCCTAGAGTTTTAGGCATCGTAGTTTAGAATAGGGCACCGAACTACGTTGGCTCTGATTCTTCCCGAGGCCGGGATACGTAGTGCAGCTAGGATGGATGGCCATCCTGGTCCGAGTCAAGTATTGCATTAGAGTCTAGGGCTTGTCGTGTCGGGTCATGTGTCGAGTCGTGTTGTGTTGTGTGTTTTGCTGTGTTTTCTTATTTTTATGTACAGATCCTATACCTTTAGCTGTAGCATGCATGTGTTTGCCCACCAGAACTTAGACACCAATCAGGCATGTCACTCATAACCTAGCTATTCTTAGGCGACATATCTTTCATTTCTTTTGTGTGTGCTTCTTATTCGTCTCCGAGACATGCATGATTAGCTAGACGTTATCTCGGAGATATTCGTTCCCATTTCGCATGATTTTCGCCCAAAACTCTTCAAAATTAATAATAAATGGCATAAGAGACCAGGTGCTAGCACTTGGGCGAATTGGGGGCGCCTAATCCCTTCCCCATTCGTCATCAGGCACGAACCCTATTTTATATCTCTGGTTATCCGTTGCAACAGAGCACAGCATGGGATCCAGGGCCCACTTCCTTGGATGGCGACTCTTCTTTGTTTAAGGTACGCCTCGAATCTGGGCTAGTCCCCGAATCGAGAGGTATCTCACTTTACATCGCCGCTCATGCTGTGAGGGGCACTCTTTCGAGAGTTCCTTGGTGTGGCTCTCCTTCACGTGGACGATCTCCTGAAACTCGCGTGGGGGCACGTCCCTCCACGCCCGTCCCGGATCTGGGTCCACATGCCCTAACTAAATGCAGGTTAGCCCTAAGCTAATGCAGGTGGTTCCTACAACCTATGTGTAACTAGGCTGTATTTCCTAAGGAAAACAATGGGATCACTAGCGCATTCTAGACCTAGTCATCAGTCGGCGATTGTAGACACCCCATTTTGACCGGACCCAAATTCGTAGCATTGGTGTGAAACCTTGTCAAATCAGTGAGCTGGGATCCCAAATTGAACCCTAGGGTAGCTTAAGGTCTCCGTAAAATTTCGTCGAGATCCGAGCGCGTTTGCTTAGTGAACGAGCCAGGGCAGTGTGCGTAGTACGAATCCAAAAGGGGGAGTGATTTATCCTGTAGTGGGCCAACCCAAACAATAATGGGACAAATTGACGAGCGCGCCAATCAATTTTTGTGCGCCCATCAATTTCCGGAGTGCCATTATCAGCAGCTTTTCAAAGGTTATAAAAAAAATAAAATAAGGGGATTCAGGATTTTTCGCAGAGAGAGGGAGAGAAGAAGGAAAAACCCAGATCTCAAAACCTTACCCTTATTCCTCATTTTCCGATCATCTTCCCCAAGGTTCCGGCCGTATTCCAACCAAAATCTGGTCATAATATCTTTTTTGTTTCTTCCCTAGATCTAAACTCATTCCATCACTTCTCAGCCACCACAACCTCTCTTCTCCGACCGTTTCTCCGGTTCAAGCTCCGGCTGAAACTCCGGTTAGTTTATTTTTGAAATTTTCCTCTTCGATTTTCTTTTATTCATCATCTTCTCCACAGAAAATCTCAGATCTGAGGAGTGAGAGGGAAAAAAGGGTTTGCAGAGAGGCTTTGAGAGAGAGAGAGAGAGAGAGAGAGAGATCTGAGGGAGAGCAGAGGAGAAAATCCCCAAACTTTTTTAAAAAAAAATTTTCTCTGGCTGCTTGACCGTAGTTCTGACCAATCCGGCCATTGCAACCCTAAAACCGATGGAATTCATTGATTCTTTCTCTCTTAACCTAGATCTGATCTTTTTCCCTACCAGATCCATTATCACCACCACCTCTAATTTTTAGATCTGGTGATTTACCCCATAAATCGGGTCATTTACCTCATAGATCTGTTAAACCTCCATTAAAACCGACCATGTCACCGGAGTTTCGACCGTCTCACCGATTCTTATCTTCTCCGGCAAGATCCGTTATCTCTTTTGCTGGAAATCCTAAATCCATGTTTTCAAATCTCAGATCGAAGCCCTATTTCAACTTAAAACTCATTTTCTGCACTGTGAGCTTTAGATTGGTTGTTGAAACCCTAACTGCGAAGAAAAAGTAGAAGAGATTGTTGATCTCTATTTGACAAATTTGTTCGAGCACTCAGTTCTCTTCTCTGAAAGCTATTGCATGAAGAGCAGAAGAGGCATATTGGATCAGAGCATTTCCGAGGTTGAAATAGAAAGGTAAAAGAAGCATCAAGGGCGAAATGGAATTTGTATAGTCATGAAAAATTGTGGTTTCCATGTTAAGATAAGTAGCTTTTACCAGCTTGTTTTCTTGTTTTCATGCATATTTCCATATGGATTTAGACCTCTTATATTCAGAGCATCTGCAATGTATGTTTCAATTACAATTCAGCCCTGTTTCGGACACAGTCCAGTTCATCAATTCTGCCCTGTTTTGGTATGGGTTCAGCATATTTTCTGCACAATAGTTCGGCCCTTTGCACATTAATAGCACTGTATGTATTAGTGATGGCACCAAGTCAATCCTCTTCACATCAGTAGCATTGCATATAATGGCAAGTTCAATCATGAATCTGTCCATGTTTTTGGGACCTTTCACTGTTTTGGCTATGTAGGGTCAGTACTTCATATGAGAAAATAAGGAGAAGTGGTTGGGATATTTCTGTTGTGGATGAATTTTGGTTTGAACTATAACCTTGCAAAAATATATAATCCCCACCTCATATGAATAAATAATTTTGTCATATGATTCATGATATGGACAATGGTTTGTTCGGGGATTCTTTGTGGTGTTGTCTTTGGTGCATAATGTGTGAGAATGCGTGTAGCTGTGGTCTAATCAAGTAAGAATCTTGGGTTGTAGTTATAGCTCCCTATGTTTAAATTCCCTATCACGGCAATGCCCCAGCTTGCTTATGAAAAATTAGGAGGAGGAGACCATGTCTCGAATCTAGGGTCAAATGACGTTAAGTTGATCATTTGAAGTGACTGTGCTGGTGCTTTTGCATGAGAATATAGCATAAGGATGTTATGACATTCTGAATGGTTTATTTTTCTTTTGACTTCTTATGAAATTAGAAAGTAGTAATTAGAGTGTTGCTATTTGTTTTTATGATAGGGTCTAACCTGTAGTTCCCTTCCATTGCAAAGGGGCGATGAAGGCGATAGCCCAAGCCCATCTTTAGGGGACTCGCTCAATCCAAGTAGCGCTCCCCTCTTTTGTTTAGTAGGCCTACCCAACCTTTTGGATTTCTTTTAACCATTTTTTTTAAAAGAACCCTTCTCTGGGCAATGATAAGGTTACTTGGAGCCCATCTTTGTGTGTGTTTGGGAGACCCGCCCGGTCTCATTCTCTCGCTAGTTCTCCTCTCTGTGCGTCGTTTGGTTTTTGGGAGAACACCCTACTCGGCTTGGCTTCATACTCCTACCCTTATGGGCTACTGGGCGCACATTTGTTGCACCCTAGGGCTAAGCAGCTGTCCGGCCCGGCCCGGCTGGGTGTTTTACCTCTGCCAAATGTGCAAATTCTTGTTCCTTTTCTTTTAGGGAGTCTCTGACTCATTTATCCTTTAGTTGGTGTTAGTGGAGTCTTTGACTCATGTTCCTTTTCTTTTAGGGAGTCTCTGACTCATTTATCCTTTAGTTGGTGTTAGTGGAGTCTTTGACTCGTGTTTCCTTTTCTTTTAGAGAGTCTTTGACTCATCTATCCTTTAGTTAGTATTAGTGGAGTCTTTGACTCATGTTTCTTTCTCTTTTAGAGAGTCTTTGACTCGTCTATTCTTTAGTTGGTGTTATTGGAGTCTTTGACTCATGTTTCCATTTCTTTTAGAGAGTCTTTAACTCGTCTATTCTTTAGTTGGTGTTAGTGGAGTCTTTGACTCGTGTTTCCATTTCTTTTAGAGAGTCTTTGACTCATTTATCCTTTAGTTGGTGTTATTGGAGTCTTTGACTCGTGTTTCCATTTCTTTTAGAGAGTCCTTGACTCATTTATCCTTTTAGTTGGTATTGTTAGAGTCTTTGACTCATATTCCTTTTCTTTCAGAGAGTCTTTGACTCACTTGTCCTTTGCGGTGTTATTAGAGAGTCTTTGACTCATTTGCTCTTATAATGGTATTATTAGAGCCTAGTTTCCCCTTTTAGCCCTAGGATTTGGCCATAGGGTGTTGTTTTTGTATTTTCCCTCCGGTCTTTGACCAAGAGGGTGAAAACATCAGAAACCTATAATCCAAAAATATCGAAACATTTGAATTGTTTTAAAATGTTCTGAGTGTAGTTAGAGAGTTCGTTTCGAACTACGTTGGCTTGATCCTCTTCCACGAGGTACGTACTGCAGCTTGGGATTTATATCCCAAGTCCAGCCAAACTTTTTGTAAATAATGTTTTAAACCTTCTTCAAAAACCTTAAAAATCTTGTTTTCAAAAGATCTTCCTCTAGAGTTAGGAGTTTCTCCTAGATAGAGAGTTTTAGAGTTAGTGTTTTTCTTTCGATAGGTTGTTTGATTGTTTGTTTGTTGTGTGTTTGTTTTAGAGTTAGGGGTCTGTCCTAGAGTTATAGGAGCGCCTCCGTCCGGTCAGTCGGCGATCCACATCGCCGATTGATGACTAGAGTAGGATACGCTAGTCCACCCTTGGTTTTCCTTAGGAAATACAGCCTAGTTACACATAGGTTGTAGGAACCACCTGCATTAGCTTAGGCCTAATCTACATTTAGTTAGGACATGCAGGGTGTCCTAAAATCTACAATTTACTGAAATTTAAATAATCGTACAAGAAACCTTAATAACCGGTTCGGTCTTTTAGATCGAGTCTAGGATAGAGGTCTAGATGTATTAGGCATCCTAGCTTAGAATAGGCGCGAAGAACTGCGTTGCCTTGATTCTCGTGGAGGCGGGGATACGTAGGCTTCTTTGGATGAATACCAGACCATCCGAGGACTCGGGCTAATAATTTAGAGTCTTAGGATTTGTTGTGTAGTTATTGTATGATTTGATATGTTTTCTTACTTTCTTGTACTGATCCTATACCTTTAGATATAGCTTGCATGTGTTTGCACATCAGAACTTAGACACACATTAGGCATGTCACCCATAACCTAGTTGTGCTTAGGTGACACATTTTTCATTTTATTTTATATGTGTTTATTATTTTTATCCTCAGGAAATGCATGCTTAGGTAGACGACTCCTGAGGATTGTTCCCATTTCACATGATTTTTTACCCAAACTTCTTTGGAGTTAATAATAAATGGCATAAGAGACCAAGTGCTTGCACTCGGACGAATCGGGGGTGCTCTCAGACCTTCCCCATTCGTAACCAGGCACGAACCCATATATATTTCTGGTTATCCATTGCACAGAGGATTTGATTTTAGGGTTCCATGGCATATCCATGGATGGCGACTCTGAGTTTATTTTAGGTATGTCTCGGTTTCGAGCCCTGGTTCCGGATCAAGACATATCTCTTTCTTTTTATATCGCCACTCGTGCTATGCTATGAGGGTGGCATCCATTTTGAGAGTTCCTTGGTAGAGCTCTCCACACACGTGGATGATCCAGAGGGTGTTAGGGACTCGTTCCCTCGCCGTCCTCGGATCGGGGTCCACAGCGATGTGAATTGCCAACTGACCGGACGGAGGCGCTCCTATAACTCTAGGACAAACCTCTAACTCTAAAACAAGCACACAATAACCATAACAAATCAAAGACAAATCCCCTAACTCTAAAAGAAACTCTTTATCTAGGAGAAACTCCTAACTCTAAAGGAAGAGCTTTTTGAAAACACAGTTTTAAAGAAAAAAGGTTAAAATATATTTATTTTCAAAGTTTGGCTGGACTTGGGATGAAGATCCCAAGCTGCACTACGTACCTCGTGGAAGAGGATCAAGCCAACGTAGTTCGAAAATCGAACTCTCCTAACTAAAACCTAACACTCCAAATGATTTAAGGGTTTTTAATGTTTTTCAAATGTTTTTGATATTTTTTTAAAGTTTTCAAATGTTTTTGAGTTTCAAATTTCTAATGGTTTTAGATTTTAAAGCTTTTCCAATGCTCTGAATCTTTAAATGCTTTCAATCTTAAAGGGAACACGCAAGTAACACCACAAACTAGGGCAAAGCCCTAAATCTAAAGGGGAAACCCCAAATAAGCAACTAACGTCTCAAAGAGACAATCCACAACAAGAAAGTCAGTGCCCTAAGAAGAGAGAAAACAATCTAAGATCCCAAGCAGGGAAGGCTCTAATAAGATTGAGTTAGTCTCTAATCAAAGCGGAGTAATGACAACTCTAAAGGAGAAACTCCAGACTAATAACACTAGGGAGGAAGTACAAATGAGTCAGAGACTCTCTAATAACACTGCCAAGTCAAAGACTCGCTCTAAAGGAGGAGGTCACTCTAACATGAGGCTAGGTAAGCCTCCTAAAGGGGAAACTCTCTATATGAGACAATGCTTGTCTCTGAGACACAAATGACGCAAACATCTGATGAGACTGGGCAAGTCTTCTATATACAAAGGAGGGGTATGCTACTTGGACTGAGCAAGTCCCCTAAAGATGGGCTTAGGCTAGCGCCTTCATCGCCCCCACTATGAGGGAACCTCCATAGGGTTTCACATACGACTACAGGACCAAGGGAAATTCAACATGTACCTTCTTGACTCGGGGAACCGACATGAAGACAAGGACTGAAAATTAGTAAATTAATTTGGGGTCCTCGTCTCAAGATATTGAAGAAGAGAGTATTGACACAACTCTCCAAGCCCTAACAGAGGAGACTTCGTGTTGTAGCACTGAGGTCGACTATAACACAAGCAGATTTGGAATAGAATGAACGAGAACCATACTATTGTGAAATCATGGCATACAAATTTTAATGTCTTGATCAAAACATATGTTACACTGATCACTCCAAAGACTACCAGATTCCAAGTTTCTACAGATCAGCAAACTATTTTCATAGATTTCAGGAAGAAATTATACAAATCCACCATGGGAGAGTAAACATTTTGATTATTGTATCATTCAAAGCAAGATTAGGCCCAAAAATTGTTTTCTACAAAGCCACTGATCAAAAGCTATTCATGAATTGCATACAACACACGACTGAAAATATCTAAAGGAGGAAAAGTACAACCAAATTGCATAATTCAGAACCTGTCTAAGAATCAAATCTCCAAAATGTAAATGAATGGTAATCTTATCAAGGAAATCACCGCGAGAAATGCAACAACATGCAACTTTAATAGACCAAACATACCATAAGATCATCAAAAGATCGTACCATAAAAAAATTCAGTTGAACCCTCGACATGGGTCTCCTGTGAAATCAGATGATACTTGTATCATCTGATTTCCTACATCAATTAGGCATACATCACCTCCCCCTCCATTTTCAATAGATTTTCAAACAAAAATTACAAATATGATGAGCTGAAGCAGAGCATTACCTGTATTGGGGAAAAATTGCCATCGTTAAATGCTCACCGGAGCATCGGTGCCGGCATTGGAAATGATAGAAGAGAAGTTGATGGCGGAGCTCGGATCCACCGAAATTTGGTGTCCAAAATAGGCAAAAATGGTCGGCAATGGGGGTACAGATGAAGGCTGTGAAACAAGTGGATGAAATAGAGGCCTGCACTACTACCCGGAAATGATGGAAATGGAGGTTGGAAATGGCCCAAAATCTGATGGAAAATGGGGAAAAAAGTGGACAGAAAGCTGATGGAAAAAAAAAAAATAGGGACGAGAATTGCAAGAAATCTGATGTGAAATGGGCTGTAAAATTGACGAAATTAGTGGTGTTTGGGCCTGCAAAACAGAGGAAGAATGGGGTGGAAGAAAATGGCCGGTGGCTTGATCTTTTCCCCTTTCTCTACTCCCTATTGGCGGCTGCCAAGGAGGCTCTTGTTTGAAGAAGAAATGAAGAAGCCTCTGTTACAGAATGGATTTTAAGAGAGGGTAGACAAGGAGGGTTTGGTGGTGAAAGAAAGGGCAGAGGAGATGGAGGTGGGTTTGATGGAATGGGTGGAGGGTAGCTGGCCAGTCGGAATCCATGGAGGCTTACCGGAGAAAATGGGTTTTGGCCGCGGATTTGATGGAGATGTAAAAATAAAATGGGTTTGGGTGGTGGAGAGGGGTTCTGATGGAGGCGGCCGGCCGGAATTTATGGGATATGGGCCGGAGAAGAAGGTAGAAATGGGTTTCAAGATCTGGAATAAGGGTTTGATGGTCTGAAATAAAGGAGATGGAGGTGATGAAGTAGTGGTGATAACCGGTCGGAGATGGGGACCGTGATGGTGGAGATGACAAAGATCATGGCTGAAATCGGGTAGGGTCGGTGGTGTAGATTCTCCTCTCCTCTCTCCCCTCTCTGCAAATCCTCTCTTCTTTTTTCTAAAAATGGGTTTGGGTTTCTACCGGGGTTAGAGATATGGGTTTTGAAGTGGTGGGCTTGGAGGTGGGGAAATGGGGTTTTAATAATGGTTTGATGGTGCTAGCCGGCCGGGGTTAATGGTGGATGGTCGGATTCCGGCGAGAATCCGACCGGAGAAGAAGGGGGTTTCGCCGGATTAATGGAGGGGAAATGAGGAGAGGTTTTAGATGATGGCTGGTTTTAATGGTGAAGAGGGTGGCGGTCGGAGGTGGCACGGCCGGAGTAGATGGAGGTGGGTTTGGGTTTCGAATTGGGGGAAAAGGAGATGGAAGGAGTGGGTTTGGGTCGGTGGCTGAGAAGGAGGAGAAGAGAAGGGTTTGAAAGGGTGGAAATGGAGGTGATGGTTGGGTCGGTGGTCGGAGGTGGCACGGCCAGAGTGGGGACCGGAGATGGTGAGGATGGCGGTGGGGGTTGGTGGCTGTGATGGGAGATGGTGGTCGGATCTCCGATTGGAGGTGGTGGCTGTGAAGAAAAAGAAGAAGAAGATGGCGGTGGTAGTGGCCGATCGGAGCTCCGGTAGTGATGCCGGAGAAGATGGTGAAACTCCTCTCTTCTTTCTCTGCTCTCTCCCTCTCCCTCTGTCTTTTTTAGAGAGAAAAATGAGGCGCCTCCTCATGCCCTAATTCAGTTTGGTATTTAAAGGGAAATGATAAATTCTCACCCCCCAATCTTTCATGGACAGCCCCTTTCTTGAGTAATTCACTCCCCTTCTATGGGTTGATATAGGCATAAACTTGGCTTGTCATTTCGTCCATTTTCTATCCAATTGCCATGAAATCTTGTTGTGGTATCCTTGGGGCCATTGATAATCTCTCGGGAATTTCGCGCCCGCAAATGCGCACAATAGGGTGGTAGAAGCTCAGGTTCTCCTCATTTGGACCCACTCTCTCGAGATTTTATTCAACTTCAAGAGTTTTATTCGACTGGGCCCGGTCAAAATGGGGTGTCTACAAGCATCTGTAGAAACCAAGATATGATCATATCATCGTGGTTCGAGTCATACGACTGATAAATGTTATACTCTGAAGCATAAAGTGCAAGATATGATCGATGAAGACGAGCTCAGTATTGAAGAGCCTTTCGATGCTCATGTTGTCCCGCCGCTAGCTTCGATAAATGTCATTTCTACTGAAGGACCAATCTTGGATCCTGCATCTCTCATTCACCATATTTCTGAGACGCCACTTGTCCCATCAAACACTCGATTTGTAGAAGAATTTGTTGAGAGGACTATACTTGTCAGAATGAAAAACTGGATGGTCAAGCTCTTCGGTCAGATGGCTATGCTAACTGAGGAAGTAAGAGAGATGAAAATTCAGATGCAGCACTTGTCCATTAAATGTGACTCTGTTCCAAAGCAACTTATTGATATGGGTACTATGACAGAAGAGGTGTGGACCCCGATCCGAGGACGGCGGCGAGGGAACTGGTCCCTAACACCCTCTCTGGATCATCCACGTGTGAAGGAGAGCTCTACCAAGGAACTCTCAAAACGAATGCCACCCTCATAGCATAGCACGAGTGGCGATATAAAAAGAAAGAGATATGTCTCGATCCGGAACCGAGGTTCGAAACCGAGACATACCTGAAATAAACTCAGAGTCGCCATCCATGGATATGCCATGGAACCCTAAAATCAAATCCTCTGTGCAATGGATAACCAGAAATATATATGGGTTCGTGCCTGGTTACGAATGGGGAAGGTCTAAGAGCACCCCCAATTCGTCCGAGTGCAAGCACTTGGTCTCTTATGCCATTTTTAGTAACTCCAAAGAAGTTTGAATAAAAATCATGTGAAATGGGAACAATCCTCAGGACTCGTCTACCTAAGCATGCATTTCCTGAGGATAAAAATAATAAACACAATAAAATGAAAGATGTGTCACCTAAGCATAGCTAGGTTATGAGTGACAAGCCTAATGGGTGTCTAAGTTCTGATGTACAAACACATGCAAGCTATAGCTAAAGGTATGAGATCAGTGCGAAAAAATGAGAAAAACATATCAAATCATACAATAACTATACAACAAATCCTAAGACTCTAAATTATTAGCCTGAGTCCTCGGATGGTCTGGTATTCATCCAAAGAAGCCTACGTATCCCCGCCTCCACGAGAATCAAGGCAACGTAGTTCTTCGCGCCTATTCTAAACTATGATGCCTAAGACACCTAGCCCTCTATCCTAGACTCGATCTAAAAGACCGGACTAGTTATTAAAGTTTCTTATATGATTATTTAAATTCCAATGAATTGTGGATTTTTAGGACACCCTATATGCCCTAACTAAATGCAGATTAGCCCTAGGCTAATGCAGGTGGTTCCTACAACCTATGTGTAACTAGGCTGTATTTCCTAAGGAAAACTAAAGGTGGACTAGCGTATCCTACTCTAGTCATCACTCGGCGATGTGGATCACCGACTGACCGGACAGAGGCGCTCCTATAACTCTAGGACAGACCCCTAACTCTAAAACAAGCACACAGCAAACAAACAATCAAACAACCTATCAAAAGAAAAACCCTAACTCTAAAACTCTCTATCTAGGAGAAACTCCTAACTCTAGAGGAAGATCTTTTGAAAACAAGATTTTAAAGGTTTTTGAAGAAGGTTTAAAACGTTTATTTACAAAAAAAGTTTGGCTGGACTTGGGATGTAAATCCCAAGCTGCACTACGTACCTCGGAAGAGGATCAAGCCAACGTAGTTCGAAACGAACTCTCTACCTATCAAACATTTACAGCAAATCAACCATTTTTTATGTTTTAAGTTTCTAATGTTTTTGAGATTTTTAATGATTTCAATGTTTATGGATTTTAAAATTTTTGATGTTTTCACCCTTTTGGCCAAAGACCGGAGGGAATATACAAAATAACACCCTAGGGACAAACCCTAGGGTGAATAAGGGAAACTATGCTCTAATAATACCGTTATAAGAGCAAATGAGTCAAAGACTCTCTAATAACAGCACAAAGGAAGCAACCGAGTCAAAGACTCTCTAATAAAAGCAACTAGAGAATAAATGAGTAAAAGACTCTTCAAAAGAGAGCAAATGAGGGATATAAGAGTCAAAGACTCTTCAAAGAGAGCAACTGAGGGATACGAGAGTCTAGGGCTGGCAATTTCACCCGAAAAAGCGGGGATCCGCCCCGCCCCGCCCCGTTTGGGGAGGGGATTCCCCGATTTGAGAGGGGAAGGGGAAGGGGATGGAGTTGTCCCCGCCCCGACCCGACCCGCTACGCCCCGCTAATCAAATAATCAATGCCATTTTTTTTTGTAAATTTTTAAGTTTTTTTTTTTAAGGAAAACTACTATAAACTCTGTGGATCGGCTACAAGATTCCCCCAAACATAAACTTAGCTTGTCTTTTCCTTTTAATTAGCTTCTGAGAGCATTTTGGGAACTATAATAACCTTTTCACAGATGTTGAAATAATAAAGACAAGCTGAGACGCTGAGTGTATGCAATTATCAAAAATCATAGTGCCAACAGGCCCAATATCGGTGGCGAAAATAAAATAATAAATTGCATTTTTATTTTGGTTAGGGACTTAGGGAGTTAGGGTTTCCTTAATTCCTTCCCACGAAAGAAACGGCTTAAAACTGATCTGAACGATCCTAGCCCCACAATAAAAATGTACAATTTATTTGTGGGAGATGATTTTTCGCCCCCTAGTTGTGGATCAGCTAATCTCAAATCTAGTAGGCGGTGGCCAAAGGCCCAAAGTGCCAATTGCCAAACCATACCAACAGCTCGGATCACCTTGCGTGTGTGCCACGTACCACATTACTACATTAGATCACAAAAAACAACAACCCAGAACATGACTCGCTTCGGATGATCTGGATTGTTCATTTGCTAGTCCCTAATTTGGTATGGTATTGAACGGCCAAAAATCATCCCAAATTAGATGGTTCTATCATTTCCCCAGTAATTAGATTGAGATGTATCATTTCCCCACTCCCCAGTAAATCAGTAATTAGATGGTATGACTATGGTATTGAACGGCCTTCATAGAGACTGAGAGACACAACACATAGAATATCAAATGGACACTAAAATAATAGGGATAATTACATTTACACCCCCTCTAGTTTCTGACACATCCACTTCCACCCCTATAGTTTAAAATGTGACAAATACACCCCTGTAGTTTCAATTTGTTTAATGTAGGAATCAGGAGAATTCCCTTTGTTTCCGAAGGATGCGGGGCGGGGCGGGGAGGGGAGGGGATTTTGTCCCCGAAGGATGCGGAGAGGGGAAGGGGAAGGGGAAGGGGATTAGATATTCCCCGCGGGGAGGGGAGGGGGATTCCCCACCATCCCCGCAAAGGGGAAGGGGAAGGGGAGGGGGAAAATTCCCCGCAGAGGGGAAGGGTTAGGGGACCCCAACATCCGGCCCCGACCCGCCCCGTTGCCAGCCCTACGAGAGTCAAAGACTCTTCAAAAGGAGCAACAGAGAGATACAAGAGTCAAAGACTCTTCAAAAGGAGCAACTGAGAGATATAAGAGTCAAAGACTCTTCAAAAGAGATGGAAACCCAAGTCAAAGACTCCACTGACAACAACACAAGGATAGACTCCACTGATAATAACATCACACAAACCAATGAGTCAAAGACTCTCTTAAAGAAAAGGAAACACGAGTCAAAGACTCCAAAAACACCGACTAAAGGATAAATGAGTCAAAGACTCTCTAAGAGACGGAACACGAGTCAAAGACTCCAAAAATACCGACTAAAGGATAAACGAATCAAAGGCTCTCTAAAAGAGAAAGAAACACGAGTCAAAGACTCCACTAATGCTAATTAAAGGATAAATGAGTCAAAGACTCTCTAATAACACTACATTAAAGACAAATGAGTCAAAAACTCTCCTATAACACCACCTAAAAGGCAAATGAGTCAAAGACTCTCTAATAACACCATATAAAGGATGAATGAGTCAAAGACTCTCTAATCAAGGGCTAACTCCTATGCGAATGAACTATCGAATAAGGAGAAGCTCACAAGTAAAAAGGAATAAGAATTTGTGCACATTTGGCAGAGGTAAAACACCCAGCCGGGCCGGACAGCTACCTAGCCCTAGGGTGCAACAAATGTGCAACCCAATACCCATAAGGGTAAGGGTATGAAGCCAAGCCGAGTAGGGTGTTCTTCCAAAACCAAACGAAGCACAAAGAGGAGAATTAGCAAGAGAATGAGACCGGGCGGGTCTAAAAAGGAATAAGAGACCTTGTGCCTATTTGGCAAAGGTAAAAAACACCCAGCCAGGCCGGACAGCTACCTAGCCCCAGGGTGCAACAAATGTGCAACCCAATACCCATAAGGGTAGGGGTATGAAGCCAAGCCGAGTAGGGTGTTCTCCCAAAATAAAAAAGCACACAAAGAGGATTAACGAGAGAATGAGACCAGGCGGGTCTCCCAAACACACACAAAGATGGGCTCTAAACAACCTTATCATTGCCCCCAAGGGGTAAGCAAGGCTAAGACAACTAATTGACCAAATTGGTCTCTAATTAACAGAGGAACAAACTGAGGTGCAATCTCAGAGAGGATTCTACAAATGAGGCTTGCCTCCAAAGGAGGATTGCCTAACGAGACAGAGTATGTCTCCTAGTACAGGTTCTAGTATCTAAAGAAGTCTAAAAGACTGCGCTAGTCTACCAAGAGAGCAGAAAAGAGCTACTAGGCAATCTCAAATTTCCATTCAATTCTTATACAAACAAATCAAGTACTAAGCAAAGAAAGACTTATAACTAAAGAGTACACAATCTGTAATAATAGCAATCATAGAATGATAAACAACATTAATTAGTCCAGACCAGCCGCTGGATAGCCTAATAAAGTAAAAACAATATTAAACACTTCAAAGCCAACCACAAACCCCAATACGGGGACTCCAATGAAATCAGATGATGCCAAAGTAATCATCTGATTTCCTACACATATAATATTTCTACAAACCGCCTTGAAATCAGACGATATTCGTGTCAAGGACATCGAATAGTGCAAATCGTCTGATTTCCTTCTTCAATCAAACAATTTATTTAAAATAAAAATTAATTAGCCCAGACCAGCCGCTGGGTAGCCTAATAAAGTAAAAACAATATCAAATACTTCAAAACCAAACACAAACCCCAATACGGGGACTCCAATGAAATCAGATGATGCCAAAGTAATCATCTGATTCCCTACACATATAATATTTCTACAAACCGCCTTGAAATCAGACGATATTCGTGTCAAGGACATCGAATAGTGCAAATCATCTGATTTCCTTCTTCAATTAAACAATTTATTTAAAATAAAAAGGAATGAGTATGAGAAGCTTTGAGATAATCTCACATGAACACCATTTATTACCGTCTTCAAACCCTAACTCAAAGCTTAGTACAAGAGAAGAATATTAAAAATTTTAACAGATTATACAAATGCATCAAATGATATTTCTGATTTTTATAAATTTCGATGCATAACAGGGGGCATATCTGAAAGGTTGGGTAGGCCTACTAAACAAAAGAGGGGAGCACTATTTAGATTAAGCGAGTCCCCTAAAGATGGGCTTGGGCTATCGCCTTCATCGCCCCGCAATGAGAAGAAGACTCCAACAAGCCGAAGGAGATATCAAATGCCGATAATTAATCCAAACCGAATGGGAAATCTCAGATGAAAGCGAACATTGCCACGCTTAGCTTACTAGACCTAGAAACCTGGTCCTACATCCTAACCCATTTGCCGTTTTCCGTATATAGGGGTCGGCTGACCAAGATAAGACAAACAAATGATTTAACTCCACATGCATTCAACCATGAAATCACTTAATTAACCTCTCTTTGAAACTCTGTCACAAGATAATGCAACTCATAAGAATTGTGAGTCATACTATTCAACGATCATGTAATCTACAGATTTTGTTTAAAACAGCTTCATATATACTACAGGAAAACAATTTTTGAATGTATACTCAAAATATCAAAAATCAACTGATTCACAAAAATACCCAAAGCAATATTCCTTCAGCATCAATATCCCATTAACTAAACCTTGTCATTAACACAGAGTCAGGAGAATGCTACCAGCAAGGGCACCGATCGAATTATCAAGGGTAACTTTGATAAAACGAACGAAGAAGGGGAGATAGAACAGGTTGAAACTCACGAACCTCAAATTCCATCAACAACGATAATATAATTTTCTATCCAACAGAACTCGTACGCCTAGTATTATTTTCCATAATAAAAATAAAAAAAGAAAATAAAATAAAATCAAAGGCACAGATCTTATCATTAACAAGGAATTTACACTTAATCACACATGATAGACCACAATAAACCAATTTATAAAGTTCAGACCCTGTTATCTTTATTTTAGCCAGCATGATTTCAAATAAAATCAAGATCACACACCATTAAACAATTGTCGACAGCAAAATCATTGCAATTTAATGGAAAAGACCACTGTAGGTTCAAAGCAAAAATCATATTCTACGTAAAATCTGCGAACATCACAAAGAAAGCATTTCAAATCATATAAATCATCACCAATTTTCGAGATATTAGAGATATTACCTGAGCAGAAGAAAAGGTGATCGAAGGAAAAATTAATGAGAGAATGCTCCAAAAGATGTATGGATGCTCCGATGTCCTTCTTCAACAGATCTCAGATCTAAAACCCAAAAACTCAGATCAGATCGGAGAAGAAGAAGATCTTTGAGATCTGGGTTCCAAAAGTTCAAATCGGTGTTCAGAAATGACGGATTCGAAACTAGCTTGTCTAGATCAAGATGAAAATGATGAATGAAATTGGGTGGAGAATCGACCAGATCGATCAGATCTTAAATTCCAGCCGGTAGATCTGCCGGAGAAAAATCGGAGATCTTACCCGAAAAAACATGAAAAGGGAAGATCTTAAATTCCAGCCAGTAGATCTGCCGGAGAAAAATCGGAGATCTTACCGGAAAAAACATGAAAAGGGAAGTTAGGGTTTGAATAAAAATTTTAGATCTATTTTCTTTCTCTTAATTTCTCTCATTCTCCTTCTGAGATTTTTATGAAAATGAAATTCTTCTCTTCATGAGAACAAACTTTGATCTGAAATAATAAAGATCGGTGAAGGAAAGAGGAACAACAGAGCAGAAAATGAGTTTTGAAAGTGGATCGGAAAACAGGAATTCTGGCAATGTGCGTCGGAGAAGATGATCGAAAATAGAGAAAAATTTCGGCTAAGATTTAAGGCTTAGATCCAGAGATTAATCAAGAAAAGAAGAAAGTAACCTGTGAAATATAATTCGACCGGAGCTCCGGTCAAGCCACCGGAGAAGAGAAACCTCTCTCCGCCTCTCTCAGTCTTTCTTTCGGATTTTTGCGAAAATCAGCTCCTCCTCCCTTGCTATTCTCAGATCTGAGATCTTGGATTTGAGGCGGCGATGATCGGATTCCGGTAAATGATGAGAGACGGCGACGGTGCTCCGGCAAGGAGATCGGAGAGGAGAAATCTGGAAAAACCCTTTTTCCGATTTCTCCTTTGCTCTTCTTCTCTCTATCTCCGACTATCTTCGATTCTCTCTCCCTCTTCCTCTCTGCAATCTCTCTCTCTCTCTTTTTCTCCTTCGGAGAGGATATTAGATCTCCGACTACCGATCGGAGGAACGATCGGCGGAGGAAAATCAAAGAAGGAAAACCCAAATATCCCTCTGTTCTCGCTCTTTCTTTCTTTTTCTCTGGATTTTTTAAGACGAGAATGAACAGTCCCCTCTGATTTTCTTTGATTTTTACTTATATACAAAAATTATAGAAATGATATTGGCACCCCCACTTGATGGGCGCACGAATAGGCTTCGTCTTAGACGAGCTAATTCACTCCCCTTTATATATAAATGATATATTTGCCTCCTCTTCTCCCATGGACAACCCCTTTTTCAGATGACTTACCCCCCTTCTAGCCTGTATTGCGCTCCCTTTCTTGGCTCGTTCGCTGAGCAAACGCTCTCGGATCTCGACGAAATTTTGCGGAGACCTACGGGAGACCTTAAGCTACCCCAGGGTTTAATTTGGGACCCCAGCTCACTGATTTGACAAGGCTTCGCACAAACACCGCGAACATGGGTCAGGTCAAAATGGGGTGTCTACAGATCCCCCTCTTTGGCAGAGCGTGTGTAACACACGAATGGCAAAGCTGAACAGACGACACATTTTGACTGACCCGAAAGCAAAGCAAATCTTTGGTTTTTTTTTTTTTAAGAATGGTATTTACAAGGGTAAAACTCTACCAATAATAGGGAGATAGCCTCTCACCGACTCTTAACTCGGCGACTAAGATATCTCAAAGAGATAGTCTCTCCCTAATACTCATGACTCAAATATCTAAACTAGTTAGCAAAAAAAACGAACGAACGATTACCAAAAACACAAGCACTTTTTTTTTTTCAGGCTAAGCCAAAGGAAACACAACACTTGCTCAAAGAGCACCAACCAAACAAACAAACAAATCACTCAAAGAGTTTTCATTTTTTAGAAACCACAATGCAACTTGTCTAAGACAAGTATAACTCCAAACACTCAGAGAGTTTTTCCTTTTTAGAAACCTGCCAAAAATAGGCCAAAGACCACTGTAATGAAATTCGTTCAAAACAAATTCAAAACTAAACACTCAAAGAGTTTTTTTTTTTTTTTTTAATTCATGCGGATCAGTCTAAAACTTGATCAATTATTAGGGTATTCGAATATTTGAGCTAAACTCAAATATCTAATACCGAGGCGAAACTAAATCTCAAGCCCGGCGGTAGATATACAGATCATTGCTGAAAATAAATCTGTTTAACTACCCGAGTAACTCTGACTCCTCTCTTTCAAGGTAGCGAATCACTCCGGATTACGCGGTTCTGCTAAACAGTTCCACATAAACCAAAATTCATATGTCCTGCTAAACAGTCTCATACAAACCTCTTCGCAGATACACATGACTCCTAACACGTTAGGAAGCTGCACATTGCCGAACGATGATCAGGCAAGTCACTACATGACATTACAATACTAATCATCGGGGTACTAAATACCCGGGAGAAGGAAGAAAAGACCAATCCGTGTAACACAGGATCGGAAATATTTCCCTATTAAAATTTTTCAAAAAGACCAAACCGTGTAACACAGGTTCGGTAATTTCAAACTCTGTTAAAATCTTTCAAAAAGGACCAAACTGTGTAACACAGGTTTGGTAATTTCCAATTCTATTAAAATCTTTCAAGAATGACCAAACCGTGTAACACAGGTTCAGTAATTTCTCTCTAAAAAACATTTTCAAAAACATGTCAAAGGAACCACCAGATAGTGCAACACTAAATCTGATAATTTCTTACTCTATTAAAACACTCTTCAAAATACTTCGAAGAAAAGACCAGACCGTGTAACACATATTCTGGTAATCTCTATCTTTATTAAGAAGCTCTTCAGAACAAAAGAAGAAAGACCAGATCGTGGAACACGGAATCTGTTAATTTCTATCTTTATTAAAAATCCTTCAAAACTCGAGTAACTTGAAAGAATTTTTGAAGGTCAAACCCCCTTTTTTTAAAAAAAAAAAAAAACAGATGCAAAGCATTCTACTGAAATTTGAAAATCTCTAGAGTGAATTCTAGACTCCACTGGGATAAAGATTTTTCAAAGAAATTCAACTCCAAAGGAAAATAACCTGACTAAGAAGCTTAATATAAAGAACATTTGAATTTCTCTAGTTTCTATTTTATAAAGATATTTATCTCAAGTATCAATGATTACTTGACATCTTTTATGACATAAGTCATAAAGATGCCCCTAGTATGATTACTTCCATGACAAAATTCATTAGAGAGCAACAAAAAGGGAATGGGCCAAAGGCTTTTATTACTGAACATTTGAGATTACAACAAATTTTCTGATAAACACTTGGGTTTACAAGGTTTTTCATAGGTACAAGAAACTTGCTACGCTCAAAATTTTCTCATCTCTGCCATCTGCTGATACCGGAACTGAGCTAAAAGCTTGCCGACATCCTTACATTATCCACAGGAACCACAAATTCTCTGCTTCTCTGAATCTCTTGAGCTTTTATCACCCCGACTTTGGGAGGAATACTGACTAAACAGGACTCTGGAAATTGACTTTGACTTGACAACATACTGACTTTGATAGACAATGACCAAAGACTTAGACGTGTTTTAAACAAGACTCCAAAAGAGACTGAATCTGCTTCTTAAACTGATAAACATTTTAAAATGGTTAAAGGTCTACCACTCTTAGATTCTTTTAAATACCATGTTTTAAGATGTTTCAACCTCTTTTCAAGATCTCCGTCGTGGTTATTATCTCTTCAGATTGTTTAGTTTTAATCTCTTGACTCAAAGAGTAACAAAAGAAGCTTTGATGGCACTTACTCAGACATTAAAGAAGAGCCAAAGAGAAAAATAGAAGTTCAACCAGCTTTCAGAAAGCTCTGTCCTCCACGAAGTCTTGCCATGACTAAATCGCCCTTTTGGGTTTTCGATTTAGCGGACCACGTGCCTTAATTTTTGCCTGGACTGTCTGCCCTTGCAGATTTTCCATCCAGCAGGCCCAATGCCCTGATTTTTGCCTAAACTGCCCTTTCGGGTTTTCAGCTTAGCGGGTCTAAGACTCCATCATTTTTTTTCTTTTTCTGTTTCTCTACAAACCTGGGCCTAAATACACCAGAAGGACTTTCAGGTAGGCTTAGGTTCAAAAAGGCTAAACCCTAATGTATTTGCATGTTACTGGACCGAATCTGGACCCTCCAGACTTCCTACGTATCCCTGAAGAAATGGGAATCAGATCCGCGTAGTTCGCCCCATTTGGCTTTGCAAAAGACGTGACCGAACCCGAATTAATCAGGCTACCTACGTACCCTTAAAAAGGGATCAGGTCATAACGTAGTTCAAACTACTTTCTTTTTTCTTTTTTTTTATATATATAAAAAAAAATGCCCCTAGTTTGGGTTCATCAAAGAAACAAATTGTTTTATAGGCCCAAAGGGTTTGCAAAACGGTTTAAAACATTTAGGCTGTTAACTCAAAGCTCAAGTCGATCAAAGACGGCCTTCTGGTGAAAGCATAATACTTTTTTAACTGATCCAGGTTTGTAGGTTCATTTAATTTTTCTCCATTTTCATTGAGGAGTCTTACGGCTTTTCCAGGCAGGACTTCATCGACGATATAAGGACCAGACCAGTTTGGCCTGAATTTACCTCTCGGATCAAATACCGGTGCCCTATAGGACTTCAAAACAAGATCTCCAGGCTTCAAATCTCGGACGCGAACTTTCTTGTTGAAAGCTCTCTCGATTCGCCTCTGATATCCCTGAATATGGTACAAGGCTCTCAACCTCTTCTCGTCTATCATATGCAGCTCATCATGTCTGGCTCTAGCCCAATCAGATTCTGGCAAGTCAGCTTCCATCATCACTCTCAAAGAGGGAATCCTTACCTCAACGGGGAGGACTGCTTCCATTCCGTACACCAAAGAATATGGAGTTACACCTGTTGAAGATCTGATCGATGTCCGATAAGCCCATAAGGCATATGGAAGCTTATTCGACCAGTCCTTATAAGTCTCAGTCATCTTGCTAATAATGACTTTAACATTCTTATTTGCCGCCTCTACAGCCCCGTTTGTTTGAGGTCTGTAAGGAGATGACTTGTGATGTCTTATTTTAAATTCTTCACATAGGTGTAACACCTCTTTCTTGAAATGCGACCCATTATCTGAAATCAGCTCGTGAGGCACTCCATATCTGCAAATAATGTTGGCACGGATGAACTTCGCAACTGTGTTCGACGTTATGGAAGCATACGAAGCGGCTTCAATCCATTTCGTAAAGTAATCAATTGCGACCAGAATGTATTCATGTCCGCTTGAAGACTTCGGATAAACCTTTCCAATTATATCAATTCCCCACACTGAAAACGGCCATGGAGAAGTCATAGAGTGTAACTCCGAAGGAGGAACATGAATAAGATTTGCATAGACTTGACATTTATGGCATTTCTTTACAAATGTGAAGCAGTCTGCTTCCATTGTGGGCCAATAAAATCCAAGTTTCAAAATCTTTCTTGACAACATTTTTCCATTCATATGAGGACCACAAACTCCCTCATGGGTCTGCTCAATAAGCTCTGCGGCTTTGTCTTCATCAACACAGAGAAGCTGTATGCCATCAAATGACCTTCTGTACAGCTCTTCGCCACAAATAACGAAGTTGGCAGCCAACTTCTGAAGAGTCTTCCTCTCTTTACTTGAAGCTTCTGAAGGATGCCCTTTACCAGCAATAAAATTCTTGATATCTATATACCATGGCTTCCCATCTGGACACCTGGCTAAAATCTCTATTGCATTCACATGCGAAGGGGCCCACTGAAGTCTGACAACTAGCGGTTGAACCTCCATTGATATAGAAATGTCTAACATCGAGGCCAAAGTAGCCAAAGCGTCAGCAAAATGATTTCTGGTCCTTGACAAGTGAGTGAACGTAATGTTCTTGAACTTTCTGACCAAAGATTCCAAATAAGTGTTATAAGGGATCAACTTATCTTCTCGAGTCTTCCATTGCCCATTAATCTGGCAAATGATCAAGATAGAATCCCCAAACACATCAATATCTTGAATTTCCAAAGCTAAAGCTGCCTCTAACCCGGCGATGCAAGCTTCATACTCAGCCATATTGTTGGTGCACTCAAATTGCAACTTGATAGATACAGGAATATACTCCTTCCGAGGGGATATAAGCACAGCTCCTACTCCTTGTCCTCGACTATTTACAGCTCCATCAAAGTACATAAGCCACTTAGTACTCGAAGCTTCTTCTTCAATATCCATGATCTCTTCATCAGGAAATTCTGCTTTCAGAAAAGCATTCTCTTCAACGGGTGCATCAGCTAACTGTTCAGCGACGACACGCCCTTTAATTGATTTCTGAGTGACATAGGTGATGTCAAACTCAGACAATAACAACAATCACCTTGCAGTTCTTCCTGTAAGGGCGGGCTTCTCAAACAAGTATTTTAGCGGATCCATCCGCGAAAGCAAAAAGATCTTGCTCGAAAGCAAATAATGTCTAAGCCTCTGGGTAGCCCAAACTAATGCTAGACATGTCTTTTCCAACACCGTGTACTTTAACTCGTACTCCAGCATCTTCTTACTAATATAGTAAATTGGCTTCTCCCTTTTAGACTATGAATCTTGCTGAGCAAGCATGCAACCCATGGCTGTATCTGTGATAGACAAGTACAACAATAACGGCTGACCCGGAATGACAGGTGATAGAACAGGGGGCAAGGATAGACACTGCTTAACCTTTTCAAAAGCCTCCTGACACTCTTCATTCCATTTCTTCGAGGAATTCTTTTTCAGAAGCTTGAAAATGGGTTCACACGTCATCGTCAGATGTGATATGAACCGTCTCAGATATTGAACTTTGCCAAGGAAACCTCGGATCTGCCTCTCTGTCTTCGGCGGCTGCATTTCCTGAATCGCCTTAATCTTTTGTGGGTCTACTTCGATCCCTCTTTCGCTGACCATAAACCCTAAGAGCTTTCCTGATGTAACACCAAAGACGCACTTATTCGGATTTAGGCGAAGCTGATATTTCCTGATTCGCTCAAAGAACTTTCTTAGGGCAACAGTGTGCTCAGGTCGAGTCTTGCCTTTCACAATCATGTCATCGACATATACTTCGACCTCTTTATGGATCATATCATGTAAAAGAGTCGTAGCAGCTCTCTGATATGTAGCACCAGCATTTTTCAGACCAAACGGCATCACCCTGTAGCAATAGGTACCCCACTGAGTAATGAATGCTGTCTTCATCATGTCCTCTGGCGCCATCTTAATCTGATTATAGCCTGAGAATCCATCCATAAAAGATAGAAGAGCATGACCAGCTGTATTATCAACCAGGAGATCAATGTTTGGAAGAGGGAAGTCATCCTTAGGACTTGCCTTGTTTAGGTCTCAAAAATCGACACACATTCAAACTTTTCCATCCTTTTTGGGCACCGGTACAATGTTTGCAAGCCATTCTGGGTATTCAACCACTTGAATGAATTTTACTTCTAACAGTTTCTTTACTTCTTCATAAACCTTCAACTCCCATTCAGTTTTGAGTTTTCAGAGTTTTTGCTTCTTTGGCTTAGTACCAGGGATTAAGGGTAAGCGATGCTGAACAATTTCTTCACTTAATCCTGGCATGTCATCATATGACCAAGCAAAAACTTCCTTGAACTCTTTGAGCAAGGTGATTAATTCCTCACGTTCTTCAGGAGATAAAATTTTGCCAATTCGAATCTCCCGAACCAAGGTTTCATCACCGATATTCACGGTTTCAATTTCCTCTTCGAGTGGTTTTGCTCGGCGACTCTCCTCCTGTTGAATCATGTATTTGATTTCAGGGGGAGTGTCGTCGACATCTTCATCAGAGGGGGAGTCTTGATTATTATTATTAAGATTATCAGATTCTGAAGCAGAAACATTAGAAATAAAAGTAGAGACAGGAATGTACACAGAAGAATCTTTTATTTCATTGAATGTTGAATCAAGTACATCAAATGATGAATTACCCACATCGGGTTTTACAATAGACTCTTGAAACAAATTTACAGACTCAACAGATATATTGACATCTGTGTCAATTGACTCTGAACTATGTACGGAAATAATATCTGAATCATCAATAGAAACAGCATCTGACTCGATCTCGCTGGAAGAAGAGGAATTACCATCGACCTCAAGAGACTCGACCTTTATAGTACCTGCATCAAAAGAATTGTTAGAATTAACAGATTCTGAATCAGACTCAAAGACTGACATGGACTTACGGACAACCGACTCTTTTGGAGGAGTACGACTGTTTAGGAAAGTAACCTGAGGCAAGACCTGAAAGGTCCAGTTGGTCAATGGCTCCTCTGCCGGGGTGATTAAGTGAGTAGGATTCAGAATCACGGCCCTCTGATCAATCACAGCAATAATCTGCAAATCTTCAAGGAACATTGAATTCAGCAGGCTCGGCTCTATATGCTCTGCCCAATCAGCTTCTGACTCAGCTTCTGAAATCTGCACACCTGTTTGCTTATCTTCTAATTCTAGATCAAAGAAAATTTCAAAGCCAGGCAACCTCTGCCTTGTATTCTCATCTAGCCAAGTTTCGGCAAAGCCACAAAAAGGGACATCTGCACCCTCTTTTCGGAAACGGCCATTCATAGTCAAATTAATTGGCGCCATTGGTAATTCTAACCCTCTTCGGCGACATTCAGCCCATTTCCTCATCAGTAGTTTCATTTCTTTAATTTCCTTCTTTGAAGGCTTGTATCCCAGCCCAAATAGACCGTTGAAGGATTCGAACTCAGGGAACTCGGTCAAACCCTGATGGTATTTACCCAGCCCTGCACCTGGCATATATCCCTGTCGGCGAATTATTCTGACGACATTCGAATTTGTACTGGTCAGAAAACAAATTTCCTCCTTTATAGCTTCCTTGAAGGTAATGGCAGTCACCTCTAGCGAGAATCCAGTCAAACTAAGATCCTCAGTCTTCTCCATAGACAGGTCCTGAGTAATCAGCCCTACTTCAAGGTCCGGGTCTCCCTTTACTGTTACTACTCCGTTTTTACGAAGAAATTTCAGTTTTTGGTGAAGAGAGGATGGAACAACCCCGAACTTGTGCAACCAAGGGCGCCCAAGTAACAGCAAAAATGAGGCTTTGATGTCCAAGACCTGGAATTCTATTTTGAAGTCTTCTCCTCCGATTTGTATCTCAGTGACCAGAGTTCCGATCACATCTCGGCGAGTACCATCGTACGCCAGAATACCCTGTTCAGACGGGATGAAATCTGCGGGACCAAATCCAAGAGTTGTTGCTGTACTCAATGGGCAGACATTCAAAGCAGAGCCGTTGTCAACCAACACCTCTAGTACCTTCTTTTTGTTGCAAACCACTGTGATTTTTAAAGATTTGGTGTGGTCTCGGCCCTCAGAAGGCAGATCATCATCAGTAAAAGACAAGGTCTTAGACACCCTTGTCATGGCAACCAAGCTCATCAATTCATCAGGAGTAGTGTCAACTGAAATCTGTGCTGAATTAAGCTCTTGAAGGACTAATTTTCTGTGCTTAGATGAGGCCATGAGTAAACCCCATACGGAAATATTGGCCTGAGTCGTTTTCAACTGCTTTAACAAGCTCTCTTCTTCTTCATCGGCGTTGACCTTACTGATCTTATTCTGTCTCTGATTCTCAGCGTTTCGCGCAACCTCTGCCGGATTTTCTACACTCAACTCTGGAGGTTTGAATACACGCCCACCTCGGGTCATATGACGCATTTCGTCACAAAAGTCATCTAGCAACAACAGTTCATCTTCTTCAAAATCCTCAGCCCTCAGGACATACGGAGCTGTCCTTGTATTTCCAGCACTGTCAGTCTGAAATATACAAGACTGAGAAGAAGAAGACTCAGCAAATTCGTCATCATTGAAGGAAATCACGTAACGCTCTTTCCTTTCTGCTGCTTCCAGCTCCCTTTCGTCAAACTTCATGACATAGGTTTTTCTGTGGTAATGGCACAAATGAGGTTTGATGGATCAAGCAAAGATTCATCAGTAAAGATGGCATTGGTGGTAGAAGGAGGCATGGCATGATGGTTGGGAAGTGGGTTCTGAGTGACGTTTGGTCTCTCCACTGCCAATTCATTTTTGTCAATCATATTTTGAATGGCATGCTTCAAGGCCAAACAATTCTCAGTCAAATGCCCTGGACCTCTATGATATTCACAATATTGGTCCATCTTCCAGAATGCGGGTAAAGGATTGGGTGGAGGTTTGATATCCGGGAGCCGGATCTTCCTGTCTTTCATAAGCCTCTTGAATATCATTATTATAGGATATGGAAGAGGATCAAACTTTCTGTCAAATGTACCTCTCCTGGGTGCTCTGGCAGCTTCTGTAACAACCTTGGCCACAGGCCTGGTATAACTGACTGCGTGAATTTCTTTGGGCTGGACCATAGGTCTTTTTCCTTCTCGGATCTCTGTAGAAACTTTTGCTCTCAGACCCTTTGCTATGGCATCTTCCGTCTGAGTACCAGTCTTGATTAAGTGATCAAAACTCGGGTAATGCTGAGGAGCGAGAAAATGAAAGTATTGGGGAGACAAACTTTTCAGAACCAGCTTTATCTGCTCTGATTCAGTCATCTTCTGGCTTAGCTGGGCAGATTTGCGTCTCCAGCGCCTGATAAAGAAAGTAAAGGTCTCTTGAGGACCTTGCTTCAACTGTTTCAGGTCTCTCTTCGTGACCTCAATACCTTCTTCCATCGAGAACTGCTCTATCAGTTTCTCAGAAATATCTTCCAGGGTTCTCACCTCCTCCGGCTTCAGTCTTAAGAACCATTTCTTCGCAATCCCTGTTAAAGAGATCGGAAACAACTGCGCCATCTGTTCACGGCTCAGACCGTATTGCTGGGATAAAATGATAAACCACCTCATGTGGTTACGCGGACACCCGGTTCCGTCATATTTGTCATAATCAGGAGTTTTGAAGTTGGGCGGCAAAGATACCGTCGATGACAGTATTAATTCGGAGACATCAAATTTCTTTGGTCCCTGCACCTTCATCTGCTCCATTTCATGAGCCATCTTGCTAAATTTTTCGGACATTTCTTTCTCAAATTTTTCAAATTTCTCTTTTTCTCCATCAACCTTTGGAGCGCAATACTCTGCAGCGTACTGATCATCATCTATATCAACCTCAAAAGGCTGGATAACGGGTCTATGCGACTCCGGAGCTGGAATATGAGAAGGCTGAAGTACGGGTCTGGATGTGGAAGTCTTATCACTTATCTGGGTCTTCATGTTTGCCATCTCTTCTTTCATTCCGGCCATGTCCCGAGTAAGGTTTTTCATCATTTCTTGCATACTGAGCAAAAGGTCAGTTGGGTCAGCCATTTGGTTCACTTCAAAGCAACCGGAAGACTCTGGTGAAGGAGGTAAATGTACTGCGGATGACACAGGAGAATCAAAGTGACGAACAAGTCTAGACACTGAAGTAGGTCTAGACCAGGCGGGTTTAGCTTGGGAGTCCTTTTTGGGAGCGATGGTTGCTATCTTTCAGAATCCTGATTGGAAGTTAACAAACTAGATTAAATGATTGACAAATGAAATAAGATAATTTGCACCAATAGAGAGGAAAGAAAAACAAACATCATTTGTATTGATTATATTGACAGGTTACAACGCCAGCAATTAGTTACATGAAAAATGATGAAACCCTGAATCATTGACTGTCTATAACATGTATCAAGTAAAATTTCTTTCTTTAAATTCTCATCTATAATGAAATCAGATTTACAATCTTTGACTCTGATTATATTCAAGTAAAACAAATGAAAACAATAAAAGAAATGACAATCTCGATCCAAAGATCCTTATGGTTCACCAATTCGAGCTCTTCGGAATGCAGGCTCTCCAAATACTCCTCCCTTTCGGAGCTTAAACATGAAAGCGGATCTCCTCTCCGTGATTTTGTTTCTCCAAGCAGCTACTATGGATGCAATGAGGTCAGGAGTAAGGTCTTCACAACAAGGTGGTGTAATAACCTTAGGAGGACACAAGATTCCAATAATCTGGGAAGGAAAACACAAAGGTGCATAGAAAGATGATTTTTCTAAACCCATAAGATGGACAAATGAGTATGGGCAAGTACTGGTAACAATTTGTGGACATGATTGACTTACCCAACGAATTTGGTTTTCTCCTATGGTCTGCAACCAATGGTGCCAGTCATTAAGCTGAGATTGCTTAATCTTTGCCTTCCAGGAATGAAAACTTTTAAGGGTGTACTCAATGCGGTTCGGTGGCTGAAGGATAGTGAGTTTCTCACATAGCCACACATATAACAGCTTGGCACAGCCGAAAAAGTTATCCTGCACCTTTTTACTAGCGATAAAGTCTAACCCATAAAAGGTTTCAGCCAGCATAGTAGGGACAGGATTTCTCCCCTCATTTATCTGATCTATTATTGTCAACAAAGTGAAAGGAGCGGCACTAGAGTCTCTGCGAAGGACATGACGTGCAAAGACAGCAAATACTAAGGCGCTACGTCGACACTGCTGAAAACGGGAGTCAGTAGGATCGACGTTTTTAGAAAACAGTTCGATGAGGGCTTGAAATTGCACATTTTTCTCAGTTAAGCATGACAAAGTTTTCACGATCTTATTTTCAAAAAGTTTGCAAAAAAGATCATGAGGGGAGTCTGTGCTTGAAGGTCGGATCCAGAGTCCCTCGGGAGGAAGCTCTAACAAGGCACACCAGTCTTCAAATATAGGACAGAGTTGAAAGGACCCGAATCGGAAGACATGGAAAACAGGATCCCAACATCTAGCAGCTGCTTGAAGAAACTTCCAATTTATACCGCGACTATTCAGATGAGCAAATGAACCGATGAAACGCTCAGCCACACTCCATTCTTCACACCTCAGCGGAAAAGATTTAATGGCCTCGGCTATCCACTTGTCTAACAGATTATTCGCCATGATCAGACCTGACACTCAGATAGAACAAGATGATAAGGGAGAGAAGATAACCTTTAAGTAAACAATAAGAATGAATTTGACAATCAAATATACGGGAAGGATACAATCTGGGACATGGAATTTTTCATCAAAGATGAGAGATCATCAAGAGATCAGACAATAGACCACGGCCATAAAATGACAAAAGTAGGTCGCAAACCGGATCTAAATCTGGCGATGAATATCATCAACTATGCGATCAAAAGGATCAGAATGATAGAACATGGTCATAAGAATAGCAAATGAGCTATCGGCCAGATCTCAAGACAAGACAAGTAAGGATCTAATCCTACTGGGTAATGAACACACAGGATGAACTTATGACATAACAAAAGAGTGGATACATAATCAAAGGGTAACAAATAATTTGTGACTACAAGCACAATATATACAGGCCACTGACCGAATGAAACTGAAAGGATATAAATACAACTGATCAAATCAGAAGTTCTCACTGGAAGTAGGTTCCAAGCTAGTCAAAGCTGTATATGGGAATCAAGATAAGGTAAACTGACTCCAAAGGATAGCAATCATGCTCAACATGTGTTGCGAAAAAAAACTCGGCAGCACAACGGCTATACGAGGAGGTCAAGGCAAGGTGAACTCAAGGTTTAACTAACTGTAAGAAATAACGTTTATGCTCAAAATATTCTGCGAAAAATTCGGCAGCATAACGACGCTAGACAAGGAAGTAAGGTAAAGTAAACTAATGGCTTTCCTAACTCTAAGAGATAGCGGTTATGCTCAAAAATATTCTGGATAAAATCCGGCAGCATAACGACTATACCAAGACTTCTCACAGCTCAATCAAAGGTATGAACAATGATTACCAGAGAAAAGTGATCAACTAAAGTACTGACCAAAGGTGAGAATATACAACAAAGGGTCAAACCCTATAATCAACAGATCAAGGACTAAACCTGGCCAAGGTGATGGCGGTCAAAAGTCACTGACTAGATCTAGATCTGAATAAGGAATGGATATAACAAACTGAAAGGAATAAGGAATCTCGACTAAGAGGAGAACCCTAATATATATAATCAGTATATACAGGTATATACACATACACACAAATCCTAACCAGGGGCACCAGCCCTAATTCTAATCTAGCGGAATCGAGAAAGTCTCGACTCGCGACAGACCAGTGAGTGTGCTAGGACCGCGTTGTAGCCATATAAAATGAGCTACCCTAGTCTATAAATGGGACAAGGCTCCTAACTCTAGGCTCCACATGTGTGAGCAACACATGTTCGACCCTATATGAATGTAATATACTTATATAAACACGGGTACTTCCTAGTTGGATTTCACTAGGTTAGTAAGTATATACATAATATATAAAAACAAAGTAGGGCTCCGGACTCAATCTAAAGGGTACTATGCGTATGAAACATACTTAATATGTATAACACAAGTACGCCCCGTGTCATACATAGTATGCTTTATTGCTCATCGGCTGCTGTAGACAAAAGTACGCCCAATGTCTACGACTGCAGCTCTAGCGCATAGCTTGGAAATAGATTCAACAGTACCATCAGGGTGAAGACATCCCAGTCGGGTACGCATCGAATCTATCCCGTGGAGCCAAGAAGGAAAAACAATGAAATAAATAACAAATATGATAATGCATGATGTGCAGTGTGTGAATCCCTCGTTTTAATTACGCACCTGTCTGGTGCCCCTGGATTCTAAGCAAAAAAGTTCCCATTTAAAATGATTTTAATCCAAATTTCTCCAAAGTTAGTAAAAATGGCATTTTTAAAGAGTTAGGCAATGTTTCAAGAACTCCCCAGCAGAGTCGCCAGCCTGTGGACCCCGATCCGAGGACGGCGGCGAGGGAACTGGTCCCTAACACCCTCTCTGGATCATCCACGTGTGAAGGAGAGCTCTACCAAGGAACTCTCAAAACGAATGCCACCCTCATAGCATAGCACGAGTGGCGATATAAAAAGAAAGAGATATGTCTCGATCCGGAACCGAGGTTCGAAACCGAGACATACCTGAAATAAACTCAGAGTCGCCATCCATGGATATGCCATGGAACCCTAAAATCAAATCCTCTGTGCAATGGATAACCAGAAATATATATGGGTTCGTGCCTGGTTACGAATGGGGAAGGTCTAAGAGCACCCCCAATTCGTCCGAGTGCAAGCACTTGGTCTCTTATGCCATTTTTAGTAACTCCAAAGAAGTTTGAATAAAAATCATGTGAAATGGGAACAATCCTCAGGACTCGTCTACCTAAGCATGCATTTCCTGAGGATAAAAATAATAAACACAATAAAATGAAAGATGTGTCACCTAAGCATAGCTAGGTTATGAGTGACAAGCCTAATGGGTGTCTAAGTTCTGATGTACAAACACATGCAAGCTATAGCTAAAGGTATGAGATCAGTGCGAAAAAATGAGAAAAACATATCAAATCATACAATAACTATACAACAAATCCTAAGACTCTAAATTATTAGCCTGAGTCCTCGGATGGTCTGGTATTCATCCAAAGAAGCCTACGTATCCCCGCCTCCACGAGAATCAAGGCAACGTAGTTCTTCGCGCCTATTCTAAACTATGATGCCTAAGACACCTAGCCCTCTATCCTAGACTCGATCTAAAAGACCGGACTAGTTATTAAAGTTTCTTATATGATTATTTAAATTCCAATGAATTGTGGATTTTTAGGACACCCTATATGCCCTAACTAAATGCAGATTAGCCCTAGGCTAATGCAGGTGGTTCCTACAACCTATGTGTAACTAGGCTGTATTTCCTAAGGAAAACTAAAGGTGGACTAGCGTATCCTACTCTAGTCATCACTCGGCGATGTGGATCACCGACTGACCGGACGGAGGCGCTCCTATAACTCTAGGACAGACTCCTAACTCTAAAACAAGCACACAGCAAACAAACAATCAAACAACCTATCAAAAGAAAAACCCTAACTCTAAAACTCTCTATCTAGGAGAAACTCCTAACTCTAGAGGAAGATCTTTTGAAAACAAGATTTTAAAGGTTTTTGAAGAAGGTTTAAAACGTTTATTTACAAAAAAAGTTTGGCTGGACTTGGGATGTAAATCCCAAGCTGCACTACGTACCTCGGAAGAGGATCAAGCCAACGTAGTTCGAAACGAACTCTCTACATATCAAACATTTACAGCAAATCAACCATTTTTTATGTTTTAAGTTTCTAATGTTTTTGAGATTTTTAATGATTTCAATGTTTATGGATTTTAAAATTTTTGATGTTTTCACCCTTTTGGCCAAAGACCGGAGGGAATATACAAAATAACATCCTAGGGACAAACCCTAGGGTGAATAAGGGAAACTATGCTCTAATAATACCGTTATAAGAGCAAATGAGTCAAAGACTCTCTAATAACAGCACAAAGGAAGCAACCGAGTCAAAGACTCTCTAATAAAAGCAACTAGAGAATAAATGAGTAAAAGACTCTTCAAAAGAGAGCAAATGAGGGATATAAGAGTCAAAGACTCTTCAAAGAGAGCAACTGAGGGATACGAGAGTCAAAGACTCTTCAAAAGGAGCAACAGAGAGATACAAGAGTCAAAGACTCTTCAAAAGGAGCAACTGAGAGATACAAGAGTCAAAGACTCTTCAAAAGAGATGGAAACCCGAGTCAAAGACTCCACTGACAACAACACAAGGATAGACTCCACTGATAACAACATCACACAAACCAATGAGTCAAAGACTCTCTTAAAGAAAAGGAAACACGAGTCAAAGACTCCAAAAACACCGACTAAAGGATAAATGAGTCAAAGACTCTCTAAGAGACGGAACACGAGTCAAAGACTCCAAAAATACCGACTAAAGGATAAACGAATCAAAGGCTCTCTAAAAGAGAAAGAAACACGAGTCAAAGACTCCACTAATGCTAATTAAAGGATAAATGAGTCAAAGACTCTCTAATAACACTACATTAAAGACAAATGAGTCAAAAACTCTCCTATAACACCACCTAAAAGGCAAATGAGTCAAAGACTCTCTAATAACACCATATAAAGGATGAATGAGTCAAAGACTCTCTAATCAAGGGCTAACTCCTATGCGAATGAACTATCGAATAAGGAGAAGCTCACAAGTAAAAAGGAATAAGAATTTGTGCACATTTGGCAGAGGTAAAACACCCAGCCGGGCCGGACAGCTACCTAGCCCTAGGGTGCAACAAATGTGCAACCCAATACCCATAAGGGTAAGGGTATGAAGCCAAGCCGAGTAGGGTGTTCTTCCAAAACCAAACGAAGCACAAAGAGGAGAATTAGCAAGAGAATGAGACCGGACGGGTCTAAAAAGGAATAAGAGACCTTGTGCCTATTTGGCAAAGGTAAAAAACACCCAGCCAGGCCGGACAGCTACCTAGCCCCAGGGTGCAACAAATGTGCAACCCAATACCCATAAGGGTAGGGGTATGAAGCCAAGCCGAGTAGGGTGTTCTCCCAAAATCAAAAACACACAAAGAGGATTAACGAGAGAATGAGACCAGGCGGGTCTCCCAAACACACACAAAGATGGGCTCTAAACAACCTTATCATTGCCCCCAAGGGGTAAGCAAGGCTAAGACAACTAATTGACCAAATTGGTCTCTAATTAACAGAGGAACAAACTGAGGTGCAATCTCAGAGAGGATTCTACAAATGAGGCTTGCCTCCAAAGGAGGATTGCCTAACGAGACAGAGTATGTCTCCTAGTACAGGTTCTAGTATCTAAAGAAGTCTAAAAGACTGTGCTAGTCTACCAAGAGAGCAGAAAAGAGCTACTAGGCAATCTCAAATTTCCATTCAATTCTTATACAAACAAATCAAGTACTAAGCAAAGAAAGACTTATAACTAAAGAGTACACAATCTGTAATAATAGCAATCATAGAATGATAAACAACATTAATTAGTCCAGACCAGCCGCTGGATAGCCTAATAAAGTAAAAACAATATTAAACACTTCAAAGCCAACCACAAACCCCAATACGGGGACTCCAATGAAATCAGATGATGCCAAAGTAATCATCTGATTTCCTACACATATAATATTTCTACAAACCGCCTTGAAATCAGACGATATTCGTGTCAAGGACATCGAATAGTGCAAATCGTCTGATTTCCTTCTTCAATCAAACAATTTATTTAAAATAAAAATTAATTAGCCCGGACCAGCCGCTGGGTAGCCTAATAAAGTAAAAACAATATCAAATACTTCAAAACCAAACACAAACCCCAATACGGGGACTCCAATGAAATCAGATGATGCCAAAGTAATCATCTGATTCCCTACACATATAATATTTCTACAAACCGCCTTGAAATCAGACGATATTCGTGTCAAGGACATCGAATAGTGCAAATCATCTGATTTCCTTCTTCAATTAAACAATTTATTTAAAATAAAAAGGAATGAGTATGAGAAGCTTTGAGATAATCTCACCTGAACACCATTTATTACCGTCTTCAAACCCTAACTCAAAGCTTAGTACAAGAGAAGAATATTAAAAATTTTAACAGATTATACAAATGCATCAAATGATATTTCTGATTTTTATAAATTTCGATGCATAACAGGGGGCATATCTGAAAGGTTAGGTAGGCCTACTAAACAAAAGAGGGGAGCGCTATTTAGATTAAGCGAGTCCCCTAAAGATGGGCATGGGCTATCGCCTTCATCGCCCCGCAATGAGAAGAAGACTCCAACAAGCCGAAGGAGATATCAAATGCCGATAATTAATCCAAACCGAATGGGAAATCTCAGATGAAAGCGAACATTGCCACGCTTAGCTTACTAGACCTAGAAACCTGGTCCTACATCCTAACCCATTTGCCGTTTTCCGTATATAGGGGTCGGCTGACCAAGATAAGACAAACAAATGATTTAACTCCACATGCATTCAACCATGAAATCACTTAATTAACCTCTTTGAAACTCTGTCACAAGATAATGCAACTCATAAGAATTGTGAGTCATACTATTCAACGATCAACACATGGTACAATTTATAGTTATAATAGAATCATCCCCAAACGATCATGTAATCTACAGATTTTGTTTAAAACAGCTTCATATATACTACAGGAAAACAATTTTTGAATGTATACTCAAAATATCAAAAATCAACTGATTCACAAAAATACCCAAAGCAATATTCCTTCATCATCAATATCCCATTAACTAAACCTTGTCATTAACACAGAGTCAGGAGAATGCTACCAGCAAGGGCACCGATCGAATTATCAAGGGTAACTTTGATAAAACGAACGAAGAAGGGGAGATAGAACAGGTTGAAACTCACGAACCTCAAATTCCATCAACAATGATAATATAAATTTCTATCCAACAGAACTCGTACGCCTAGTATTATTTTCCATAATAAAAATAAAAAAAGAAAATAAAATAAAATCAAAGGCACAGATCTTATCATTAACAAGGAATTTACACTTAATCACACATGATAGACCACAATAAACCAATTTATAAAGTTCAGACCCTGTTATCTTTATTTTAGCCAGCATGATTTCAAATAAAATCAAGATCACACACCATTAAACAATTGTCGACAGCAAAATCATTGCAATTTAATGGAAAAGACCACTGTAGATTCAAAGCAAAAATCATATTCTACGTAAAATCTGCGAACATCACAAAGAAAGCATTTCAAATCATATAAATCATCACCAATTTTCGAGATATTAGAGATATTACCTGAGCAGAAGAAAAGGTGATCGAAGGAAAAATTAATGAGAGAATGCTCCAAAAGATGTATGGATGCTCCGATGTCCTTCTTCAACAGATCTCAGATCTAAAACCCAAAAACTCAGATCAGATCGGAGAAGAAGAAGATCTTTGAGATCTGGGTTCCAAAAGTTCAAATCGGTGTTCAGAAATGACGGATTCGAAACTAGCTTGTCTAGATCAAGATGAAAATGATGAATGAAATTGGGTGGAGAATCGACCAGATCGATCGGATCTTAAATTCCAGCCGGTAGATCTGCCGGAGAAAAATCGGAGATCTTACCCGAAAAAACATGAAAAGGGAAGATCTTAAATTCCAGCCAGTAGATCTGCCGGAGAAAAATCGGAGATCTTACCGGAAAAAACATGAAAAGGGAAGTTAGGGTTTGAATAAAAATTTTAGATCTATTTTCTTTCTCTTAATTTCTCTCATTCTCCTTCTGAGATTTTTATGAAAATGAAATTCTTCTCTTCATGAGAACAAACTTTGATCTGAAATAATAAAGATCGGTGAAGGAAAGAGGAACAACAGAGCAGAAAATGAGTTTTGAAAGTGGATCGGAAAACAGGAATTCTGGCAATGTGCGTCGGAGAAGATGATCGAAAATAGAGAAAAATTTCGGCTAAGATTTAAGGCTTAGATCCAGAGATTAATCAAGAAAAGAAGAAAGTAACCTGTGAAATATAATTCGACCGGAGCTCCGGTCAAGCCACCGGAGAAGAGAAACCTCTCTCCGCCTCTCTCAGTCTTTCTTTCGGATTTTTGCGAAAATCAGCTCCTCCTCCCTTGCTATTCTCAGATCTGAGATCTTGGATTTGAGGCGGCGATGATCGGATTCCGGTAAATGATGAGAGACGGCGACGGTGCTCCGGCAAGGAGATCGGAGAGGAGAAATCTGGAAAAACCCTTTTTCCGATTTCTCCTTTGCTCTTCTTCTCTCTATCTCCGACTATCTTCGATTCTCTCTCCCTCTTCCTCTCTGCAATCTCTCTCTCTCTCTTTTTCTCCTTCGGAGAGGATATTAGATCTCCGACTACCGATCGGAGGAACGATCGGCGGAGGAAAATCAAAGAAGGAAAACCCAAATATCCCTCTGTTCTCGCTCTTTCTTTCTTTTTCTCTGGATTTTTTAAGACGAGAATGAACAGTCCCCTCTGATTTTCTTTGATTTTTACTTATATACAAAAATTATAGAAATGATATTGGCACCCCCACTTGATGGGCGCACAAATATTGATGAGCGCACGAATATGCTTCGTCTTAGACGAGCTAATTCACTCCCCTTTATATATAAATGATATATTTGCCTCCTCTTCTCCCATGGACAACCCCTTTTTCAGATGACTTACCCCCCTTCTAGCCTGTATTGCGCTCCCTTTCTTGGCTCGTTCGCTGAGCAAATGCTCTCGGATCTCGACGAAATTTTGCGGAGACCTACGGGAGACCTTAAGCTACCCCGGGGTTTAATTTGGGACCCCAGCTCACTGATTTGACAAGGCTTCGCACAAACACCGCGAACATGGGTCAGGTCAAAATGGGGTGTCTACAAGAGGCCTCTGTTTTGAGTTTAATCCTTGATAGATATGTTGATTTGCATAATGGGAAAAAGCCTTGCATTGCTCCAAAGGAAGTTAAAAGTGTTGGACCTTCTCGCCAACCTCTTAAGAAGCCTCTCATTGCTCCGAGAGAGGTTAAGAATGTTGGACCTTCTCGCCAACCTTTAAAGAAGCCAGTGGTAGAGGAAGAAAAGATGGGTCAGAAATGGGAAAGAGAATTCACTCAAATGCCTTGTTCTCTTATAGCCATCATGAAGAAATGGGTCAGTGAAGGTTGTTTGAGACTTCCAGATATTAAACCTGTGCCTGAACCATTCCCCAACAATTGGAGGATGGATCAATACTGTGAGTATCATAGAGGCCCGGGTCACCTGACAGAGAATTGTTTAGCTTTGAAGCATGCAATCCAGAACCGGATAGAGAAAGACTTTTCTGCCCTTGCTGAAATCTATGCTTTTGCGAACCAGGCGTTTGAAAGAACCATTCAACCTCCCAGAGATCCCGTCACTTATGTCACTCCAGAGCCAGGGAATAAGTTGAAGGGAAAAGAAAAAATGTCAGAGTTTGAATATCTTGAGAATGTTCAGGCAGAGAAGGTGATGTCACCAGCCAGTTTTCAAAGACAATTTGGGCCAAGTCAACAGGACTTCAGAGGACCACCCTTTCCAAGGTTTCTGAACCAGGGTCGAACTCCTTAGCCAGCATTATCATGGAAGAAGGCGTACTACTTGTGAACTTCAATGCCAATTCCTTGCCCCTGTTCAATTGTTATGTTTCAAGAGTCATATGTCAAGTATCTTGTTTCAAGATTCGTCCTTTGTGATGTCTGTACCAACTCCTAGGTTGAAAGTTGGTGAGTCTTGTAGTGCCAATGTCAAAAGAAAAAGAAAAAAAAAAGAGTGTTATGTCTGTCAGTCTTCTCATCGAGTCAGTATTCGGTCCTGTGTTAAATCTGATGTAAAGCCCATAGAGGCGTGTCTGTTAGTCATCAATGTACTTAAAAGTTTTCAATTCAATGAAAGTTTGATTTCAATGTTATCAATGTTATTTTGATTCACTCTTGGATTTAATGTTTAAAATAACTAAAGACGCCCTTCTCAGATGAGAATGCAGATGAAATTCCCCTCAAGATCTGAAAAAGGTCAAATGAGAGGAAGAGCGTCGAGCATAGCCACTTGAAGAAGAAATCGAAGCCATTGATAGTGGTATCGAAATTCGAAACTCGGGAATGATGGAGTGGCAAAACTTTATCTCCCGAGGAGCGCAAAGAATTGATAAACCTGTTTAGAGGAGTTTGAGGTAGTCTTGCTTGATCCTATAAGGATAAACCAGGGGAATGCCCTGTCGTTGAGCAAAGCAAGACTTCATCGTGTTTAGTCATCCAGTTGAAGAGAAAAACTTTAAAGAAATGAGCATTAGACATCCTGTGGAGCTGATGAGATATTGAGAGAAGACTTTCAGGCAAGAAAGTTGTATCATAAATTTGAGCCCTAAAAAAAAAGGGAGATTTGTGCTGTGTATTTTCATTATGATTTCGAGATGGAATATTCCATGAATGAGGACATTCTCAATGTTCAAAAGAAAGAGACCGTTTAAAAGAAATGAATGAAAAAAGAAGAAGAAAGAGACAAGGAGTTGTGGGACCTTGAGCATAAATTCAAGATCTTCGAGATGGGAGTGGAGCACAGTGGTTGAAGTTTTGCCTGACATGCCGTCAGACTTCTCGAAAAAAATTCTAAGTCTTTGAACCTTAAGCAAAAGAGCTTGTACATCAAATACATCAGGAGGCCATCATTAGACGTCTGAACTTTTATAGCCAAAATCCTAATGTTTTAAAATTCATTTGTAAACCGTTTGGGCCAAAAAGTCAAATCAAACCATATTTTTTTCTAATCACATTATAAACCCGGGGCATTTATGCACCCGAACTACGCGGACTTGATCCCCAACTCTTCAGGGGTACGTAGGCAACCTGATTAATTTGGGTTCAGTCAAACTTGGAATAAAATCCCTTTCAAAATTTTGAAGCTAAATGCTAAACCATTCTTTGAAAAACCCCAAAGCGAACTACGCGGATCTGATCCTCTATTTTTGGGGTACGTAGGTAGTCTGGCTAGACCAGATTCGGTCCAAATCGTTTGAACTTTTAAATATCCCACCCTTTTGAAACCCAAGCTCACCTAGAAAGTCTTTCTGGTGATACAAGCAAAAGTTGAGACAAGTGGTCTTTTAGACCGATAATTGGAAGGCATTAGTTTTGACTTCTTTCGAAAAGAGAAATCAAGAAGATGGAGAAGTAGTCTTCAATCAGGGCAGGACCCTGGAATCCGAGTAGTGTCGACAAGACTTACTTTGATATCCTTTTAAACTAGGGGCATTAAGACTGAGCAATCCGAAGGGGGTAATAACCATGACGGAAATCCCGATGGAGGAAATTTGAGCCTTTTGACTTGGTTTTCGAGAGTACTCTAAGAGTGGCTAGCCTTACCATAATAAAATAACACATTTTATCTAAGGGTGAATCAAAAGTGAGTCAAGTCCCTTGAGTAATTTGAGTCTTCTTTGATTGAGTCTTTGGAAGTCTTTTTCTTATTTTTATCCTTTTTTCTCTCAATGTCCAAAGCGTTTGGCACTGGAAGAGCGAGAGTACACCTTTTGAAATGTAAAGAGAATTCAAAGCGGATCCTGGCCTGGAAATCAAGGAAAGGGCAAGACGCACTTTGTTCAAACTTGCCAGAGACATCAAAGCCTCAAGTAGTGAGCAATGAAAAAAAAAACCATATACATTTTTTCTCTCAGACTTATCCATTGTGGATATCCTTTTACCCATATACCAGAGAAAGAGCCCATGCCAGCTTAAAATTTCTTGCCTATCCTGGTTTTGCTCTCTTATGAATCCTGTCATGGAAGTAATCATACTAGGGGCATCTTTTATGACTTGCGTCATAAAAGATATTAAATACAAGATAATTGAGATAAATATTTTCAGCAAATAGAAGCAAGAGAAGCTCGAACACTCTCTTGAATCAAATTCATCAATTGAACTCATTCTTTAAAAGAGTCAATGTTTCAGAAAATCTAGTACCCAACGGAGTCTAGAATTCACTTTTGTAATCTTCAAAATCTTAGCCGAATGTTTTTTCTTCTCTTTAAAAGAGTCAATACCTGAAAGTTCTATCAAGTTTTTCGAGTCTGGTCTTCAGCAATGATCATGCACTCCCATTTATTCTCGACAGGAGATAGCTATGCTATCAATGAACTCGATATAAGATCGATAAACCCATCAATCATGTTTGCAAGCCCTTTGGGCCTAAAAAAATCTTTTTCTTTGTTAAACCCAAACAAGGGGCATTTTTATTTTTATTTTTTTTGCGAAAAAAATCTTTTGAATGTTAATCAATGAGGTGCCAAGTAGTGGTCTGTTTATTTGTTGCTTGGTGAAAAGTAGTTTCGCCTTGGTATTAAATGTTTGGGCGAGAAGTAGTTTCCTCAAATATTTGAATACCGAGATGATTAGCAGTGAAATGTCAAGTAGTGACTTGCTTAATGTACCGCTACCTAACGAGTTAGGAGTCAGGTATATCTGCGTGGATTTATATGGAACTGTTTGGCAGGACTATATAAATCTTGGGTGATTCTCTACCTTGAAAGAGAGGAGTCAGAGTTACCCGGATAGCTAAACAAATGGATTTTCAGCAATGGTCTGTATAGCTATCGTCTGGTGAAAAGTAGTTTTACCATGTTTTTAGATTGGGCGAAAAGTAGTTTCCCCTTTGATTGGAAGATTGGGCGAAAAGTAGTTTCCCCGTTGATTGAAAAATTGGGCGAGAAGTACCCATTGTTTTGAAGATCGGGCGAAAAGTAGTTTCCCCGTTGATTGAAAAATTGGGCGAGAAGTAGTTTCCCCATTGTTTTGAAGATCGGGCGAAAAGTAGTTTCCCCGTTGATTGAAATATTGGGCGAGAAGTAGTTTCCCCATTGTTTTGAAGATTGGGCGAAAAGTAGTTTCCCCGTTGATTGAAAAATTGGGTGAGAAGTAGTTTCCCCATTGTTTTGAAGATTGGGCGAAAAGTAGTTTCCCCATTTGTTTTGAAGATTGGGTGAAAAGTAGTTTCCCCGTTGATTGAAAAATTGGGCGAGAAGTAGTTTCCCCATTGTTTGGAAGATTGGGCGAAAAGTAGTTTCCCCGTGTTTGGAAGATTGTGCGAAAAGTAGTTTCCCCTTTTAATTGGAAGTTTTGGGTGAAAAGTAGTTTCCCCGTTGATTTTAAGATTTTGTGAGAAGTAGTTTCCCCATTGTTTGGAAGATTGGGCGAAAAGTAGTTTCCCCTTTTAATTGGAAGTTTTGGGTGAAAAGTAGTTTCCCCGTTGATTTTAAGATTGGGCGAGAAGTAGTTTTCCCATTGTTTGGAAGATTGGGCGAAAAGTAATTTTACCTTTTAATTGAAAAATCGAGCGAGAAGTAGTTTCCCCGTGATTATGAAGATTGTGAGAGAAAACTAGTTTCTCAAAGATAGAGTTTTTGAAGAGAAAAGTAGTTTATCAATTATTTGAAGTTTTTTTGAAGAGAAAAGTAGTTTATCGAAAATAGAGTTTTGAAGAGAAAAGTAGTTTCTCGATTATTTGAAGAGAAAAGTAGTTTCTCAATTATTTGAAGTTTTTTTGAAGAGAAAAGTAGTTTATCGAAAATAGAGTTTTGAAGATAAAAGTAGTTTCTCGATTATTTGAAGATTTTTGGAAGAGAAAAGCAGTTTCTCAATTATTTGAAGTTCTTAGAGAGAAAAGTAGTTTCTCAGGTATAGAGATTTTGGAAAAGAAAAGTAGTTTCTCAATTATTTGAAGTTTTTGGAAGAGAAAAGTAGTTTCTCATGAATAAAGATGTTGGAGAAAAGTAGTTTATCAGAGATAGAGTTTTTTGGAGAAAAGTAGTTTCTCGCGATTATGATGTTTGTCGGAAAAGTAATTTCCTTTTGGTTTTGCTTGTGTGTGGGAAAAGTAGTTTCCTTTTTAATTTTGAGTGCTTGTTTGAAAGCAGTTTCCCCCATTGTTTTGAATGCTTGAGGTGGAAAGTAGTTTCACCATTATGATATGTTTGGTCAAGTTAAGAGTTTCAACAGAGGCCATCTCATTGAGATGTAACAATTGCAGAGTTAAGGGTCAGAGAGAGACTATCTCCCTATTGCTTGCGGTTTTAGAGTTTTGTTAAGAGTCTTTTTGCCAGTTTACCTTTGTGTCTCAAAATCAAAACCCAAAAAAAAAATTGCTTTGCTTTGTGTTCGGGTCGATCAAAATGTGTTGTTTGTTCAGCTTTGCCATTCGCGTGTTGCACACGCTCTGCCAAAGAGGGGCATCTGTAGACACCCCATTTTGACCGAACCCTTTTACCCAAAATCGAATAAATTCCTGAAATCGATTGAATGCCCGAAACCGAATAAAGCCCGGATTTGAATTTTTAATAAAAGTTTGGAAGCCTAATCCCAAAATTCCCAAAAAATGGTTAATATTCCCGGGAATATGCTCGCAAATTTTCAAGTGAATCGGACAAGCAATGGAGATTAAGATGGGTCGAGCGAGTACAATTATCAAAATTTGGTGTGTGGACATCATTTTCCTTGTTCGAGGCTAAAAGGGGGAATCTGCTGTCTTTACGATGGCGATTTTGTAATTCTTGTTTTGCTTTTGTTGAAAGCAATCTTTAGTGGCCCTTGGATCAAATCAAAGGGGTCATGGAGAGGGAAGAGAAAATGTGCCCATTTTTGTTTTACCAGAACCACCCCCTATAGGGTTAAAAAGAGTGATCATAATACACTAGTAGGCGGTTGTCCAAGCGAGTGAAGGGGGGTGAATTTACCATTTTCTCATATGAAAAGGGAAGTGAATTATATGAAAGAAGAGCTGTCCATAAAAATTGAAAGGGTCGGATTTATCATTTTTTTTCCTAGGGCTTGCTTGTACCCAGGGCCCCCATGTAATGTGAAGAGTAACCACAAATGCAATATGTGGCTGTCTAGAAAAGAGAAGGGGGGTGCTAAAATATAATTTCTTTTTCTTTGCCCTCGCTATTGCCCGAGCCACCCCTATAGGATTAAAAGAGTAGTGATAAAATGCATTAAATAGGGTTGTCCAAGTAAGAAATAGGGGGGGGGTCAAATGACTCATTTCCTCTTTAAAAGAGAAAAACGAGTTAGGGTTTGAGGGAGAGCCTCATTTTCTGAAAAGGGTGATTTCTGCAGCTGCAAGAGAGAAGGGGAGGAGCCGCCACCTCCGTGGCCTCATCCCCATCTTCGCCGATCTTCTTCACCCATCAGCTCTAACACCACCACCACAACCTCAACCTCCATCTCCTTTTTCTTCTTCTTTTATTTTTATTTTTTTTCTCAAAACCCACACTCACCATTATCACCACTTCATCTTCTCCGGCCAGCCCATTCCCACCGGCAGATCCCATCTCCATCTCCATTAAATCCGACCCACCCCTAGCATCAACCCAAACTCACCTCTGCCATCCCCATCATCTTCTTCATTTGATTAAACCCACTCCAATCAAACCCCCATTTAACCCAAAACCCCTTCTCCATTTTGAAAAATCACAGCAGAGAAGAGAGAAAAACGAGAGAGGGAGAAACACAGAGAGCATAAAGAGAGTGAGAGAGGGAAGGGTTCCCATCTTCGCCGACCATTCGAGCCTCTACCTCCACCTCCGATCGGATTTCCGACCACCAAAGCCTCTCAACCACCACCACCATCTCCCGCCGACACCATCCCAATTACCATTAAAACCCACCTCCAAAACATCCATCTCAGCCGCACCACACCCTTCTTCTCCGGTCGGATTCTCGCCGCAATCCGACCATCTCCTTTAAACTCCGGCCGGCCGCACCATCAAACCCATTTCGAAACCCATTTTGTTAGAAACAAAGAGGGATCAGAGAAGAGAAACAGAGAGAGAGAGAGAGAGAGAGAGAAACCCCTTCACGCCCCCACATTTCCCTGCAACTCTGCAAGTAGGTTCTCTTTCTATTCTCGTCGATTTTCTCTTCAATTTCTGTAAGTTTCTACTAAATATCTTTCACCTTTGTTTTTGTTTTTGACGAAACTTCAAGAAAATCTGCTGATTTTTCCTCTTTTGATGGTGAAGTAAGATTTTGATCGGAATCTACGTGATTTGATTTTCTCAATTTATCAATACATCTCTTCTAGTTTTCATTAGAATGCATGCTTTAATCCAACATTTATAATTGCTTGCGATTCAGGTAACTCCCTTACTCTATTCTTATTTCATAGCTAGAATCTAGTTCGATTGATTATGTGATGCAATGAGTAATTGAGGTTTTAAAGGTCTGCAGCAGATTTCAGATCTCAGAAAAGGTTTCATGGGCTTGGGGTTTAAAATCATGTTGGCCTTATGATGTCTGTTTTCCTCTCATTTTCTTTAATTTTTCTATATTGAGAGCTCATTTTTGCACTTTGATTTGGATCAAAATCATCAATTTCTTACATTTGTGGCCCATTTTGGCATGTTGATTTGTATCTTGATCATATCTGTTGAGTTAAATCTCTGCATTGGTAGCCCATTTTGCACTTTGATTTAGATCCATATCAAATACTTTAATTTGAATTTCAATTTCTATGGTGAATGGAGGGTGAAGTGGCGTATGCCTAATTGATGTAGGAAATCAGTATCATCTGATTTCACAGGAGACCCAATGCTGTGGGTGTTACTAGTTGGATAATCGATTTGCTTGTTCTCTTGGATTCTGGAGCATCTGCAGATTTCTTAAATTTGACCCTCCCCAATGCATGTTGGCAGTTTCCTTGTTGAGTTACATTCTGGTTCTCTTATTTCTTTTATTGGAGAGTAATGTAGGCTGAATGGATAATAGTGATTAAGTGATTCCTTTGCCCCATGTTGTGGGCGCAAGGGCATAAATTGCCTGATTTTATGTCTTGCTTCTGAAATATCTCTAGTTTTATCAAGCTAATATCTTGGCACCTTGTGGATTGTCCCCCTCCTCTATCTTCATGAAATCATATATGTCTTGTGGAGCATTATTGCAAGTTATCCTAGAATGGCGTATTGCTCTCTTACAAACTTTCGTCAGATGCTTTTAGGAATTTCATTAGAATTTGAGGCTGTCTTGGTGTTTGATATTCGCATCAAGTTTTGAGTCTTCCTCTTGTTGTTAAAATCTTCATTGAAGTTTTCTTATTTTTTTATGAGATGGGCTTCAGTAGCTTTCCGTAGGGTTCGGGCTATGACGGAATGTTTCTTGAGCCACCCCTTTGCCCTTCGTGTCCATTTTCCTATCTCATCATTTTCTATAGGGCTTAGAGGTTCCCCCTTCTTCGAGATCATTACTTCTTATAGGGTTTAGGAGTTCTCTTCACTTTCGAGATCATTTCTTGCGCGTTCCTCGGGATCATTTTCGAGTTTCAGGATTCTATCGATTTAGTAGTTCTTTTTATAGGCTTTTGTCTGTTTCTTTTGTTTAGAATTTTCCCCTTTGGGTTAGAGATTTTTCATCTCTCGTTTATTTAGGATTTTCCCTCGCAGGTTAGAACTCGTCTCTTTTGGTAACTGGCTAAGCCTCGTCTGCTTTTGGTCATCTCTTTGAGATTATTTTTTCTCGTATCGGAACTTTAGTTCCCCCGTTTTGATTTCTTTCCCCTTAGGCTTTAGGGATCCCGTTTCCCTCTAAATTACTCTACCGCGATATGGTGGGTATAGAGACTCTTCCATCGGATCCCCTTTAGCCGAAAGGGTGTTAATACACTTTTAATCATCAAAAACATTTGAAAATATCAAAAATATTTAAAAATCTTTAAAAAAAATCTAAAGTGTTGAGTTTTATAGTGTGTTAGGAGAGTTCGTTTCGAACTACGTTGGCTTGATCCTCTTCCACGAGGTACGTAGTGCAGCTTGGGATCTTCATCCCAAGTCCAGCCAAACTTTGTAAATAAATATATTTTAACATTTTTTCTTTAAAACCGTGTTTTCAAAAAGCTCTTCATTTAGAGTTAGGAGTTTCTCCTAGATAAAGAGTTTCTTTTAGAGTTAGGGGATTTGTCTTTGATTTGTTGTGGTTATTGTGTGCTTGTTTTAGAGTTAGGGGTTTGTCCTAGAGTTATAGGAGCGCCTCCGTCCGGTCAGTTGGCGATTCACATCGCCGACTGATGACTAGGTCTAGAATGCGCTAGTGATCCCATTGTTTTCCTTAGGAAATACAGCCTAGTTACACATAGGTTGTAGGAACCACCTGTATTAGCTTAGGGCTAACCTGCATTTAGTTAGGGCATATAGGGTGTCCTAAAATCTACAATTCACTGGAATTTAAATAATCGTTCAAGAAGCTTTAATAACTAGTCTGGTCTTTTAGATCGAGTCTAAGATAGAGGTCTAGGTGTCTTAGGCATCCTAGCTTAGAATAGGCGCGAAGAACTACGTTGCCTTGATTCTCGTAGAGGCGGGGATACGTAGGCTTCTTTGGATGAACATCAGACCATCCGAGGACTCGGGCTAAATCATTTAGAGTCTTAGGATTCGTCGTGTTGTTATGTTGTATATTTTGTTGTATTTTCTTACTTTCTTGTGCAGACCTTATACCTGTAGTTGTAGCATGCATGTGTTCGTCCACCAGAACTTAGACACCTGTTAGGCATGTCACTCATAACCTAGTTGTCATTAGGTGACACATCTTTTATCTTACTTTATGTGTGTTTATTATTTCATCCCCGAGTCATGCATGATTAGGTAGACGTTCACTTGCGGATATTTGTTCCATTTCACATGATTTTTACCCAAACTTCTTCGAAGTTAATGAAAAATGGCATAAAAGACCAAGTGTTCGCACTCGGACGAACTGGGGGCATTCTTCGGACCTTCTCCATTCATCACCAGGCACGGACCTTCTGTATCTCTGGTTATCCATTGCAAACAGAGCATTTGTTTTGGTTCCATGGCACATCCATGGATGGCGACTCTGAGTTATTTTCAGATATATCTTGGTTTCGAGCCCTGGCTCCGGATCAGGATGTATCTCTTTCTTTTTATATCGTCACTCATGCTATGCTGTAAGGGTGGCATCCGTTTCGAGAGTTCCTTGGCAGAGCTCTCCTTCACTTTGTGGGGATCTAGAGGATTGCAGGGACCCGTTCCCTCGCCGTCCTCGGATCGGGGTCCACACCTAGCCACTCTTATTTCTTAGCATTTTAAAAAGAAGAAGAGACAATGGGGCTCCAATACGACTAAGAGCATGACAAACTCAATAGCTAAAGTTCAATTTATTATATACTGCATTATATAAGTTTGGACACATACAGTCCTACAGAGGAGTTGATTCAAGTCAATCTAGCAATTGTTTCCACCTGGTCCCCCCAAAAGTATGGCATAATCCTCACCAGGCACTTGTTGATCAACCCAAGCTGCATAGCATGATGGGGAGCTTCGAATCATACGGCGAGGAGAACCGTCGTTGATGGGAATATAATCGCCATGTTTATATAAAATATGCATGCCTCCAATGTAACATGCTTTCCTATATTGTTGGTCTTTAGATGGCATATGACCACTCCCCATCTCAGGCCAAGGTTTAATACCGGCATTATATACAATCCCTCCCCATTGAAGAATATTAGCATGGTCAGCGAATGTAGAATTAAAGAGGGCCTTTGGCCAATAGCCCACCGGCTTACGATCATCGCCATAGAATAACCACCAATCTTGATTCACTGGATCCTACAATAAAATAAAAAATCTTAAAATAATTAAAACAAAAAAATTAGCACATGAATTTAGAAGGAATGATTCACAAGCCGCAACTCACTTAAACCAAGGTTTTAAATTTCGACCAAAATCCAAAATTTCAGATTTTGGTCTTCTCCGAAACTGAAATTGTAGATACCCGAAACGTTACAATATTTCGTTAGAAATTTCAAATTTTGATAGAAAAGTCCAAATTTTGATAGAAATTTCGTTTTCCCCGAAATAGCCGAAATTTAAGGAATTTCAGCCAAAAATCTAGATTTTTTTTAATTATTTAATACTTTCCCGAAAATTCAGCCAAAATTTTCAAAGAAATAAAATATTATTTCATTTGGTTTCGTGGATTTCACCTGAAATTTCCGGATTTCCGAAATTTTGGCTGAAAATTTCGATTTCGGTGAGGGCCGAAACTGAAATTTAACACCTTGATTTTAACTTTATTATGCTGTAAAATCTGTTTTAGGTATTGCTTTTCTATTTTCATATTTTTCTTTTGCAAAATATGGCTTCAAAACTTCAAAAATTAGAGATTTGAAAAACTTCAAAAATTAGAATACGAAAATACAAAATATGATCTTGCCTTTTTACTATGATTGATCATTTCTTAGGCCTCTACAAGAAATTTTATGGGCGCAAAATTTGATTTATGCCCATTTTATGTGGAAAGAAATAGGTAATAAGCGATTTGCTAGGGTTCATCGCAAAAGGCATTTCGTGGCTAGTCTGTCGCATGTCAGACCAGCCACCTCGTGAATGAAGACAACTGCTTTTGTCTCCACTCACGAGGTGGCTGTCCATATCCATCCTGCAAAAAATGTAAAAGAAAAAAATGTAAAGGCCAATAATATTTGTATCATTTTACCAATATATGTGTGTTGTATCAACGTTATAATGTGTGTGTTGTGTATGTGAGTGTATGTATGTTTATATGCATGTGTATATGCATGGGTGTTTGTGTGAGACAAATCATACGCTCAAGGAAATCCGTGCAAGAGCCCCTTTTCATGGGACCCAAATTATGCCCACATCTTTAAAAAGCTCTTAGAATTATTACTGTACAACCATTCTCACTGTGCTTCTTCGCTTTTTTCTGTTGATAGAAAAGGGGAAAGAATGCATTCAGAAATTCAACCCACAATCCATGTTTCTCCAGATCCTAGCTCCGAATAGTAAAACGTATAGTTTTATTTTCCGAATTGACATCAAGTCAGTTCGGCGATTATCATTCTTGCTTTCCTAAGTTAAAATGGATGGGTATAAACCGCAATAAATCTAAACCTCCACAAATGGAAGGGTTAGGATGATCCTATGGACCTGATCTTTTGTGGGCACCCTATCTATGTGAGGGCCTATCAAATGAATTTGTTGTGTGTGTGTAGAGAGAGAGAGAGAACGTTTTCTCATATATATATATATATATAGGGGCGTGGTTTCTGAGCTAGAGCTCAGAAACGCCATCTCCATTCATTTTATAGGACCTCACATGCATACGATGTTCCTAAGAAACCACCTCCATACTATAATCCTAACCATCTGATCTATAGAAGCCCATTTTCTAACCATATATTTTAAACCTCCACAGATTATAACCATAAACCATAACCTATCAAACCAATGGGTTGGATGACTCTGGTTTTTGAATTCTAGCTCAGACTGAGCTCTAGCTCAGAAACCATTTCCTAATATATATATATATATATATATATATATATATATAGAGGAAAGTGAAGCTACACCGCCGGCTTAAAATACAATGGGCCCACATTGTTTTGGTGATCCAAACCATTCATTTGATTGGCCCTCACATAGATAGGGTGTCTACCAAAAATCAGCTCCATAGGATCATCCCAACCCTATGATTTGTGGAGGCAAAAATGAACGTGTAAAAACCTTCACAAATTTGTTCATTTTTGCCTCAACAGTTTGAAGGGTTGGGATGATCCTACGGAGCTGATTTTTGGTGGACACCCTATCTATGTGAGGGCAAATCAAATGAATGGTTTGGATCACCAAAACAATGTGAGCCCATTGTATTTTAAGTCGGAGGTGTAGCTTCACTTTCCTCAAATATATATATCTGTGTGTGTGTATTGGAATTCCGCCTTTTCTATCCTACTATATAGTAATCTATCTATTTGTAATATATACTAAGCATGTTTCTTTCGGCTAGCGTCAAGCGGGTAAACACCTGCTTGAACGTACTCGGGACTCTATTGGCCATAAAACTCCTTGCCGGGCGCTCCTTCTTTAACTACTATTAATACATCGGCAAAATAATCGGGCAAAATAGGCCGCCATGCTGGCATTCCCTCCTTTGATGCACTTTTCTCGTTATAGCGAATATATCCTTGACGGGACCCACTGACAGAGTAAATACAGTTACTTGACACTTCTAAGGCATCACGTCTAAGCTTTTTGGGGGCTATTTTAGTCAACAGAACAAACCCGTCTACCTGCAATGTTTGGCTGATCCAAACCGTCCATTTGTTGGGCCCTATTATAGATAGGGTGTGCCCCAAAAAATCTTCTCCAAAGTCCAAACCGTTCGTCCCAACCCTCTGTTCTGTGTAGATTTCTATACTGTTACGTCAATTTTAAACCTCCACAAATTGGAGGGTTAGGATCATCCTATGGAGAAGTTTTTTTGGGGCAAATCCTATCTACATTAGGGACCAACAAATGAATGGTTTGGATCACCGAAATAATGTGGGCCCTAAGCCAGGGCCCTACTATAGATAGGGTGTGCCACAAAAAAGTCTTCTCCAAACCGTTCATCCTAACCCTCTGTTCTGTGTAGATTTCTATATTGTACCATTGATTTTGAACCTCCATAAATTGGAGGGTTAGGATCAACCTGTGGAGAAGATTTTTATGGGGCACATCCTATCTGCATTTGGTTTTAATTTACCAGTACTAATTCGATTACTATAGGTGTTTTCTGCTTGCTAATTATATTCTGGTGCTAATATTTAACTTTCAATTTTTGGCAACTAAATCCGGTTTCACAGGAAGTGATATGAAATTCATTATGCACCTGCAAATCTCTCTCCCTCTCATTCTTCATATCCTTGACAAATTTGAGAAATGTCTCACTTCTTCCAATCCCTTTAAATGAAAGACGGGTTGGGCAGAATTTTTAGTTTGTAGGAGATTCAAAGCAAGATAATATAAAACGAGAGAGAGAGAGAGAGAGAGAGAGAGATCTGCACTAATTTGTATTTATTTGGTTTTTTCTACGTATAATAAGATAACATAAAAGTAGAAACCCGACAAAGCTGTTCCATATCATTTTCTAATGCAAAAAGACATAGTGATACCTCAATGGTCTTGACTGCTGGTTTATTGATAATCTTCATTAGCTTCTCTATTTCCAAGTCTTCTTCTTTGGACAGACTTATGCTCCCTCTTCCTTCCACTACATTGCCATTGATAGAAAGAGAAAGTAGTAGAAAAAGTTGCAAAAATATTTCCTTCAAACCCATAGCCCAAGATTATGAAACTCCTCTCTCAAATCCATTGAAACAAAATCCCCCACCTCCATTTATATAGCACGGATTCCTTGTATATTTAAGGAAAAAAATCCCACATTCTTTAAGAAGAGATTCACAATTACTACTAAGAGAGATAGCAACAAATTAAAAAGGAAATAGACTTACTAAAAGAGAATAAGAAAGGAAGGAGTAATCCAACGAAGAAGAAACTAAATTAGAAAGAGTGACTCCAATACATTGGCATCGGAGGTGCATGGGAATGAATTGCCGACTAAAAAAATCAAGAGAAAACTACTAGAAAGCCCCTAGTTAAAAACATATCTACAAGAATCCCCTCAATATTTTCATAATTACCAAGGATACAGTTTTGAGCCTAAAATAGCTTTTAATTTTTTTCTTACGGATTATACCCTTCATTATATTACCCTTAGTCCCTTAGAAATCCCTAAAACCTCTCTATCACTGTCTCTCTCTCTCTTAAATAATAAAGGCAAGTTGGTGTAAGCTCGAACAGACCATTATTATTCAAAAAAGTACTGTACGGACCACAACGTAGTATAATCCAAACCGTCCATTCGATGGGCACACCATAGTATGATCCAACCGTCCATTTGATGGGCACAACGTTGTGTGATCCAAACCATCCATTTGGGGCACACCCTATCCACGTATCACGTGTGGCCCAGCAAATGAATGGTTCGGGTTGTCCGAACAATGTGGGGTTCACTATTTTTGGGTGCACGTGCATGCACAGCCGGCAACCATATAATTTCTCTCTTGTTTTTTACCATTCTCTCTGAGAGAGAGAGAGAGAGAGAGAGAGAGAGAGAGAGAGAGAGAGAGAGAGAGAGAGAGAGAGAGAGAGAGAGAGAGAGAGAGAGGAAAATGATTGTGCACTCGAGCGCATCTATTATAATATAGCAGGATGCATGGGGGTTTCACTGTTCACGGCCACGTGGAAATTCACCCGACCCGATAGTACCGCCATTTTGGGAACGTCCAGTGCCAAAGTCGCTGAATGGGGAGTCGCCAATCCCTAAAACGGACTATGTAATATACTTTATCTGCTAGGTAGGTGACGGGCGGGCATTGGGTTTCGCAGCTCCCCCATCCGGCTATATTATAGATTACTTGAGCTGCGTGAATCTAATTTTCATTACTCACTATAATGCAATTTAACTACCTTACAGCATAGTGATATCATAGGCCTTGATTTGGATCTCATGTACTACAAAAATGAGACCAATAATCCAATTCTAAAACCTAATATTATGTTATTTTTGTTGTTAGACATGGACTTCGTACAATCTATCATAGGTGGAATTCAACTACGGGTGCAACTTGAGTCACGTAGGGTCGACCTTTTGGTCCTCAATGAATTAGAATCAATCCTACCTTATCCTATATATATAAGTAAAGCGGAATCCTCTAAGCCGTGATGGTGCCACGTGTCAGCTAAAGTTCAATTTATTATATGCTTGAAATGTTTGCATTATATAAGTTTGCATATTTTTCTTCGTCATTTACACGGGCAGCGGCTTGGGTGTCGTCTAAAGGCCTTCAAACATTCCCTCGAACGATCCACACAACACCCCTCTTTCATCAAAGGCTGCCAAGACCCTCCACCTTTGTCTTCCTCTGCCATTCCATTGGTTAATCTGCAGCTCTCGAATTCTGCCAAAGGGAAGGACCAAATATTTTTTCTCTCTCTGTTTATTTATGTTTTACCGATTAATCCTCTTACTACTGCAAGCAATCAACATAAATTTCTCTTTCTCTGATTTCTTTTCTATCATTGTCTGCATATTGCAAAGTTGAAATACTACATATCTAGTTGCTTAATTTATAGAAAGTACATATTCCGGTATTGGTTGTCTAATTAGAATCATCCATTTGCTCTATCATACAGTTTCTCATTCTATTATTTCACCAACTGTACAAACTATACATGTTCTTATTTGACTGACTTATATTGTCATCATCCATTGAAGCATATTTCAAAAAAAAAAAAAAAAAACCATCTGCATCACTGCTTACATTTATTCGTTCTCAATCCACTTCCATCGATTGTGCTATATTGAATAATAAAGTACTTTGCAACTGCCCACTTTTAAAAATTATTCAGATTATTCTATTAATGTGTTTTGGGCCGGACTGCTTAGGCCCTTCAAGTTCTCATTCACTTTGTTGTAGCTGCATCCATACACCCTGTCAAAGCATTCAACATCTACATCACGCTGCTTCAGTGCTCCGATTACAGACCGCATTGTCTACCCCAAGTACGGACCAAGGATATTTCAAGCTAAGAATTGCAGAACTTTGCTAAAACAGCTAAAAAAAAAAAAGAAATCGCTTCGCTGTTGTACATCGGCCTTGCAACTCGCTGATTAAGCAAAGCCCACCATAACAGGTTGGTACCCCTCAATCTTGGAATCTTCATTAAGTGACCCAAAGACGCACTTTCTATGGGGTTGAGCCTCTAGCTTACTATGTTCTTTCACCCTAAGGTCAAGGGTTCGATCCCAGCTTACTTATACAAAAAAAAAAAAAAAAAAAACACTTTCTACTACAAGTTTCTTCATTGATTTCCATAAATAGTAGCATGTGCTTATATAAAGCACTTAAAAATAAATATAGAAAGAGATGAAGATAAACATAGAAATTGATAGATCAAGATTATCCTATTCTAAATTAATATCCTAATCTATCATAACTATTAAATATACCAGATCTGGTGAGATCCGATCTTATTCTCTAACCCATACTAAACAATTAATATAATAGACCAAATTAATTTATTCCACTCTAAGTGGGTCCTATCTAGGAATGTAACATTCCACTCATCTTGAAATCAACTTTGTCCTCAAGGTTGAAGGTTAAGCACTGGATGGTGAGGAATGAGATCTTGCGCATGAACGCTTCGCAGAACTTGTCAAATTTTTTCTCTACTCTCTTTTTTCCCTTTTTGCCTTCATTTTTTCCTCTCTTTGTCTTGCAATTAGTCACCATTACACATGACATCAACAAAAGTTGAGGCAGCTTCATTTTAAAACCGATCACATTGATTTGAACATCAAGGTCACTTGTGTTTTTTTTTTGGAATGATTTGGATGCTGACGCATGGATGATTGTGGGTGGAGATCTTCTTGATAGTGTTGAACATGTCAAGAGAGACGACAAATTTTTCGACAACGATCTTGTCGAACTCGACAACGTTGAAAATCATCGATGCCTTTCTTTTCTACAATTTGATTTCTTTCTCTCTTCTTCTTTTCTTTCCTTTTTTTATTTATTTATCCGTTTCTTTTTTAGTGCGCAAGCCTTCTCGATTATTATGTTAATTTGTTCAAGCCTTCAACAAGCCGTCGATGCCCTTACATTAATTCTAAAACAAGTGCTTTGATCTTTCGAAAATAATCTTGTACAGAATTCAAAATCTTTCAAGATGCAGTCATCATGTAGGATCGATTTTTTGATATCAAATGTTACGAACCCAAATTGATTCGTAACGTTGTTGATCTTCTTAGAGGGAAGATCAACCTCTTGAACTACTTCGAGGGAAGGATCAGTCCTCCCTTGTGCACCAAAGACATACTTTATGAAACAAGTCTTCTATTGATTTTCATTAACAGTAACATTTGCTTATATAAAGCACTTAAAAATAATCATGGAAATAGATAACGATAACATATAGAAATTAATAAATCAAGATTATCCAAATCTAAATTAGTATTCTAATCCATCATAATTACTAAATACATCAGATCTGGTGAGATCCGATCTTATTCTCTAACACATACTAAACAATTAATATAAGGAGATGATTTTTTTCCGCCCCTGAATTGTGGGCAGACTTAACGCATTCCCTTCTTTGATGCACTTTTCTCATTATAGGGATATATCCTTGACGGGACCCACTGACTGAGTAAATACAGTTACTCGACACTTCTAAGGCATCACGTCAGCTTTTTGGGGGCTATTTTAGTCAACAGAACAAACCCATCTACCTGCATTGTTTGGCTGATCGAAACCGTCTATTTGTTGGGCCCTATTGTAGATAGGGTGTGCCTCAAAAAAATCTTCTCCCTTTATTCTGTGTAGATTTCTATATCCCTTTATAAAATTTGCAGAGTTTGATGTAAAAGACTACTTGATTTTAATTGACTTGACACACCTGACTTTTCATGTCTAATTTTCCAATTATTTGAATTATTGTTTAATATAACCACTCTTTCCTCCATAAATTTGAATTCTGATTCAAATTGGATGATAATAAATTTGACTTACGTGAAAATTGCCTTGACCATTTCAAAGGGCCTGATCATTTGAAGGATATCCTGTCCCAAAATTTCGGGATGATTTAGCCCTTATTAGGTCTTCCTTTTTAATTCCCCGAATACGAATCATGTTGTGGCTACTCAGATGGCCAAAATTACCTAAATATTTGTTAATGTTATAACTATAATGGGTTTAGTAATCACAAAGACAAGGTCGATCAAAGCAAATTTGAAATGGCCTTGAACGAAGGTCTAACCCAACCCAAGGCGAGCATCGAGTCTAGAAGGGTCAACCCAATATCAACCCGCCGCTAAATCTCGCAGCCTTAAGCCAACTCATCTAACTAGATTTTCTAAAGTGCTTAGTTAGGGTTCGGGTTGGCTTGGGGCAAAAAAATAAAAAAAAATATATATGAGTTAAGTGAAGCTACACATACGTGTAGCTAACTTAGCTAGACCGATGGCTTAAAATACAGTGGGCCCACATTGATAGGGTGTGCCCAAAAAATCAGCTCCATAAGATCATCCCAACCCTTCAAACTGTGAAGGCAAAAATGGATAGATTTGTGAAGGTTTTTACACGTCCATTTTTGCCTCCACAAATCGTATGGTTGGGATGATCCTATGGAGCTGATTTTTTGGGCACACCCCATCTATGTGAAGGCTCATCAAATGAATGGTTTGCATTACCCAAACAATGTGGGCCCTACTGTATTTTAAGCCGTCGGTGTAGCTAAGTTAGCTACACGTATGTGTCACCTCATATAGCTTATATGAGGTGGCGCTCACAAAACATAAGGGGCCCACTTTTTTGGGGTGATGCAAACCACTCATCTGAAAGGCCCTTAGATGGATATGGTGCCTACAAAAAATCAGGTCCATAGGATCATCCTAACCCTTCCATTTATGGAGGTTAAAAATGGGCAGATTTATGGAGGTTTATACCCATCCATTTCAACCTCCACAAATGGAAGGTTAGGATGATCCTATGAAGTTAATTTTTTGGGCACACCCTATCTATGTGAGGGCCTATCAAATGAATGCTTTGGATCATCCAAACAAAGTGGGCGCCTTATGTTTTTAAGCACCACCTCATATAAGCTATATGAGGTGACACCTTAGAAACTCTATTCTCATATATATATATATATATATATATATATATATATATATATATATATATATATATATATATATAGAGAGAGAGAGAGAGAGAACGGTTCCTACACATATGTGTAGAGAGTTCTCTACACACTAGCTTAAAATACAATGGGGGGCCACATTGTTTGGGTGATCCAAGCCATCCATTTTAAAGGCTCTCACATAGATAGGGTGTCTACAAAAAATCAGATCCATAGGATCATCCCAACCCTACGATTTGTAGAGGTAAAATGGATGTCTTTAAACCTTCACAAATTAGTCCATTTTTTGCCTCCACAATTCGAATGGTTAGGATGATCCTATGGATCTGATTTTTTGTGGACACCCTATCTATGTAAGGGCCTTAAAAATGAATGGTTTGGATCACCCAAATAATGTGGCCCCCACTGTATTTTAAGCTAGTGTGTAGATAACTTATCTACACATATGTGTAGGAACCGTTTTCTCATATATATATATATATATATATATATATATATATATAAGAAACCCATGAACCTATAATTTTGAAAATTACAATAAAATTAGAGGGAAGGGGGGGCCTGGTTTGGATCGGGTCAAGTTGCCCAAGGCCTCATCGCTAACCAAAACCAAAATTAAATAGGAATGACTTTTCCCATTCCTAACCCAACCCAGCTCGAGAAAATGCCAACCCAACCTGAGCTGAAATTCCAACAAATTGCGCCCGTCCCAAGATCAGTGGCCAAAGATGATCTTATCAAGGTGTTCCCAACAGCATTCGACGAGAATTATGATTTTCATTCGGATCAATGGATCATTAATGGATCCTATCTCATAAACAAAATATAAGCACTGTACACAATTTAGGAAGGAACCTAGCCACTCTTATTTCTTAGCATTTTAAATATAAAATTAAACATTGAGTACTGAGATAGATAGGGCTCCTACCATTCAAAAAAAGAAGACGAGACAATGGGGCTCCAATACGACTAAGAGCATGACAAACTCAATAGCTAAAGTTCAGTTTATTATATACTGCATTATATAAGTTTGGACACATACAGTCCTACAGAGGAGTTGATTCAAGTCAATCTAGCAATTGTTTCCACCTGGTCCCCCCAAAAGTATGGCATAATCCTCACCAGGCACTTGTTGATCAACCCAAGCTGCATAGCATGATGGGGAGCTTCGAATCATATGACGAGGAGAACCGTCGTTGATGGGAATATAATCGCCTTGTTTATATAAAATATGCATGCCTCCAATGTAACATGCTTTCCTATATTGTTGGTCTTTAGATGGCATATGACCACTCCCCATCTCAGGCCAAGGTTTAATACCGGCATTATATACAATCCCTCCCCATTGAAGAATATTAGCATGGTCAGCGAAAGTAGAATTAAAGAGGGCCTTTGGCCAATAGCCCACCGGCTTACGATCATCGCCATAGAATAACCACCAATCTTGATTCACTGGATCCTACAATAAAATAAAAAATCTTAAAATAATTAAAACAAAAAAATTAGCACATGAATTTAGAAGGAATGATTCACAAGGCGCAACTCACTTAAACCAAGGTTTTAAATTTCGACCAAAATCCAAAATTTCAGATTTTGGTCTACTCCGAAACTGAAATTGTAGATACCCCAAAATAGCCGAAATTTAAGGAACTTCAGCCAAAAATCTAGATTTTTTTAATTATTTAATACTTTCCCGAAAATTCAGCCAAAATTTTCAAAGAAATAAAATATTATTTCATTTGGTTTCGTGGATTTCGCCTGAAATTTCCGGATTTCTGAAATTTTGGCTGAAAATTTCGATTTCGGTGAGGGCCGAAACGCTTTCCGAAACTGAAATTTAACACCTTGATTTTAACTTTATTATGCTGTAAAATCTGTTTTAGTTATTGCTTTTCCATTTTCATATTTTTCTTTTGCAAAATATGGCTTCCATGATGTAACAAATATAGCTTTATGTATCATTTCCATTTTCATGAAAATAATAAAATGTATGCTTTTCAATTCAAGGTTAAGGGATTCGGAATTACCTTGTGCACAATGACGATCATGTAGTGCTGGGTTCCATTGTAGACCGAAGTTGGGGAAAAACCGATGCCTACTGGTAAGTCTTTGGAAACTTGTACAAAACCTGGGCAGAGAACATCATAGCAGCCCGTTTTTCTATGACCATCATTCTGTAGGTAAACAGAGTAAACCAAGGAAAAATTAGTATATCATCCTAGTGAAAATTTTTAATGAGTTTAAATGACAGAAAGAATAAGCGACTGTTGAAGCGTACCGTCCATGCTGTAGAGAGGTGCGGGAGAAAGTTATTATATAATCCTTTACTTACCTAGAGATTTGAAAAACTTCAAAAATTAGAATACAAAAATACAAAATATGATCTTGCCTTTTTACTATGATTGATCATTTCTTAGGCCTCTACAAGAAATTTTATGGGCGCAAAATTTGATTTATGCCCATTTTATGTGGAAACAAATAGGTCCTAAGCGATTTGCTAGGGTTCATCGCAAAAGGCATTTCGCGGCTAGTCTGTCGCATGTCAGACCAACCACCTCGTGAATGAAGACAACTGCTTTTGTCTCCACTCACGAGGTGGCTGGTCTGATGTGCGACCAGCCGTCAGGTCCTAAGGGAAATACCAAATATATAAAGGACCTTATGAGCATTCGTATATCAAGGACCTTATAAAGGACCTTACCACCCATCCAGCATGTATCGAGCGTATTTCATCAAGTGGTGACCCATCAAGAAGTATAACAAGAGAAGCACTATTTTGGTTGCCTATAATTTTTGGCTGCCATATATTGAGGACTGCCCTGGATCCGTACATCTTATCAATATCATCTTTTATAGTAGATTGCAATGCAAACTGAGCAATAAACACATTTTTGTTAGTGGAAGCAATAAACAAACACAGATTATAACAAACTAATTAAATCATATACTAATAAGAAAATACAGAAACATTTTTAAGATGTTCCAATGTATAGTTACACGGTATATTAACTATGGTAGCAAAGGAGAGGGAGAGAGAGAAACAAGAGAGATAATGGGTATGAGAGAGAACCAGTTGAGAGAGAGAGAGAGAGTAGGCGTGCATGTGGGAGAGAATAAAAATGAGTTCTCTCCCTCACGCACGACTAATATTTATATATTATTGTATATACCCAATATGCCCTTACATATATGTGTGTTTATTCAACACAATTATTCAGTTACTGTTTCCATGTGTATGAAAGTAGGGGTATATTTTTATTTAAACAAAAATTACCTTATCATGAAAAGTTTTATTAATTTGGTGTTGAACACATGGTGCGAAAGGTAAAGGTAGGGTTGTTAGATATATCCTTGAAAATTGGTCTCTCTATCTACTAACTATCAATAATATAAAGCTTCCAGTTGAACAAATAGTAACAAGACATGGCTATTCATCTTTACATAGAAATTCAACTCAAAAACTCAGAAACAATGACTAAACTTGGGAGAAAACGTGTTGAGTTATCAAATGATTCCATTGGTTTCCTAATGAAATTCTATAAGAATTATTGTTGAACATAAAAACTCTTCTCCCATCATAAATTTAAATTCGAAGTAACATTGGATGATAATAAATGTGACTTACTTGAAAATTGGCTTGATCAGGGGCCTGAGCATTTGAAGCATATCCTTTCCCAAAATTTGGGGAAGATTTAGCCCTTATTAGGTCTTCCTTTTTAATTCTCCTAATAGGAACTGTTCCTGAGGGGCACCCTCCATTCTTGAGCCCTGTCTTTAAAGACATACCTAATGATGAAGCTTTTTTTTCTTTAATAACTTTTGGAAGAGATCCTGGACCCATCTGCATAAAAGGCAATTTCCATCAATAAAAGTATGGTTTTAGTTTCTTCCAAGAAAAGAACATATTTTTCATAGTTAATCATTTTATTTCCCAAAGTGATGTCAAAAAAACAAAAAACAAAACAAAATCTCAAAATTAATACATAACGGACAAAAGAACATATCACTTCAAATATTAAGAACATAAGGAGAAAATAAAAAAACCTGGATCTTATGATTCATCAATAAGGGATGATCAAAAGCGGGTTGTTTGTTGATATCAACACAACTAAATGTCTGTCCATATCCATCCTGCAAAAAATGTAAAAGAAAAAAAATGTAAAGGCCAACAATATTTGTATCATTTTACCAATATGTTTGTTGTATCAACGTTACAATATGTGTGTTTGTGTGTTGTGAGTGTATGTATGTTTATGTGCATGTGTATATGCATGCGTTTTTTGTGTGAGACAAATCATAAGCTCAAGGAAATCCTTGCAGGAGCCCCTTTTCATGGGACCCAAATTATGCCCACATGTTTAAAAAACTCTTAGAATTATTAATGTACTACAATTCTCACCTGTGCTTCTGCGCTTTTTTTCTGTTGATAGAAAAGGGGAAAGAATGCATTCAGAAATTCAACCCACAGTCCCTGTTTCTCCATATCCTAGCTCCGAATAGTAAAACATATAGTTTTATTTTTCGAATTGACATGACATCAAGTCAATTCGAGCGATTATCATTCTTGCTTTCCTACCTATTTTGAACTGACAATACGACCCATATGTGGTAAATGGAGAGCCACCTCCATTAACGAGGTGGCTGGTCTGATGTGCAACAGACCACCCGCAAAAACCCTTTTGCGATATATGCTAGCAATTCCCTATATGTATATATATATATATATATATATATATATATATATATATATATATATATATAGAGAGAGAGAGAGAGAGAGAGAGAGAGAGGTGACATTTACCCCCTTTTTGTCACTAGGGACACCTAGCACCAGTGTATCGATGACTAAAGGGGGGCTAATGTACTTGATGTCAGAAAAATCCAGTGGGCTTGATTGCCCCGTACGCTGGCGTTAGGTGTCCCTTGTGATCAAAAGGGGCGTAAATATCACTTCCCATATATCTATTACTAGTATTTCAGGCCCATGCTATGCGTGGGTGTAAAATGTTGGGCCCCTTCCCATGAGAACATGAAGTGCAAAATAATTAGAGCCACCCAATAGTGATATAAAATTAGGCTAGAGTATCACATAATGTTCAATGGACATTTTCATGCAACAATCCATACCTCAGATGTATTCATGGAACTGGAGTAATTTATGCAATTTTTCCTATGAAATCAAACTCCTAATATTATCCAAGAAAACTAATAAAAAATTTACTATAAAATCAAACACCTAATATTATCCAAGAAAACTAATAAAAAATGGGATTAATATAGACCCATGATATTCATGGGTGCAAAATGTTGGGCCCGATCCCATGAAAACATGGAATGCAAGATGGGCTGCAGATTATCCACAGTATCAATTCTAAAATTGCATGTATTAGAACTTACCCACAGGTCTATAAATTGTTTTCATATTTTGAAAGTAATAAGCGGCATTTGCTTTTCATATTGTTATTTTCTGGATGGCTTTTCATGCAGATCCATTTGGGGAGATAGAAAAAAAGGATGGTATTTAGGGTTTTCGTTTAGCTATTGTTCAAAGATTTGTCTGTGATGGGTCTCCTTTAATTAGGTCAGGGGGTATTATTTAATCTGGTTAATTTGGGCCCACAGTAATTTTGAGATGCACGTGCATACATGGCCGGCCACCATATACTCTCTCTCTCTCTCTCTCTCTCTCTCTCTCTCTCTCTCGGGAAGGACGTCTCCATGGGATGATCCTAACCCTCTAATAGTGGGCCCCACATTGTAATGGGTGATGTGATTCAAACCCTGTGAAGATTTCTATACCATGCTGTCAATTTTAATTATCCACAAATCCGAGGGTTAGAATCATTCTACAGAGAAGATTTTCGGGGCGCACTATGGCCCAGCAAATGAATGGTTTGGTTTGGTTTGGGGTCCACTGTTTTTGGGCTGCACGTGCATGCACGGCCGGCAACCATACAATTTCTCTTTTTTTACCATACTCTTCACCTAAACTCTCTCTCTCTCTCTCTCTCTCTCTCTCTCTCTCTCTCTCTCTCTCTCTGCATTAAACCTCTTTGACAAATGGATTTCATTTCTAAATTAATGCCTATATATTAATAGTAATTAATGAAAGGAATGCGACCAAATCGTTTTATGGCCAATAGCGTCCCGGACACTAGACTTCCTTTAACCGATACATTCTGGTGCTAATATTTAACTTTACAGTAACTTTCAATTCTTGGCAACTAAATCCGGTTTCACAGGAAGTGATATGAAATTCATTATTCAGCTGCAAATCTTTCTCTGCAAATCTATCTCCCTCTCATTCTTCATATCCTATCCCTTTAAATGAATGACGGGTTGGGCAGAATTTTTAGTTTGTAGGAGATTCAAAGCAAGATATATTAGAGGAATGGTTCATATCAGTCAAGAGACTGATATCTTCTCTCATTTTTCATATCCGCTAAGTTTTCGGTCAATTTTTTATATAATAATCTTTTATTTCTTTGAATTTTCTTACTTTTTCCTGTATGCCCTTGCATCACGGGTTTCTTACCTCTCTCTCTCTCTCTCTCTCTCTCTCTCTCTCAGAGTTTCTTATCTCTCTCTCTCTTTCTCTCTCTCTCTCTCTCTCTCTCTGAGAGAGAGAGAGAGAGAGAGAGAGAGAGAGAGAGATCTGCACTAAGTTGTATTTATTTGGTTTTTTCTACGTATAATAAGATAACATAAACGTAGAAACCCGACAAAGCTGTTCCATATCATTTTCTAATGCAAAAAGACAGTGATACCTCAATGGTCTTGACTGCTGGTTTATTGATATTCTTCAGTAGCCTCTCTATCTCCAAATCTTCTTCTTTGGACAGACTTATGCTCCCTCTTCCTTCCACTACATTGCCATTGATAGAAAGAGAAAGTAGTAGAAAAAGTAGCAAAAATATTTCCTTCAAACCCATAGCCCAAGATTATGAAACTCCTCTCTCAAATCCATTGAAACAAAATCCCCCACCTCCTTTTATATAGCATGGATTCCTTGTATATTTAAGGAAAAAAAATCCCACATTCTTTAAGAAGAGATTCACAATTACTACTGAGAGAGATAGCAACAAATTAAAAAGGAAATAGACTTACTAAAAGAGAATAAGAAAGGAAGGAGTAATCCAACGAAGAAGAAACTAAATTAGAAAGAGTGACTCCAATACATTGGCATCGGAGGTGCATGGGAATGAATTGCCGACTTAAAAAATCAAGAGAAAACTACTAGAAAGTCCCTAGTTAAAAACATATCTACAAGAATCCCCTCAATATTTTCATAATTACCAATGATACAGTTTTGAGCCTAAAATAGCTTTTAATTTTTTTCTTACGGATTATACCCTTCATTATATTACCCTTAGTCCCTTAGAAATCCCTAAAACCTCTCTATCACTCTCTCTCTCTCTCTCTCTCTCTCTCTCTCTCTCTCTCTTAAATAATAAAGGCAAGTTGGTGTAAGCTCGAACAGACCATTATTATTCAAAAAAGTACTGTACGGACCACAACGTAGTATAATCCAAACCGTCCATTCGATGGGCACACCATAGTATGATCCAACCGTCCATTTGATGGGCACAACGTTGTGTGATCCAAACCATCCATTTGATGAGCCACAACGTAAATAGATTGTGGCCCAAAATTCACTTCCATAGGATGATCCCAATCGTCAGATCTATAGCAGTTTTCATAATATGCAGTTCCTCTATAGATCAGAGGGTTGGGATTATCTAATGGAAATGATTTTTGGGCCACATCCTATTTACATTGTGGCCCATTAAATGGATGGTTGGATCATACAATGGCGTGCTCATCAAATGGATGGTTTGATCATACTACCCTGTGAAGATTTCTATACCATGCTGTCAATTTTAATCCTCCACAAATCCGAGTATTAGAATCATCCTACAGAGAAGATTTTTGGGGCACACCCTATCCACGTATCACGTGTGGCCCAACAAATGAATGGTTTGGGTTGTCCGAACAATATGGGGTTCACTATTTTTGGGTGCACGTGCATGCACAGCCGGCAACCATATAATTTCTCTCTTGTTTTTTACCCCACTCTCACTCTCTCTCTCTCTCTCTCTCTCTCTCTATATATATATATATATATATATATATAGAGAGAGAGAGAGAGGAAAATGATTGTGCGCTCAAGCGCATCTATTATAATATAGCAGGATGCATGGGGTTTCACTGTTCACGGCCACGTGGAAATTCACCCGACCCGATAGTACCCATTTTGGGAACGTCCAGTGCCAAAGTCGTTGAATGGGGAGTCGCCAATCCCTAAAACGGACTACGTAATATACTTTATCTGCTAGGTGACGGGCGGGCATTGGGTTTCGCAGCTCCCCCATCCGGCTATATTATGGATTACTTGAGTTGTGTGAATCTAATTTTCATTACTCACTATAATGCAATTTAACTACCTTACAGCATCGTGATATCATAGGCCTTGATTTGGATCTCATGTACTACAAAAATGAGACCAATAATCCAATTCTAACACCTAATATTATGTTATTTTTGTTGTTAGACATGGACTTTGTACAATCTATCATAGGTGGAATTCAACTAGGGGTGCAACTTGAGTCACGTAGGGTCGACCTTTTGGTCCTCAATGAATTGGAATCAATCCTACCTTATCCTATATATATAAAAGTAAAGCGGAATCCTCTAAGCCGTGATGGTGCCACGTGTCAGCTAAAGTTCAATTTATTATATACTTGAAATGTTTGCATTATATAAGTTTGGACACATACAGTCCTACAGAGGAGTTGATTCAAGTGAATCTAGCAATTGTTTCCACCAGGTCCCCCCAAAAGTATGGCATAATCCTCACCAGGCACTTGTTGATCAACCCAAGCTGCATAGCATGATGGGGAGCTTCGAATCATATGACGAGGAGAACCGTCGTTGATGGGAATATAATCGCCTTGTTTATATAAAATATGCATGCCTCCAATGTAACATGCTTTCCTATATTGTTGGTCTTTAGATGGCATATGACCACTCCCCATCTCAGGCCAAGGTTTAATACCGGCATTATATACAATCCCTCCCCATTGAAGAATATTAGCATGGTCAGCGAATGTAGAATTAAAGAGGGCCTTTGGCCAATAGCCCACCGGCTTACGATCATCGCCATAGAATAACCACCAATCTTGATTCACTGGATCCTACAATAAAATAAAAAATCTTAAAATAATTAAAACAAAAAAATTAGCACATGAATTTAGAAGGAATGATTCACAAGCCGCAACTCACTTAAACCAAGGTTTTAAATTTCGACCAAAATCCAAAATTTCAGATTTTGGTCTACTCCGAAACTGAAATTGTAGATACCTGAAACGTTACAATATTTCGTTAGAAATTTCAAATTTTGATAGAAAAGTCCGAATTTTGATAGAAATTTCGTTTTCCCCTAAATAGCCTAAATTTAAGGAATTTCAGCCAAAAATCTAGATTTTTTTTAATTATTTAATACTTTCCCGAAAATTCAGCCAAAATTTTCAAAGAAATAAAATATTATTTCATTTGGTTTCGTGGATTTCGCCTGAAATTTCCGGATTTCCGAAATTTTGGCTGAAAATTTCGATTTCGGTGAGGGCCGAAACACTTTCCGAAACTGAAATTTAACACCTTGATTTTAACTTTATTATGCTGTAAAATCTGTTTTAGTTATTGCTTTTCCATTTTCATATTTTTCTTTTGCAAAATATGACTTCCATGATGTAACAAATATAGCTTTATGTATAATTTCCATTTTCATGAAAATAAAATGTATGCTTTTCAATTCAAGGTTAAGGGATTCGGAATTACCTTGTGCACAATGACGATCATGTAGTGCTGGGTTCCATTGTAGACCGAAGTTGGGGAAAAACCGATGCCTACTGGTAAGTCTTTGGAAACTTGTACAAAACCTGGGCAGAGAAGATCATAGCAGCCCGTTCTTCTATGACCATCATTCTGTAGGTAAACAGAGTAAACCAAGGAAAAATTAGTATATCATCCTAGTGAAAAATTTAATGAGTTTAAATGGCAGAAAGAATAAGCGACTGTTGAAGCGTACCGTCCATGCTGTAGAGAGGTGCGGGAGAAAGTTATTATATAATCCTTTACTTACCTAGAGATTTGAAAAACTTCAAAAATTAGAATACGAAAATACAAAATATGATCTTGCCTTTTTACTATGATTGATCATTTCTTAGGCCTCTACAAGAAATTTTATGGGCGCAAAATTTGATTTATGCCCATTTTATGTGGAAACAAATAGGTCCTAAGCGATTTGCTAGGGTTCATCGCAAAAGGCATTTCGTGGCTAGTCTCTCGTGAATGAAGACAACTGCTATTGTCTCCACTCACGAGGTGGGTGGTCTGATGTGCGACCAGCCGTCAGGTCCTAAGGGAAATACCAAATATATAAAGGACCTTATGAGCATTCGTATATCAAGGACCTTATAAAGGACCTTACCACCCATCCAGCATGTATCGAGCGTATTTCATCAAGTGGTGACCCATCAAGAAGTATAACAAGAGAAGCACTATTTTGGTTGCCTTTAATTTTTGGCTGCCATATATTGAGGACTGCCCTGGATCCATACTTCTTATCAATACCACCTTTTGAAGTAGATTGCAATGCAAACTGAGCAATAAACACATTTTTGTTAGTCAGCTATGTGGAAGCAATAAACAAACACAGATTATAACAAACTAATTAAATCATATACTAATAAGAAAATACAGATACATTTTTAAGATGTTCCAATTTGTAAAGTTACACGGTATATTAACTATGGTAGCATTTGAATGATATCCTTTTCCAAAATACACGATATAAAAACTCTTTTCTCCCATCATAAATTTAAATTTGAAGTAACATTGGATGATAATAAATGTGACTTACTTGAAAATTGGCTTGATCAGGGGCCTGAGCATTTGAAGCATATCCTTTCCCAAAATTTGGGGAAGATTTAGCCCTTATTAGGTCTTCCTTTTTAATTCTCCTAATAGGAACTGTTCCTAAGGGGCACCCTCCATTCTTGAGCCCTGTCTTTAAAGACATACCTAATGATGAAGCTTTTTTATCTTTAATAACTTTTGGAAGAGATCCTGGACCCATCTGCATAAAAGGCAATTTCCATCAATAAAAGTATGGTTTTAGTTTCTTCCAAGAAAAGAACATATTTTTCATAGTTAATCATTTTATTTCCCAAAGTGATGTCAAAAAAAAAATCTCAAAATTAATACATAACGAACAAAAGAACATATCACTTCAAATATTAAGAACATAAAAAAAACCTGGAGCTTATGATTCATCAATAAGGGATGATCAAAAGCGGGTTGTTTGTTGATATCAACACAACTAAATGTCTGTCCATATCCATCCTGCAAAAAAAGTAAAAGAAAAAAATGTAAAGGCCAACAATATTTGTATCATTTTACCAATATGTTTGTTGTATCAACGTTACAATATGTGTGTGTGCGCGCGCGCGGGGGGGTGTTGGTGGTGTGTGTGTGTTTGTGTTGTGGTTGTGTATGTGAGTGTATGTATGTTTATGTGCATGTGTATATGCATGTGTGTTTGTGTGAGACAAATCATAAGCTCAAGGAAATCCTTGCAGGAGCCCCTTTTCATGGGACCCAAGTTATGCCCGCATCTTTAAAAAAGCTCTTAGAATTATTACTGTACTACCATTCTCACTTGTGCTTCTGCGCTTCTTTCTGTTGATAGAAAAGGGGAAAGAATGCATTCAGAAATTCAACCCACAATCCATGTTTCTCCAGATCCTAGCTCCGAATAGTAAAATGTATACATGGCCGGCCACCATATAAACTCTCTCTCTCTCTCTCTCTCTCTCTGGTTTTTCTAAGTTTGTGTGGAAGAAGAAAGGAGGAATCGTCCAATGCAAGCTGACTCACTGACTCAGCTTCTCTACCAGAACCACAAGCGGAAGATGTGCCACGTAGTTACTAAAATCGCTTCTCACTGAGCAACACGTGGCACATCAAAAGCTCTCTACTTTAAAAAAGCCATAACTATGAAGATTGTGGGATCCATATTAAGAGAAAAATGCCGACTTTTTAGGGATTCTAGTGATGATATTTTAAGAAATGGATTTCATTTCTAAATTAATGCCTATAATGAAAGGAATGCCAGCAAATCGTTTTATGGCCAGTAGCATCCCGGACACTAGACTTCTCCTACTAATTTGGTTTTAATTTACCACTACTAATTCGCCACCTACAAATTCGTTTACTATAGGTGTTTTCTGCTTGCTAATTATATTCTGGTGCTAATATTTAACTTTCAATTTTTGGCAACTAAATCCGGTTTCACAGGAAGTGATATGCAATTCATTATGCACCTGCAAATCTCTCTCCCTCTCATTCTTTATATCCTTGACAAATTTGAGAAATGTCTCACTTCTTCCTATCCCTTTAAATGAATGACGGGTTGGGCAGAAGTTTCAGTTTGTAGGAGATTCAAAGCAAGATAACATAAAACGAGAGAGAGAGAGAGAGAGAGAGAGAGAGAGAGATCTGCACTAATTTATATTTATTTGGTTTTTTCTACGTATAATAAGATAACATAAAAGTAGAAACCCGACAAAGCTGTTCCATATCATTTTCTAATGCAAAAAGACATAGTGATACCTCAATGGTCTTGACTGCTGGTTTATTGATAATCTTCATTAGCTTCTCTATTTCCAAATCTTCTTCTTTGGACAGACTTATGCTCCCTCTTCCTTCCACTACATTGCCATGCATTGATAAAAAGAGAAAGTAGAAGAAAAAGTTGCAAAAATATTTCCTTCAAACCCATAGCCCAAGATTATGAAACTCCTCTCTCAAATCCATTGAAACAAAATCCCCCACCTCCTTTTATATAGCATGGCCGGATTCCTTGTATATTTAAGGAAAAAAATCCCACATTCTTTAAGAAGAGATTCACAATTACTACTGAGAGAGATAGCAACAAATTAAAAAGGAAATAGACTTACAAAAAGAGAATAAGAAAGGAAGGAGTAATCCAACGAAGAAGAAACTAAATTAGAAAGAGTGACTCCCACACGTTGGCATCGGAGGTGCATGGGAATGAATTGCTGACTAAAAAAATCAAGAGAAAACTACTAGAAACCCCCTAGTTAAAAACATATCCACAGGAATCCCCTCAATATTTTCATAATTACCAATGATACAGTTTTGAGCCTAAAATAGCTTTTAATTTTTTTTCTTACGGATTATACCCTTCATTATATTACCCTTAGTCCCTTAGAAATCCCTAAAACCTCTCTATCACTCTCTCTCTCTTAAATAATAAAGGCAAGTTGGTGTAAGCTCGAACAGACCATTATAATTCAAAAAAGTACTGTACGGACCACAACGTAGTATAATCCAAACCGTCCATTCGATGGGCACACCATAGTATGATCCAACCGTCCATTTGATGAGCAGAACGTTGTGTGATCCAAACCATCCATTTGATGAGCCACAACGTAAATAGATTGTGGCCCAAAATTCACTTCCATAGGATGATCCCAATCGTCAGATCTATAGCAGTTTTCATAATATGTACCCATTTTGGGAACGTCCAGTGCCAAAGTCGCTGAATGGGGAGTCGCCAATCCCTAAAACGGACTATGTAATATACTTTATCTGCTAGGTGACGGGCGGGCATTGGGTTTCGCAGCTCCCCCATCCGGCTATATTATAGATTACTTGAGCTGCATGAATCTAATTTTCATTACTCACTATAATGCAATTTAACTACCTTACACCATCGTGATATCATAGGCCTTGATTTGGATCTCATGTACTACAAAAATGAGACCAATAATCCAATTCTAACACCTAATATTATGTTATTTTTGTTGTTAGACATGGACTTCGTACAATCTATCATAGGTGGAATTCAACTAGGGGTGCAACTTGAGTCACGTAGGGTCGACCTTTTGGTCCTCAATGAATTAGAATCAATCCTACCTTATCCTATATATATAAGTAAAGCGGAATCCTCTAAGCCGTGATGGTGCCACGTGTCAGCTAAAGTTCAATTTATTATATGCTTGAAATGTTTGCATTATATAAGTTTGGACACATACAGTACAGAGGAGTTGATTCAAGTGAATCTAGCAATTGTTTCCACCTTGCCCCCCAAAAGTATGGCATAATCCTCACCAGGCACTTCTTGATCAACCCAAGCTGCATAGCATGATGGGGAGCTTCGAATCATATGACGAGGAGTACGAGGAGTACCATCGTTGATGGGAATATAATCGCCATGTTTATATAAAATATGCATGCCTCCAATGTAACATGCTTTCCTATATTGTTGGTCTTTAGATGGCAAAAGCCCACTGCAAACTCTTAAGCACTCTATATCTCCTTCCCTCCTCAAGCTTTCTACATTTCTTCACTGCTCTTTTGCATATTTTTCTTCGTCATTTACACGGGCAGCGGCTTGGGTGTCGTCTAAAGGCCTTCAAACATTCCCTCGAACGATCCACACAACACCCCTCTTTCCTCAAAGGCTGCCAAGACCCTCCACCTTTGTCTTCCTCTGCCATTCCATTGGTTAATCTGCAGCTCTCGAATTCTGCCAAAGGGAAGGACCAAATATTTTTTCTCTCTGTTTATTTATGTTTTACCGATTAATCCTCTTACTACTGCAAGCAATCAACATAAATTTCTCTTTCTCTGATTTCTTTTCTATCCTTGTCTGCATATTGCAAAGTTGAAATACTACATATCTAGTTGCTTAATTTATAGAAAGTACATATTCCTGTATTGGTTGTCTAATTAGAATCATCCATTGAAGCATATTTCAAAAAAAAAAAAAAAAACCATCTGCATCACTGCTTACATTTATTTGTTCTCAATCCACTTCCATCGATTGTGCTATATTGAATAATAAAGTACTTTGCAACTGCCAACTTTTAAAAATTATTCAGATTATTCTATTATTGTGTTTTGGGCTGGACTGCTTAGGCCCTTCAAGTTCTCATTCACTTTGTTGTAGCTGCATCCATACACCCTGTCAAAGCATTCAACATCTACATCACGCTGCTTCAGTGCTCCGATTACAGACCGCATTGTCTACCCCAAGTACGGACCAAGGATATTTCAAGCTAAGAATTGCAGAACTTTGCTAAAACAGCTAAAAAAAAAAAAAAAAAAAAAACGCTTCGCTGTTGTACATCGGCCTTGCAACTCGCTGATTAAGCAAAGCCCGCCATAACAAGTTGGTAACCCTCAATCTTGGAATCTTCATTAAGTGACCCAAACTTTAAAGCCCCAACTCCTAATCCTTAGATTCCAATCCAAACCGTTAGGACCCTCATTCAAGCCTTCAAGCCCTCTTTAATTAGATTCGAATTTAAATTTTAAAGTTTTAAACTTTATAGTTTTCACAAATATAGAGAGGGAAGACACATAATGGGAGAATAAGTGCTACGAACTCAAATCGATTCATAATGTGATTGATCTTCTTAGAGGGAAGATCTTGATCCACTTTGAGCGAAGGATCAGTCCTCTTTTGTGCACAAATACACACTTTCTATGGGGTTGAGCCTCTAGCTTACTATGTTCTTTCACCCTAAGGTCAAGGGTTCGATCCCAGCTTACCTATACAAAAAAAGAAAGAAAAAAAACACTTTCTACAACAAGTTTCTTCATTGATTTCCATTAACAGTAGCATGTGCTTATATAAAGCACTTAAAAATAAATATAGAAAGAGATGGAGATAAACATAGAAATTGATAGATCAAGATTATCCTATTCTAAATTAGTATCCTAATCCATCATAACTATTAAATATACCAGATCTGGTGAGATCCGATCTTATTCTCTAACCCATACTAAACAATTAATATAATAGACCAAATTAATTTATTCCACTCTAAGTGGGCCCTATCTCGGAATGTAACGTTCCACCCACCTTGAAATCAACTTTGTCCTCAAGGTTGAAGATTAAGCACTGGTTGGTGAGGAATGAGATCTTGCGCATGAACGCTTTGCAGAACTTATCAAAAAATTTCTTTACTCTCTTTTTTCCGTTTTTGCCTCCCTTTTTTCCTCTCTTTGTGTTCCAATTAGTCACCATTACACATGACATCAACAAAAGTTGAGGCAGCTTCATTTTAAAACCAATCACATTGATTCGAACATCAAAGCTCACTTGTGTTTTTTTTTGGGAATGATTTGGATGCTGACGCATGGATGAGGATCTTCTCGATAGTGTTGAACAGGTCAAGAGAGATGACAAATTTTTCGACAACTTGAAAATCATCGATGCCTTTCTATTCTTTATTTTTCTTTTCTACAATTTGATTTCTTTCTCTCTTCTTCTTTTCTTTCCTTTTTTTTATTTATCCGTTTCTTTTTTAGTGCGCAAGCCTTCTCGATTATTATGTTGATTTGTTCAAGCCTTCAACAAGCCGTCGATGCCCTTACATTAATTCTAAAACAAGTGCTTTGATCTTTCAAAAATAATCTTGTACAGAATTCAAAATCTTTCAAGATGCAGTCATAATGTAGGATCAATTACTTTGATGTCAAATGTTACAAACCCAAATTGATTCGTAACGTTGTTTATCTTCTTAGAGGGTGTAGACACCCCATTTTGACCGTGCCATAAACCCTCTAAGTTTGAGCAAAACCCCACCAAATTAATCAGCTAGGGTCCCAAAATTCACCCTAAGCTAGGTTAAGGCCCCAGCTAGGTCCCTGCGAAATTTCATCAAAATCCGAGCGCGTTTGCCTAGCGAACGAGTCGAGCAAAGTCGTAGTACAAGTTTGCAAAAGGGGGGTGGATTATCCTGGATGGGGCCGAACCTAGGCCGAATAGGACAAAAAATGCGGGTGCGCCATATCAAAATTCCGCGCGCCCATCAAGTGGTTGTGCCAATATCATTTTCCCTTTTTACCTGTAAATATGGATTTTATCTCATTTATTTTTTTAAAAAAAAAAGAAATTCGCAGAGAGAGAGAGAGAATTTAGATCTGAGCCGATCCCCTTTTCCTTCTCCGGCCAAGATCCGATCGGATTCCGGTCATCAAAGCTCCATTAAGCCTATCATCGTCATGTTTTAATGCCTCATTAGAACCTGAAATCTCCAGAACTCTAGATCTGTGTATGCCTAAGCATATAAACCCTAATTTTCTCAAAATCTTAGATCTGCACGATCCAAACCTTAGCTCCGTACACCTTCTTCTCCGACGGGATCTCCGATCCAAACTCCGGCAAACGTCTTTTCACTTTGTTCTTACTTTAGCCTTCTTAGTTTCTTTTTTTTATTGAATCTACTGTTTTCATCACTCAACCCTAACCCCGTCCTTGCTTCTTCTCCGATCGGCCTTACCGGAGCTTCTTCCAACTCCTTTTCACAAATCATTTTGTTTTCCTCCTATCCTTCTTCTCCGGCGAATTTTTCCGGCCGATCTCACCTTCTCAGAGTGTAGATTTAAAAAAATTAGGGGAGAATTGAGAGTTTTGAACAGATCTGAATAGGTAGATAAAGAGGGAAAAGGATCTCTGTAACATGTCTCCTTTGTTATACCGATTATACTCGAAGTGAAATCAAAGAAGAAAAAATCATTATCTTGAGGTTCAAAGCTGAGCATTATTCATTGAGACCCTAGCTGAAGGTAGAGAGACAGACATCTAAAGCTATTGAAGTATAATTTGAATTGAATCAAAAGATTAGAGAAATCAGAGATAAGTTGGAGCAAGAAATTAAATTTCATTTTGTCTCAAAGGTAAGTGTCTATTCCAATTTTTCTTGTATTTTATAGTATCTATGTTTTGTTAATGATTGCTAAAAATTTTGATTAAAAATCCCTATGAGTCTCCTATAATTTAACTCCTTAAAGTTCCTTCAGTAATGATGAACACATTTATGTGTGAATTGTAGGTAGGAAAAGCATGCATTTTTTGTTATTTAAGGCAGTACTACTAAGGTATTTGCTTGTTTCTGATGCTTCAGGATTATATGGGGAATTCAGAGGAAAATATGCTAAGAGGATGAAATTTTACGAAAAAATTGCAATTTTGGAACAATCTAAGCCGAATCCCCTTTTGGATAAATTCACCCCCTCTTTGGGTAAATTAAGTTTTGACATATCCACCCCTTTTCTACCATGGGTTACCCTTTTATATATGAAATGGTAGTTATTAATAAACAAAAGGGGGCTGGCTGAGGGAGTGTAATGAGGATTAGTGTGGGGGCCACTGCTTGTGCAACCTTGGCATGCGCCACTAGTAACAGTAGGGTTAAAATGAGCTACACATCCTCATTCGCATCATGGTCGGTTCAATTGGGGCCCACCTTGAATTTTCGATTTTTAGTCCATATAGGATTCAGCCACACAAGAAAGTTTTTTTTTTTTGTTTGGAATTTTGGGTGCAACTCTTTCTCTTTCTATGTGGGACCCACTTGAGGTGTGATTTTATATGAGTTGGCATCTTGCTATTTTAGCCATAACCACCGAATTTTGGCATTTTTCTAAAAATGTCCAGCAGCTACACCCATTGGATTTGGAAATAGTATTTTCTAAAGCATGTAATCAAGTGGGACCCACTTGCCAATTTGCACCCATGTGTGGCTCTCATTTTTGGAAGCTTGGACAGCAGCCCCCGTGGGATACAAAAGCACCGACTATTTTAGCTCTTGCTAAATATGTCCATCATACATGCCCATTCAATCAATGCATGCCCTTGCCAAAGAAATTGTCCATCATATCTTCGGTTGTTATGTTTTGGGTCAAACATCAGGGGCCCAGTTGTTACATTGTCTTTAATTGCTTGCCATATTAAGAGTGATAATTGATTTATCAAATGGGACCCACTCCTATGCCATCTTTGTACCCACCATTCGGACAGTTCGAATCATCCTTTGGCAATGAGTTGCGAAGCATGGCTGATTTATGTCGTGGCTAGTCAATTCAACGGTTCGGATTGCTCTATAGAAATGACTTGAGGGCACAAACCAATTATATTATGGTTCACCAATTGGACGGCGGAGATCAAACAACGGAAATGAATTATGGGGGCACGGCCCATCTATTTTGCAGTTGCCCATTAAGTGAACGGTTTGGATCAACTTGTGGGAATGGAATAAGAGGCACGACCATTTATTTTGCACTCCATAAAATGGATGGTTTGGATTATCTTAAGAAGTGGATTGCCCATCTATAAACTTTCCATAAGAGTGAGATTAATTGGCCATCTATCAATGGCATCTATCAAATTTGGAAATGTCCAACACATGGTAGTGATTCAGAGCCATGCAAAAAGCCATGCAAGATGCTGTGTGATTCTTTTTCTCTCATACATTAAGAAAGTGGGTCATGTTTGGAGAATGTTTCTATTCCTCACATCATCCAATTTTGGCAAGTTGTCTCTCTCCTCACAATACACAGAAACCAAGACTCTCTTGCTAGCTAAAATGGGATTTCGGCAATTCCTTCCAATCTCCTCTTTACCACTTTCTTGTTGTAATTGCTAATCTCGAGATTTCGGTCTCCATTAGTATCACCTCTATTTAGAACATTCCTAATTTCTCAAGACTAAGAGTTAGTAATTCCCTCTGTCACCTCCATGGAAAAACCGACAGCTCTCTCTTGCCTAAAAAAAAATGATCTCTCTTACTCTCTTGATATATATTTCTTTGCCTCCTCCTAATTGGGAGTTCGTTCTCTCATGCTTTTCTTCCTCTCTCACTCTCTCTAGTTTTTTTTTATCTCTTCAACCAAGGATCAACCATCAAAGGCTCCACTCCAAGGTGACATCAAGAGACGGAGAAGGACAAGTTGGCCGTTGCTCGAAGGAGAAAAAGGCTAAGTGTTCTTTAATTTCTGTTATTTCTTTCAATCCTAGTTAACTGTATTTTTGTTTAATTTTAATTAAAAGAGAAAATACTTTGTGTTTGATTTTTCTTTTCAAGTTCTTAATGGCAATTCTCTTCTCTATTCTCTCTATTTTCTTTGTTTCTTTCCCCTTCTCCATGAATAACTAAATCCATCTACTTGGGGTTTAGATGAAGCCATGGGGAAGGAGAAAGATGATTAATTAAAACCAGTGGCTTATATAACAACTTATGTAAGGATTTGTATTTGTTGGATCCCAATCACGTATGCCACTGGCTTTCCCCAGTCGTATAAGTGATTGCCGATAAATAAATATAATTTCTTATATAATATCTTTAAATTGAGTAGTATATTTGATAAAACACTCATGGGCAATGACATCAATAGATCTTATTCCCCATAGACTAAATTTATCAAATACACTATCCAATACAGAAATTGGTTTGATTAATAATATAATTCCAAACCCGTGGTGGATTCTAACCCTAAGTAATCTTTTATATTGAATTAAGGTTTTTATACTATTCCAAATTACTTTTGCAATTTTCCAATTTACTTAAGCCCTTAGAATTTAGTTTTCTAATTAAATTAGATAAGTAGTTAATAGAGACCATTAAAATTTGGTACACTTTGCCTAAATTAGGATTTTAAATCAAAAAGATCTTAGTTAAATTTGATTCTTAGATTGAATAGAATATACGCTTATATATAGTGTTGGCTCCGAGGTCTAAGTCCACGGAAATCCTGAGTCCATTCCAGGCAACATTATATCATAGCTAGTATTCTAATCGGTAAAAGAATAGGATTGATAACTAGATTTCTCTTCCTTGAGTTCGACCCGTATTTACACGATCCGTGCACTTGCGGTTATTTAATTTCTCTAACAAGTTTTTGGCGCCGCTGCCGGGGAAGAGAGTTGCATTAGAATCTTAATTATTCGAAGTGTTAGATTAGTAGTTATTTTTAGTTTAGTTATATTTTTTGTTTCTTGCCTATCCATCTCTCTTACTTGGTTTTCTTGTGTTTATGAGTGAAGGTTGGGTGCGGAACTCGGCCAATCGACTAGAAAGATCAAACCGGTTAGAGACGGCGGAAGACATCGCACCAAATCCAAATCAAGTAGTCATGGCGGAAGAACAAGAGACGCCCAAGAGTTTGCGCGATCGCTTCTATCCGGCCCGAACCGCGCAACCTTCTTGCATTAGATTGCCGATTGCGCAGGGCAATAATTTTGAGCTAAAATCGCAATTTATTTCTTTGCTTCCTCGTTTTCATGGCCTCCCTTCGGAGGATGCGTATTTATTTTTGCGTGAGTTTGAAGATGTATGTGCTTTGATTAAGTTGCAACAACTTACCGATGATGCGGTAAAGTTGCGGTTTATTACGTTTTCACTCAAGGATGGAGCAAAGAAGTGGCTCTATGGCTTACCAACGAACTCCATCACCACTTGGGAGGAGTTCGCCGTCGCTTTCCTAAAAAAGTTTTTTCCATTACATAAAACTAATAAGCTTAGGAACGATATTTTACAATTCAAACAAAAGCCATTAGAGTCATTTTCTAAGTTTATGGAGAGGTTGAAAAACCTACTCCAAGAGTGTCCTCACCATGGAATTGATTTGTGGCACTTATGCCAAATTGTTTATGAGGGCATAGATTACCAAACAAAGCAACTTCTTGAATCCATGTGTCCTAACGGTTTTACATCTTTCACGGATGAGGCCGCGGCATGGAACTTCTTACTTGATTTGGCAGAAAAAACAAGAGAGTGGGAATCCACTCAAGACGGTGAGAGAGCCACTTCAAGTAAGGGATTTCTAATAGAGGGTGCCGTGGCAAAAGAGGCCCATCTTGATAGCCTAATCAAAAGGCTAGAAGCAATAGTTGTCAAATGACCTTCACAGGTCCATCAAATTGCACATAGTGTTCCTATGTGCAATTGGTGTCAAGCCACGGACCATGTCATGGAAGAGTGCCCAACTCTTGCTAAATTTGGTAATTCTAATGAAAACGCAAGTGCCATGTTTTTAAATAATCCATATAGTAGCACTTATAATCCGGGATGGAGGAATCATCCTAACTTTTCTTGGAATCAAGGGAATTATCAAGGAGGGCCATCAAATTTCCAAGGTCAAGGCCAATTTGTCCAACCTAGGCCCACCTTCCCTTCTATGCATGTTCGACCACCCCTAACCACAACCCCACCTTTTCAAAACCCAATTTTAAATAATGTTTCAAATCAGCAACCACCGGGTTTTCAAAAACAAGGGGAGTCGGCACGCATAGCTTCCTTAGAAAAGAGCATAGAACTTCTCACTAGCACTTTCATGACAAGCCAACACAATATGGAGAAGCAAATCTCCCAACTTGCCATGGCTTTGCATGAAAGGGAAAAGGGGAAGATGCCAAGTCAACCCGTTCCTAATCCAAGGAACGTGAATATGAATGTGAATCAACAGGTACCGCAAAATCAGTTGAATGTCATTCAACCAATTCTGCCGCTGCAAGAGCCCTCCAATGAATGTAATGTCGTATATGCTTTAAGGAGTGGTAAAGATTACCACAATGAGGAGGTCAGATCTGAACCTTCTATAGATCCACAAGATACATCCAAAGAGGTAAGAAAAGACTCCCCTCCAACATGGTCGATTGTGGAACCCAAACAGGTAAGTGAAGAGCAGGCAGTTTCTCCACCTGAAAAGGAGTATGTGCCTAAAGCTCCTTTTCCAAGGAGACTTGCTAATAATAAAAAGGTGGATGCCATGGATAAAATATTAAATGTGTTTAAGCAAGTGCAAATTAACATTCCCTTATTAGATGCGATTTCCCAAGTCCCTACTTATGCCAAAGTGTTGAAGGATTTGTGCACACAAAAGCGCACAACTAATGTGCCCAAGAAGGCTTTCTTGGCCGCAAATATAAGTTCCATTTTATCTCAACAGATGGTGGCTAAGTATAAGGACCCGGGATGTCCCACTATTTCTTGCACTATTGGTAACACTAAAATTGAGCATGCTCTTTTAGATTTGGGTGCTAGTGTGAACCTCTTGCCATTTTCTGTATATATGCAATTAGGACTAGGAGACCTCAAACCAACCACCGTCACTCTCCAATTGGCGAATAGATCCATAAAGACACCTAAAGGGATGGTTGAGGATGTGTTAATTAAAGTAGGAGATTTTCTTTTTCCAGTCGATTTTATCGTGTTAGATACGGAACCTGTTGCTAATATCAAGGATCAAATCCCTATCATTCTTGGGAGGCCTTTCCTTGCTACTAGCAATGCTCTCATTAACTGTAGAAATGGCCTAATGAAACTCTCCTTTGGTAATACTTCAGTAGATTTTAATGTTTTTAGATTAGGTAAGCAACCCAATTTTCATGAAGATATTAATATGTTGCATGCCTTTCCTGAAGATGTTATGACTAATTTTGAAATCAACTTTGATGCAGGTTATCAAGAATTCTTGGATGCACTAGGAGATGATGGAGGAGATGATTTCTTTTCCAAAGCTTTTGCCATTCAAAACGTAGAGCCGGTGGGACCACTAGCCACATCGCTTCCAAAGCTTTCCATTGAAGAGGCCCCACAGCTAGACTTGAAGCCGCTTCCCTCTACTTTACGTTATGCTTTTCTTGGTGATAATTGTACTTTGCCTGTAATAATTGCTGCGGATCTAACCTCCACTCAAGAGGAGGAACTCATTAAATTGCTAAAAGATAACAAGGAAGCCATAGGTTGGACAATGGCCGACATCAAAGGAATTAGCCCTTCGATTGTGCAACATCACATCCACCTCATTGAGGGTTCCAAACCTTCAAGGGAACCTCAAAGAAGGGCTAATCCTGTGATGAAGGAAGCCATCCAAAAAGAGATCTTAAAATGGTTAGATAACGGGATCATATATCCCATCTCGGATAGCCAATGGGTGAGTCCCGTTCAAGTAGTGCCTAAGAAGTCGGGAGTCACGGTTATACAATCCGCCACCAATGAACTCATTCCTACTCGTATTCAAACGGGGTGGCGGGTTTGTATTGACTACCGAAAGCTTAATGCCGCTACTTGGAAGGATCACTTTCCTTTGCCTTTTATTGATCAAATGTTAGAAAGGTTAGTGGGTCGTGAGTATTATTGCTTTCTTGATGGATATTCCGGTTATAACCAAATTCCCATAGCTCCTGAAGATCAAGAGAAAACGACATTCACATGCCCCTTTGGAACGTTTGCTTATAGACGCATGCCTTTTGGGTTATGCAATGCACCGGCAACTTTCCAAAGATGCATGATGAGTATCTTTTCTGACATGGTGGAGACCTTCTTAGAGGTTTTTATGGATGATTTTTCTATTCATGGCTCCACCTATGCCGAATGTTTACATCACTTAAAATTGGTCTTAGAAAGGAGTAGAGAAAAGAACCTTGTCCTCAATTGGGAAAAGTGTCATTTTATGGTAAAAGAGGGCATCGTTCTAGGACATGTGATTTCTAAAGAGGGAATTAAGGTTGATAGAGCCAAGGTGGATCTCATTGTCCATCTTCCACCGCCCAAAAGTGTGAAGGATATTCGATCATTTTTAGGCCATGCGGGCTTTTACCGGCGTTTTATAAAAGATTTTTCTAAAAATGCTAGGCCTCTAACCAACTTGTTAGCAAAAGATCAAAATTTTGAGTTTTCCAAAGAATGCTTCGATTCTTTTGAGTGTTTAAAAAAGGAGTTAACTACGGCTCCCATCATTCAAGCACCAAATTGGGCCGAACCGTTTGAAATTATGTGTGATGCTTCTGACTTTGCCATAGGAGCCGTTTTGGGCCAAAGATTCAATAAATTACCGCATGTCATCTATTATGCAAGTAGGACTCTCAATGATGCACAACTCAACTACACCACTACGGAAAAAGAATTTCTAGCGGTTGTGTTTGCATTAGAAAAATTTAGGTCCTACTTGATTGGATCGCATGTGATAATTTATACCGACCATTCGGCAATCAAGTATCTTGTTGGAAAGAAGGATGCTAAAGCTCGCCTCATTAGGTGGGTTTTACTTCTTCAAGAATTTGATTTGGAGATTAGAGATAAAAAGGGTACGGAAAACTTGGTTGCCGATCACTTGTCTAGACTTCCTAATGCAAAGAATGACGAAGGTCCAATTAATGAAAACTTTCCTGATGAGCAATTGTTTGCTATTTCTAGTGAACCATGGTATGCGGATATTGTGAATTACTTGGTTACAGGTGCTACACCGGATCATTGGTCCAACCAAGACAAATACCGGTTTCACTCACAGGTAAAGTATTTCTTTTGGGATGATCCCTATTTATTCAAAACTTGTTCGGATCAGATTGTCCGACGATGTGTGCCCAATCATGAGCACCAATCGATTCTATCTTTTTGCCATGATCAAACCTGTGGTGGCCACTTTAGTGCAAAGAAAACCGCGCACAAAGTTTTACAGTGTGGTTTCTATTGGCCAAGTCTTTTTAGGGATGCTTTTGATTTTTGTAAGGCATGTAGATCTTGTCAGTCATTAGGTAGAGTTACTAAGCGAAATATGATGCCCCTCAACCCAATCTTAGTGGTAGAAATCTTCGATGTGTGGGGTATTGATTTTATGGGTCCGTTTCCCAATTCTTTTGGCAACTTGTATATTTTGTTAGGAGTAGATTATGTGTCAAAATGGATTGAAGCCATTGCTTGCAAATCCAATGACCACAAGGTGGTGGTCAAGTTTTTGAAAGAAAACATCCTCTCGCGCTTTGGTACTCCTCGTGCGATCATTAGTGATAGGGGTAAACACTTTTGTAATAGACCTTTTGAAGCTCTTATGAAGAAATATGGTATTACTCATAAGTTGTCTACACCTTATCACCCACAAACGAGTGGCCAAGTGGAGGTTTCAAATAGGCAAATTAAGCAAATTTTGGAAAAGACAGTGAATCCAAACCGCAAAGATTGGTCCATTAGATTAGTGGATGCCTTGTGGGCTCATAGGACGGCATTCAAGACTGATCTTGGTCAGTCTCCTTACCGCCTTGTGTATGGCAAAGCTTGTCACCTCCCGGTTGAATTGGAACATAAAGCTTTTTGGGCCATAAAGAAACTAAACTTTGATTTGTCTTCTGCAGGTGTTCAAAGGCGATTACAACTTTCTGAATTGGAGGAGTTGCGCAATGAAGCGTACGAGAATGCAAAGATCTATAAAGAGAAGACAAAAGCTTTTCATGACAAACATATTTTGAGAAAATCGTTTCAAGAGGGCGAAAAAGTACTTCTCTACAATTCAAGATTGCATATCTTTCCAGGTAAGTTAAGATCCCGTTGGGATGGACCATACATTGTTAATAAAGTTTTCTCCCATGGTGCGGTCGAGATTCTAAATCCAAGCAATGGTGAGATTTTTAAAGTTAATGGTCAAAGATTAAAGCCATTTATTGAGTTTTCAAAGCCGGATATGGAAGAGGTCATGGATCTCCATGAACCTTCCTATTCGAATCATGCCTAAACAAATACGGTACGTACCCTCCTTTCTATTTTTTAGTCCCCATATTTTTCTTTCTATTTTTAATACCTTGAGGACAATGCATAAATCGAGTATGGGGGGCTTTTAGAAACTTTCCTTTTCTATTCTTTTCTATGGTTTAAAGTTAGAAATTTTCTTTTCCTTTTGTTTTTGGTATTTTTCTCAAATTAGAAAGAACTTGGTATTTTTAAAAAGAAAGTTGTTTTCCTATTTTAAGAAAGAAAGTTAGTGGATATTTTAATTTTGGAATTTGAAAAATTAGAAAGAATACTTTCCTTTCTTAGTTTTGTTTGCTTTTGGAATCTTTCTTTTAAAAGGATTTGAATAAGAAATAGAAATAGAAACTTGCTTTTTATATGGTATGGATAAAAAGGAAAGAAAGGTTGAAACAAAAGAAAGAAAGAATGATTTTTTAGAAAGTTTGCTTCTTGATTATAGTTTTGATTTGTAGCCTTTTTGACTTGAGCTATTAAGTCTGAAGGGTTTTTATGCCTAGTTCCTTAAAGCCAACTGGCTTGAGAGCAACTGACTGAAAACTCCATACATGGGTCAATTAGAAAGCTTAATGAATCAAAGCATTGCACATAATCAAAGGTAAAGCTTGAACTCATATGCATCAATGTCTATAACATATGCAAATCAAAGATTAGTCGGACACTGCTTAGTAGCCTGGGTGTCTGGTGCATGCCCTGCATGTCATTCACGCCAAAAGCAGTAGAGGATTATAAAAAAAAAAATGAGTTCTATTCTTAGAAACTATGGGAAAAGTTGAAAGAATGGTGGACCATATAAATTTGTAAGTTTTCTACGAAGTTTCCGAATCAAATTTCTTTTATGGTACGATTACATTAGAGGCAAGTTTAAGGGAGCAAAGTACGACAAATTCAAAAGAGGATTCCTTGATTAAAATATTTTTCTAATTTTTCCAACTTGGGATAGGATGCAAAGTTTAAGTATGGGGGTATTCTTGTTCTTCTATTTGAGCAATTTATCAAAGAAAGAGGATTAGAAATTTTTGGCTTTACTCTATAGTGGGATTTGAAAGAAAAGTTTGTTTTTAGAATTTTGTGTGTTTATTCACTGCAAACACTCACGAGACACAACTCGTCCACTAGGGTAACTTAGGGGTTTAAAGGCTTGTTGCACATGCTAAGTGCAATCGTGATTCCTACGAAAGTGAGTTAGGATTTTATTTTTTGTTTAGTTTTTGTGTTTGTTTTAGTTTTTCTTTTTGTTTGCTCGAGGACAAACAAAGCTTAAGTATGGAGGAATTTGATGAACACATTTATGTGTGAATTGTAGGTAGGAAAAGCATGCATTTTTTGTTATTTAAGGCAGTACTACTAAGGTATTTGCTTGTTTCTGATGTTTCAGGATTATATGGGGAATTCAGAGGAAAATATGCTAAGAGGATGAAATTTTACGAAAAAATTGCAATTTTGGAACAATCTAAGCCGAATCCCCTTTTGGATAAATTCACCCCCTCTTTGGGTAAATTAAGTTTTGACATATCCACCCCTTTTCTACCATGGGTTACCCTTTTATATATGAAATGGTAGTTATTAATAAACAAAAGGGGGCTGGCTGAGGGAGTGTAATGAGGATTAGTGTGGGGGCCACTGCTTGTGCAACCTTGGCATGCGCCACTAGTAACAGTAGGGTTAAAATGAGCTACACATCCTCATTCGCATCATGGTCGGTTCAATTGGGGCCCACCTTGAATTTTCGATTTTTAGTCCATATAGGATTCAGCCACACAAGAAAGTTTTTTTTTTTTGTTTGGAATTTTGGGTGCAACTCTTTCTCTTTCTATGTGGGACCCACTTGAGGTGTGATTTTATATGAGTTGGCATCTTGCTATTTTAGCCATAACCACCGAATTTTGGCATTTTTCTAAAAATGTCCAGCAGCTACACCCATTGGATTTGGAAATAGTATTTTCTAAAGCATGTAATCAAGTGGGACCCACTTGCCAATTTGCACCCATGTGTGGCTCTCATTTTTGGAAGCTTGGACAGCAGCCCCCGTGGGATACAAAAGCACCGACTATTTTAGCTCTTGCTAAATATGTCCATCATACATGCCCATTCAATCAATGCATGCCCTTGCCAAAGAAATTGTCCATCATATCTTCGGTTGTTATGTTTTGGGTCAAACATCAGGGGCCCAGTTGTTACATTGTCTTTAATTGCTTGCCATATTAAGAGTGATAATTGATTTATCAAATGGGACCCACTCCTATGCCATCTTTGTACCCACCATTCGGACAGTTCGAATCATCCTTTGGCAATGAGTTGCGAAGCATGGCTGATTTATGTCGTGGCTAGTCAATTCAACGGTTCGGATTGCTCTATAGAAATGACTTGAGGGCACAAACCAATTATATTATGGTTCACCAATTGGACGGCGGAGATCAAACAACGGAAATGAATTATGGGGGCACGGCCCATCTATTTTGCAGTTGCCCATTAAGTGAACGGTTTGGATCAACTTGTGGGAATGGAATAAGAGGCACGACCATTTATTTTGCACTCCATAAAATGGATGGTTTGGATTATCTTAAGAAGTGGATTGCCCATCTATAAACTTTCCATAAGAGTGAGATTAATTGGCCATCTATCAATGGCATCTATCAAATTTGGAAATGTCCAACACATGGTAGTGATTCAGAGCCATGCAAAAAGCCATGCAAGATGCTGTGTGATTCTTTTTCTCTCATACATTAAGAAAGTGGGTCATGTTTGGAGAATGTTTCTATTCCTCACATCATCCAATTTTGGCAAGTTGTCTCTCTCCTCACAATACACAGAAACCAAGACTCTCTTGCTAGCTAAAATGGGATTTCGGCAATTCCTTCCAATCTCCTCTTTACCACTTTCTTGTTGTAATTGCTAATCTCGAGATTTCGGTCTCCATTAGTATCACCTCTATTTAGAACATTCCTAATTTCTCAAGACTAAGAGTTAGTAATTCCCTCTGTCACCTCCATGGAAAAACCGACAGCTCTCTCTTGCCTAAAAAAAAATGATCTCTCTTACTCTCTTGATATATATTTCTTTGCCTCCTCCTAATTGGGAGTTCGTTCTCTCATGCTTTTCTTCCTCTCTCACTCTCTCTAGTTTTTTTTTATCTCTTCAACCAAGGATCAACCATCAAAGGCTCCACTCCAAGGTGACATCAAGAGACGGAGAAGGACAAGTTGGCCGTTGCTCGAAGGAGAAAAAGGCTAAGTGTTCTTTAATTTCTGTTATTTCTTTCAATCCTAGTTAACTGTATTTTTGTTTAATTTTAATTAAAAGAGAAAATACTTTGTGTTTGATTTTTCTTTTCAAGTTCTTAATGGCAATTCTCTTCTCTATTCTCTCTATTTTCTTTGTTTCTTTCCCCTTCTCCATGAATAACTAAATCCATCTACTTGGGGTTTAGATGAAGCCATGGGGAAGGAGAAAGATGATTAATTAAAACCAGTGGCTTATATAACAACTTATGTAAGGATTTGTATTTGTTGGATCCCAATCACGTATGCCACTGGCTTTCCCCAGTCGTATAAGTGATTGCCGATAAATAAATATAATTTCTTATATAATATCTTTAAATTGAGTAGTATATTTGATAAAACACTCATGGGCAATGACATCAATAGATCTTATTCCCCATAGACTAAATTTATCAAATACACTATCCAATACAGAAATTGGTTTGATTAATAATATAATTCCAAACCCGTGGTGGATTCTAACCCTAAGTAATCTTTTATATTGAATTAAGGTTTTTATACTATTCCAAATTACTTTTGCAATTTTCCAATTTACTTAAGCCCTTAGAATTTAGTTTTCTAATTAAATTAGATAAGTAGTTAATAGAGACCATTAAAATTTGGTACACTTTGCCTAAATTAGGATTTTAAATCAAAAAGATCTTAGTTAAATTTGATTCTTAGATTGAATAGAATATACGATTATATATAGTGTTGGCTCCGAGGTCTAAGTCCACGGAAATCCTGAGTCCATTCCAGGCAACATTATATCATAGCTAGTATTCTAATCGGTAAAAGAATAGGATTGATAACTAGATTTCTCTTCCTTGAGTTCGACCCGTATTTACACGATCCGTGCACTTGCGGTTATTTAATTTCTCTAACAAGTAATATTTAGCAATTGCTTCTTTGCTGTGTGCTATGTCAACTGAAACATGTTTATGTGTTTACAATAAAATTCATGATTTATCGCTATGGGTCTGTTTCACTTGTAGAAGATGCACTAATTTTTCACATTATTACTAACATGAATCAATTGATTTTATTTTCTTATCTGCGATTGAGATGCTTTTGTTGTGTGCATGGATTATATAAAAATAAATGTTTTAGAAGGTCAGGATATGTAGTCTAAATATAATTTCTCAATCTCCATATGTAATTTTATTTGTAAGACAAGTTTATTTCAAATTTTGGTTCGTATCTATTAAGTTACTACCCTTTGGGAATTTTATTAGCTGAAGGCATTAGTAAAGAATAATTGACTACTTTGTATAATGCTTGAGGTGAATTTCTCCTACATGGCTTTGAAATTAGAATTGCAGGTGTAGCTAACCTTTTAGTTCAATTGGAGTATATGCATGCCGCCTGAGATAATGCCTCAAAGACAATTGTCATCTATAAACATTCTTATCTGACTTTTGTTTGATCGATTGTTGGTCCAAATATCTGTGAACAAATTAGCAATGTATAGTTGGATTAATTTCTGAATGTTGGAGCTTTTAGCATTTGTGTTCACCAGGCTATTGCCAATTGTTGAGACTTATTCACATGCTGATTTGATGGATAAACTGGTTGTGACTCTATGTTCTCTTGATTACCTGATAATGCTGTGGAAGTAAAAGATTTTTTTTTTATAAAAAACAAAAATCCAAGGAACATTCATACCCTTAGTTGTTACTAACTCTGAGAAATACTGCTGAAATTTGAGGCACCCGTTATTGCATCAAGCTTAGTTCCTTCAACAAGTATTAGTTGCCTATGGGCAGTCCCTCTTACGAATGAGACGAACATATAGCATAGTAGGAATACTTACATAGTGTAAAGGTAAATTTTTTTATCCAAGTTAAGCTTGAGATGCTCCAATTTTATCGAGGGAAGACATGAAACCTGCGAGTCTAGCATTTATGCAAGCTCAGTCCTCATCTTGATCGTTGGGTCTAATATATGTATAAATCTGTCCTCTCTTTATTTGTTTGCATCAAACAAATAATATTTAATTCAGTTTTACTCCTTACCTGTGATACCACAAGTTGCCTAAAGCAAGTTTTTCGTATCACCTATAGCATTACAAATTGCTTAAAGTTAATTTTTCACATCTCCTGTGTCACTACAAGTTTCTTAAAGTGTTTTATTTGTTTTTATGTCACTTGTGGCGCTAGAAGTTGCCTCAATTATTTTTTCTCTTCTTCATAATAACATCACCAGTTGCACAGAACAAGTTTTTACAATTCTAGAAGTATCCTTAGTTTCATTAATGCTCCATGAATTGAGTTTCGGTCAGTGTATTATTATGTGTGTCTTTAAAATATTTTGCCACATTAATTCTACACATCTGCCTAAACATGATTTGTAGTCATAGTTCTTGTAATTCTTTTCTTTAAGTTCTTGTAAAATAAGTTAAAACAGTAAAACTGGGAGCTTGGATCAAATCAGTTGTGTATGGTTACCCAAACAGGTTACTGCCCATATTCATATATGTGATTCTTAACTTGGGGCATTATTATGTTTGGATAACTACAAAGACTTTACCTCTATCCTTGCATCCCTTTTCATCTTTTCATAATCCATTATGTACTTATGCAAAATCTTTACACCAACAGACCCTATTTTCATTTCCTTTATCCATTAAACCCTTCTCCATTTACCATTTGATAATGAAAGACAATAGGTTCTGTCTTACAAGTACTCTGTATAAGAATAACTAGTAAGTTTTTATCATAATATATCTTAGGTTCTTTGCTCATAAATGGCTCATGTCTGGGTAAGATTCGGTTAGTTGAAAAATCATTTTTTTTAGAAGGAACCCCAGGTGTTGATATGTCATCCTACTTTTGTGCTAGATACTAATGGTGAAATATGAATTTAATATGTTTACATGAGTTAAATAATTGTTTATGTTTGAGCTACAATCATTATATAATCTGCTTTAGTCCTTTCTTTATAAAATTGTTAAGTATGATAGACAGGTAAAAATATAAGATTTGTAATGGTATCATTTCTCCATTAGAGACTTATGGTTATAGAAAGACCTTCGCATTTCATTTTGAAATTTTTTTTTCGGTTTTCTTGCTTGCACATATCAAAATTTCATGTAAAATCATTTGATGTTTACCAAAAGTTTGATCTGATGAACAGTTTTGTGATGGTAAGATAGCAGGAATCTGAGCCTGTTTACAATCATAGAGTTGCCAAGGTAGTAGCTGTTTTGAATATTTATATATATATTACATGATCTTTGTGAAAATCTTAGGTTTGACTTTCACCTTTCTGACGTACAAATCTGTTTATCATGAATAGGCTCAGATAATAGCCTGAATATAGAGATATCACCTCACTAATTGAGCTATTGAGAATTGATATTAATGCTTTTATAAATTAAATTGGTTTGGATATGATTACTAAATGAGATCGAAGTATACATGATTAAGCAAAAATCATTTTGTTCTTTATAAGCCTTACCATTTTTTTTAGAAGGCCATTAGAAGCATAAGGTCTTGTAATTAGTAAATTTTGAAGTATGGTTTTTAATAAGTTCAGGTTATTTCAGGAAATTATAGTAACCATACTTGATTGAACATTGATAGAAGAGCAAATTATCATGATATGGTTAATTTTTTTATTTTATCAGTATGCTTTATTGATTGTTAAATAATTGATTCATTTTTTTATATGAACTAAATTAGTCTTTAGACAATAGCCTTATCATTGCAAGGGCGATGAAGGCGAAGGCGCTAGCCCAAGCCCATCCATAGGAGACTTGCTTAGTCCAAGTAGCACTCCCCTCATTTATTTTAAGACTTGCTCAGTCTTTTGTATCCCTTAAAACATAAAGTCCTTCTCATTGCCATAGCAATGAAAGAGTTATCTAGAGCCCGCCATTTAGAGAGATAAGCTATGTCTCAACATGAATGTCAAACCTGTTTAGAGACGGGCTTTGTCTCATTAGAGCACCAACCCTTTTAGGGAGGCAAGCTATGTCTCACGAAAGCATAGTCGAATCTTTTGGAGACAGGCTTTGTCTCATTGGTCATAATGTTCTCTGTGTTTAGGAGATTTGCCCAGTCTCACTAGCACCCTTATTTGTTGTCTCTTTCATAGGAGACAGGCCATGTCTCATAAGCATCAGTTGTCATCTCTCTTTTAGGAGACTAGCCTAGTCTCATTAGCCTCTTTCTCTCATTTTATAGAGCTTTTAATTTTGAGTCTACTCCATTAGCATAGGAGTCTATCCTTAGCCGAAAAGTCAGTCTTAGCATAGGAGTATGTCCTTAGCTAGAGAGTCAGTCCTTCTTTCAGGAGTCAGTCCTATCATCATAGGGGTTAGATTTTCGTCCAACCTCTTATCAAGTCATGTGTTTTTCTATCCGCTCCTGTAAGGTATAGGATGCTGTCCAACCCTTGCAGAGCTGTGTTTCAACCCTTGCAGAGCTGTGTTTCTACCCTTGCAGAGCTGTGTTTCTGTTCTTTTCCCCCGCAAAGCATAGGATGCTGTCCAACCTTTGCGGGATATCAGGAGTCTGTCCTCCCCTTATGATGATAGGATTCTGTCTTCTTGTGTCAAAACATAAAAAACATCTAAAAAACCAAAAATCTCAAAAATCTTGAGTCATTAGAAGAGTAGTTAGGAATTATGTTCCGAACTACGTTGGCTTGATCCCTTTTCGTAGGGTACGTAGTGCAGCTTGGGATCCACATCCCAAGTCCAGCCAAACCTTTAAAAATAAAACATTTCAAATCTTCAAAAAAATACAAAAATTCGTCAAAACCTTTTCAAAAAGATCTTCCCCTAGAGTTAGGAGTCTGTCTTAGCTGTTTGGGGTGTTTTAGAGTTAGGAGACTGTCCTGATTTGTATTGATATGGTGTGTCTTGTCGCGTGAGTGTCCCTAGAGTTAGGAGGCCTCAAGTTGGTCGGTTAGACATTTAGTCGAACCGATGGCTAGACTAGGTAGCATATAGTCAGCCCGTGGTTTTCTTTAGGATGCACAGCCTAGTTACACATAGGATGTAGGGCCCACCTGCATTAGTTTAAGGCTAACCAACTTGCATTAGTTAGGGCATATAGAGAGTCCTGAAAATTACAATTCACTTGAATCTAAGCAATTATACAAAAAACTTTAAAAATTAGTCGAGTCTAGTGGATCGAGTCTAGGATAGCGGTTCTAGATGGTTAGGCATTGTAGTTTAGAATAGGTCATCGAACTACGTTGACTCCGATTCTTCCCAAGGCCGGGATACGTAGAGCAGCTGGGATGGACGGCCATCTTGGTCCGAGTCAAGTCGCGTTAGAGTTTTAGGATTCATCTTGTCCAGTCATGTATAGAATTAAAATGTGTTATGTGTTTTGCTGTGTTTTCTTAATTTCATGTACAGATCCTATACATTTAGCTGTAGCATGCATGTGTTTGCACACCAGAACTCAGACACCAATTAGGTATGACACTCATAACTTAGCTCTTTAGGCTTGTCATTCAAAATCTAGCTACTCCTAGGTGACACATATTCATTTCTTTTATGTGTGGTTATTATTCATCTCCGAGACATGCATGATTAGATAGACGTCTTCTCAGAGATATTCGTTCCCATTTCATATGACTTTCGCCCAAAACTCTTCAAAATTAATAAATAAATGGCATAAGAGACCAGGTGCTTGCACTTGGGCGGACGAGGTGCTCTTCGGACCTTCCAAATTCGTAACCAGGCACAAACCTTTCTTTTTATAATCTCTGGTTATCCGTTGCAACAGAGCATAGTATGGGATCCTTGGCCCACTTCCTTGGATGGTGACTCTTCTTTGTTTAAGATACGCCTCGAATCTGGGCTAGTCCCCGAATCGAGAGGTATCTCACCTTATATCGCCACTCATGCTGTGAGAGGCACTTCTTTCGAGACTTCCTTGGTAGAGCTCTCCATTCATGTGGATGATCCATAGAGATTAGCGTGGGGGCCCGTTCCCCCGTTCTCTCTCGGATTGGGGTCCACAGGCTGGCGACTCCACTGGGGATATCTTTCGAGAATTGCCTAACTCCGTTAAAATGTCATTTGTTACTAACTTTGAAGAAATTTGAGCTAAAATCATTTTAAATGGGAACCTTTTCCGTTAGAATGCCAGGGGCACCAAATAGATACAAAATAAAATGAGGGCTCACACACTCACTTTCATCCCTTGCATATATTATCTGTTTTGTGGTTACTTTTCTGCTGTGGATATACTATCAGGTTACTCTCGGAGAGATACTATAAGTAGGAGCCGTGAGGGCTATACCCACCTTCTAGTGCCACTGCACCAGTAGTATCTCAACACCTGGACACCTTGTGTGTAAAACGGACATAGTTCGTATGCTGGGCGATAGTCACAGCATACAAGTAACTATGCACCCGGTCAGGTGGACCTCGCGACATTACTCTCTCTACATTATTGCATGGTCCTTTTGTTTGCATTTATGGACGAACATATGTGTTGCTTACACATGTAGAGCCTAGAGTTAGGGGCCTTATCCTATTTTTAGACTAGGGTAGCTCACTTTATGTGGCTACAGACGTAGTCCTAGTACACTCACCAGTCTGTCATGAGTCAAGACTGCTTTGACTCCGCGAGATTAAACTAGGGATGGTGCCCCTGGTTAGGGTATATATATGTATATATGCCTATTTATTTTGATTATTAGTTTAGGACCTTCATATTTAATGAGGTTTCCCTATCTAATTCAAATCAATTATATCAATCTAGTTTTCAAATTTAGACCTAGCCTGTGGTTCTTTCTTTGTCACTCTCATGGCTATGGTTTATCTCTCGGTCCATTGATGGTAAAATTTAATCCTTAGACTCGAACCTACTCATCTTGTGAGGTTTCTTGGTCTAAGTTTACCTTTGATATCAATTCATTTCTCAAAATTTGGACCTGGTCAGTGGCTTCTATGTTGACACTCTTATGGCCATGGTTTATATTTTGTTTCATCGATGATAAATTCCATCCTTGTATTCCTTGATTGTTAGACCAGGACCTACTTCTTAGTAGGAGCTTCTAGTCTAAATCGATCAAACATGTATCCATCCATCATGCAGATTTTAGATCTAGTCATTGACCCTACTTTGCCATTATTATGACCATGATCTATCATCCTTTGACTATCTGTTTGATCCGTATTTATCATTTACCGTTTTACCCTTGGGTCATATCGAGATCATTGATGGAAAAGTTTGATCATGTTTATATCCTACCTATATCCTTTGAGTATATGATTTATTGTCAATACCTTTCCTTTTACAACTCAATGATTAGGGCTGACCCTATTCTTATCCTATTTTATCTCCTTTGATTATCAGGTGAACCATCGTGTCTAATGATAAATTGAAGAAGTGGATGAATGATAAAAGAGGATATCGTCATGTAGAAAACCTTGCTGGTCATAACCTTGATGCTCTTCAAAGTTTACCCTACATCAAAATAGATTGGAATTTCCTCAATGCAGCCGTTGAATTTTGGCAACCTGATCTTCACGTATTTCGCTTTGGCAAGCAAGAAATGTGTCCAATCATTGAGGACTGGTGTCATTTGTTGGGCTATGGTTGCAAAGGTCCCCTAGTCAAACTTGAATCTAAATTAGGGTACAATACTAGTTTCGAGAAATTGTTTCCCACATCGCCTAACCCTGTCAGTTTCTTTTTAAATGATAAGGGTTTATCAGTTTCCCAAATGGTCAAAGCATTTTTTGATTTAGGGAAGTGCACTCAGGAGCATCAAACCAGTCGCATTCATGCTCTAGTTCTTTGTGTTTATGCCAGGTGGCTCCTTTTTCACCAAGGCGACAACACTTCCCCTGCACTTCTAGACTTTGTTGACCAAATCTCTCGAGGAAGTGATCCAGTGCCAACTATTCTCGCTGAAACCCTTAATGGATTGGACGATATTGCCAATAAAGTTTCTACTTCTTTCAAGGGTTCTCCAGTTCTTTTATATGTCTGGCTCTGCTTGAAACTTTGAATCTTTATACCTTCGACACACCATGAAATCGTTTTATCCAAGCATAGGTCATGGGAACATAAGGCTTTCAAATTTACCAAATCGGAATGGACTGATTGGTTAAGTTCCCGTCAAGACGACCAAATTACTTGGAGATTCTTCCTTGGTCATTGCGGAATAATCAGGACCAAAGCCAGTAGGGGTGTTCAGTTTCTTGGTTTTAGAGAAAACTTCTTTCTATTTCCCATACCGTATCTTCCGTCAATACGGAGGATTCCAGACTGAATGTCCTTGTTTGGGTTCTAAAACAGAGTATTATCGTCCGACACCAGTCCATCCCTTTGAAAAGTCTAATTGTCATCTTGCTAAAAGCATTTGTGAAGATTGGGTGCATAAATCTGAAGATCTTTTGCATAGTATACGAGATAAAACTCCTAGAGGGACAATTAGAGCAACAACACCTGGAGGAGGAGTACATGCTGGAGTGTCCCCGGGTTATTATCAGTGGTTGATTGAGGAAATTAAAAATCGCCTGCCTAAAAGGGCCAGACTAGAGGAAAGAGATGATTAAGAATTTTCATCTATCTTTTGTCATGAACATCTGTTTATCCAGAATTTCATTTGTTATGACATCATATCTTTTATTTTACTTGTTATTATCTTTGTAACTCGTTCGGACATCATCAATGAAATATGTTCTTGCTTTACCTTATTCTTATTTGACCACAATATATTATCTCGATTATCAATGTTTTAATCTAGTGATTATACTCCTATTTCAGGATTCTTGATTGAACAGCCATTGCTCCTAAGAAAACCCTTGTTTCAAAATCAACCTGGTCCCGTCAGTCCGCTGATTCCAGGCTGAGTCGTTTTTCTTCCTCACCAATTTCTTTTACCTCCCCTGCATTACCTTTCTCTAATCTCCAGGAAATTTCTTCACCCGTCCAATTTGCACATGAACCAATGGCGGAAAATGGACATAATGCCCTGGACACCAATGAGATGATGAAGGCTATTCTGGCGCAGTTAGGCATCATTAATGAAGAAATAGCCCGTCTAAAAACTGATAGAAGTTCTACTTCTAAGGAGCATGCACCCCAGCATCCTTCAATCATACCTCCTCCGCCTCCTATGATGAGCAGACCGGCAGTGTCTGCTGATGAGGATGACTTTGAAGATGGTCAGTATGCCGAAGAGAATTGCCTCCCTCATCTGGAGAGAGCCGATAAGGGCAAGGTATTTACAGACAGACTAGACAAGCTGACCCAAGAGATGGAGAACATAAAATTCCAAGGCCCAAAAAAGCTGAACATGGCCGATTTTATGATATATCCAGGAGTCACACTGCCTCCTAGATTCAAAGTGCTAGATATGGATAAGTATGACGGGACAGGGTGCCCTAGAAGTCATTTGATGTCAGTGCTTCCGCTTCTGCAGCAGCATGGTCTATCTCCAGAGCAGGTTGCTCTCTTGTTTCCTCGATCTTTGGTCAGAGTGGCTAAGAAGTGGTTTCTGAGCCTGAAATCTGAAGAGATCTGAACCCTAGAAGACATCGCCAATAGGTTCGTCGAGCAGTTCTCCATGGAGGAGGGGATTGACGTAACCAAAAGAGATTTGAAAGCATTGAAGCAGGGCCACAATGAAACCTTTACTTCCTTCATCCGCAGATGGAGAAGGAAGGCTGTGCAAATGACTCATCGTTTGTCAGATGAGGAGCAAATCAAAATCGTAGTGAAGAATCTGTCACCACAATACTATCATCATATGACCATCCAGTACTTTCTTGATTTCAATCATCTCATCAAGACAGGAACTCAAATAGAAGATGCGTTGTCCAAGGGCCTGAGATCGAGGATTCCTTCTGATTCAAGAGAAGGGAAAAGACCAATGGTGGCACCTAAGAAAGTTCACAATGTGAATACTGTCCCGCCAGCACGGAGGGTAAATTTTAGCGAAGGTCGCCCAGAGAGGAAAGAGCCAAGACGATTCGATCCTTTGCCATATTCTCTTTCAGTAGCATTGAAAAAGCTGTTGAGAGACAAGAAGATTGAGCTGCTAGAGCCTAGGGAGGCTCTGAATCCTCTTCCGAGGTATTAGAGGAAGGATTACTTTTGTGAATATCATCAGAGTGTCGGACATCTGACTGATAGATGTATGGCCTTGAAACATAAGATCCAAGACATGATTGAGGCAAAGAAAATTTCTGTTGAAGCTCCTAATGTTACTCGAAATCCCTTGCCGACGCATGCCACCCCTCCACCAAATGTTTATGCGATCCTTACAGAGGAAATCATTTTGGACCATTCTCGTATTTGTGCTGTCATCTCTGAAGAACCGTATGTTCTGAGATGGGAGGAGGGAGACAGTGATGCAGAAAATGAAAAGCCTTATGTACTGTCTGCTCGAGCTGAAGGATCTGTAGAATCTGCTGAATGTTCATATGTCCTCAAATATGAAGAAGAGAGCAAAGAGGAAGTCCCTTATGTTCTAAGATTAGAGGACGAGGATTTGTCACTCATGAATGACCCATGTGATGAGCTCCGCCATGTTACAAGTGGTGGACGTGTCTTTAAACCGGCCGAGCTCAGAGTCGAGAATCCCGCTGAGGTTGCAAGAGGAGTTGACCATCAGAACCAAAAGCAGAAATAGAGTTTAGATGATGAGGAGGACAATTTGCTGAAACAGTTGAAGAAGACACAAGCCAATGTGTCCATATGGGGTTTATTGCTGGCATCGCCAAAGCACAGACAGGTAGTACTCCGTGAATTGAATTCGTCCCAAGTATCAGTTGAGATTACTCCTGACGAGCTGGTCAGTTTAGTGGCCGTGACAAGAGCTTCCCGGGATCTGTCTTTTACTGATGAGGACCTGCCTCCAGAAGGAAGAGACCATGTTCGCCCTCTCTGGATCACCATAATCTGCAACAAAAAGATAGTGCCGGAAGTCTTAATAGATAATGGGTCAGCTTTGAATGTTTGCCCGTTAAGTACTGCCACTACTCTAGGGTTTGGACCAGAAGATTTCATACCATCTGAGCAGGGTATATTGGCGTATGATGGCACTAGGAGAGTGTGATTGGGACGTTGGCCACAGAAGTCGAGATTGGGGGAGAGACTTTTGAAGTCGAATTCCAAGTACTTGATATCAAGACCTCTTTCTTTCTTCTCCTGGGCCGACCTTGGCTGCATAAGGTCGGAGTTATTCCTTCAACGCTGCACCAGAAATAAAAATTCGTCAGGAATAACAGAGTGATTACAGTACGAGGAGATCCAGAGCCTGAAATTGGGCAGATAACTGCAGAGTCAGTTGTCGAAAATGTTAAGGATGTCAGCTTAACTGGGTTTTCACTGGAGGTCTCAACTATAACTATAAAGGAAGCCATGAATGAGGAAATCATGTTTCTATCAAGCACCAATGTTAGTGTCGCCAGGATGATGCGACGGTTTGGTTATTTCCCAGGAGCCGGCCTGGGAAGAAATCTGCAAGGCCTGACTGAATGGCCAATAATGAAGGCGATGAATGGATTATTCGGGTTAGGGTATCAGCCTACCCGAAATGAAGTCCAAGAGATGAAGGCTTACATGTTGAAATGGGCTACATGTCGCCGCCGGGGTTTAGAGTTTCCGATGGGACCGTTTAGCATGGTCATGAATGGCAGGTTCAGAAAGGAAGGGGCTGATTGTCCGTTTTACGGTTTTTCTGAGCCTTGGTATGATGAGACTGGGAAAAAGCTGCCAGGTCTTGAAATCTTCTTCGCAGATGAACTGCCGAAGAACTTTTTCTTTGAGCAGATTGCAGAGGCAGCTGAATCAGAGAAGCAAGACTCAGATTGGGTTGAGACATTTGAATCAGAGCTCCTAGAATCCTTGTTCCAAGTTGAGGCACCAGTCATTGCGATGATTGGAGGAGACACACCCTTCATAAACCCAAAAAGCTCCATTACCCCAGCTGAGGAACCTCTGGATAATTGGACCTCACAGGTTATACCCCAAGTATTCTTTCAATATAGTCCAGTCTCTTCAAAAGAGTCAGTCATTTCAAAATTGGTGTCAGTTTCTGAGTCCGTCCCAGACTCTGTCATTTATAACTTTTCTTTTGATGCAGGTACTGTAGAGGTCGGGTCTACTTCTGGAGTGGGTGATGAGTCTATTCTTGGTGGCGTCAAGTCCGAATCTGAGGACATCTTCATTGATTCTTTGTCTGTACATGTTTCTGGTTGTGTCGATACTGATGTCGACTTATTTTTTCATTCTGTTTCAGAGTCTGTAACGTCTGATGTGGGCGAGTCATCTGATGTAATCATTGATTCCCATGAAATAAAAGACACTTTTGCTTATATTCCTGTACTTGTCTCTTCTGCTACTTCTGCTTCTAAACCTGATCAAGTAACTACTAATAACAATCAAGACTCCCCCTCTAATGAGGAAGCCGGCGAAACTCCTTTTGAAATCAAACATATGATTCAACAAGAGGAGAGTCACCGAGCTAAACCACCTGAAGAGGAAATTGAAACCGTAAATATAGGTGATGAAACCTTAATTCGGGAAATACGGATTGGCAAAATTTTATCTCCTGAGGAGCGCAAAGAATTAATCACCTTGCTAAAAGAGTTTAAGGAGGTTTTTGCTTGGTCTTACGATGACATGCCAGGATTGAGTGAGGACATTGTCCAACACAAATTACCTCTAATCCCTGGCATCAAGCCGAAGAAGCAAAAACTCCGAAAACTTAAAACATAATGGGAATTGAAAGTTCATGATGAGGTTAAGAAGCTACTGGAAGTAAAATTCATTGAAGTAGTTGGGTATTCTGAATGGCTTGCAAATATTGTACCGGTGCCCAAAAAGGACAGAAAAGTCAGGATGTGTGTCGATTTCAGAGATTTGAACAAGGCAAGTTCGAAAGATGATTTTCCGCTTCCGAACATTGATCTCCTGGTTGACAATACCGCTGGACATGCACTCTTATCCTTTATGGATGGATTCTCAGGGTACAACCAAATCAAAATGGCGCCTGAGGATATGATGAAGATGGCATTTATTACTCAGTAGGGGACATATTGCTACAGAGTAATGCCATTTGGTCTCAAGAATGCTGGTGCCACCTATCAGAGGGCTGCGACTACGCTGCTTCACGACATGATTCATAAGGAGGTCGAGGTCTATGCAGATGACATGATTGTCAAAGGCAAGACTCGGCCAGAGCATACAGTTGCCTTAAGAAAATTCTTCGAGCGAATCCAAAAGTTTCAACTTCGCTTGAACCCAAATAAATGTGTATTTGGGGTCACATCAGGAAAGTTGCTTGGATTCATGGTCAGCGAGAGAGGAATCGAAGTGGACCCTCAGAAGATCAGGCAATCTAAGAAATGCAACCACCAAAGACGGAAAGGCAGATCCGTGGATTCCTTGGCAAAGTACAATACTTGAGGAGATTCATATCTCATTTAACTATGACATGTGAACCCATCTTCAAGTTATTGAAAAAGAATTCCTCCAAGAAATGGAATGAAGAATGTCAGGAAGTATTTGAAAAAGTCAAGCAGTGCTTGTCCTTGCCTCCTGTCCTATCCCCAGTCATTTCTGGTCAGCCATTGTTGATGTATTTGTCCATCACGGATACAGCAATGGGTTGTATGCTTGCTCAGCAGGATGCGGGATCTAAGAAAGAAAAGCCCATTTACTACATCAACAAGAAAATGCTGGAGTATGAAATCAAGTACACTGTCTTGGAAAAGACTTGTCTAGCATTGGTTTGGGCGACTCAAAGGCTTAGACATTACCTGTTGTCGAATAAAATATTTCTGCTCTCACGGATGGATCTGCTGAAATATTTATTCGAGAAACCCGCTCTTACAGGAAGAACAGCTAGATGGTTGCTATTGTTGTCTAAGTTTGACATCACTTATGTCACTTAGAAATCAATTAAAGGACGGGTCATCGCTGAGCAGCTGGCTGATGCTATTGTTGAAGAGAATGTTTTTCTGAAGGCTGATTTTTCTGATGAAGAGATCATGGACATTGAAGAAGAGATTCCGAGTTCCAAGTGGCTTATGTACTTTGACGGAGCTGTCAATAATCATGGTTAAGGAATAGGGGCAGTTTTGGTATCTCCAAAGAAGGAGTACATCCCGATATCCATCAAGTTGCAATTCGAATGCACCAATAATATGGCAGAATATGAAGCATGCATCGCAGGACTTGAGGCAGCTTTGGCTTTGCGAATTCAAGACATCGATGTGTTCGTGTAGACACCCCATTTTGACCGAACCCTTTTACCCAAAATCGAATAAATTCCTGAAATCGATTGAATGCCCAAAACCGAATAAAGCCCGGATTTGAATTTTCAATAAAAGTTTGGAAGCCTAATCCCAAAATTCCCAAAAGATGGTTAATATTCCTGGGAATATGCTCACAAATTTTCAAGTGAATCGGACAAGCAATGGAGATTAAGATGGGTCGAGCTAGTACAATTATCAAAATTTGGTGTGTGGACATCATTTTCCTTGTTCGAGGCTAAAAGGGGGGAATCTACTGTCTTTACGAGGGCGATTTTGTAATTCTTGTTTGGCTTTTGTTGAAGGCAATCTTTAGTGGCCCTTGGATCAAATCAAAGGGGTCATGGAGAGGGAAGAGAAAAATGTGCCCATTTTTGTTTTACCCGAACCACCCCCTATAGGGTTAAAAAGAGTGGTCATAATACACTAGTAGGCGGTTGTCCAAGCGAGTGAAGGGGGGTGAATTTACCATTTTCTCATATGAAAAGGGGAGTGAATTATATGAAAGAAGAGTTGTCCATAGAAATTGAAAGGGTCGGATTTATCATTTTTTTCCTAAGGCTTGCTTGTACCCAGGCCCCCCATGTAATGTGAAGAGTAACCACAAATGCAATATGTGGCTGTCCAGAAAAGAGAAGGGGGGTGCTAAAATATCATTTCTTTTTCTTTGCCCTCGCTATTGCCTGAGCCACCCCTATAGGATTAAAAGAGTAGTGATAAAATGCATTAAATAGGGTTGTCCAAGTAAGAAATAGGGGGGGTCGAATGACTCATTTCCTCTTTAAAAGAGAAAAACGAGTTAGGGTTTGAGGGAGAGCCTCATTTTATGAAAAGGGTGATTTCTGCAGCCGCAAGAGAGAAGGGAAGGAGCCGCCACCTCCGCGGCCTCATCCCCATCTTCGCCGATCTTCTTCACCCATCAGCTCTAACACCACCACCACAACCTCAACCTCCATCTCCTTTTTCTTCTTCTTTTATTTTTATTTTTTTTCTCAAAACCCACACTCACCATTATCACCACTTCATCTTCTCCGGCCAGCCCATTCCCGCCGGCAGATCCCACCTCCCACCTCCATCTCCATTAAATCCGACCCACCCCTAGCATCAACCCAAACTCACCTCTGCCATCCCCATCATCTTCTTCATTTGATTAAACCCACTCCAATCAAACCCCCATTTAACCCAAAACCCCTTCTCCATTTCGAAAAATCACAGCAGAGAAGAGAGAAAAACGAGAGAGGGAGAAACACAGAGAGCATAAAAAGAGTGAGAGAGGGAAGGGTTCCCATCTTCGCCGACCATTCGAGCCTCTACCTCCACCTCCGATCAGATTTCCGACCACCAAAGCCTCTCAACCACCACCACCATCTCCTGCTGACACCATCCCAATTACCATTAAAACCCACCTCCAAAACATCCATCTCAGCAGCACCACACCCTTCTTCTCCGGTCGGATTCTCGCCGGAATCCGACCATCTCCTTTAAACTCCGGCCGGCCGCACCATCAAACTCATTTCGAAACCCATTTTGTTAGAAACAAAGAGGGATCAGAGAAGAGAAACAGAGAGAGAGAGAGAGAGACCCCTTCACACCCCCACATTTCCCTACAACTCTGCAAGTAGGTTCTCTTTCTATTCTCGTCGATTTTCTCTTCAATTTCTGTAGGTTTCTACTAAATGTCTTTCACCCTTGTTTTTGTTTTTGACGAAACTTCAAGAAAATCTGCTGATTTTTCCTCTTTTGATGGTGAAGTAAGATTTTGATCAGAATCTGCGTGATTTGATTTTCTCAATTTATCAATACATCTCTTCTAGTTTTCATTAGAATGCATGCTTTAATCCAACATTTATAATTGCTTGCGATTCAGGTAACTCCCTTACTCTATTCTTATTTCATAGCTAGAATCTAGTTCGATCGATTATGTGATGCAATGAGTAATTGAGGTTTTAAAGGTCTGCAGCAGATTTCAGATCTCAGAAAAGGTTTCATGGGCTTGGGGTTTAAAATCCTGTTGGCCTTATGATGTCTGTTTTCCTCTCATTTTCTTTAATTTTTCTATATTGAGAGCTCATTTTTGCACTTTGATTTGGATCAAAATCATCAATTTCTTACATTTGTGGCCCATTTTGGCATGTTGATTTGTATCTTGATCATATCTGTTGAGTTAGATCTCTGCATTGGTAGCCCATTTTGCACTTTGATTTAGATCCATATCAAATACTTTGATTTGAATTTCAATTTCTGTGGTGAATGGAGGGTGAAGTGGTGTATGCCTAATTGATGTAGGAAATCAGATGATACAAGTATCATCTGATTTCACAGGAGACCCCATGCTGTGGGTGTTACTAGATGGATAATCGATTTGCTTGTTCTCTTGGATTCTGGAGCATCTGCAGATTTCTTAAATTTGACCCTCCCCAATGTATGTTGGCAGTTTCCTTGTTGAGTTACATTCTGGTTCTCTTATTTCTTTTATTGGAGAGTAATGTAGGCTGAATGGATAATAGTGATTAAGTGATTCCTTTGCCCCGGAGTTTAAAGGAGATGGTCGGATTCCGGCGAGAATCCGACCGGAGAAGAAGGGTGTGGTGCGGCTGAGATGGATGTTTTGGAGGTGGGTTTTAATGGTAATTGGGATGGTGTCGGCGGGAGATGGTGGTGGTGGTTGAGAGGCTTTGGTGGTCAGAAATCCGATCGGAGGTGGAGGTAGAGGCTCGAATGGTCGGCGAAGATGGGAACCCTTCCCTCTCTCACTCTCTTTATGCTCTCTGTGTTTCTCCCTCTCTCGTTTTTCTCTCTTCTCTGCTGTGATTTTTTGAAATGGAGAAGGGGTTTTGGGTTAAATGGGGGTTTGATTGGAGTGGGTTTAATCAAATGAAGAAGATGATGGGGATGGCAGAGGTGAGTTTGGGTTGATGCTAGGGGTGGGTCGGATTTAATGGAGATGGAGGTGGGAGGTGGGATCTGCCGGCGGGAATGGGCTGGCCGGAGAAGATGAAGTGGTGATAATGGTGAGTGTGGGTTTTGAGAAAAAAAATAAAAATAAAAGAAGAAGAAAAAGGAGATGGAGGTTGAGGTTGTGGTGGTGGTGTTAGAGCTGATGGGTGAAGAAGATCGGCGAAGATGGGGATGAGGCCACGGAGGTGGCGGCTCCTCCCCTTCTCTCTTGCGGCTGCAGAAATCACCCTTTTCAGAAAATGAGGCTCTCCCTCAAACCCTAACTCGTTTTTCTCTTTTAAAGAGGAAATGAGTCATTCGACCCCCCCTGTAGACACCCTATTTTGACCAAACCCAAGTTCATGTTGATTGTGCGAAAACCTCGTCAAATGAGTGAGTGGGTACCCCAAATTTAACCCCAGCATAGATTAGGGTCTCGTCCAGATCCTCACAAAATTTCGTCGAGATCTGAGCTCATTCACCTAACCAACTAGCCGAGAGAATGTGCGCAGTAAAGATGTAGAAAGGGGGGGTGAATCATCTTAAAGGGGGTTGTCCACGGAAAAAGGGAGGCAAATATATCATTTTTCGTAGAAAAGGGAAATTCATTTTCATAAAAAAAAAAAAAACCAAAAACCAGAGAGAAAGGGGAGAAGAAGAAGGGGATTTGAGGGAAAATCTCAGATCTGGATCTGAGATTTTGGGAGAAAATCTCAGATCTGGATCTGGAGATTTTTCGAAATTAAAGGGGATGAGGAGAAAAGAGAGGGAGAAAGGAGAGAGAGAAAGGGAAGGATTTTTGGCCGTTTTTCTTCTCCGGCATCAACTCCGGCCGGCCAACCTCCATTAAACCCGGCCATACCTTGAACCGCCATCCACCACCTTCTTCCCCATTTCAGCCACCATGTTCCCATCTTCCCTAAACCTCCATTTCCCTTGAAACCCCCATTATTTTCTTTTAAAATCTCCAAACCCATCTCCGACCGGCCATCCACCGATCACCACCACCACTACCATCTTCACCTTCTTCCATTTCCGCCATCCATCACAGCCACCACCTCCATTGAAACCCACCTCCGTCTATCATCTCATCCGGCTACCATATTCTCCGGTTAGAAATCCCCAAATCCAACCATCCCTACCCTAATTTCTCACTCCCTCCTCGCCTCTGCAATCTCCTCCATTCATCAAAACCCTCTATGTCCAGCTCCTCTGCCACCGGTTTACCTCAACCATCAGGCCTCATTTTTTTGCAGAGAGAAGCAGAGAAAGAAATCACAGAGGGAGAGGGAGAGGCTCGGCGATTTTCCTTTCTTCTTCACTCTCCTCCGGCGAGCCACAACCTCCGATCTTCATCTTGTCCGCTCCGGCGAGATTTACAGATTCCGCCACGGCTCCGATCAAAACTTTCATTTATTCCAGTGAACTCTAACCAGTTTATTCTTTTCCTTATCTCTCGTTCCAGTTACAGATCTTTCTTGTTTTTTTTATCCTTCTTAGGAACCCTAATTTCAGATCTAAACCCCAATTTTGCCTTGGATTCTTTATTTGCATCATCTTTGAGTTTGAGATCTACCCCCAAAATAATTCCATTGCAACCTGATCCCATCCTGTCTCAATCTCTGGAAAATCAGCTGTTAACACTGATCATGTTTCATTTGTTTAGATTATTTTGATCTCATAAGAAAATTGGTTTGATTCTGTGAGATTCGAAAGATCAGTGTGTCTCATTTTCAGTTTTACCATGTTTTATTACGATTGGAGTTTACAATAATAGCTCATATCAGAGGCATCGGGATAATCTTGAGAGATTATAAAGAATTAGAAAGGAAATTCTTGTATCAGCTTGCCGTCAAGCCCTAGATCTGAGCTCCGATCCATCACATCCGGTAGAAAATTTCATACTTTCCGATCACGAAGGTGGCTAATCCTCTGGAATTGATGAGATTTTGGAGAGCACAGATATGTGATCAAGCTTGATTTGATTCTCTACAATTTCGAAGGTTTCTAGAAAAGTGGAGGTAAGTGAAGAAGGTAACATGTTTCTTTTCTTCACTATTGCAATTTTTTGACTTAGCACTTTGATCTTCTTTTCTGATTAAATTGTTGCTTTAATGTTCATGTTTGAATGAAGATGATAGCATGTCCTAACTGATTGATCTATTGCCTATATGATTTCCATTATATGAGCTGATTTTGCAACCCCTTTAATTTCCACGCTCCACTATCAGCATTATCTGCAATTTCATTATCTGGAACTATGCGAGATCATTTCTTTATGTCCTGTGTTTGATTCTTACATGAGAAATTTATGAGGTATTTGATATAGAAAAGGTTCATTGGGTTTCATATGTTGTTCTGTTCATACGACTATAAGATAGGGTCAGTTATGTTAACTTGAGAATTATGAATGGGAATTGATAGGATACAGAATTGAGAAATCTTCTTTAGCATATGAGGGCTTACATTCTATCATGCCTGAGATGGTGGTGAATTTCTTTTGATATTATTGTTATTTCAAGCAGAAGTTGTCGAGGGGTTAATTGTAGAATTTCAGAGTCCTAAGAGTTCATGTCTTCTCCCATTTACTTTCAGTAAGGAAATAATAATTTCACATGATTTTACTCAAAGTTCTTTGGATTTTTGGTTATAAAATTATCATAACCTTAGTCAGTGAAGTAAGGAACAACAAATCTCCATGATGTTATTCTTATGATATGGTAGTAGAAATTCAAATTGTTTGCCCCATAATTTTGTCTCATTTTATACACAAGTCATATTCAGTTTTTTTCTGCACAAATCTATTGCACATTATGGCTCACTGTTTTTACACTTGAATCTGCACAAGTTGATGCCTTCTGCTACGCACTACAATTAATACGAATTGGAATTATCATAATCTTTTGATATTTTTAATACTCTTCTTTTATGTAAAGTTTTGAGTTAGGTTCTGAAGATGGTTATGAATGGATTATTCATGTGAGATTATCTTGAAAGCTCATTATATTCATCTCTCTTTTATTTCAATAAATTGTTTAATTGAAGGAGGAAATCAGATGACTACTCTATTCGATATTATCGACATGAGTACTGTCTGATTTCAAGGCGGTTTGTAGGAATATTATATGTATATTGAAATCAGATGATTACTTTGGCATCATCTGATTTCGCTGAGTCCCCGTATTGGGGTTTGTGGTTGGCATTGAAGTGTTTGATATTGTTTTTACTTTATTAGGCTATCCAGCGGCTGGTCTGGACTAATTAATGTTGTTTATCATTTTATGATTGCTATTCTTACAGATTGTGCACTCTTTAGATGTAAATCATACTTTGCTAATATTTGATTTGTTTTTATAATAATTGAATGGAAATTTGAGATTACCTGGTAGCCTTTTTCTTCTCTATTTTGATTAGACTAACACAGTCTTCTAGATTTCTTTTAGACTTCTTTAGATACTAGAACCTGTACTAGGAGACATACTCTGTCTCGTTAGGCAATCCTCCTTCGGAGGCAAGCCTCTTTTTTTAGCTTAACCTCAGGGAGGTTGCTTTGATTTTGATAAATGGTGTAGCTTTTAGAAGGCATGCTTGGCCTTATTTGTAGAATCCTCTCTGAGATTGCACCTCAATTTGTGCCTCTGTTAATTAGAGACCAATTTGGTCAATTAGTTGTCTTAGCCTTGCTTACCCCTTGCAAGGGCAATGATAAGGTTGCTTAGAGCCCATCTTTGTGTGTGTTTGGGAGACCCGCCCGGTCTCATTCTCTCGCTAGTTCTCCTCTCTCCTCTTTGTGCTTCGTTTGGTTTTGGAAGAACACCCTACTCGGCTTGGCTTCATACCCCTACCCTTATGGGTATTGGGTTGCACATTTGTTGCACCTTAGGGCTAGGTAGCTGTCCGGCCCGGCTGGGTGTTTTACCTTTGCCAAATATGTGCAAGGTCTCTTTTTCCTTTTGCTTGTAAGCTTCTCCTTAGTCGATAGTCCATTCGCATAGGAGTCAGCCTTGATTAGAGAGTCTTTGACTCATTCATCCTTTAGATAGTGTTATTAGAGAGTCTTTGACTCATTCGCCTTTTAGGTGGTGTTATAGGAGAGTCTTTGACTCATTTGCCTTTTAGGTGGTGTTATAGGAGAGTCTTTGACTCATTTGCCTTTTCGGTGGTGTTATAGGAGAGTCTTTGACTCATTTGTCTTTCAGGTGGTGTTGTTAAAGAGTTCTGACTCAATCTTTCTCTTATTGGTTTTTTCTAGAGAGTCTTTGACTCATCTATCCTTTAGTTGGTGTTAGTGGAGTCTTTGACTCGTGTTTCCTTCTCTTTTAGAGAGTCTTTGACTCATCTATCCTTTAGTTGGTGTTATTGGAGTCTTTGACTCATATTTCCATTTCTTTTAGAGAGTCTTTGACTCACTTCGTTTTCTTAGTTGGTATTACTAGGGAGTCTTTGACCCGTTGGTTCTTTCGTTGGTGTTATTTGAGAGTCTTTGACTCATTCCTCCTTTAAATTGTAGTGTTAGAGAGCCTTTGGCTCATTTGTCTTCTTTGGTGCTGTTAGTAAGGAGTTTCTCCTTAGTTTTGTTGTCATTTCTTCTTCTTTGGAGACTAGCCCAGTCTCATTAGGGCTTTGCCTTTTGGGATCATAGATCATTTTGTTGTCCTCAATAGTTTAGTTTGCCTTGTTTAGGGGTTTTCCCTATTTGCCCTAGGGTTTGGCTCTAGGGTTTTGCTTTGCATATTCCCTTAGGTCTTTGACCGAAAGGGTGAAAACTCTTTAAAACTTCAAAAACATTGGAAAAAGTTTTTAAATCCAAAAACATTAAATATTTTAAAACTCAAAAACATTAGAAATTAAATCAAAAACATTTGAAAAACCTTAAAAATCCTAAAGTGTGGAGTCTTTTAGAAGTAGTAATTAGGAGAGTTCGTTTCGAACTACGTTGGCTTGATCCTCTTCCGAGGTACGTAGCGCAGCTTGGGATTTATATCCCAAATCCAGCCAAACTTTTGTAAATAGCGTTTTAAACCTTTTTAAATAAAGAGCATTTGATTTCGAAAAGCTCTTCCTTTAGAGTTAAGACTTTGTCCTAGATAGAGAGTTTAGAGTTAGGTTTTGATCTTTGTTTTGTTGTGTGCTTGTTTTAGAGTTAGGGGTTTGTCCTAGAGTTATAGGAGCGCCTCCGTCCGGTCAGTTGGCGATCCACATCGCCGACTGATGACTAGAATAGGATACGTTAGTCCACCATTTGTTTTCCTTAGGAAATACAGCCTAGTTACACATAGGTTGTACGAATCACCTGTATTAGCTTAGGGCTAATCTGCATTTAGTTAGGGCATATAGGGCGTCCTAAAATCCACAATTCACTAGAATTTAAATAATCATACAAGAAATTTCTAATAACTGGTCCGGTCTTTTAGATCGAGTCTAGGATAGAGGTCTAGGTGTCTTAGGCATCATAGCTTAGAATAAGCGCGAAGAACTACGTTGCCTTGATTCTCGTGGAGGCGGGGATACGTAGGCTTCTTTGGATGAATACCAGACCATCTGAGGACTCAGGCTAATAATTTAGAGTCTTAGGATTTGTTGTGTAGTTATTGTATGATTTGATATGTTTTCTCATTTTCTTTGTACTGATCTCATACCTTTAGCTATAGCTTACATGTGTTTGCACATCAGAACTTAGACGCCCATTAGGCTTGTCACTCATAACCTAGCTATGCTTAGGTGGCACATCTTTCATTTTATTTTATATGTGCTTATTATTTTTATCCTCGGGAAATGCATGCTTAGGTAGACGAGTCCTGAGGATTGTTCCCATTTCACATGATTTTTATTCAAACTTCTTTGGAGTTACTAAAAATGGCATAAGAGACCAAGTGCTTGCACTCGGACGAATTGGGGGTGCTCTCAGACCTTCCCCATTCGTAACCAGGCACGAACCCATATATATTTCTGGTTATCCATTGCACAGAGGATTTGATTTTAGGGTTCCATGGCATATCCATGGATGGCGACTCTGAGTTTATTTCAGGTATGTCTTGGTTTCGAGCCTTGGCTCCGGATCGAGACTATCTCTTTCTTTTTATATCGCCACTCGTGCTATGCTATGAGGGTGGCATCCGTTTTGAGAGTTCCTTGGTAGAGCTCTCCTTCACACGTGGATGATCCAGAGGGTGTTAGGGACCCGTTCCCTCGTCGCCTATCTCGGATCGGGGTCCACACCCCCCTATTTCTTACTTGGACAACCCTATTTAATGCATTTTATCACTACTCTTTTAATCCTATAGGGGTGGCTCGGGCAATAGCGAGGGCAAAGAAAAAGAAATGATATTTTAGCACCCCCCTTCTCTTTTCTGGACAGCCACATATTGCATTTGTGGTTACTCTTCACATTACATGGGGGGCCTGGGTACAAGCAAGCCCTAGGAAAAAAAATGATAAATCCGACCCTTTCAATTTCTATGGACAGCTCTTCTTTCATATAATTCACTCCCCTTTTCATATGAGAAAATGGTAAATTCATCCCCCTTCACTCGCTTGGACAACCGCCTACTAGTGTATTATGACCACTCTTTTTAACCCTATAGGGGGTGGTTCGGGTAAAACAAAAATGGGCACATTTTTCTCTTCCCTCTCCATGACCCCTTTGATTTGATCCAAGGGCCACTAAAGATTGCTTTCAACAAAAGCTAAACAAGAATTACAAAATCGCCCTCGTAAAGACAGCAGATTCCCTCTTTTAGCCTCGAACAAGGAAAATGATGTCCACACACCAAATTTTGATAATTGTACTAGCTCGACCCATCTTAATCTCCATTGCTTGTCCGATTCACTTGAAAATTTGCGAGCATATTCCCAGGAATATTAACCATCTTTTGGGAATTTTGGGATTAGGCTTCCAAACTTTTATTAAAAATTCAAATCCGTGCTTTATTCGGTTTCAGGCATTCAATCGATTTCAGGAATTTATTCGATTTTGGGTAAAAGGGTTCGGTCAAAATGGGGTGTCTACATTAGGTTCCTTCCTAAATTGTGTACAGTGCTTATACTTTGTTTATGAGATAGGATCCATTAATGATCCATTGATCCGAATGAAAATCATAATTCTCGTCGAATGCTGTTGGGAACACCTTGATAAGATCATCTTTGGCCACTGATCTTGGGACGGGCGCAATTTGTTGGAATTTCAGCTCAGGTTGGGTTGGCATTTTCTCGAGCTGGGTTGGGTTAGGATTGGGAAAAGTCATTCCTATTTAATTTTGGTTTTGGTTAGCGATGAGGCCTTGGGCAACTTGACCCGATCCAAACCAGGCCCCCCCCCCCCCTTCTCTCTAATTTTATTGTAATTTTCAAAATTATAGGTTCATGGGTTGGCATCTATGTGAGGGCCAATCAAATGAATGGTTTGGATCACCAAAACAATGTGGGCCCATTGTATTTTAAGCCGGCGGTGTAGCTAAGTTAGCTACACCGGCGGTGTAGCTTCACTTTCCTCATATGTATATATATATATATGTATATATATATATATATGTATATATATATATATGAGGAAAGTGTTGGTGAGCTTAAGCGCCCAATCACATTGGGGCCTACTTTGTTAGGATGATCCAAAGCATTCATTTGAAAGGCCCTTACATAGATGGGGTGTGTACCAAAAATCAACTCCATAGGATCATCCTAACCCATCCATTTGTGGAGGTCAAATTGGACAGACATTATTTGTCCACAAATCTGCCCATTTTTGTCCTCTACAAATGGAGGGGTTAGGATGATCCTATGGAGCTGATTTTTGGTACACACCCTATCTATGATAGAGCCTTGCAAATGAATGGTTTGGATCACCACAGAAAATGTGGGACCCATGTGATTGGGGCGCTTAAGCTCACCATAAGTTTGGTGAGCTTAAGCTCACCAACACTTTCCTCATATATATAAGTTTGGTGAGCTTAAGCTCACCAACACTTTCCTCTATATATATATATATAGAGGAAACTGTTGGTGAGCTTAAGCTCACCAAACTTATGGTGAGCTAGCTTGCCCAATCACATGGGGGCCCACTTTGTTAGGATGATCCAAAGCATTCATTTGAAAGTCCCTTACATAGATGGGGGGTGTACCAAAAATCAGCTCCATAGGATCATCCTAACCCCTCCATTTGTGGAGGACAAAAATGGACAGACACAAATCTGCCCCATTTTTGTCCTCCACAAATGGAGGGGTTAGGATGATCCTATGGAGCTGATTTTTGGTACACCCCCTATCTATGATAAGGCCTTGCAAATGAATGGTTTGGATCACTCCCCAAAATGTGGGACCCATGTGATTGGGCAAGCTAGCTCACCATAAGTTTGGTGAGCTTAAGCTCACCAACAGTTTCCTCATATATATATATATATATATATATATATATATATATATATATATGAGAAAAATGTAGCTACACATACGTGTAACTAACTTAGCTACACCGACGGCTTAAAATACAGTAGGGCCCACATTGTTTGGGTGATGCAAACCATTCATTTGATGAGCCCTCACATAGATAGGGTGTGCCCATCCATAGGATCATCCGAACCCTATGATTTGTGGAGGCAAAAATGGACGTGTAAAAACCTTCACAAATCTATCCATTTTTGCATTCACAGTTTGAAGGGTTGGGATGATCTTATGGAGCTGATTTTTTGGGCACACCCTATCAATGTGAGGGCCTATCAAATGAATGGTTTTGATCACTCAAATAATGTGGGCCCACTGTATTTTAAGCCATCGGTGTAGCTAAATTAGCTACACGTATGTGTAGCTTCACGTAACTCATATATATATATATATATATATATATATATATTTTACCCCAAGCCAACCCAAACCCTAACTACGCACTTTAGAAAATCAAGTTAGATGAGTAGGCTTAAGGCTACGAGATTTAGCGGCGGGTTGATATTGGGTTGACCCTTCTAGACTCGATGCTCGCCTTGGGTTGGGTTAGACCTTCGTTCAAGGCCATTTCAGATTTGCTTTGGTCGACCTTCTCTTTGTGATTACTAAACCCATTATAGTTATAACATTAACAAATATTTAGGTAATTTTGGCCATCTGAGTAGCCACAACATGATTCCTATTCGGAGAATTAAAACGGAAGACCTAATAAGGGCTAAATCATCCCGAAATTTTGGGAAAGGATATCCTTCAAATGATCAGGCCCTTTGAAATGGTGAAGGCAATTTTTACGTAAGTCAAATTTATTATCATCCAATTTGAATCAAAATTCAAATTTATGGAGGAAAGAGTGGTTATATTAAACAATAATTCAAATAATTGGAAAATTAGACATGAAAAGTCAGGTGTGTCAAGTCAACCTGACCTACTTGCTCAATACTCAATTAAAAATCAAGTAGTTTTTTACATCAAACTAAAGGGGCGCGAGTTTGTCTTAATTTTTCATTAACATTTTTTTTATGGGCCACCATTATCCAATTAAAGCAAGTGTGATTACATCCAATAGGGGTGTCTATGCAACTAATGGGTGTAAAAATTAGCAAAGTTTTCTATAAATAGAAGGTTGGGTTGCTCATTTAAGAAGAGAAGATTTTCTAAAGATATTTTTAGAGAGAGAAGGAGAGAGAATTCCAAGACAGAGAAAGTAGATCTCGTTCCCAATCCCTCATTTTTTTCGATCACTTTTCTTTCTTCTCCGGCTATATTCTGGCATATCTCCGATCAGCTGGTTCATTTTCTGTTCTTCTTAAAAATCCTCATCTTTCTCATCCATTTTTTCATTTTAGAACCCTATAATCCCAAATTTCGAAACCCTAACCCTAGATCTCATCTTCTCCGGTGATCTTTACCTTTTCCGGTAGATTTTTTTTGGAATTTCATTTCCCGATCAGCTTTCGTGATTGATTTTTCTAATTTCGTTGTATTCTTTTTCGATCCAAGCCCTAATTCAAGCACTTTAAGCCCTGAAACTTTAGATCCAGATAACAGTTCCTCGAATTTGTTTGTTTCAAAAGCTCGGATTCATTTTTTTTAGAAAGAATCTCAAATCTGATGTTGTCGATCTTGTTTTTTCGTTTTCTCTATAAAAAAAAGATCAATTACCTTTAGATCTTCATCAAATTAAGAGATTATCATTGTCTTAATCACTCTTGTTAGCAAGTTCTTAGCCTGAATCGAAGAGTTTTCATCGGATTTGTGGATATTTTCAAAGGAAGAAGGAGATTAGATTAACTTCAAGGATCTTGCAAGTTGAAAAAAAGAAAGTGAAGTTGTATTGCTTTTCACAGAACGAAGAAGAGAGCTTAGGCAAAATCACAAGGTCATATTGCTAGTTACGGTTCATCATTTTCTGCTGGAGATCAGGTATTTTTTTTTTTCTTATAAAATGCCTAATGTGAATATATGTACTGGATCTTTGAATTTTTTTTAAAGCATTGAAAATTTCTTTATGGATTTTTACAAATATTACTCTGATCTTTGAAGAATGATTTACTTAATCTCTGTTATAGTTATAATGAATTGATGTTTCATTATACAAATTCTATTTCGGCCTCAAGGATTTTTGAAGAACAATAATAATTAGAAGTTTGAACTCATGATTCTTTTCGCTTCAATGCATAATATTGATTTCCTTTGTTTTGTGGTTCTGATAAATGGTTAGATTGTGTTCTCTTTATTTTTTCTCAACCTTTTATGAAGAAGGACAATACTTAATGGTTTAATGTTGTGATCCGATCTTCGATTTCATTAATACCTTTGCTAATTTCTTCAAAAGAGTGTGATGAGAATCATTATTTTGAACTTCAGGTTTCACTCTAATCTCGTTCAGATTTTTATCAATTTCCTGTGAGAGGTTTTAAAATAACATAAATTAATTGTTTGTGTGAGCTCAATTGCATGGTAAAATTTTGTCTTTGTGAACCAGTTAATTGTAATTTATCATAAAAGTCATGAGGGATTTACAACAGTTTCGAAAATAGTAAAGGTTTCAGTTTTGTCCTAGTTATGTTTAATCTCATGAGGCTTACTAGTGCATGTCAACAGAGTATTTTGTCCATTCATTATAAAATTGGTTTTCTGCTCATGATTTTGAGGAGTGTACGAATTAAAGTAATGAAACTTGATCATTTTTAAGCTTGATTCAGATTATACGAAATATTTGTATTAGAATGTCATGATAGTGCTTAAATTTGCCTTCATAATTTCATTCAGTTTACCCAAATCTTGAAATGATCATTTACTTGATTCAAGCACATGATTCAGCCCTTCATTTTCACTTTGTTGTGAATCCTATGATGTAAGCTTTAGAGAGGAGAATTTTTTTTTTCTCCCCTGCTTGGCCCAGTGATCTTCTTTTAGGCTTGTAGTTTACTAGGCTGGATAAAAGGCAATAGAAAATTGGATCAACTTTAGTAATTCTCACGTCTTTTCTTATCCACTATTAAACTGATTGTCCATATATTTCTTTGGTTTTATCTATTGAAGATTCTTTTCTTTTTTTTGTGCTCTGTCATGGATTTTGCACAAATTTTTCAACTGACTGTAGTGAATTTCTGCCTATTATCAGTTTTGTTTTATTTTATTTTATTTTATTTTCTATATGGTTCTTTTCATTTTTCCTTTGGTTTAAAAAAAATATGCATGTGTGAGAATTTTGGTTTTAGTAAAGTTTGAGTGAATATGGTGAATTTTGGGGCTCAAATTCTGTTTTTAATCATGAGAAGTTTTAGTGTGAATTTGCAGTCTCATTTAAAAAAGCAAAAATTTATTGAGATAATCATATGACTCTTTGAAGAAGACAAGTTTTTTTTTTTTCTTGTTGACGTACTAGGACATCAATGCTTGCTATTGTTTACATTTATTCATGTAGTATCTGTTGTGCATATGTAGCTCATTTACATAGTAAAGAATTGAGAGCTATTGTAGATTATGTGTATAGTGATAAACTAAGAACTACTGTGGCTCATTTTCATTGTGTTGAGTTGTTGATGGAAAAATATTGCAATTTATTATTCTGAATTTTGTATATGAGCACTTTTAGATATGTAAGTCTGTTGGATTCTAATTAAATGGTTATATTGTTGCCATATTCCAAAAGGAATGGAAATTTGATATTCAAAAGAAATAAAGATGTTATGATGGTATCTATCTAATGTAACTCTTCATAATAAGGTGCTGAACAGAATAGTTTAAGTAGCTATAGTAGGGCCTGTGATGCAGGAACAATTCCTGTCACAAGCTTCCGGACGGTTTTTAGACCATGTTTTTAGGCAAGTAAATGGAAGAATTAGAGAAAATGGTAAATTACAAAGTTTTAGGTCTTTTTGAGATCTTTCCAACAAGCATTCATGGTCAAAATTTGGAGTAATGGTTAAAAAGTTATGTCTGTTTTAGTAGACTGTGTTTGTTAGTCTTAGATTAGTAAATGCATTTGAAATTTTCCTTGGTTACTATAAAACAAAATGTCATGATGGAAAAATTAAAGCATGGTGATGTTTCTATCACTTCCCCAACCAACCTAACCATGTCTTGCTACCTACCTAAGCCTAGCTTATCTTTACATTTAGTAGGAAGTAGTATTGGTCCAGTTGTGTTGGTCTCCATTACCTTTATTTTTGTGTGACAATATAATGAGCCTTGATGAGTGTGCTAACAGTGGAAGTGAATTAATTTCTGTTCAACCATTTAAACTTGTGTTGTTCTGATCATTTGATGACATGAGTATGTAGTGTTTATTCCATGGAATAATTTAGTTTATATTCTTGCAATGGTATGATAGTTTCTTTAACCCGGTAGTGCTATTATTGTTCTAAATATATACATACATGCTACATATAATGAATACTCTCAAGATGGAATGTGAGGCTTAGTCTTTATTACTGGTTTAAATATTTCTTCATTGTTGAGACTATAGCATATTCAGTTAGTATACTGAAATAGTTCTGTGTATGATAGGGCATTGATAGAGAGCAAAGATTTAATAGGAATTCATTCGGGTCGTGGAAACTTGATTTGATTACCAGCCTGGATTTTGTTGTGATTTATTTGATAAGATCATGTTCACTATAAGAGATATTATTGTTGATTTTATTAAAAATTGATGGTCAATTTTATTGATAAGAACTGTATGTTCTAATATGATTAATATCATTGCTATATTCTGAAAGTTTCAATAACATTAGCTTATAAATAGGGGTTTTGTATAAGGAATTTTCTGTTATTAGTCTATAAGCTTGAAATATTTCTTATAAAAAAAAAAGAGAAGAAGATTGTCTCAGTAATCTAAGGTCAGATTACCTGCATGAGTACATTTTGGTTTATAAGTCAATGGCATGATTTTATTCAAAGAGTATCTTTGTTTGCCTAATGATCGTACTCAAGTCATTAGATCAAAAGGTGGTTCTTTTCTTCAAGAATCTTTCATTTCATTTGTGAGCTTAAACTTTATACAGTATTTTTTTTTATGCTAAATGAAGCTGTTTAGACAGGATTTAGGTTTTGATTTGACAAAATATTTTTTTAGGTATATATGACTTATTATGGTCAAATCATCTTATATTTGTTGCGAGCTAGGGTCTTGTACTGTGATCACTTGTGTAGAATTGAAATCTCTATTTGCTCATTGCAATTTTCATGTTGTTTTATTTAGAATATTGAGAACAGTTCTACGTCATTTCATAAGAAAGTACATGACTTAAACCTTTGGATTTTATTTGTGAATTATATTTTAATTCATGTGCACTTACTTTGGGAAGTATAATTAATATGACCATAGTTATTATGTACATTGTTTAACTCACCTTTATGTGATATTGTTCTAATTGAGTCTTGGGCAACTTCTTTAATATCAGCACATGGGACTATTAGTGTTAAAACAGATTTGTGTTTGTGATGCTTCCATACAATCATGTTATGATAATTGGTGTTAATGATATAGTTGGAGGGATAATATCAAGGCATAATATTATTGCTATTATTTTTTTTTAACTAAGTTTTTGAGATTACACGACTGTAATTTATTTATTCAATGGTAGACAGCTTGTAAATTTATTCATGGCATTCTGTTATAATAATGGCGATGAGGGCATTAGCCCAAGCCCATTCTTAGGGGACTAGCTCAGTCCAAGTAGTAATCCCCCCTTTGTTTTAGTAGACTTTCTCAGTTTTTTATATACCTTTAGAACATTAGTAGCTTTTTATTCATTGTAAGGGCAATGAAAGAGTCATCTAGAGCCCACCATTTTAGGAGACAAGCTATGTCCCATACAATATAACCCATCCTCTTAGGGAGACAAACTATGTCTCAGGAGAGAGTCATACCCTTTAGAGAGACAAGCCATGTCTCAGCAGAAAAGTCAAACTTTCAGGAGACTGTTTTGGTCTCATTAGAGGAGTCCGCCCATAGGAGACAGACTTTGTCTCATTTATAGAGTTCCCCCTTGTAGGAGGCTTGCTTAGCCTCATTTGTGGAACACCCTCATAAGTAGAAGACTAACTCAATCTTATTAGAGCTTTGCTCGCTAGGGATTTTAGGTTGTTTTCTCTGTTCTTGTGATACTTGTTTACTTGTTTGTGGATTGTTACATCTTGTTTTTGGAATACTAGTTTGTTGGTTTGGGGTTTCCTCTTTACCCTAAGGGTTTTACCCTAGGGTGTTGTTTTGAGTGTTCCCTTTGGCCTTTGACCAAAAGGGCTAAAGTGTTTGAAATTTTAAAATCCATAAGCTTTGAAATCATTTACAATCGCAAGAACATTGTAATCGTTTTAAAATTCATAAGCCTTGAAATCATTTACAATCGCAGGAACATTGTAATCGTTTTAAAATCCAAAAAGCACTTGAAAATTTTAAAAACATAAAAAACATCGAAAATTCAAAAGTCAAAAACATTTGAAAACATCAAAAACCTTAAATCATTTGGGGTGTTAAGTTTTTAGTAGTAATTAGGAGAGTTCGGTTTCCGAACTACGTTGGCTTGATCCTCTTCCAAGAGGTACGTAGTGCAGCTTGGGATCCACATCCCAGGTCCAGCCAAACCTTTAAAAATAAAATTTGTCAAAACCTTCCAAAAATGCAAAAACTTCTTCAAAACCTTTTTCAAAGAGATCTTCCCCTAGAGTTAGGAGTCTGTCCTAGCCGTTTGGTTTGTTTTAGAGTTAAGAATCTGTCCTGATTTGTTTGATATGGTGTGTCCTGTCATGTGAGTGTCCCTAGAGTTAGGAGGCCTCGAGTCGATTGGTTAGACATTTAGTCGAACCAATGGCTAGACTAGGAAACATATAGTCAGCCCATGGTTTTCCTTAGGATGCACAGCCTAGTTATACATCTGATGTAGGGCCCACCTGCATTAGCTTAAGGCTAACTAACTTGCATTAGTTAGGGCATATAGAGAGTCCTAAAACTTACAATTCACATGAACTTAAGCAATTGTGTAAAAAAGATTTAAAAATCAGTCGAGTCTAGTAGATCGAGTCTAGGATAGCGGTTCTAGACGGTTAGGCATCATAGTTTAGAATAGGTCATCGAACTACGTTGACTCCGATTCTTCCTGAGGCCGGGATACGTAGAGCAGCTGGGATGGACGGCCATCTTGGTCCGAGTCAAGTCGCATTAGAGTTAGGATTTGTCTTGTCATATCATATATAGGATTGATTTGTGTTTTATGTTTTGATGTGTTTTCTTACTTTCTTGTACTGATACTATACCTTTAGTTGTAGCTTGCATGTGTATGTCCACCAGAACTTAGACACCCATTAGGTATATCACTCATAACCTAGCTTTGCTTAGGTAACACATTTTTCATTTCATTTTGTATGCTTATTTCTTTATCCTCAGGAAATGCATGCTTAGGTAGACGATTCCTGAGAATTATTCCTATTTCATATGATTTTCGTCCGAAACTCTTTGAGGTTAATAATAAATGGCATAAGAGACCAAGTGCTTGCACTCGGACGAATCGGGGGTGCTCTTCAGACCTTCTCCATTCGTAATCAGGCACGGACCCATACGTATCTCTGGTTATCCATGGTATACAGAGCCTATTTTGTTTGAGGATCCATGGCCGTATACCATGGATGGCGACTCTGAGTTTGTTTAGGTACGTTTCGAATCCGGACTTGTTCCCGAATCGAAAGGTATCTCTTTTATATCGTTACCCGTGCTACGCAATGAGGGTGGCAACCGTTTTGAGAGTTCCTTGGTAGAGCTCTCCATTCACGTGGATGATCCTAAGAGGCCGCTGGGGGCTCATCCCCCATCATCGTCCTCGGATCGGGGTCCACACTCACCAACCAGTGCTTAATCTTCAACCTTGAGGACAAAGTTAATTTCAAGGTGGGTGGAACGTTATATTCCTAGATGTGGCCCACTTAGAGTGGAATAAATTAATTTGGTATATTATATTAATTTTTTAGTATGGGTTAGAGAATAAGATCGGATCTCACCAGATCTAGTATATTTAATAGTTATCATAGATTAGGATACTAATTTAGAATAGGATAATCTTGATCTATCAATTTCTATGTTTATCTCCAACTCTTTCTATATTTATTTTTAAGTGCTTTATATAAGCACATGCTACTGTTTATGGAAATCAATGAAGAAACTTGTAGTAGAAAGTTTTTTTTTTTTTTTGTATAGGTAAGCTGGGATCGAACCCTTGACCTTAGGGTGAAAGAACATAGTAAGCCAGAGGCTCAACCCCATAGAAAGTGTGTCTTTGGGTCACTTAATGAAGATTCCAAGATTGAGGGGTACCAACCTGTTATGGCGGGCTCAAGTTGCAAGGCCGATGTACAACAACGAAGCGATTTTTTTATTTTATTTTAGCGGTTTTAGCAAAGTTCTGCAATTCTTAGCTTGAAATATCCTTGGTCCGTACTCGGGGTAGACAATGTGGTCTGTAATCGGAGCACTGAAGCAGCGTGATGTAGAAGTTGAATGCTTTGACAGGGTGTATGGATGCAGCTACAACAAAGTGAATGAGAACTTGAAGGGCCTAAACAGTCCAGCCCAAAACACAATAATAGAATAATCTGAATAATTTTTTAAAAGTTGGCAGTTGCAAAGTACTTTATTATTCAATATAGCACAATCGATGGAAGTGGATATAGAACGAATAAATGTAAGCAGTGATGCAGATGGTTTTTTTTTTTTTTTTTTGAAATATGCTTCAATGGATGATGACAATATAAGTCAGTCAAATAAGAACATGTATAGTTTGTAGAGTTGGTGAAATAATAGAATGAGAAACTGTATGATAGAGCAAATGGATGATTCTAATTAGACAACCAATACAGGAATATGTACTTTCTATAAATTAAGCAACTAGATATGTAGTATTTCAACTTTGCAATATGCAGACAATGATAGAAAAGAAATCAGAGAAAGAGAAATTTATGTTGATTGCTTGCAGTAGTAAGAGGATTAATCGGTAAAACATAAATAAACAGAGAGAGAGAAAATATTTGGTCCTTCCCTTTGGCAGAATTCGAGAGCTGCAGATTAACCAATGGAATGGCAGAGGAAGACAAAGGTGGAGGGTCTTGGCAGCCTTTGATGAAAGAGGGGTGTTGTGTGGATCGTTCGAGGGAATGTTTGAAGGCCTTTAGACGACGCCCAAGCCGCTGCCTGTGTAAATGACGAAGAAAAATATGCAAAAGAGCAGTGAAGAAATGTAGAAAGCTTGAGGAGGGAAGGAGATATAGAGTGCTTAAGAGTTTGCAGTGGGCTTTTGCCATCTAAAGACCAACAATATAGGAAAGCATGTTACATTGGAGGCATGCATATTTTATATAAACATGGTGATTATATTCCCATCAACGACGGTACTCCTCTTCATATGATTCGAAGCTCCCCATCATGCTATGCAGCTTGGGTTGATCAAGAAGTGCCTGGTGAGGATTATGCCATACTTTTGGGGGGACCAGGTGGAAACATTTGCTAGATTCACTTGAATCAACTCCTCTGTACTGTATGTGTCCAAACTTATATAATGCAAACATTTCAAGCATATAATAAATTGAACTTTAGCTGACACGTGGCACCATCACGGCTTAGATGATTCCGCTTTACTTATATATATAGGATAAGGTAGGATTGATTCCAATTCATTGAGGACCAAAAGGTCGACCCTACGTGACTCAAGTTGCACCCCTAGTTGAATTCCACCTATGATAGATTGTACGAAGTCCATGTCTAACAACAAAAATAACATAATATTAGGTGTTAGAATTGGATTATTGGTCTCATTTTTGTAGTACATGAGATCCAAATCAAGGCCTATGATATCACTATGCTGTAAGGTAGTTAAATTGCATTATAGTGAGTAATGAAAATTAGATTCACGCAGCTCAAGTAATCTATAATATAGCCGGATGGGGGAGCTGCGAAACCCAATGCTCGCCCGTCACCTAGCAGATAAAGTATATTACATAGTCTGTTTTAGGGATTGGCGACTCCCCATTCAGCGACTTTGGCACTGGACGTTCCCAAAATGGGTACTATCGGGTCGGGTGAATTTCCATGTGGCCGTGAACAGTGAAACCCCCATGCATCCTGCTATATTATAATAGATGCGCTCGAGGGCACAATCATTTTCCTCTCTCTCTCTCTCTCTCTCTCTCTCTCTCTCTCTCTCTCTCTCTCTCTCTCTCTCTCTCTCTCTCTCTCTTTATATATATATATATATATATATATAGAGAGAGAGAGAGAGAAATTATATGGTTGCCGGCTGTGCATGCACGTGCAGCCAAAAATAGTGAACCCCACATTGTTCGGACAACCCGAACCATTCATTTGCTGGGCCACACGTGATACGTGGATAGGGTGTGCCCCAAATGGATGGTTTGGATCACACAACGTTGTGCCCATCAGGGGCGATGCCAGAAATTTTGCACAAGGGGGGCAAAAATTATAGTAATTTTTTATCTATCTTAAAATTAAGATAGAAAAAATTTCTATCTGAAATTTTGCACAAGGGGGCAAAAATTATAGTAAATTTTGCACAAAAAAGGGAGATAAAAATGGTAAAATTAAAATTTTAAACTTATTTTCTATCTTAGGGATGATTGGAAAGGGGGGCATATTTTTTAAAAAAGGGGGTAAGTATAAAATAATATTAAAATATAAAGGTATATTTTTTTTTTCCAAAAAATTAAGGGGGGCAATTGTCCCCCTTTCCTCTCATGTGGCATCGCCCTGGTGCCCATCAAATGGACGGTTGGTTCATACTATAGTGTGCCCATCAAATGGATGGTTGGTTCATACTATGAGGCTCAACCCCATAGAAAGTGCGTCTTTGGGTCACTTAATGAAGATTCCAAGATTGAGGGGTACCAACCTGTTATGGCGGGCTTTGCTTAATCAGCGAGTTGCAAGGCCGATGTACAACAGCGAAGCGATTTTTTTATTTTATTTTAGCGGTTTTAGCAAAGTTCTGCAATTCTTAGCTTGAAATATCCTTGGTCCGTACTCGGGGTAGACAATGCGGTCTGTAATCGGAGCACTGAAGCAGCGTGATGTAGATGTTGAATGCTTTGACAGGGTGTATGGATGCAGCTACAAAGTGAATGAGAACTTGAAGGGCCTAAGCAGTCCAGCCCAAAACACAATAATAGAATAATCTGAATAATTTTTAAAAGTTGGCAGTTGCAAAGTACTTTATTATTCAATATAGCACAATCGATGGAAGTGGATTGAGAACGAATAAATGTAAGCAGTGATGCAGATGGTTTTTTTTTTTTTTTTTTTTTGAAATATGCTTCAATGGATGATGACAATATAAGTCAGTCAAATAAGAACATGTATAGTTTGTATAGTTGGTGAAATAATAGAATGAGAAACTGTATGATAGAGCAAATGGATGATTCTAATTAGACAACCGATACAGGAATATGTACTTTCTATAAATTAAGCAACTAGATATGTAGTATTTCAACTTTGCAATATGCAGACAATGATAGAAAAGAAATCAGAGAAAGAGAAATTTATGTTGATCGCTTGCAGTAGTAAGAGGATTACTCGGTAAAACATAAATAAACAGAGAGAAAAAAAATATTTGGTCCTTCCCTTTGGCAGAATTCGAGGGCTGCAGATTAACCAATGGAATGGCAGAGGAAGACAAAGGTGGGGGCTCTTGGCGGCCTTTGATGAAAGAGGGATGTTATGTGGATCGTTCGAGGGAATGTTTAAAGGCCTTTAGACGACGCCCAAGCCGCTGCCCCTGTGTAAATGACGAAGAAAAATATACAAAAGAGCAGTGAAGAAATGTAGAAAGCTTGAGGAGGGAAGGAGATATAGAGTGCTTAAGAGTTTGCAGTGGGCTTTTGCCTTGTAATTTATTTATTTTTTTGTGGTCTTGAAGGGTTATAGGGGTGGGGTATATATAGTTGAAAAGGGGGGAAACTACCCTTTTTAGGTATCAATCAAGGCTTAAGAAAAAATCAGATTTGGGTTTGATTTATTAAAACCAACTATGGTATGAAAGCAACCTAACGTTCGGATTTTCTATTGTGATTTAAGATTTGGCCGGGATTTGGCACTTAGGGCAAGAAAATATGGATTTTTTTGGTTTAAAACGGATTTGGGAGAAGCAAGGTTTGCAAAATAGGTAGGGTGCGTGGTTATTTGTTACGAACCCGGGTTGGTTCGTAACGGATTTGATCTTCTCAGAGGGAAGATCAGCCTCTTGACCCACTTCGAGGGAAGGGTTGTTACTCCTCTATGCACAAAGACACGTATTGAATAAGTTTCTTCGTTGATTTGAAAATAGCGCATTACAATTTATTTATGCCATGAACAAACAAGAGACCTAATCCTATAAAACACTTAAAAATATAACCACTAGCCCTTTTTCCAAAGAGTTCTACTAAATCTAAAAACTAACCCAAATATCTAATAGTATGTACGTAACATTATTCGAATGAAATCAACCATTTTTGGGAGAGATTTAGGAGAAAAACTGGGATTTTATCATATTTTGGGAGAAAATAGGCAAGGTTTCGGTTTGGGGGCGAAAAACACGTTTGGATTGAGAGAACTTGTTTTTTTAGGGCTCGATGGCATGCTTTGTAAATTCAATTGGTTTTCTGGACTTTTTTATACTTAAAATGAAGGGGATAAAGGATGTAAATATTGTGAAAGTCAAGGGTATTTTGGCTTTGTTTTAAAAGAGTGGTTTTTTAAACCAGGTGCTTACAATTTGTAATGACACTCCCTGCCACTTATCAGATGTTGACAACTTAACACAGAAATGTATCGAATTGATTCTTTTTAATAAATAGATCCAATCGCAACTTTGAATATGGAATTCAAAGGGATCAAATAGGGCGTGTTTGGTTCGCTGGGAGAGTAGTGGAAGAAGTAGTAAAGTGGGAGGTGTGTAGAGTTGTCTAGAGGAGAATAGCGGAAAAGTACTAGTGTGCTTGGTTGGGTGTCAAACATGTGGAAAATGTAGGGGGTGTCATTATCAAAATAGATGGTAGAAGAGAGAGAAATGTAATGATTACACAAGACAAGACATATTCCACTCTTTTCCCTTCTAAAATCCACCAAAATGGAGGTTTTACATTTGAAGATTAGTAGAGGAGACAATCCCGCCACTTAGGAAAAAAGCTAATGATGATGTCTCCTCAATGTCTTGAAGTCAAATGGAATTTAGGCTCAAAATTGACAACCAAACAACATTTGGCATTCCATATCTCGAAAAATGCCAAGCCGTCTTCCACTGTTTTTGCAACCAAACAGGGCCATATATAGGAAATGATACTCTGAATCATCTAATTATAATCAAATATACGATCAGCCAACATTTTATCGAATTTGAAAAAGAGTCAGAAGAAATGGTTTGATCCTCTTATTTCTCGAACCAATTTATATTTTTTGGGAACTTGTGGGGATGTGTTTGTATCTATTAATAGGTTTTTAGTTCACACTACCAATTGCATCAAACTTATGTTGGATTGGTGTTGCATATTCAGCTCCATTTGCAGCTGCTACTGCTGTTTTCTTGATCTACCCGATTGGTCAAGGAAGCTTCTCTGATGATATGCCTCTAGGAATATCTGGTACTTTCAATTTCATGATTGTATTCCAGGCAGAGCACAACATCCTCATACATCCATTTCACATGTTAGGCGTAGCTGGTGTATTCGGCGGCGAAAATTTTGGTTTCGGTGAGGACCTAAACACTTCCCGAAACCAAAATTTGAGACCATGCCTAACACTACTTACTACTATTCTATGGTAAATCCAATGCTCGTCTCCTCCTCCATGTTGACAACTTACACCACTACTCTACGAGGTAAATATCCAAAGAAAACAAGGAAAATGACATGGGAACCTAAGTTTATGGTAGGATTGGTGCATGACAACCAAAGTGTGCCACGTCTGCCAAATAATTCACAATTTTTTGCTGAGTTTCTTGTTCTTTTTTTGATGACGTAGGATGTCCCCACCCCCTTCGGGAGTAGGACTAGTCTCTACGGATACACGCAATGACACACACATCACGTGTATCAGGTAAGTCGGAGGTGGGATTCGAACACTCGTCAACAGGGAGCATACCCGTGACTTTATGCCGAAGAGCCGACTGCCTCGGTGTGTTTCTTGTTGAAGTTAAACCGAGGGAAGCTTGTCGTGGCGATAATTGATTTGCTGCCCTTAACACCGCATCCGTTTCATAAAGAAAATTCAGGCATTTTTGGTAGTCAAAACGAAAGTCCTGAAATGGATTAGCTTGGATTCAGTCTCCTTCAAAGTCACAACATGTCCTTTTCGATTCAAAGTCACGTGCTCTCTAAAGTCTTTACACGATATACGTGATATAGACGTCAAAGGAAAGGAAAATAGAATCCCACTCCCCACTAGAAGCTTCATCTGGGCCCACTCAGAAAATATTAACATAATCTCAACTCTCCATCTGGAAATCCATACAGGCAGTGAAAATGACTCCGACCTTACAAGTAACAATCCATGAATTGATTCTCAGTCAAACTGTCTCTCCGGTGGGGCCTACAAATTGGACGGACCTGATTGTGCCGATTTCTTTTGAGTGGGCCCGGATCATGTACTTTCCACAAAGGCTCCTGCTCATCCGCCGCCCCATCTTTGCCTCATGTCAGTGATATTTGTTAATGCCGTCAAAACATCTTGATCGAATGATCCTAACCTTTTGATCAATCTAGAATCTCAAAAAAAATCTAAACCGTTGATTTATCCACTCCTTTATCTTGCACAGATGATGACCGTTCCGGATGAGACTGAAAGCATGTGGATTGCCACATGAAGCTCTACAAGATCAACGGTTTTGATTTCACACATGTGTCCCCTTATGACCCAGATATTGCCTGTTAGATTATCAAAAACAAAACTTTGAAGGCGAAGAAACAGGGGAGCCTGTGTTTTTCGGGACAAAAACGCCCTTGGATAACAACCTACGACTCTTGGTTTATTTCTACAGATACAGCAAGTGTTAGGCGATTTCGCTTAAAGCAGTTTCGTGGCTGGATTTTGTCTCTTTTGTTTAATTCATATGAGGTGGCTGTTATTTGTTGCAAAATCCAACCGAGAAATCCATTTCCGAGAAATTTCCTAGCAGATCCCATAGATAAAATTACTATTAAAATAAGAGCGATGTTCACCCCCTGCATTACGCATTCGCCCGCCCTTTTGACGTCGAAAAGCGTGATAAATAGGAGATTCTGAATCTGTTTCTGCTGAAATAAAAGATATTCTAGTTCTAGAAGATGCAACGAGCCCGTACGGACATCTCTCCCAAACCCTGATCTCTTTCTTCTCTGGTTTTTCGATTCAAGACTGATTTTTCCATTTTTTTTATCTCGATTTGGAGAGAGAGGGATTTTCGATTCAAGTGATCTAGATTTGGAGGAGTTGAAGAGAGAGAGAGAGATTCAACTCTCTAATTTGTTGTTTTTTTATCTCGATTTGGAGAGAGAGAGAGAGAGAGAGATTCAACAGTCTGATTTGTTGTTTTTTTATCTCGATTTGGAGGAGTGGACAGAGAGAGAGATTTCGATTCAAGACTCTGATTTGTTGTTTTTTATCTCGATTTGGAGGGTTAGAGAGAGAGAGAGAGAGAGAGAGAGAGAGAGAGAGAGAGATTTGAATTGAAGGAGAAAGAAGAAGAGTGGATGGGATTGATAATGATGGAGAATGAGATGAAGGGAGGAGAAGAAGGAGGAGGAGGTGAGAGAGGGAATGGAGAAGGTGTTTTGGTTCCGCCTCTAAATTTCGGGATGGTCGAGACAGGGATTTACAGATCAGGATTTCCAAACCCTACGAACTTCGAGTTTCTCGGAACCTTGGAGCTTCGATCCATTATGTGAGGTTTCTTTCTCTTTTTTCTGTTCGATTTATGTTATTTGGTTTGGATATGATATTGTTTCTTTTTATGTCTAGGGTTAGGGTTTTGGATCGTGTCAGTTCTGTTCATTGAGCTAGATTTCTTTCATTTTTTTATTTCAATTTATTTTATTTTGTTTGGATTGTGGATATTGTTTCTTTTTATGTCTAGGGTTAGGGTTTTGGATTGTCCCAGTTCGGTTCAATGAAGGGGATTTCTTTCGCCTTTTTTTCTTTTTTTTTCAATTTATATTATTTTGTTTGGATATTGTTTCTTTTTGGACTTCTCGCAGGCAAGGGATTTTTTTTAAGTCTAGGGTTAGGGTTTTGGATCGTGCAAGTTCGGTTCAATGAACGATATCTTGTTCTTGTTTTTTGCAAGATCTCGTTTGTTTTTTTGTTTTTTTTTTAGTTTCATGATGTAATTTAGATGCGAGCAATTTGATTTTGATTTAATGAGATTTTGGACAGATATTTGTGCCCTGAACCATACCCGGAGGAGAATTTAGAATTTCTTCGATCTCACGGAATTCGGCTTTTCCAGTTTGGGATTGACGGGAACAAGGTAATTTTATCTTTTCTTTAGTTCTGTTCCTATTTTCTTGACTTATTTATGGATTTCTTTGCTGATTTTATAATGATTAATTATTGTCGAGAATGAGCAATGGCTTTTGAAACAGAATTACTATGGACCACAACAATCATGCCCACATGGAAGAAAATTACTGTGTAAATTAATCATAATCCTGAAGTTTTATGTCGTATGGTATGGTATTGATCACGAAAGCAGTGGAGAGAAATAAATTCCTTATAAGATTTGAATCTCTAAATGATCCATAGGCAATCATAAACTCAACTCAACTCAACTCAACTCAACTAAGCCTTTGTCCCAAACCAGTTGGGGTTGGCTAATTTTCATGACTCTAGAGTCATGAAAATTCTTACAACTGAGATATTCATGTCTAATCAACTGAGAGAAATAATATGTAAATCAATCATAATACTGAATTTTTATGCAATTCTTCCAACTGAGATATTCATGTCATGAAAATTACTATGTAAATCAATCATAGTCCTGAATTTTTATGTTGTAAGGTATTGATCACAAAGCAGTGGAGAGAAATAAACTCCCTTTAAGATCCTTTTTAGATTTGGATCTCTAAATGATCCATAGGCAATCATACAGAGTCATGAAAATTCTAACAACTGAGATATTCATGGCTGCTCAATCCACCCAATGCTGAGGAAATTTGTTCACATATGATCCATACCATAGTGCCTAAGGTGTGTACTTTATGTTGTTATTGGATTCTGTGTCTCTTGTAGAATTCTTTTCAAGCTTTCCCAGTGTAAGAAACTCCCCGAGTCAGTTGTTGACTTGCTCGAGTCGACTTGTTTTTCCTTTGTTGATTTCTTGGCCAAGTCTGAGTTTCGACCTACCAAGTCGATTAAAAACTCCTTTGAATCTTCCGAGTTAATGTAAATTTGACCGGGATAGCTGACTTGCACAAGTACAGTCCTTTTTACATTTGCCCGATCTCTCTTTTAAATCCGAGTTTTTAAAGGTTGGTTTAACCTTTGGATACTTTAAGGCTGTGTACAGGGATATGTGTACATGTATCTGGTGCTAAAGAGATTGGCTCTGGGGGTCCTCTAGATTGTTTGTCCTGTACATTGTTTGAAGGATCCGATGTGCATATGCTTGTCCTAGTATCCCTAATGGATGAATCTTTAGAAGGGTCTGAGTGTCAACTTTGAGGAGATTCCAATCATCCACTTTGAGGAATTAATGCATGAAAACTAAAATGATCCCTCGCTGCTCAAGAAATGGCTTTCCTAGTGAGTGGATTAGAAAAGGTTTTTACTGCTATTGGAAGGCAGATATAATGTTAACCAAGTTTTAGGAGCATGTGAAGTTCTTCTTAACTAATCATCGTATATAGCAGTTAAATAATGCGACTGCGATCAGATACTACAGGGAGGTTGCACCGTGTAACAACGCCACCCTCATTTTAAAGAAGCTTTTCATGTCAGATAGTCTTGTTGGACATACTTTATTTATCTTTCTTTTATTTTCAGGAAGCATCTATACACTAAGTTCGTTGTTAATGTGTTTCTATTTTTTGGATACAATATTTTTCACTTGCATGACTTTGAACTTATATTTATGTAATGTACGATGTTTCAGCAGCATATGGGATTTTTCAGAATCATAGTGTTTCAGCATATATTTCCTTATCCGAGACTGATGCTTGTGTGCATGTGATATGAGATACTACATTAGGTTATTGGGGTAAAAGCTGTAACTAGCTTCAGGGTGGATGAATTGCATGTATATAAATGAACATCCCAACCATAAGATTCAAACTTGAGAATGGATTACTGTATTTTCCGAGTTTCCTAGATGAAGAACGTGTACTTTCCCCTGTTGCCTTCTTGCTCTGTCTGCCAAACGATTCTCTGTCTTCACACTTGTGGTTGCTGTTTTTGTTCAATTTCCATGAGACTTTTGTTATCACATTGCCAAGAAGAATGGACAGCAACTTATAATAGAATATGCTAACAGATTTCATTGCTTAAAAGCATGGACAACACCTCTGCATAATACACTTGGATGGGACAAGGTGTCCTGTCCCCAAGAAGAATACGACATATCCCCGATCAATAATCCCACCCCAAAACCTATCTAGGCACCCAACATCACTTTTTTTTTTTAATTGACAAATATATTCATACCAACAAATTTACAATGGGGACCAGTATTCCCACCAGATTTACATAGTATGAATTGCACAAGAGCATTCTCCTTGGCCCAGAGGAAACCCATTACCCCTTACATTACCCAATAGCCTTCATTGTATCGAATCCAACAAAAAATGCCATATTGTGGAGCCCACCCAGTCAAGATCATGACCTGCCACGTCACACAGACTTCTCCACCACATTCCGAATTCGATTTTCAAAAATTCCGCTCGAAGGCCCAGAGCTATCGTGCGTCCTCACCGTGCATGATAGCCAACCATCCAACAACATCATCAGATCTCCAGCACCTCCATCCCACAACACCATCAATCACCGCGGGCGCCACCTCCATCCCGCACCACCATCAATCACCGCGGGCACCACCTCCAGTCCCACCCACATCTCCGCCGGGGAGTCTCAGCCACCACCACAGTCATCAAGAATCCGGCAACCTCCATTGCCACTGGCCACCACGCCGATCTCGGGCCACCACCCACGATCTTGATTACAATGACCACAGCCTCCTACAGCCAAACCCAGCAGCCCTATTGCTAATCTGGCAACCCATAGCCCCCCAAATCCTCTACGGCCTCCAAATCCAATAATCCATAGCCTCCACGGCTTCGCTCCGCCTATAGCTGGCCTTATCTATATAATTATCTATATAGATAATTATCGCTCCACGGCCTCCCTTACTGTTGAACTGGATTTGCTGATAATCACTTCTGCCTTCTCCGCTCCTTTAGCCAGTTTGTCCGCTTGTTCATTAGTAGATCTCAACCTATGCTGAAATTCTTGGTTTAAGTTGAAACAATTATCTCTAATTTCATCAACAACACCTGCTAATTTCCAAGGACCCACTGATTTTTTTGTAGCCCGAGCAATGACATTTGAAGAATCACCTGCAATGACAAAAGAATCTTGCCAGATGCCCTTCTTTGCCATGCGGACCTATTGTGTTACCTGTATTTTTACCTGAAGAATGGTTGATTTGGTTATTGTTTTTATTCTAATCAGTTTAAGTGTTAGGTTGTACTACCTGCAAGCAACTACTATTATGTAATTCTCATCATCAATGAGCAGGATTGAGGGACATGGGATTGAGCCTCTAGCTCAATGTTCAAGGCTTTGTTCTTCAACCTAGAGGCGGGAGATTTTCCCAGTTTACCTACCAAAAATTGTGGGACATGTATTTTCTTAAAAAAATGACTTTTTTTACATCTTTCCGCCCTTTCTGCAGCAAAATGATTGATCAGGGGATCGTAAAAGGTTTTATGTTTGAATATGTTAAATTCTTCGGAAGACCTCAACACTGAAAAACATTTTGTTTTTAGAAATTTTAGGGATCTTGAGTTAATATCTTGTTGAATCTTGGTGGTGTTCCATGCTTTTCTTTGACTTGTGCTACTATATTCAGTAAATTTCTGCATCTGCAGGAGCCTTTTGTTTCCATACCCAAGGAGACCATCTCTGAGGCCCTCTCAGTCTTACTTGGTACTAAATTAAACAACATTTCCAAAACTTTCCCACTACTGATTCCAAAACTCAGTAACTCATATGCATAACCTTCTTTTTGGTGCCTCCAGATATCAGGAATCATCCAGTTCTGATCCATTGCAAACGGGGAAAGGTATGGATCAACCTCTACAACTCCTTTGAATTGAACTGTCGTTTCTTCAATGTTGATTAAGGCCCTGTATGTTTTGGATTTCGATAACCTATTGTGAGTCCAGAACTGATTATTTGACTTCAAATTTACGTTTAGGCCCTGTTTGTTTAAGATTACGACAACCGATTATGAGTGTCAAACCGATTATTGGACTCCAATTTAAACATAATTTTGAGTCCAATAATTGATTTGGCACTCACAATCAGTTGCCATAATCTCAAACAAACATGGCCTTAATATCAAGTCCAATAATCAATTTTAGATTCACAATCGGATATCAAAATCCAAAAAAGACATGGCCCAAGCATATGTTTGGGCTCAAAAACGTACATAACTTTTTCTTCTATTTGATATTTGCATTCTACAGCATCGGACAGGTTGCCTCGTGGGCTGTTTCAGGAAATTGCAGAATTGGTGTCTGTCTTCCATATTTGAGGAATACCAACGTTTCGCCGCTGCCAAAGTCAGGGTATCGGACCTCAGGTTTATCGAGGTGTTTGATATTTCGCGCTTGAGGGACTCCATGTGTTGCACCATACCAAGAATCTGTTGCTTCCTCCTTGAGGCACCTGATTCACACACACAGATAAGTCATGAATAACTACTTGATCAAGCATTTGTTATTTCCACAATCTCTCCGCTGCCAATATATCTTCATTTTCTTTTATACACACTCCTCTTATGCAAGTTTTGATAATTCGGTATAGTAACTATGTAATCACTTGAAAATGTTATTCATACGGGCCTTAAATTGCCCCATTCAAAAGAGGAAATTGAAGTGTACTGGGTTGAAACAGTTTGGCAAATTGAATGATTCCACAAATCATTGGGGTGACTCTTCTCTTGATTTTCATTTCATTCCCTTCTGGTAATTTTCCTCTTTGATTACAAATAATTTATAACGAGTGTAGCTTCTGTAAGTGTTCAGTTCTGCTGTATTGATGCAAAATGCTAGGAAAGAAAGCCTTATCCGTAGGTTTGGTAAGTTAAAATCGTAGAAAGTAGAAGAGAAATTATCTTCATGAGGGAAATGATATTGCTTTCACTTTCTTATAAGAGCATCATAAACTATAAGATTATCTTAGTGGGAATGTTTGGTATGGCTATAGCTTTGCCCTGGATAACTTCACTGAAAATGGAAGAGGGTTGGGGGTGTTTGGGAGAGTTTTTTTTTTTTTTTTTTTAATGACATAGGGTATCTCCATCCCAATTTTTAGGGCGGGACTATTCCCTACGGATGCGCGCAATCACCCGTAAACCACGCACATCAGATAAGTGCGGGGGGTTCGAACTCACATCAATGGGGACTGGGGAGCATACCCATGACTTCAAACCAAAAAGCCACACCCGTTCGGGTTGTGTTTGGGAGAGATGGAAGAGAGATTGCAGGCAGTCAACAATTTAGCTTATTTGGAAGAACCCTAATGAGTTCAATGGGTCGAAGGCATCGAATCATCTTATCTACTGGTGGACAACCAGTGCATCGAATCATCTTATCTACTAGTGGACAACCCGTGCAATGCACGGGGCAAAAAATAAATAATTCGCCAAAATTTTGCTTTATACTGAGAGATAGAAACAATTTTGCTAAAATCATGAGACATAGTGGAGATTTTTGTGGAGATTTTTTCTCCAGTAAATAGAAACAATTTTGCTGATACACGTGAGTAATAGAAACAATTTTGCTAAAAACGTGGGGATATGGTGAGATTTTTTCTACAATCCAAGTATATCAACTCATTGAGAGAGAATTTTACGTTTTTTGAGGAGGGATGCCACGTGGCGCACCCACTTCATCAGGATTCTGTTTTACATATATATTATATATGATATGATATTATGTGTTTCTAACAATATTTAGCTGGACTTTTGTAAAATCCTTCTAAAAAAGATGCCATTGGAGTTTAGAAGGATTTTACATATATTTTTAGAAGACATATGTTAAAATATTGTCAAAATCCTTCTAAAAAAGAATTTTCAAATCCTTCTAAAAAAATTCAACTAGAAATGTAAAATCTAAGGTGTGGCTCATTGGATGATCTATCTTCGATAGTTATTAACTCAGCTCTCAGAAACTGTAAAATCAAGGCTATTAAATGATCTATTTTCAATGGCTATCAACTCCAATGTGAAATCAAAGGTAGAACCCAACTACACTCTTTGGAAATGTGAGATCCAAGGTAGTGTCATTAAATGATCATTCTCTAATTTTGATTTGCCTCCAATGGCCTTTAAATCCACTCTTGTACAATGTAAGATCCACAGATCTATCTCCAACGGCTATCGAATTCACTATCCATTGCAATAGGCCATGAAATCCACTCCTGGGCAATGTGAGATCGAAGTAGGGGATATTAGATTATCCATCTCCAGCAAGCCCCATTGAAGAGCTACCCAGATTCATGAAAGACAAGGCCCACAATTTGAGCAATCAAAATCAATGAAAGGGCATTTGAAAAGAAGTCATTTAACACCTAATCAATGTAACTTTCTCTATAGATTTTAAATACCTTACATAACAAACAATTTCAGGAAAGTTACATTTACACCCCCTCTAGTTTCTAACACATTCAACTCAACTCTAACCCTGACTTTCAAAACGTGACAAGTAGACCCCTTGAGGTTTCAAAACGTGACAAGTACACCCCCTCCATCAACGGTCTGTTAGTTTAACCTGAGGGAAAGACTGAAACTAACCATGGTTAATATTTGAAGGACAAAAATACCCTCATTTGCAGAGGGATTAGGGTTACGCCGTTTCCCACCGCTGCCATCGCACCTCCGGCCACTGACGTCACCTCCACCACAGACAATGAAACCCACCCAATGGCTACATCAAACCCACATTTCAAGAAAAAAAACTTGATAAATTTTAAAAAAAAAAAAAACCCTAAAATATTAGGGTTTATGTGCAAATCATGATAATGGTGTGACTGAAGACAAATAAAACTCCTAAATCGAGGGTTTATGTTGATAAATAAACAAGGGTTTGAATAAAATCCTAATTTTCAGTTTTCAAGTCTAAAAACCCTAATTTTCAGTTGGAGAAGATGAGGGCATTTTGGTCATTTCCGCCTCGCCGTCTACTCCGTCACGTTAAAAAAACTTCAGGGTGTGTACTTGTCACGTTTTGAAAGTCAGGGTTAGAATTGAATGTGTCAGAAACTAGACGGGGTGTATCTGTAATTTTCCCAACAATTTAATCACGAAGTATCTGTCATTATAAATGATACTGTGATATGATTTAAATACACGCAAACAAAAAGAAGTAAGAAAAGCTAATGATTATTAAGGCATCTTCAAGGAAGGGGATATCATTAAAAGGGGGGATTTTATCCATATGGGGGAATATCAGTTCCCTTATTCGTTTGTTGCCAAAATTCATTAGACTCCCATTGATTCCCTTGGATTTCTCTCATGTAATAATTACTTGTTTCTTTCTTGTCCCCTTCTTCCAAAAGCAAAAAATTATGGTTGAATTTTCTAGAGAATGATGCTCTCTCTATCTCTCTCTTCCTTCTCTCTCCTCTCTCCCTATATTGGTAATGGCTCTCCTTACTTTTTCTCCTACTCTCCAAGTATTTGCCGCGCAACCGAACACTACGACACAATTTTCTGAGGTAATTCTAAAAAAATAAAACTGCTTGTATCCTCCCTTTGACTTCCTATTCCACTACTCTACGAGCTACTCCAAGCAACCAAACGTACCAAGAAAAGTAAAATGGAAATGATAAACTTGCCCCTTTTTCTTCCCCCGGCCACCCCCTTGTAGTGTAAAAAGAGAATCATAAATATACTAGAGGAGTCTGGCTGGCCCAGGGAAGAAAAGGGGGCAAATATATTACTTTCATATACTAATCAAATGATAAGGACAATCTAATATACCAATTTAATGATGAGGACTATCTAGTTGCTCCAATTTTTTGCTTCATGTCTCATCATTGATGGAGACAACTACATAAGCAATTTTGATATCAGTATAAACATTATATAAGAAATGCATTGCACCACAATTTGAAGTCAAGCTACACATTCTCACCTCCCACAATAAATTTGTAATTTTTTTTTTTTTTTTTTGCATGTTGAATAAAAATAGGGAAGTGATATATCGGCTCCCTTTTCTTCATGGGGCCATTTGTTGGATGGGCATGGAGCGCTGAATACTTCGTAGCAAAACCCTAAAAAAGGATGCCTTTAGATCAACGGACAAGAATCATCCAATCATAGTAGGACCGATCATATGCGACATCGGTACAAATTTCTCTTTTAGATCAGGCAATCCACAACTGAAACCCACCAGATTATCAGACTAATCAGACATGGGACTAGGGGTGTTCATTATTCGGTAATAACTGAATAACCGAACCGAATTGGTTTGGTCAGTTCGTTTCGGTTTTTTTCTTTTTCGGTTCGGTTTGGTTTCGGTTATTTTATTTTTTTGGAAATTCGGTTATTTGGTTTCGGTTATCAAAAATAAAAAAATTGGTTAACCGAATAACCGAAATTATGATAAAAACCATTATTTTTTCAAAAAAAGTGCTATATGGGCACTCCGTACGATGATCAAAACCGTCCATTTGATTGATCACAACTTAATTAGGTTGTGCTCAAAAAATCATTTCAATAGGATGATCCTAGCCCTCCGATTCAAACCGAGATTTTGCTTTTTCCCTCTTTTTCTCCCACTATTTGGTTATGACCGAATAACCGAATTTTTAATTGGTTCGGTTTTTAGAAATTTCAGTTCAGTTTTGGTTATTGAAATTTGATAACCGAAATTATTTCTGTTATCAAATTTCGGTCTATTCGGTTCGGTTATAACCGAACGAACACCCCTACATGGGACCCCTAAGCTGAATGAACAATGGAGATGGAAACAGAACCATGAGCCCAGCTCACCAGTTTCTAGTTTTTCCTCAGTTCTTAATGTGAGTGAAGAAGATGAAATGGCACATCTGTGTTGCATTTTGTTAGGTACCTAAACAATATGCCAAAAGCTCCAGAGTTGATGGTATGCATTAGGCCCTGAAACCTCTCGGACCATGTTATGTTCCACCTAGTCCTGTACCAAGGCAGGTCCTCACTTAGGACCGTAACATTCCACCACACTTCAGTGTTTGTGGCCATCTACGGCCTAGTCTATCGTGGTGGTCGCTCTGGCATTTTTCCTTGGTTTTGATACCAAACAATAGGTACAAACCAATAAGCGAGAAGCTCCATAGATGATGCAACACGTTAGGCTGGGACCTTGGACCTTTAAACATGTCCCATAATACACTAGATCCCACATAGTCCCTTAACAACCCACCCACCCACACGCACACAAAAACGTAACACGTTTCTTCCCACTTTTGATTTTTGCAATTTAGTCTTTTTATGGCTTACTGCAGTAGGTTTCATGAATGGAAAGACAGATTCATTCTCCACAAACAGCAAGCTATCAGCCTTTAGATAGCACTTCAATCTCTGTATACAAGCTCTTCTATGCTTTACATTTACATATACTCCACAAACTCCTCCCAGTGTGCTCTTTTTTCCTCGTATAGTTTTGGGAGATTCCTGGTCTATGTTCCATGTTCTGTCTCTGTGTAATCATGAAGTTAATGATGACAATTATCATCAACAGAGAATCAATTTCGGGTCCAAAACTGATTCTTGGCAAACTTTTGGCAGTTAGTTCGCATATGTAGAATCAATTTGAGTACAAAATAAATTCTACACATCGAACAAAACGCCTCATTCTGTCCAGCATCAGTTTTGAACTCAAAATGGATTCTCAAAATCCATAACAGGGCCTAAGCAATACAACACATTCTTAGCAATTTTTACTTAACTGAAGAAGTGCAATTTCCAGCTCTTAGCCATCTTGCATTGGATGAGGCACTCTTTGGGTTGTCTCACAATGTAAATCTGATCACCAGGACTGTTGTACATATCCTGGTTCCTATGCCATGTCCACAGAGCATAAGTCTCATTCATTACCTGCAAATAACCATTACACTTACTCTTGGTTACTTTGTTACCCCTTAAATATAGGGGTGCAACTTGGGCCGGGCTCAACCCAAGCCCGAAGGGTTCAACCCGATTTTGGCACGGGTAGGGTTGGTATTTCCTCGTGTTGGGAAAAGCCAACCTGCTTTGATTTTGGGTCAGGTTAGGGTTGAGGTCTTGAGCGACCTGACCTAACCCTAAGCTTGACCTAACTCTAAGCTCGCCCGCCCTCTAATTTTATCACAATTTTCAAAATTTAGGGTTACGTTTTCATTTTTGTATTTGTTTTTCTATTTTTGCCCTGGGCCAACCTGAACCCAACCCGGACCCTAACCCGACCCAATTTGGAAAAGGCGGGCTAGACAGGTTGGGTTAGGGTTGACTGTTGAGAGATTTAGAGGCGGGTTGGGTTGGGGCTGACCCTCCTCGCCCCGAGACTCGGGTTTAGGGTTGAGGGAATGCTACCTCGGGTTGGACTAGGGTTAGCCTCAACCTGCCCCAGCCCGGCCCGAGTTGCACCTCTATTAAATAGCCAAAGAGAGGAAAGGGGGAGGTCAATGTGGTAGTACCTCTAAAATTCCATGGCCAAAGCTACTCTCCCGATAGGCCCTGAAATCAGGTTGCCGGTCCCAGCAGAACTTCCCCGCCACAGGGCCCGTCGTAAAATTCAGGGCACAAAAACCACCCACAGTGTCTGTTGCAGTTGAAGGATCCGGGCAGCTGCCAGGATCATCTGCATGCATAGTCGCCATCTTTTCTCGATTGCCCCCGTCTCCCACCGTGATATAAACAGGACCACATGGATCTAACGTATAGTTGTAAACACTGTTCGATCTTTCATAAGCATGAACCTGATAATTATAACCAACAAAAGGGGGAAAATGGTGATTGGTGACATGTTTTAGGTAATATACACACATAAGCATATCTATAAACAACACGTAGACCCTATTTGTTTTGGATTTTGAAAACCGATTGCGAGTCCAAAACTGATTAATTATTGGACTCAAATTTATGTTTAATTTCGAGTCCAATAATCAGTTTTGGACTCACAAGCGGTTCTTAAAATCCAATACAAACAGGGCCTTGCATATCATAGTAAGAACTAAGAAACAATCATCACAACTGGATGAAGTTCCATTAGATTTGTTCACTTACATGTCCATTGAAGACTATGTCAACGGCGTAAGAGTAGAGTAATTCTTCCATTTGCACCCGCATGCACTCTGCTTCTCTGTAATGGGCTTTGTAGGAGTTGTACCAAGGTAGCCAAGCAGCTACCAACCATGGAGTCATTGATCTGTCTACGTTTGCCAAGTCTTTCTCCAACCAATTGTATTGATCACCTAAACCAAAATAATGGGATCAGCTTATTTCGGTACAGAAGCCATGGTTAATGAAACTAACACATCCTGTCTAAAGTTGAAAGGGATAAGCTTTTGGGATAAAGGTGGCCAAAGAAAGTAAACACTCAAAGGTGACAATCCATAAGATTTTGGTTTAGTATATTTATTTTTAATACCAATTATAAGCAGACAAACAATAGTAGTAGCCTAACCATTAAGAAAGTAGTTGAGGTATGAAAACCATTTGTGATTTGCTAGGCAATTTTGCGGCTGACTTTTGCAGTAGAGAACTGCCACCTCAGGTGAATTAAATGAATAAGAGAAAAGATTAAATAACGGCAGCTCCAAAAGGCTCCAACAGCTTAAGCTTTGGGAGCAATTGGTAGTTTCACATGGTATCAGAGCAATTGCGTGAGTTCAAAACTCATTGATATTAAAATCCACATGTAATGGCCAACCCAAAAGAGGAGCCACATGTGCCACATGTAGGCCAACCCTAAAAAAAGGGCCCCACTTGAGGGGGAGTGTTAAAGTATAAAAGATTAAATAATGCCAACTCCAACGGCTTAAGCTTTTGGAGTAATTGGTTGTTTCACACATACACCACAATGCCTCATGTACAACTTCAAACTTCCTAACCCTCATCATAAGTACTCCTTGGGAGCAAATGTCCAATAAAGGTGCCTTGTACCATTTGTGGGTCACTTGTTGAAAAGCATAATTCTCAGGAGATGACTCAAGACACCTTTAAAAAGTATAATCCCCGGCCTAGGCTATGGAACCACAAGATCCTTGCTACTGCCCACCAAATGCTCATGACCAAAAGTCCAGAAAATGATCACTACAACAAATCCTTTCCTTTGATAGTAAAATATATATAAAGCAAAAATGACAATCCCATGCTGACAAGGAACTATTTTTTTGGTCCAAAACTACCAATGATAAGGAGTTCAAATCTTTAGTGTTAGAGCTAAAGCTGTCGAAATGGCATAGTAAGCACTTTGGATGTGTCAAACAATGGAGGTAAAATAAGTAAAGAAAAAGAAGTGTGGGCACACAGTTAGGTTACCAGACTTGTTATAAGAAATGTAGGCCCCAAGCATAATGAAATGTATCCCCCCAGCATTGAAGGAATAATAAAATGTGGAAGAAGATTCGCTTTCTTCAGAAGGAAATGCAAATCTAGAGCTGTATGCTACAAAAGTCCGGTTTCCTGCCTGCTCTTCAATTTCATGATTTCCTTCTACCACCATTATTGGAACTTCTGACACCAAAGGCTGCATAAACCTGAAACGACGTGAATAATAGTAATATAGAAAAATAACTTCATGGATTCTAAAAACTGAGTGAGTTTCTTATAACAAAAGAAATTTCGTGGAAAATTTTGTGGCAAAATTCAGATAGGAAAACATTTCTTCACATTCAATTTTGATAAATGATATTGGAGCTTATAAAATTCCTTTTGACTACTCCCAAGAAACAAATACACTTTCTCTTTATAAAACCATCAGAGGTATCGATAAATTCATGTACTGGAAGGCCTGACTTTTGTGTTGGTTTGTTCTGGACTTACGTTTGGGTCTTCCTTAACTAGATGGATCAAAATTCAAGCCCCTACTCAATATATCTCTAGTAAAATTACTTACATACTTCAATACAATCATAACTAGGCGTAACTTGTTTGTTGTTGAATCAAGTTTACCTTTAACATATTCTTGTTTGAAGAGAGAAGCTTCAATTAGATGAAACTGAGTTGTGGAACTCAAATAGCACAACAGTAAGGACATGGTGCAATAGATCTTGAGAAATTCCTCTTGACGAGAAAATATGCAACGGAAGTTTCAGAATAACAAAATAGCTTGGAATACAGAAAATAATTTTTTTCCAATTGATGGAAGATAAATTCTACACAAGTATAATTTTTTTCAATCAATCATCTCAACAAATTTGTGGCTTTGGAATATGGAACCAAGAAAGTTTTTGAGTTTCGGAAAATACATCATCTTCCGAAAACTTTCTCAAATCGATATCTGATTTCTCAAGGATAGAATTACTCTCAGCAAATTAATGTACACAACACTGAGGGGCACTCAGGTATCTTGAAAACAGAGATTGTTAAACCATGAGATTGTTACACCATGAGATTTTCAAACTAGGATGTCTATGTTTTACAGAACTAATGGCCTTTCTTAGTTTTTATTCCCTTATTTCTCCCATCAGTGTGAAAACAAATGTTTAGGCAAATTTACAAAAAGAAGTTTATTTAATCATTTTGGTAATTAGCAGAGTACAACGATAATTTTTGCAAGGATATGACATCAGAAGAATACATCCAGGGAGCATGCAGGAGAGGCTTTACTCTAGTTGTGATCTGATGGATTGAATGTTTATCTGAACGAACTGGCATATACTTTGAAAAATAAACAAATTCAATTCGAAAACGGGCAAACTAGCAACTTTCCACTGATCTCTTAGTCATGAACTAGAGGATTTTTTTTAATTAAATCTGTTTTATATATCATACAAAATGATTCATCTTGGATCCAGGATATTTCAGTCACACATCGAGCATAAAAACAGTTACTTGGTAAGAAATTTTGTTCTTTATTAATAGCATTGTTAATTGTTGTGCTAGTGCCTTGTATCATGTTGGTAACATCCAAAAATTTTTAGGGGTTACAAGGGGATTTTGATAATTTCACATCTTTGTACAAAATATATATGTACAACCCGCACATTGTATTACCAAGGGGGAAAACATGCTTTTCATGATGGAGGTGAAGTTGAGACATAGTAGCCCCGAACCACGTAAATCTGTGTGATGGGGTCCAAAATATGCAACCAATCGGCTGTTGACACGTGGCCCTCACAGGGACCACTGCAAAGCCCACACCTGTCCCCTGCTAGGTATGCTGCCTGGACCAATCAGGGACTTCCACCTGCCCTTACTAGGCATTAAACCTGGTCCAGTCAGGTGTTACCACCTGTCCTGGACAGGTGGCTCAGAATCACTATAAATAGCCTTCACTTGTGCTAAGGTGAGGGTTCTAAGATCTGAAATCCAAAATCCTAAGCTCCTCAGTTCGGAATTGCTCTGCACTCCTGCTCATACTGACTTGAGTGTCGAAGCGCCCGTCCGGAGCACCACTCCGGGCTGGTCTTCTGACCCTTTGTCTTCTTGTCAGGCCCTAACAGCGCAGGACTCCATCAGCCCTTCAGGCACAGATCAGCCCTTCAGGTCCAGATCAGCCCTTCAGGCCCAGATCAGTCCTTCAGGTCCAGATCAGCCCTTCAGGCACAGATCAGCCCTTCAGGCACAGATCAGCCCTTTGTGCTCCGGGCTGGTCTTCTGACCCTTTGTCTTCTTGTCAGGCCCTAACAGCGCAGGACTCCATCAGCCCTTCAGGCACAGATCAGCCCTTCAGGTCCAGATCAGCCCTTCAGGCCCAGATCAGTCCTTCAGGTCCAGATCAGCCCTTCAGGCACAGATCAGCCCTTCAGGCACAGATCAGCCCTTCAGGCCCAGATCAGCCCTTCAGGCCCAGATCAGTCATTCAGGTCCAGATCAGCCCTTCAGGTCCAGATCAGCCCTTCAGGTCCAGATCAGCCCTTCAGGCCCAGATCAGTCCTTCAGGTCCAGATCAGCCCTTCAGGCCCAGATCAGCCCTTCAGGTCCAGATCAGTCCTTCAGGTCCAGATCAGCCCTTCAGGCCCAGATCAGCTCTTCAGGCCCAGATCAGCCTTTCCGGCCCTACCATAACCTATTACCAATTTTAGACCTAACAGATTTGGCGCCATCCGTGGGACCCCGCAACAAAAAGCTGTTCGGAACCTCACTTAAGCAATGGTAGGAAAAAACGGAAAGCATGTGCCAACCTCCCGGACGACCCGGGCTACAGCCCCCCGCGAAGGAAGAAGCGAGCGATTGGCCTCGCAGATAGAGGTCAGGGCGCCAGGGGAGCGCAGTCCGACTCGCTCGGACCGTTCAGACCCTACCCCGACCCCGAGGGAGATGCGGGCCCTTTTCCAAGAAATGACTGCTGTGATTGCGCAGTTCAGGAATCTGGCCACCGCACTCCAGCAGCGTCCAGCCGAAGCCTCTCAGCCCGCCCAGAGGAGGGGAAGCTCCCGCAGAGAGCACACGCCTCCGCCCCGGGAGCAGACTCGTCACTCTACAAGACGAGATCACCTCTCCCGGGACAAGCATGTGCGCCCCGAGCCTCGCCTACATCACCGGTCACGATCTCCCTCCGTACAAAGGAATGGCAGCAAGAGAGACGCCACGCACGTAGAGGGATCGCGGCACCGGCGAAGGAGTCCGGCCAGTCAGTCCAGATCGGCTATGAGCCCGCCAGCAAGGAGAGAAAGGCCCGTCCACCGGGCTGAGGAAAGAGAGGACCCGGTGTTGCGAAGGATCCAGCAGATCGACCACCGGATCGAAGAGCTCGCCAGAGAGCAGGGCCGACCTGCCTCCCGGATCTTCACAAGCGCTCAACCTTGAAGACTCTAAGATTTGCATACTTAGCTCACAGCTAGGTGGTTGCAGACTTAGAAGCCCAGCAGTGGCTCACTCCGGCTCATCCTGGTGGCTTGGAGATCAATTCCAGCCGAGGACGCCAGCAGTGAAGACCACCTTGAAGCAGCAGTGGCTCACTCCGGCTCATCCTGGTGGCTTGGAGATCAGTTCCAGCCGAAGACGCCAGCAGTGGAGACCACCTTGAAGACTCTAAGATTTGCATACTTAGCTCACAGCTAGGGGGTTGCAGACTTAGAAGCCCAGCAGTAGCTCACTCTGGCTCATCCTGGTGGCTTGGAGATCAGTTCCAGCCGAGGACGCCAGCAGTGGAGACCACCTTGAAGACTCTAAGATTTGCATACTTAGCTCACAGCTAGGTGGTTGCAGACTAAGAAGCCCAGCAGTGGCCCACTCCGGCTCATCCCGGTGGCTTGGAGATCAGTTCCAGCCGAGGACGCCAGCAGTGCCCACTCCGGCTCATCCTGGTGGCATGGAGATCAGTTCCAGCCGAGGACGCCAGCAGTGGAGACCACCTTGAAGACTCTAAGATTTGCATACTTAGCTCACAGCTATGTGGTTGCAGACTTAAAAGCCCAGCAGTGGCCCACTCCGGCTCATCCTGGTGGCTTGGAGATCAGTTCCAGCAGAGGACGCCAGCAGTGGCCCACTCCGGCTCATCCTGGTGGTTTGGAGATCAGTTCCAGCCGAAGACGCCAGCAGTGCCCTCTCCGGCTCATCCTGGTGGCTTGGAGATCAGTTCCAGCCGAGGACGCCAGCAGTGCCCACTCCGGCTCATCCTGGTGGCTTGGAGATAAGTTCCAGCCGAGGACGCCAGCAGTGAAGACCACCTCGAAGCAGCAGTGGCTCACTCCGGCTCATCCTGGTGGCTTGGAGATCAGTTCCAGCCGATGACGCCAGTAGTGGAGACCACCTAGAAGACTCTAAGATTTGCATACTTAGCTCACAGCTAGGTGGTTGCAGACTTTGAAGCCCAGCAGTGGCCCACTCCGGCTCATCCTGGTGGCTTGGAGATCAGTTCCAGCCGAGGACGCCAGCAGTGCCCACTCCGGCTCATCCTGGTGGCATGGAGATCAGTTCCAGCCGAGGACGCCAGCAGTGGAGACCACCTTGAAGACTCTAAGATTTGCATACTTAGCTCACAGCTAGGTGGTTGCAGACTTAGAAGCCCAGCAGTGGCCCACTCCGGCTCATCCTGGTGGCTTGGAGATCAGTTCCAGCCGAGGACGCCAGCAGTGGAGACCACCTTGAAGACTCTAAGATTTGCATACTTAGCTCACAGCTAGGTGGTTGCAGACTTAGAAGCCCAGCAGTGGCCCACTCCGGCTCATCCTGGTGGCTTGGAGATCAGTTCCAGACGAGGACGCCAGCAGTGCCCACTCCGGCTCATCCTGGTGGCATGGAGATCACTTCCAGCCGAGGACGCCAGCAGTGGAGACCACCTTGAAGACTCTAAGATTTGCATACTTAGCTCACAGCTAGGTGGTTGCAGACTTAGAAGCCCAGCAGTGGCCCACTCCGGCTCATCCTGGTGGCTTGGAGATCAGTTCCAGCCGAGGACGCCAGCAATGCCCACTCCGGCTCATCCTGGTGGCATGGAGATCAGTTCCAGCCGAGGACGCCAGCAGTGGAGACCACCTTGAAGACTCTAAGATTTGCATACTTAGCTCACAGCTAGGTGGTTGCAGACTTAGAAGCCCAGCAGTGCCCACTCCGGCTCATCCTGGTGGCTTGGAGATCAGTTCCAGCCGAGGACGCCAGCAGTGGCCCACTCCGGCTCATCCTGGTGGCTTGGAGATCAGTTCCAGCCGAGGATGCCAGCAGTGCCCACTCCGGCTCATCCTGGTGGCTTGGAGATCAGTTCCAGCCGAGGACGCCAGCAGTGGAGATCACCTCAGGGCGACCAGAAACTGAGGTCATCTCAGGCCGACCAGAGAAATGAGGTCATCTCAGGCCGACCAGAAAATGAGGTCATCTCAGGCCGACCAGAGAAATGAGGTCATCTCAAGCCGACCAGAAAATGAGGTCATCTCAGGCCGACCAGAGAAATGAGGTCATCGCAGGCCGACCAGAAAATGAGGTCATCTCAAGCCGACCAGAAAATGAGGTCATCTCAGGCCGACCAGAGAAATGAGGTCATCGCAGGCCGACCAGAAAATGAGGTCATCTCAGGCCGACCAGAGAAATGAGGTCATCGCAGGCCGAATAGAAAATGAGGTCATCTCAAGCCGACCAGAAAATGAGGTCATCTCAGGCCGACCAGAGAAATGAGGTCATCGCAGGCCGACCAGAAAATGAGGTCATCTGAAGACGACAAAAGACCTGCCCGGCCGAGCCGCCCAGAAGGCTTAGCCGGACAGGATATGACGCGTTCGCTAGAAGACAAAAGACCTGCCCGGCTGAGCCGCCCAGAAGGCTTAGCCGGACAGGATATGACGCGTTCGCTAAAAGACAAAGACCTGCCCGGCCGAGCCGCCCAGAAGGCTTAGCCGGACAGGATATGACGCGTTCCCTAGAAGACAAAGACCTGCCCGGCCGAGCCGCCCAGAAGGGATCGGCCGGACAGGATATGACGCATTCGTTAGAAGACAAAGACCTGCCCGGCTGAGCCGCCCAGAAGGGCTCGGCCGGACAGGATATGACGCGTTCGCTAGAAGACAAAGACCTGCCCGGCCGAGCCGCCTAGAAGGCTTAGCCGGACTGGATAGGACGCGTTCGCTAGAAGACAAAAGACCTGCCCGGATGAGCCGCCCAGAAGGCTAAGCCGGACAGGATATGACACGTTCGCTAGAAGACAAAGACCTGCCCGGCCGAGCCGCCCAGAAGGCTTAGCCGGACAGGATATGACGCGTTCGCTAGAAGACAAAGACCTGCCCGGCCGAGCCGCCCAGAAGGCTTAGCCGGACAGGATATGACGCGTTCGCTAGAAGACAAAGACCTGCCCGGCCGAGCCGCCCAGAAGGCTTAGCCGGACAGGATATGACGCGTTCGCTAGAAGACAAAAGACCTGCCCGGCTGAGCCGCCCAGAAGGCTTAGCCGGACAGGATATGACGCGTTCGCTAAAAGACAAAGACCTGCCCGGCCGAGCCGCCCAGAAGGCTTAGCCGGACAGGATATGACGCGTTCGCTAGAAGACAAAGACCTGCCCGGCCGAGCCGCCCAGAAGGGATCGGCCGGACAGGATATGACGCGTTCGCTAGAAGACAAAGACCTGCCCGGCCGAGCCGCCCAGAAGGGCTCGGCCGGACAGGATATGACGCGTTCGCTAGAAGACAAAGACCTGCCCGGTCGAGCCACCCAGAAGGCTTAGCCGGACAGGATATGACGCGTTCGCTAGAAGACAAAAGACCTGCCCGGATGAGCCGCCCAGAAGGCTAAGCCGGACAGGATATGACGCGTTCGCTAGAAGACAAAGACCTGCCCGGCCGAGCCGCCCAGAAGGGATCGGCCGGACAGGATATGACGCGTTCGCTAGAAGACAAAGACCTGCCCGGCCGAGCCGCCCAGAAGGGCTCGGCCGGACAGGATATGACGCGTTCGCTAGAAGACAAAGACCTGCCCGGCCGAGCCGCCCAGAAGGCTTAGCCGGACAGGATAGGACGCGTTCGCTAGAAGACAAAAGACCTGCCCGGATGAGCCGCCCAGAAGGCTAAGCCGGACAGGATATGACGCGTTCGCTAGAAGACAAAAGACCTGCCCGGCTGAGCCGCCCAGAAGGTTTAGCCGGACAGGATATGACGCGTTCGCTAAAAGACAAAGACCTGCCCGGCCGAGCCGCCCAGAAGGCTTAGCCGGACAGGATATGACGCGTTCGCTAGAAGATAAAAACCTGCCCGGCCGAGCCGCCCAGAAGGGATCGGCCGGACAGGATATGACGCGTTCGTTAGAAGACAAAGACCTGCCCGGCCGAGCCGCCCAGAAGGGCTCGGCCGGACAGGATATGACGCGTTCGCTAGAAGACAAAGACCTGCCCGGCCGAGCCGCCTAGAAGGCTTAGCCGGACAGGATAGGACGCGTTCGCTAGAAGACAAAAGACCTGCCCGGATGAGCCGCCCAGAAGGCTAAGCAGGACAGGATATGACGCGTTCGCTAGAAGACAAAGACCTGCCCGGCCGAGCCGCCCAGAAGGCTTAGCCGGACAGGATATGACGCGTTCGCTAGAAGACAAAGACCTGCCCGGCCGAGCCGCCCAGAAGGCTTAGCCGGACAGGATATGACGCGTTCGCTAGAAGACAAAGACCTGCCCGGCCGAGCCGCCCAGAAGGCTTAGCCGGACAGGATATGACGCGTTCGCTAGAAGACAAAAGACCTGCCCGGCTGAGCCGCCCAGAAGCCTTAGCCGGACAGGATATGACGCGTTCGCTAAAAGACAAAGACCTGCCCGGCCGAGCCGCCTAGAAGGCTTAGCCGGACAGGATATGACGCGTTCGCTAGAAAACAAAGACCTGCCCGGCCGAGCCGCCCAGAAGGCTTAGCCGGACAGGATATGACGCGTTCGCTAGAAGACAAAAGACCTGCCCGGATGAGCCGCCCAGAAGGCTAAGCCGGACAGGATAAGACGCGTTCGCTAGAAGACAAAGACCTGCCCGGCCGAGCCGCCCAGAAGGGATCGGCCGGAAAGGATATGACGCGTTCGCTAGAAGACAAAGACCTGCCCGGCCGAGCCGCCCAGAAGGACTCGGCCGGCCAGACCTCCAGTGCAGATTCTGTTCGGCCGAGCCGACCAGAAGGCTTCGACGGACAGACCTCCAGTGCAGATTCTGCCCGACCGAGCCGACCAGAAGGCTTCGACGGACAGACCTCCAGTGTAAATTCTGCCCGGCCGAGCCGCCCAGAAGGCTTAGACGGACAGGCCTCCAGCGCAATTTCTGCCCTTTCAGGCCGCCCAGAAGGGCTTGGCCGGCCAGACTTCTGTTCCAAAATTTGGCCGTACTGGATAGCTCAGAGGCTCCTATCCGGCCGTGCTCCTTCAGGGCAAACTTCAAGGTCAGACCAGGGCGCCCGGAGGCCCCTGTCCGGCCGCAGTTTCTTCAGGCCCAGTCTGAGGCCGGCCAGATGCTGTTTTTAACCCTCTCTTTGCTTCTCCCAGCCACTCTCATGGCTCGAAGAACCAGGGGGCAACTGATGGGGTCCAAAATATGCAACCAATCGGCTGTTGACACGTGGCCCTCACAGGGACCACTGCAAAGCCCACACCTGTCCCCTGCTAGGTATGCTGCCTGGACCAATCAGGGACTTCCACCTGCCCTTACTAGGCATTAAACCTGGTCCAGTCAGGTGTTACCACCTGTCCTGGACAGGTGGCTCAGAATCACTATAAATAGCCTTCACTTGTGCTAAGGTGAGGGTTCTAAGATCTGAAATCCAAAATCCTAAGCTCCTCAGTTCGGAATTGCTCTGCACTCCTGCTCATACTGACTTGAGTGTCGAAGCGCCCGTCCGGAGCACCACTCCGGGCTGGTCTTCTGACCCTTTGTCTTCTTGTCAGGCCCTAACAGTGCAGGACTCCATCAGCCCTTCAGGCACAGATCAGCCCTTCAGGTCCAGATCAGCCCTTCAGGCACAGATCAGCCCTTCAGGCACAGATCAGCCCTTTGTGCTCCGGGCTGGTCTTCTGACCCTTTGTCTTCTTGTCAGGCCCTAACAGCGCAGGACTCCATCAGCCCTTCAGGCACAGATCAGCCCTTCAGGTCCAGATCAGCCCTTCAGGCCCAGATCAGTCCTTCAGGTCCAGATCAGCCCTTCAGGCACAGATCAGCCCTTTAGGCCCAGATCAGCCCTTCAAGCCCAGATCAGCCCTTCAGGCCCAGATCAGCCCTTCAGGTCCAGATCAGCCCTTCAGGCCCAGATCAGTCCTTCAGGTCCAGATCAGCCCTTCAGGCCCAGGTCAGCCTTTCAGGTCCAGTTCAGCCCTTCAGGTCCAGATCAGCCCTTCAGGCCCAGATCAGCCCTTCAGGTCCAGATCAGCCCTTCAGGCCCAGATCAGCCCTTCAGGCCCAGATCAGTCCTTCAGGTCCAGATCAGCCCTTCAGGCCCAGATCAGCCCTTCAGGCCCAGATCAGTCCTTCAGGTCCAGATCAGCCCTTCAGGCCCAGATCAGCCCTTCAGGTCCAGATCAGCCCTTCAGGTCCAGATCAGTCCTTCAGGTCCAGATCAGCCCTTCAGGCCCAGATCAGCCTTTCCGGCCCTATCATAACCTGTTACCAATTTTAGACCTAACACTGTGTCTCGATTCATCTATTTTATTTTTGCTTGTGACAGTTTGCTTTTGAATGTCTCATCTAGATTAACATTATTTAAGAAAACAAAAAGAAAATTAAATCCAAATAATTAGAAAAATACCATAGAAGAAAAACCGAAGACACATAATTATATGTATATAGAGGGAGAGAGAGAAGATAGTTTGGACCTCTGTAGAATTCACTCATTTCTGATCATTAGGTACCATTCTCAGCAATGCTCACAAAACCTAATAAAAGGATAAAATTCCTGTAAACAATCAAAATAGAAACATACCCGTTAGGCGAACATGGTGGATGATTCCAGAAGTATAATTCTGGAGTCCTTCAAATGTGTAAAGCTGACTGTAAACAAGTGAATGACCAGTAGCCTCATGAGCCAATGGATGTTGTATCATTCCATACCGAACAACACTCGACACAGTTCCGGGATTCAAGGGCTTAATGTTATCCCCAATTTGGTATTCCCCTGTAATTCAATACCAGCGCAGAAGCATTAATGATCCAAAGACTCAAGTTCCATAGAATCCGTAATATCAAAATCACCACCACATTTTCAAAACAAATCACAATTTCCCGTTTTCCTAATTCACCCATTCTAAATTTACAAAAACCCAATCAGTATATAATAACAAATTTCTCAATTAATTCATGCTCATCACAGTCAGCACAAATCAAGGGCGGGGAGATTAAATTCACAAAAATGCATCTTAATATCAGGAGCACGAGATGTGTGGGCATTGCTGCTACACTTTATATTGATGTTTCCTACATTTTTTTTTTTAAAGGTAACAAGTTTATTATTAATCAAAAAGAAAACATTACATAGAGGGGACAAGAGGTCCCCCAAAATATAGGATCAAAATGTGCAAGGCATCCAAACATATAAGCCATTACACATCCCTAGTAAATACATGGTTCATGGCCAAACATGAGTGTCGAGAGTAGTTATACACATGGTCGGGCGGTCCACACCCCCTTTCACCAGTTCATCAGCCTGGTATTAGCAGTATGCCTCTGATGCGATAGTTGAGGTTTTATTGTTCTTACCAAATCCCGAATCGCATCAAGGGTACTAGGAAATCGCCATGGTCCACAGCAACGACTTTGAGCCCAAGCGATGGTGGTGGCAGTCGCCTTCAACAATCAAATGTCCAAGATTGTTATTCTCATACCATTGCAGACCCATTAATAACGCCTATACCTCTGCTTCGTTAGCAGTGCAAATCCCCACCGGTCCCGAATAAGTCATAATGGTGTTTCCTTCTTCGTCCCTAATAATCCCACCAATACCCGCCTTACCGGGATTTTCGACTGAACTTCCATCAAAGTTTAGTTTGAACCATCAGTCCGGCAGTGGTTGCCTACATTTGAATTCCTCCACTTACACTGTAATTCAGAAGGATGTGTCCACACTTGGAGAAGAACAACAAAAACATAGTAAAGGGATGTTACAGTCTTGAGTGGGGACGCTGCATAGGTATTGGATTAGGTGGGACCCTACCTAGTATGAGACAGGTTTAAAGAGCCTAGCCTAGAGCATTCCATCAGTTCTAGAGCTTTTGGTACCTAACATTTAGTATTAGAGCAGCTACTATGGCTCATATTTGAGCAACAGAGAGGACTACATGGAAAGAGCTACCTCGTAACAAAAAAGCTAGAGTGAAGTTGCCATAGAGTGGGCCACCGCAGAATGAGTAACCTGTAGAAAGGGCTACCTGGAAAGGAAAAAAAAAAAAAAAGCCAGAGTGAAAGTTGGCACAAAGTGGGCCCACAGAGGATGGCGGATGCGGAAGCGTGGTGGAAATGCTACAGTCCTGAGTAGGAGGGCCTACTTAGGTATGGGCCTAGGTGGGACCCAGCCTAATATGGGACAGTTTTAATTAAAAATCCATAAAATTCTCAAAAAAATCACAAACCCAAATGAACACATCAAACATGTTAGAAATCCACCACCTATATCTCATCTCCAATTCAGCAACAACATATAAGAAAAAAGAAGATTCATAAGATAAAGAGAAAGAAGAATAAAAAAACCTGTGATCCAAGAGATCCAAACGGAGTCATGATTAACGGAAAGAGAAACACAGATCTGTTCAGGTTGGAAACCCTTGACCGGCCTTGCCACGCGTGGATCAGTCTCCGGCAAACCCTCGGCGTGCCCTCTCAAGCTCTTGTCAAACGGAACGGTAACGGGAACGAACGGACCGTCTAGGGTCGACGGAATCCTTCCCCTTACGAACAAACCGCCGTTAAAAAACTGAGAATAGATGGCGAAAAGAAAGAAGCACAACAGAAACGCAGATGACATTTTGGGCATTTGGGTTTTCCTTTGGCCTCAACCTATTTTTCAACTATTTATCAGTTTAGTTGAATAATGTTGAGCTTCTTCTTCTTCTTCTTCTTCTTCTTCTTCTTCTTTTTGGGTCTGTGCCAGACAGTATACAAAGGTGGCGAAGTTTTATAGGAGAGAGAGAGAGAGAGAGAGAGAGAGAGAGATTTGTTTGTTTTTTAAGACACAAAATCGCTTTCTTCTCTTTATTTTTTATGACCATTGGGGCACTTTTTTTTAATCTGTTTTCGTTACAGTCGCTTTTACTGGGGAGAAATGATATATGGGCCTCTTTTTCTACCCTGGATCACTCCCTTCGGGTGTAAAAAGAGATACACTGGGAGGAGGTGGCCCCAGGGAGAAAATGGGTCAAATATATCACTTCCTTGAACTGAGCATGGTTTTAAATTTCGGGTTTCAGTCGAGACGGAAACCGAAATCTGGTACACCCGAAACGATACAAAATTTCTTCCCTGAAATTTAAAGAATTTCACCCCAAAAAACTCGATTTTTTCCATTATTTAATACTTTCACGAAATCTCAGTAAAAATTTTGTATGAAATAAAATATTATTTTATTTGGTTTCGTCATATTTCAGCCGAAATTTTGAAATTTTGGTTTCGGTAAGGACCGAAACACTTTCCGAAACCGCGATTTGAATACCATGGTACTGACAAATGAGTAGAGAGGAAGAAAGTTGGGAGTTTTTTGGGGTAGGTTACGCTGGCTGGGATCCAGATACAAAGCCTCAACTATTGAGCTAATGGTTCAACCCTAAGTTAGTTGAGACTATTCACTAGAGATGGAAAATGTTAAAATATAAGTTTATCTTGAAATTATCTCTTCTAAAATATTTATATATGGTGTTGCCTGCATGGTCTACTAATTTTCAAAAAAGTATTGTACGGCCCACTTCGTGGGATGATCTAAACCATTTATTTGTTGGGCCACAACACAAATAGATTGTGCCCGAAAATCTTTCCCATTGGATGATCCTAAGCCTCCTAACCGTCTGATCTATGAAGTGGGCCTTGTAGTACTTTTTGAAAAATATTGGACTATACAGCCACACGCACACAATAAAAAAATCTCCTTTTCTAATGTCCATCAATTTTGTTCTGATAATATTTAATACGAGAAATTATATGGTGGCCGACCGTCAAGTCCTGTGAAGTTGGTACGATGGTAGTACCATTTGATCCAACAGCATACTCCTAAAAAGTGCTCGGCTGTTGGATCAAATACCAAGGGTTGTACCGCTTTGATTGTACTTGACGGTCGGGCACCATATAGAAATTCATTTAATACAACATCAAAGGTTGTCATAAAGAGAAGATGGAAAGTCTGCACAAGGATTAAATAAACCCCAAATTTGTTATGTTGTTCCCCACCATAGGCATAGAAATCCTTTGATTTGATGGGTGTTTGATGGCTGCCCAAAAGCTAAAATGATTGTTTTCCTTAAGCTTTATTTAGTTGCAATCCTTGGAAGTGAAGTGAACTGAAGTCGATTAGAAGCAAAGTGGAGTGGTGTGGAAAATTGGGTGATCTGGAAGTAAATGGAAGTGAAGTGGATTCCTTGGTGAGTATCATTATCGGGGCGGAGCTAGGAATTTACACTTGGCGGGGAACTAATTTACTCTTGGCCGCATTGGTCAATGGGTGGGGGGCATGGCCACTAAACTAGCTAACCATGCATGTGCATGCATGCAATATATAAGGGATTTTGCAGGTCATTGGGGGGCCATGGCCCCCTTCATGCTGTATGTGCCTCCACCCCTCCTGATTATCACAACGAATGATACAGGGGTTGTCATTATCAAACCAAGACAGATAAAATGGATGCCCTTATCAAAATAACAAGCTTTTTTTAGGGTTTTTTGTGGGAAATTATTATTTTCACTTTATTTTCCTTGGTGAGCATCATTGCCGGTCCGCGAAATGCCTTCTGCGATGGTCCTAGCAAATCCCTTCATATAATAATGAAATATATGTAATATGCATTTTTTAAGTGAAGACCTTTGATCGCTCTAATATTAACCATTCATTTGAAAGAAACAAATCTAATAGAGTTAGAGAGCTCTAATATTTTAAAGCTTTTCAGGCTGCGACGTGATATTTGGGACTTGGGCACAATTGATACAAAAGGACATCCATGACTTTTCAGTTAGAAACATGCATACTGTACATACATACCCTCCGATGCTATCAGAACGTTAGTGGTATATCAGGTAAGTCGGGGGCGGGATTCGAACACTCGTCAACAGGGAGCAAACCCGTGACTTTATGCCAAAGAGCCAACGCCTCGTTGGGGACACCCTACGCGGTGAGTGGGTCGTTGCGTGTATCCGTAGGGACTAGTCCTACTCCTGAAGGGGGTGGGGACATCCTACGTCATCAAAAAAATAAAAAGAACGTTAGTGGCATAAAATTCGACCGAGAACTTGGGATATATCAACTTTGAAGCATGTATTCTTTTCCATTTTCGTTTTGTCTTTCATATTATATGTTGATATGTTGTACCAACATATAATATTGTACAGCATGCACTTTGAACAGCATTTTTTAATAAGAGTATAAATTACCAACGTAGGAAACAATGCTAATTCCTGATCTAAGGCTATGTTCATTTTAGCCTCGGTTCGTTTGAGATTATGACAACTGATTGTTAGTCCAAACCGCTTATTGGACTCAAAATTACATTTAAATTTGAGTCCAATAATTTCTCTGTTGGATCAAATATTAAGGGTGGTACCTCTACCTTACAACGGCCTTATTGTTGTAAGTAAGTATTTCTCTATTGTTGTGAGGCCTTACACCATATAATTTCTCAAGGAATGAGTATTTCTTAGAAATCTCTGTGACTAGGGCGAAAAAGCTGGCGAAGACCAGGGACCAAGGTGATCAAGTACAATAAAAAAGAAAGTATGAGCCCTTCTATGGGGTAATGGGATTTTATCTATAATACCTTACTGGGTCAAAGTCCCTATTTTAGGTGACTAGTCAAGTCAATTTTCAAGTTAGAATCTTCCTAATTTGACGAAATAAGATGGTAAAAAAAAAAAAAAAAAAGAGGAACTTCAATCCTTCTCTCTTTCATCACTTGCTCGTTGTGGGCCTACATGGAAGTGCCACATCATAAACTAAAAGACAATGACTTAAATACCATTGAGTTTTCTTCTTTGCACATCACATTGTATTGTCTTATTCCTAATTGCATACATTGTCCACACGAAGCATTTTGATTCCCAGACTATAGCAATCCGATTAGGATGAAAGGAGTTGTGATGAAGAGTAAAGTGTATGTAATGGTCTATCACTAAGCCAAACTGCGAGAGTAAGCTCAATCCATTGTTTAAAACAAGGGGAAAGGCTCCTTAAAGAGAAGTATGAGATAAAGAAAGCAATCATCCATTTCTTCAAAGGTCTTTACACCAAGACAAAGACTGGAGCCTCAAAACAGATGGATTAGAATTCAGGAGGTTGGATTACGAGTAGCGACTGTGGTTAGAATGAAAGTTTGTGGAGGAAATTCAGGAAGCTGTTTTTAGCATGAAAGAAGACAGGGCACTGGCTCAGTTGGGTTGCCAATGGCTTTTAATCAAACATTTTGGGAGCTAACAAAAAAAGAGTTAATAGGGGTTCTTTGTGAAATTCTTTCAGATGTAGAAAAGATAAGGAGACTAATTCTACTTTCATAACTCTCATTCCTAAGAAGGAAGGTGCGGCAGAGATTAAATACTTAATGTCCATAATCCTAGTCTGTGGCTCATATAAAGTCAAGGTTAAAGTTATTCTTGGGAGATGCAAAAAAAATAATGGGAAGTATTATTTCACCATTTTGGAGTTTTCATTAAGAATAAGCAAATATTGAATAAGGCACTCAATGCAAATGAAAGCTTAGATTCAAAGCAGAGAGAAAGAAAATTGGCCATTAGTTCTAAGATTAATATGGAAAAGGCAGATGCCCACGTTGAGTGGAAGTCTGTGGATTGCACCAAAGAGAGACTGGCATCCAAAGAAGCAAAATGTTGAAGAAAATCACCAAGATGGCCCTGGCTCTGTCAAAATGTTGCAGCAAAATGTCCAAAGACACACCTGAGTTCGTTGTGAAAAAGATTTCTAACTCTTTCAATACATACCATTCATGTCCAAGACTGGTAGAATGCAGAGTGAAAATTACCCGGGCCAGGTTGTCTTGTTGACTGGTATTGAGCAGCAGCACAAGATAGACACACAGGAAACAAAAGAGAACACATTACATCATAAATTCCAAAGTAGTTGCACAAATCAGAAGGGTTTTTCTGCTGTTTATAATGGGAGATGGAAATAAAATCAAGACATCTTGCATGTCTATACAACTCCAAGAATCTCCATGTAGTCTCGAAGAAACCCAGATTTGAACAAGTCCAATTGGTTCATAGCATGCACCACACTGCCATTTCCAATCTAGAATAGATAGAATAATTTTGGCCCTGCAAGAAGGTTATAAACATGGCACGTAACCTTCAATTCACCCAGTGGAGGATCATTGTCTTAAAACCACATATAGTTTCCATGACCATGCCACAATTGTTGCTTCTGTTTCGCAACAATCAAGACCCTATTTTGTCTCTGTTGTTTGTGTTCATAAAAAAATCAAATTCGATTTAGGGACTGAGTAACAGTTCAATGTTACAACTTACAAGGAATACCACATCATTGCTGCTCTAGTAACCTGTCAACCTTGCTAAATTAACATTGTGACTAATTCTGTAATCCATCTGCTATTAAAGACCCACACAGTTACTTTGATGTATGGCATCAGGAACTAATTAATAAGCCATTTCATCAGTTGAATGAAAACTTCGGTCACTGGCGACACATCGATTATAAGAATTCAATCAGACACCAGCTACAATTTAACTCTATATCTCTTCATCAGAGGGACAAAAACTTCAGAGTCAGAAAGAACCATCATGTACAGGCATTCGAACAAAAAGTGGTGGGAAATTTACCTATACATCTCTTTTCAGTTGGACAAAAACCTCAGTCAGAATAAAGTAACAATTGCTAGTACTCGAACAGACACGTGTGGGCAACTTACCTCTACATCTCTTTGCTATCTTCATCAGTTGGATAAAAATTTCGGAGTCAGAATGGCACATCGGTTAAAAGTATTCGATCAAACACTAGTGGGAAATTTACCTCTGCATCTCTTTAAAATTATCTCCGCTATCATGAGATATCAATGCTAATGTCGTAAGAACTCCCGGACTAGATGGGGTTGGAGAGAAATCATCACCATATCATTGGCCTGCTAGAACCTTAAGCATTATGCATATTCCTTCCACCAATTGGTCCAAAAGGTAAAAAGAGCCCACAAATTTTGTTTGTGCAAATACCAGCAAAAGGGCAATTTAAAAAGGGAAGTGATATATCCGCCCCTTTTTTTACTTGGGACAGCCACCTCGGGTGTATCTATGACTGTAGAGGGGCTGATTTACTTCAGGTGGGAAGGACTCAACGGCCCTGATTGCCACGTACACTGGAGTTGGCTGTCCCATGTAAATAAAAGCGGCGAATTTATCAACCCTTTGAAAAGTGCCGAGGAAAAAAAAACAAAAAACACAAAACAAGAACCACACCAAGCACAACCAAACACCACCAAATTTAATGAGGAAACCCCTTCAAGACGAAGGAAAAAATCAAGGGGCAAATCCAAGAGGAATCCACTAAAAATGAAATCAGGGTTACAATGTTTTCTTCTCAAGTTTTGCCTAAAACTTGAGGTTTCCAATAAGAATGAAGGACAACAATAATAACATTGAGAAAATACAAATGTTACAACACAGGCACTAACAGAAGCAACTCTATGCCACCTCTAAAAGTCCCAAAAATGTCTTCCAATAGCTTAGAGAAACAACCGAAAAGTACATACATCAGTTCCAGTTTTCCAGTTGAGTATAAAGCGTGAGCGATAGCAAAAATGGCCACTAGAATGACCCAAATGCTAAGAGAAACTCTTGTTGCAATTCTGCACTTATTCTCCATGGGCAACTTCAAAACCTTGTTTTTGGCTTCAAAAAAAGTGTAAGACATAGTTCCCAACTGAACACCTTGTTTTTTTCTCTCTATCAAACCTGTTTTCTTTCTTTTTACTTCACAGACTCTTGCACTTGCATGGCTCTCAAACCGTGTGGGTGAGGCGTGTTTTCCCATGGAGCTAGACCACACAGAACACCGCAAACATCATTTTGTAGATTGTTCATTTCATTAACTTCCTTCTTTAATCATTTAATCATAAAGAAAGATTGTTCATTTCATCAACTATTCCTTCTCTAAACATAAAGAAAGATTGCTCATTTCATAAACTATTACTTCTCCCCATCAATAAGGCTGCTCATGCAATGGTCCTAACTTGAAAAGACTATTACATGCAATGCTTATGCATCCCTCATATATTTCCCATAAACAGTTCAGGGGTGATTTTCATAGGTTTGTAAATCAATGCTTCTTCCCCCTCCACGAGAGGAACTTATCCCTTAAGCTCTTCCAGAGCCCCTATTAACTATCTAACCATGTCCCCAAATAATTACAATTGTAAGGCTCCTAATGTCATTTTAATTCTATTGCTACATTACCTGCAACCTCCCATCTTCTGCTACACACTAGTTGTTGATCTACCAAGCTCTACACCCACCATCTCCAAATGTGTCCTCTTGCAAAATTAAAATCTTTATTTGCTTTGATTCTTTTTCGCTACACCATAAAAGCTTTTCTTACTAGCCTGTATTCTCTTAAGGCACCTCTTACCAAGAAATATCTTACTTTCCGTTAGGCAATATGCCACCCTGGATCACAACCATACAGGGACTTAGTTCCACTAACACGGGGAAGATTTTGCATTTATTCTTCATGCATATAAGAACAAAGGCACTCCAATTACTCCAATGAATGGTTTGAATAGAAGCGCATCTAGTGCTTAAGAGGGATCTACAGTATAGAGTAATGAGGTAATTTAAGGCAAAATGACTGACACCAATAACGTCGACGGGCCTGTACAATTGCCTAAAAGATAATTAATAAATTGACAAAAAATGGCATGGACTTGGGTATTGGAAATTGATATGCTTTATGTGAAAATACATTTATTAGTAACAAAACCACAAAATTACTAAGTCCCTGATTTTTTATACTTCACGAAAACCAAATATTGGAACAATAGTAATTAACAAAATTACTTTCGGTCAAAATTTCAGTCATTATGTATAGGTAGAGAGGCTTCTGCTTCAGGTAACTAACTTACAAGCCTTTTTGGTGATACGTCCTTATCAAAACCAGAAAATGATTGGTTTTAGTGAAAGATTGCATCATGGTGTCTATGCAACTTATTAGCCATGGGATCCCATAATATGTACCCAAGTTCATCATCTCCATAACCTGGAAACACACACTGGGTTGCTTTCTCATCTAGCTTGCTTCTATGCTCCTTGATTACACATGAAAGTCTTGCATCCAAAGATTTTCAAGTGTGAATAGGATACATCCTTGCTGATCCTCTCTTTCTGGCATATTCTCTTCTAATGGGGCTAAAGGAGATAAATTTATCAAGTAGCACGTTATGTTCATAATGGGGATCCTATTCACACTGGCATATTCTCATCTAGCTGTTAGAAAAAGGTCGTAACCCTCGGGCAAAATCCCTACGCACAGCGGAAAAGGTTTATTGATATTCAATCAATTTACACTGGTTTTTAGGGCATTAACTCTAACACTAGCTTGCTTCTATGCTCCTTGATTACACATGAAAGTCTTGCTTGCATCCTAAGACTTTCAAGTGTGAATAGGATACATCCTTGCCGATCCTCTCTTTCTGGCATATTCTCTTCTAATGAGGCTAAAGGAGATAAATTTATCAAGTAGCACGCTATGTTCATAACTTCACTCCAAAACTCATTTGGTAACCTAGCCGATGAGAGCATGCTTCTAGCTCTTTCTACTATGGTACAGTTCATTCTTTCTGCAACGCCATTATGTTGCGACATGGAGAGAACAGTCTTTTCATGTTTTATGCATTGATTTGCACAATAGTCCTCAAATCTCCTTGAGGTGTACTCTCCACCACGAAGGCATTTCAAGAACATACATGTTTGCCTTTCAACCATGACATGAAACTTTTGAAAAATCTCAAATACTTGGTCTTTGCTCTTCATGGTAAAGCTTCATGCATGCATCATCAATAAAAGTAACAAAATAAATACCACCACTAAGAGATTTCACGTTCATAGGGCCACATATATCAAAATAAACTAGATCAGGAATGTCAGCATTCTGTTTAGCTTTAACGTGTGAAATACCTACAAAACAATGATCAAAAGAGTTAAAGGCATACCTTTGAGATTTAGAAGAGAATTCCTCTTTGCCAAAATGGCCAAGTCCATGCTACTAGTCAAAAGAGATTTAAAGCGGCAATCGAGGGGGAGTTAGATGCAGTACATCTACAACTTATTCTTTATGACATACTTTGCACTTTCCTTACTACTTCCACATAGCTTACACAAGAAGTTGTATATATTAGGAGAATCCCTTGGTTCCAGCAAATGCAAGCATAATATCCAACGTTTACACTAAAGCTAATGATCATAAGACTCTTACATATTCAAAGAGGTTTGACATATGCTTGGACTTGAGTTAGATGGATGCCAAGAGAGGCACTTGGTGTTATTTTTCCGGGGAATAGATAATAAGCATATTCACTCGGCCTCGTATTGAGCCATATGTACAAGACATACATATGGAGAGGACAAATGATGTCACTTTTCAATTTGGCAAATAAAATGTCAATGATGTTATTTAATTATAAGCAACAAATACCATGTTTGAAGTTTTTCAATTGCCATTCTGAGAGGGTTTGTTGAGTTGCATCCGTTGGGTCAGAAACCGTGAAGAAATGACATGGCATAAAAGAAAAGAAAAGAAATAGCAAAGAAACCAGAAATGGGTGTCCTTTTGTCGAGAAAGAAGAAGAGAAAAAACGAGGAAGGGGTGGCGGCAGGAAAGAGAGGTGTGGAAGATTCCGGGAGCCATTTCGAGCTTGTTTGCAACCTGAAATACGATGATGGTGGCGAATGGCAGAGAGAAAGAGAGAGAGAGGTAAAATCCGCAATGGATTTTGTTCAGCGGAAATGTCATCGCCACATGGATCGGCAAGGAAACTAACTAAGTCATTTTCCTCTTCCGTTTCAGGGTAACAGAACGCCTGGTCAACATGTGTTGAAAAACCATTTCCCCCTTATTCTCAAGGGCAAATTGTTCAAATGAACAGAGCCAAACTGCATTTCACTTGGAGATTTTACTAGATGCACTCATATGTATTTTCACATTCAAAGATCAGTCATGCCCAATTAATTGTACCTCATTTGTTCACTTCATCAGCTTGGAGACCAAATCATCATTGAGACATGCATACCATTAGTTAAGTAGCTACACTTGAATCATTAAAAAAGTTTTGTACTATGAACCCATCTCCCTTGGCCCAAATAAGTTCTGAAAAAATTCCATCATAGTTTGATTTGGAACCCAATTGAAGCTAAAAAAGTCAAGTTCTTCATCATTTCCCAAAATAACTGAACAAAATATAATCAACGAGATTTTCATCCATTTGATTCATGAAAGATAAGAAAGAAGATGTTTTGGGGGATTTAAAAGGAAGACAAGAGGAGAGGAAAGAACTAAATCATTTTTCCCTTTGATAAGGAAAAAATGAGTTACAAAAATAAAAACACCAGCGGAAGTGATTCTTGCGCCTTAGGTCGCATGCAGTTGTCACCTCACCCTAAAACTGTGCTTAGGTGACTATAGAATCCCAGCATAAGCTTGGCAATCGCATAGTTTTTCATTGCTACTGCAATTTTGATACCCACCTAAATAATTTATAAATTACAATGGTCCTTATTAATTTATAAAAGACATGAGAAATTGATATGTTACCCACCTAATTAATTTATAAAGATCATAAGAAGTGAAATAGGTTCTCAATTCTTGATAGTCAAGAAAACAAGGAAGACACTGATAGTGGAAGTCAATCCAGCCAAGAATATGGCTCAGTCAATGAAGAATCAAGCTACCAGGGAAAAGAAGAGACTACTTCTGAGAGATCTAGCAATGCTTCAGACTCTTCCGATGAGGCTGAGATAGAAAAAAAAAAAACAAATATGCCATGACGGATCATAACAATTCTGAGATAAAGACATGGCTTGAGGTTTGAAAGAAGAAGCATCCCAGTACTCTCTGGTTAGAAAGAAGAAGCATCCCGGTACTCCCTATTGGAGACGCTCACAACAAGGCTGAATTCTTCCAGGCCAAGGAAGCTGACTTCAAAGATGATTTGTGTCACATGGGTCACATCAATTGAATTCCGTCAGCTCACATATTTTTAGTCCTAATTTGCCTAGTTTGATCCTAAAACTATGCGTAGTGTTTGTAGTGTTTGTATTCAGGGCTATTACCACCATCACCATGTTTGCTCCCCCCACTTTAGACGTTGTTCTACGGATTGGGCTATCATTTTGTACTCTCAAATGTAATATCCTTCTATTTTAATGCACTGGTCGGGGTCCGCCTAACCCCAGCTTATCCATCAGAAAAAAAAAAGTGAAATTGTAAGGACTACTTGTTCAATCTCGATGACATTTAAATGTTATTATTGTCTAAGCTATTGTTACAAGCCAATTTCTACTATTTTATTACTAGCCAATGTCATTGATTATGCTGTTATTATTCTTATGCATAATAAGAGCAACTTTTGGTATTTTACAGTTGTTACTTGATAGTAATTGAATGAGGTGACATTTATATCTCAGTAAGCTTTGTGACTATACATTATGCATAAGAAACTTAAAGTAATAGCCAATCAATTTGTGTTGTAACAAGTTATAAAACCATGAGAGACTACTGACACCACCTCCATTTGGTTTCAAGCCATTTGCCATATTTGAGAAATCAAATAAAATTAGCTGTAACTAAACAGTGCGCATAACAAATTTTAAGTAATAGCCAATCAATTTTGCTGTAATAAATTATAAAGCCATGTGAGACTACCACCGTCTCCATTTGGTTTCAAGCCATTCACCATATTTGTGAAATCATTTTTGTACTCCTCAAGAAACAACCTCCTTTTCAAATTCTGCAGTTCATTTTAATTTTTACTAAGAAGGCTCCATAGATCAATTTAAGTAAAACCAATTTAACCTCTGAAAATTGGCATGCTACCAAGTAAAGACAAAAAATATATTTCACACAGAAAAGAACTGTGAACTAGAATTTAGTCATATCAAAAGCAGGTAGGAGGATCTAACATATCAAGATCCTCACCCTAATCACCAAATATATAATAAGCATCATCTGTTAACACTGACAAAACCATCTAGAAACACAAACCTTTAATACAATAACGGAATTACAAGACCGATACCTGTAAAAGGCCTAGAATTGCATGAGGATCATGGGCAACAGACTAGAACTTCTATACTAATTGACCATGGCATATCATGCAAAACCTTCATCAAAATGATATACACTAGTCAAAAAAAAGACCCACAATAAGAAGAACTTATCCACTCAGCCTTTGGTTCTCGTGATTGTAATGCTGCCTTTTCCCCCTTCAGTGCGGATTTTGGTTTTTACAACCACTGGCTTCCCAGAGAAAGCTGAAGTGGGATAAGAAGGTGATGGGTCCTCATCCTTCTTGTGCTTTGTTCTTGACGGAGGAGGAGTACGGATGCGTTGATTTATGTCCTTCAAAGTCACATCCCCTTGCACTCCACAGGGCTTGATTAGGGCAAAGGGATAAGCAACAGACCCCGTAGCCAACTTCATTGGAGTTTGCACATAAGATTTCCTACCTGGTACGACTATAATACAGTTGAAAACAGGCTCAAAACAAGAGAGACTGGGTGAATAGAGTAAGAGTTTGGAAACAACCGTTTAAACAACATAAGCAGCCCAAAGATCAAATACAGTGTCATATACCTTTAAAAATACTTCGAGGAGGTGGGGTAGCAGACCCTTGCATGCAACCAGATTCAATTTCTGGAGGGATGTTGTAGAACTCTAGAAAAAAAAAATGATCCAACATTAAATTTGTATCATATTAGGCCCTGTTCGTTTAAGATTATGAAAACCGTTTGTGATTACTAAACCGATTATTGGACTCAATTTTAAACGTAATTTTGAGTTCAATAATTGGTTTGACATAATCTTAAACGAACATGGCCTGAGGGATTTGGAGAGTAGGAATAGAATTCAATGCATGAGAAATACATTTTCGCCCACCTGGAATATCAACTTGATCATCAGATACCCCAAGAGCATTCCTGTTGGCCCGCACGTTAAAAGGATAAGACTAGTGCAAAAAACAATTTAAATTAAAAAGTCCATTTTAAAATAAGCATACATTTCATCAGAGCAGATATTCATATCAGTGTTGATAAAGCAATTCTCCAGCCACCCATCTGATGACGGATCCAGGATCTCGTTAGCAGATGTGCACCCATCTTCTGAAATAGACTACACAATTAGAATGGCCATTGAGGATTATAGCACTTGAAAGAACAAAAATCTCAGGAGAGACCAACCAGAAAAGCTAGAAAGCCACGGTAAGTTTTCAGTCAATGCATCGTCAGGTAATGAATCTCCCATCAACAAGTTTTCCCTATCCTAAACATGAAAATCAAAACAGCAATGAAAAATCATAAACACAATAAAGTAAGAAATGTTACTATATAATCTTTGGGAGAGGTTTTCCCAAAGATATTAGTTGATTGCCAACCTTTGATTTTACAAATGCAGATGAAATTTGTTCATCGGAAATGCAGGGATCGTCAACATGAGAACTGAACTGCAACATGCGCCTCCTTTTTAACTGCGAAGACTCTCTACATTCTTCCAATCCCTTGTTCATGTTTTCTGTATTTCTCTCTTCAAATTAAGAACAGGTGTATGGCACAATTTCACTTACATCTAGAAAGCTAAGGCCCTGTTCGTTTAAGATTATGATAACCGATTGTGAGTGCCAAACCGATTGTTGGACTCAAAATTACGTTTAAATTTGAGTCCAATAATCGGTTTAGCAATCACAATCGGTTGTCATGATTTTAAAAGAACATGGCCTAAAAATATTTTGAGGAGTTCAAGATCATACCACCACTTTCAGAAACATGGTAATCAATATCTGTACAAGCCTTGATTGGAGTTGTTTCGTCAAGCATATACAGCAGATCGTCTCCGTTCTGATTTTCGTCATCCCATAGGCATGAAGTGATGTCTATAAAAATAAAGAGATTCATTTTGAATAAGATATCCCATGGAAGAGCCTAAAATAACAGGAATATTACGGAAGACATACCAAGATGGGGATCTCTTTGCGGATAATAATCATCACCTTGCCATCCCCACGGCTCATTACTACCCATTTCACAAATCATAGAGAGAATCAATAGTGGTCAAGGACTTTCATAGTTTAGCAAAACATAAAATTGAAGTTAAAGACTAAAGAAAATGCACAGAGCAAAAGATGTTTGATGCTAAAATTAGATGAAGAAATCACCAATGGTTCATACCAAGTTAGATCAAATGCATGAAAATCACAAAGAGTAAAACAAATTCAAGAAAGATTCTACAATATAAACTGCATTTCAATTTATTTTGGTTGAGTAATAAAGTAACAAAAAGTAAGTACATAATCTACATGGAAATGAGAACCAAATGAAATAACATTCACCAAGAGAAAATAAGAAATGAGAAAAAATGAAAAATGGAGATCTGATGCTTAAAGCACAAAACAAAACTATAAGTTTTCTGAAAGAAGAAGCCCTACAACAATCTAAAATCAAATGCAGGATAAAAACTGGAAGACCAATCTAGCATTTCTATGCAAAGAAAGAAAAAAAAAAGAGTAAAGGGCAAAAAAGACTACCCATCAATTAAAAAAAGTTATAGTTCCTAACCCAAGCATTTCATCACAAACCCAAAATCCAAATCTCCTTCTCTACAAAAATAAAATAAAATAAATTACAAAAAAAAAAGATAAAAAAAAAAAAAACAAAGGAATCCCAACCCAACATCCATTTTCTCCGAAGGACATAACCAAACACCCCACAAAACAAAACCAAAAGAAAAAAGGCAAAAAACCCATGAAACAAACCAACATTTCAACCCAAAACAAGCATCAGAATCTCTTCTATCCATCAAAGACAAAAAAAACCCACAACTGATTTCCATACCCACAAAACCCAAAATCAAAACCAAAGACATTCAGTTACAAACATTCCAACTTACTTATTATTGTCATAATCCATTGGGTCAGTAAGAAAGGAAAATGAAGATCCAAGTCAATGTTCTTTCACCACTACTAGAATGAGCCGTTAGAATAGAGACATTGATGTTTTATACTCGATAACTGTGCAAAAAAGGAACAAAACTCTCTCTCCATAGAGCGTGCTCTGTTGTTAATAACAGCGAGCATGGGGGGAGAGAGAGAGAGAAGGGGCAGGTTCCGTTACTTGTGGGATTATTACTAATCTCGTAATCTATTTACTAATCATACCAAATTTTGACATTAGAGATTTTTTTTGCAATATAAATAGGACACTGATATTCGCACTACCATGTTTTAATTGCACAAACTCAGCTTGTCTTTTCTTTTTTAATAGAGTTTTTTGGGGAATAAAATAAAGTTTGACTCCATTTAGATAGTATGAGACAAGATTAGTAGTGTAATTATCAAAACATGGTAGTGCCAACATCAATACCCTATAAATAGAAAGGAAATTTCTATGTCCTTTTTTCCATAGATATAGATCCGGGCTCACTTCCTTGTCTTTTGCGCATGTGTCACAATTACAAACGAAAATCCCCTTTGTTATCAGTCCTCCAATAAATATGTGGGTAGGAGATTAAGATGTTGACATATTTTTTCATTATAATTACATTAATGCCACTCCATTTTCAAGGAGGATGGGACCCACATCTAATTAAAGTCACCTGCAATGCACGTGATAGATTTGGTATGACTTGCTGTTTGGATGGACCGGACGTGTGATTACAAGTTTACAACAATAGAGGGGGAATACTACTGGTATTTTAAAAAACTTAAATTAGATTTAATCTAAAAATGAGTTGGGAAAATGATATTTCCACCAATTTTGTTTGTCTTTTGCTAAAAAATCTGCATTTCTACACCTTTTGACAAACAAAGGATGTAGAATTGACGGGAGGGGATGGAAATATCATTTCCCAATACATTTACAGGGTACTGATAGCACTACCATGTTTTGATAATTGCACAAACTTAGCTTGTCTTTTCTTGTTTGTTAGGCTTCTTAAAGCTTTTCGGAAGGGAAGTGATATCTGCGCCCCTTTCGATTACTAGGGACACCCAGCGCAAGTGTATCAATGACTAAGGGGGGCAGATGTATTTGGCGTAAGAAGAATCAGGCTGGGTGTCCGTGGTGATCAAAAGGGGCGTAAATATCACTTCCCTTTTTGGAAATGTAACACAGCTGTTTAAAAAATAAAAGACAAGATGAGTTTGTACAATTATCAAAACATGGCAGTGCTAATATCAGTAGCCAGTAGCCTATAAATTTATAGGGAAGTGATGTATCCACCCCTTTTGAGTGCTTGGGACACCCTGCATCAATGTATCGATGACTGCAGAGGGGCTGATGTGTACTTCACGTAAGAAGGATTCAATGGAGCTGATTTCCAGGTACACTGCTGCTGCTGCTGGGTGTCCCAAGTAATCCAAAGGAGTGAATATATCACTTCCCTAAATTTATTGGGAAATGATATATCCATCCCCTAAAAAAACATAAAATCAAGTCGGGTTTAGGTTGATTCCAATTCATTTTTTAGGGAAAGCTCGACCTGACCCGAATCTAGTTGCATCCCTAATATTTTGTTAAGAAAAATGATCGCGCATGACATGGACCCACTGCAATGTGTAGGGAGATTGTGTCCATTAATATTATTTGTCATCACAAATCTTGCCTATTGCCCTAGGTCTCACTCTCTTCATACCGTCGATTTTTTGCACAGATTAATCTTGTGAACGAGGTCTCAATTCTTTTTGGTTAGCCATTTTCGTTCATGGGAATGAGATTGTCTTGCTAGTTAATCTCATATATTAATTATAAGATTCACATACTCAAAATTAGAATTTCAGCCATTTTCTTCCCTGGGCCACCACTTTTAATGTTAAAAGGTAGTCATAAATACACTAGAGGGGGTGACCCGGGGAAGAAAAAGAGGGCAAAGGTAGTCATAATTGCACTAACTCACCTTCTCACTTCTTTTTTAATCAGCTTTTGAGAGTTTTTTGGGAATCGTAATAATCTTCCACAGAAGGTTAAATAATAAAAGACATGGTGATTTAGTGCAATTATCAAAATACTGTGGTGCCAATATCAGTAGCCTTTATTTATTACACTTCAAATTTTATTAACAGAGATAAAAATTACAAGGGGAGGACTTGGAACCTTACGGGCATAACTGACTTTTTCCGACAGTGTCTGGGTCTCATCCTATTAAATATGGTTCCGTTTGTGTCTCACGTGTTACACTCCAACGGGCCCACATCTCTTGTACCTTCACGTGCCTGACCGAAAGAGTGCTACCACGGAAACCAGCTTCCTAACCAAGAGTGGAACCGAGCAAATTCATACAACCCACGTGGCGGAGGGAGGGTAAGTTTGCCATTTTAAGAAAAAGCAAAAAGATTAAAGTCAACTAGTTGTCAACGTGTTAAGATGTTATTGGAGGTTCAATATCCGGGTTACCATATTTGTTTCCATTATTCCTTCAATAATGATATGTAATTTGCTATCATGAATTTGGAATACATTTTGAGGATGAGTATGTATGAAAGAAGCATACAAAAAGAGAGTAACCATTCAAAAAAGGCCCATACAAAAGGAGTAGTCATCGATAAATTGCAGGGGGTGGCACGGGGAAGAAAAGGGGGCTTGCGTTATTAAAAGCAGTCTGATCAAATGAGGCCATCAGATTAAAATCCAATGGTGATTAGAGATTTACTGCTAAGGGTGTTTAACACTTGGGTACAGTCAAAGAGTACCACACTTAGACTCTGATAAGAGTAGTACAGATGTACAATGCTTGACCCAAGCAGATTCTGTTGAAACCACCATTTGTATAGGTGGGGCCCATCTTCCTTTATTTTGAACTGTACATTCTTGTGGGGCCTATCATGAACCATCAAGCAATCTTAACCATTAAACATATGAACTTTTCCAGATTAATAGTACCCCAGCTATTTTGAAGCTTTTTTCTATGGAAATAAATTTTCCACTGTTTGGTGTACTCATTTTTTCGTGGATTTTTTTCCAAAGTCGAAAATTTTCACTGTTTCCAAGGAAAAATACAAACCTATTAAAACCATTTTCTCTTTCCAAAGATCCCATTATGTCATAACCATGGTTTTAAATTCCGACCAAAATCCGAAATTTCGGTCTCACACCGAAACGTACCGAAACCGAAACTTACCAAATTTCGGCGAAATTTGGAACAAATATTACTTATTTATTCCCGTACCGAATTTCAAGCAAAATTACCAAAATTTCGGCAAAAAAAAAAAGGACATTTCATGCGCCTTTACTGAATTTCGGCCCAAACTGAGATTTAAAACCTTGGTCATAACTACATCAAAGATGAATATCAAATTAATATTGACACCCTATGTATGCCCATTTCCTATGCAAAAGTGAGGTGGCAAAAGTATAGATTAACTAGGATCGATGGACCACATATCGAAAATCTCTTATTTGAGGATGGTTTTGTACCACATCTTTGTAGTCCAGTTCCCAACAGCCTAATGGGGGAAGTGTTTACAACAAAGGAAAAGAGGTGTCAATATCAAAACAGAGTTTATGAGTTTCATCTCCTTCTGGGGGTAATCCTTTACCATTGAATCGGAGAACTAACCGGCAAAAGTATGCAAGTCAAATGGGTGGACGGTTTTGTCATTATGTTCTGATGGAAAGTGAGAGACAAATTTGTAGTAGAAATGGGATATGAGATTTTCACTAACTAAAAGGGTAATATTGGCACTGCCATGTTTTGATAATTGCACTAACTCATCTTGTTTTTTATTATTTAAACAACTTTCAAGCCTTATCACTCGGGGTGCAACCAACCCAACCCGAGGAATCCTTTTTCCCAACCCGAACCTGACCAGACCAGACACGACCTAACCTGACCTGAGGAACCTGTTCTTTCCAACCAGAACCCGACCCGACCACAGTTCAACTTGACCTAGCCCAAGTTTTTTAGCTTACAAGGAAAAATTTTGATAAAAAATGTTGGGTTTCACTCGGGTCGGGTTGCCCAAATCCTCAACCCAGGTTGGGAAACCCAAACCCTAACTCCACCCGACCCGACCTGGCTTTTTTTCGGGTAGTTTCACCCCTGCTTATCACAATTCCCAAAAGTGTATCAGAAAACTAATTGAAAAGAAAATACAAGCTGAATTCGTGCAATTATCAAAACACTCGTGACAAAGATATTCCGTTTTTCCTTTTCACCTTTTTTCCTGGGAATGAACGATAAATGAATAAAAGAAAAGAAAGTGAGGTGGCAGTGGGACCCACACTCGAAGCAGATAAAACGTGCAACGCTTTTAGAGGTGCGCCGCTTTTAATGCGGAGGGCGTGCCCAACAAGCACTGCGCTTCAGACGCTCCACGTTTCTCTTTTTCTTTCCCTTTATTTATTTTTTATTTATCTTGGGATTTGCTATGGAATTTCGTCGAAGCATTTCGCGGATGACCTTTCTACGAGACAACAGCCACCTCGGATGAACAAACGAATAAGACAAAACCGGCTGAAAATGTATGCCTGTGTGTCTGTGTGGCTGTTCTCCCTTGGAAAAGTCAACCGCGAAATGCCTTTCCACGAAATCCCTTAGCCAATACTTTTCTTACAGTGCTTTAAAATATCTACACAGGGGCTGATATCAGCACCACTTTTAATAACGGCACTACTCACGTTGTTTATAGCATCTTAGGTATTGACACAGTTAGGGGTGCGACTGTGCGAGTTTGGCCACCCGTCCTGAGCCCGAACAGGGTCCGAGCTGGATTCTCCAACCCTAAGGGCGGGCATGGGTTCATTTTTTAGGCCTTGATTCAGGGTCGGGTCGGGTCGGGCTAAGTGTTGATACATCGGGCTAACCCGACCCGACCATGTTTACACTTTACCCCTGACCCTGACCCGGCCCAACCCGACCCCGTTTACACTTTACCCCTGCCCCGTCATTACACGGCCGAACCCGGCCATGTTTACACTTTACAGTCAGAATGGATCCAACCCATGGTAATATAATGGCACTCCCACTACTTAATAGTGGGTCTTACTTTGATTGATCTAAACCGTTCATTTGATAGCCCTTGTTAGGATGAACTGTTGATTAATAATGTGGGCCCACTTTTGTTTATTTTTTGCTGGCAAATGAACAGATCTTGGCAAGGTCTAGGCTATCAGCTGAACTGATATTAGATATTAATATTTACAAAGGGATTTGCTAGCGTCCATCGTAGAAGGCATTTCACAGAGCGTCTGTTGCATGAGAGACCCGCCACATCTGTTTCATTTAATTCATCTGATGTGGCTGCTTTCTCATGCAGCAGATGCTCCGCGAAATGCCATATGCGATGGACGCTAGCAAATCCCATTTACAAAAGATAAAACAAATGGGCCCCACATGGTTAGTGAACTAAATCAACGGCTTTGTGAAGCCAGCCTAATGAACTAATATTAGATACCAGGGACATCCACTTTTGTGGGCTCCACTTGTTCAATGATCCAAAGTCCAAACCATTACTTTGTTAGGCCTTTCAATGGATGAGCCATAAACAAAAATCCGATCTCATCCAATAATTCTAAGTGCGGGCATTGGGTTGAGGTTTTTCTGCCCTGACTCCAGGGCCAGCCCGACCCAATCAGGGCGGGCAAGGGCTGAGCTGAACCCTGTAGTGCGGGCATTGGGTTGAGGTTTTTCGGCCTTGACTCCAGGGCGGGTCAGGGCCAAGATAATTGGATCCAAGGTTGGGCTAGGGTTTTGAAAAACCTGGCCCAACCCGACCCTGTTGCAGCGCTATACACAGCTGTGGCACTAAATCACCTTGTCTTTTGTTATTTAACCAGCTGTCAAAGTTGAATGCAATTCCCAAAAAAACTGTGAGAAGCCAAGTAAAAAGAAAAGACAAGGCAAGGCAAGTTGGTCCAATTATCAAAACATTGTAGTGCCAGTATCAATTGAGTCGATACAAGGTGAGATGTTGTGGATATCAATCTCATTTTTATATTTATTTATAAAATTTAGTATGCCCCATGCATGTGGATCGGCTCCGATGATCTAAAATGTCACCATAAGTCCGGTCAAATCTCCCTGAGAACATCTTTATCCGATGATCCTAAACCCTTGAATTAAGACCATGTGCCATGTGGGGTCGGACCATGACTGTCTTGATTGCACATGCATACTATAATGTGGGAACCAGAAGTTACATATTATCATTGGTCCCAACTGCCACTAACAGCCTAGTTTTTGCAAGCGAACGATGACCTTAACTGTGAAACAAATTTTTAGAAATTGAATCGTTTTTATGGGGATTTGCTAGGAAAAAGGCATTTCATAGATCTGCCCGGTGTCGGAGCAGTCGCCTCGTGACATGCGACAGAGCATATGTGAAATACCTTTTGCAATGGACGCTAGCGAATTCCTTTCTAGGGTCACGTACATAGTTAGCAAAAACGTAGTAGAAGAAAATTCAAGTGAGCTAAAACGTAGTAAAAAAACAAGAATGCATTTAAAATTTTCTCATTTACAAAATGAGAAAACAGTTTCTACACACGTGTAGATAAGTTATCTACACACTAGCTTAAAAAACAATGAAGGGCATATTGTTTGGGTGATCCAAACCATCCATTTGATTGGCCCCCACATAGATAGGGTGTCCACAAAAAATCAGCTCCATAGGATCATTCCAACCCTACGATTTGTGGAGGTAAAATGGACGTGTATAAACCTTCACAAATCTGTCCATTTTTTGCCCCCACGGTTCGAAGGGTTAGGATGATCCTATGGAGCTGACTTTTGTTGGACACCCTATCTATGTGAGGGCCAATCAAATGAATGGTTTGGATCTCCCTAACAATGTGGGCCTCCACTGTATTTTAAGCTAGTGTGTAGATAACTTATCTACACTAGGATCCGTTCTCTCTTACAAAATATAGTAGAGGCAAAGTTGGAAAGTTGGCCAAGCGTTTTAAATGTGTTTGAAACATTTTTCCTAAAAAAAGAAGTTTGAGAGGGAATAAGACATGTTTTTTTCAGATAAAAATGGCGTCTAAGTCTAAAATGTCCTTTGCTAACCATGGTTTTGACATGGTGTGTGAGTGAAGCCCAATAATTTTTTCTTTTTAAAGTACACTCTGGCTCACTTCATAGGATGATCCAATAAACTGCTCATTTGTTGGGCACTTGGGCCATAACTTAAATACATTGTACCCAATAAATCATCTCCGTGAGATGACCCTAACCCTAACCCTAACCCTATGATCCATAAAGCTTTATATACAATAAAGTTCCTCCACTTGTCTAATTCGGGTTGAGCTTTTATCATAAAATCGAGTCAGGTTCAGGTTGATTCCACTTCATGTTTTAGCAAAAGCTCAGCCCATTCTTAACCAATTTGCACCCCTACATAGAATGTCCGACCGGTTTCGCTTGACATTGCAATGATCGAAGTTTGAAAATCATTGGCCTAACACTAATAAGATAAAATAAATAGAACCACATAATAACAAGAGAAGGTGTTCCGGTACTGCCCCGGTGTGGTCGGTTAGTGCACCAAGTGTGGTGTGGCGTGTATGTGTGCGTGTGAGTGAGCCTAACGAGATTTTAGGAATTCTTATCCTTTTTACATTCCCGGAACCTAAAAAGGTCACCTTAGTCGTTATCATAATGGTTGCTTTACATAACCTCAATGACCTTTTCTCTTTTGGCATTTGCCAGATTCCATCTCAGAAGGCATTTCGCGGATCGCCTCATGCAAGTGAGAGCAACCACAACAGCTCACTTTTCCGCAGATTTTGTCTTCATTATTGATGTGGCTGCTCTCACATGCAACACGCAATCTGCGAAATACCTTCTCCTTTTTATTTCTATTTCTCTTTTGCTCTGTTTGGATGCAGGGTTTTTTTTTTTCCTGGGATTTATGTGGGTAAAGGTAGGAGACAAAAGAGGGGACAAGCATTAATTAGAGAAAGATATTATGATGAGTGGAGAGAGAGGGTAGAGAGAGAAAGAGAGAACACCCTTTTCAAGACAAGATTTTGCTGATGTCAGCAAGAAAAAGCTGATGTGACCACTAAACCTTTACCCACATAAATCCTGGGAACAAAAAAAACCGAGCAACCAAACAGAGCATTTGGGATTTGCAAGGGACCATGCAGAAGGCATTTCATGGGCCGGCTGTTGCACGAGAGAGCACCCACCTCAGATGAATAAAATGAATAAGACAAAATCCGTTGAAATTGAGCCGATGTGGCTGCTCTCTCATGCAACAACATACCGCTAAATGCGTTCTGCCGATGCTCTTTTGCAAATCCCACTGTACAAAAAGTTTTAAAAAATAATCTCGTCCTTTTCTGTTAAGACCATATTGGTCATTTCTCAAGGGCTATGGTAAATTCGCACCAACTGTAGGATAATTCGCACCCTGTAAAAAGCAAGGTATCTGATTATCTGGCATAATTTAACGCATTTTAACGTATACAGGGGCGCGAATTATCCTACAGGGGGTGCGAATTTATCACTGTCCTTTCTCAAAACTCTACCAACACTAACATCAGCACCTCTCTCTCTCTCTCTCTCTCTCTCTTATCTAGCTTAGATTCGACCATTGCAATACGCAGACTTCTGTAGCTTTGCTCTGTCTCTCTCTGTCTCTCTCTCAAGCAAAACCCTAAATTTAATATATTGATCTTCAGATTAGAGATCTGAAAATTCTCAATTCGAGTGCTCTTTCCCCATCGATTGAAGATGAATATATTCAGATTAGCAGGTGATATGACGCATCTCATGAGCGTTCTCGTCTTGCTCCTCAAGATCCACACTATAAAATCCTGTGCCGGTACCTCTCTATCCTCATTTTCTTTGAAATTTCACGTAGGAGGCCACAATCTCTGTCAATTAGGGTTTTTTTTCAAGAACCAGGTTTCCTTATTTAGATTGTTTTTCCTTATTTATGTTATTTCAATATTCTAGTAGGTTTTCTTAATTTCCTTTTCCTATTTTGCTGATTTATGTTTTGATGAGTACATGTAAATGTGTATATGATTTAGTTACAAAGTAGTTATTGTAGGGTTGAGCATTTTAGATTTTTGGGGTTAATTACTTGTTATGTGTTATGTAAGCGGGTGTTAGTTACTTGTTATGTGTTATGTAAATGGGTAATGCCCTGTTTGTTCCACCCCCCAATCTGGTTATTGGACTCAAAATTACATTAATTTTGGGTCCAATAATCAGATTGGGTGGGGGGCGGTTTGTAATTTTGAGTCCAACAACCAAATTGGGGGATGATAATCGGTTGCCACAATCTCAAACGAACAGGGCCTAAATGGGTTGGTGATGTGGTACACCTTTGTGTTTATATTTTAGTAGTTGTATTTTAATGAAAATGGGAAGAAAATTTTTTTACAGCAAAGGAAACTTTGTTTTAGGAGTGTCATAGTTCCTCTCGAATTGAACTGTTAGGAGGTCTGGTTGCCTTGAATCAACATCTTTCCCTATCATTTTTCTATCTTTTCCTTGTTTATTTGTGTTACGGCCGATTAGGCACGTATCATGTTTCCTATTTTACATTCCCTATTTTCTATATGATGTAGATGTTGTGTGGCTATTCAGCAGGGAGTAATCACATTTGGTGCAGTTAGGACATTGGAGGCTGAATTTCCTCGAATCAGCTCATTGTCTTCTTCTGTTTTTCTCTCATTCTATCAATCTTCTTCTTTATTTTCTGTTTTGATAGAACGTTGTTCTATTGATTTTTTTCTTTTACTTCTCTCTCAAGTAATGATATTTAGAACTTGAATCTTTCGCTTTCTTGATTTATAGAAAGAATGGTAAACTGAATATAAATCATTTCACTGTTAGGGCAACTTATATTCTGGATTGGTTTGGTAACTCTACGTGAAAATTGCTATTTTTAACTTTCCTGTCGGAATTTCCAATTCCTGAGTGTAACTAGAAGACAATCTCGCCCCCCCCCCCCCCGGTTCATTTGCTAGTGTTTTTTTTTGTGGCGTGAGCGGGGGCCTGCCTAGGCATGGGACTATGTGGGACCCAACGTGGCATGGGCAGGTTTAAGGGGCCTAGTCTAACGCGTTCCATCAGCTATGAAGCTTTTAGTGTATTGGTTAGGTAACTAAGTCTGTGCTTGGTTGCGAGTATTTACCTCGGAGAGTAGTGGCATAAGTAGTCAGTAGGGAGGATGGAGGAGACAAGCCTTGAATTTACCCGGAACTTACCTCATAAAATAGTGGTAAGGAGTGTTTGGTTGTCAACGTTGTAGAGTAGTGGTAGGGGGTGTCATTACCATGAGAGAGAGAGAGAGAGAGAGAGAGAGAGAGCATCATTCCCAAAAAATCCAAGCAAAATCCTACCTTTTTGTAGTTTTAGGCTTGAATTTCTTTGGGAGGAGACAAGAGTGACACATCAACAGGAAGAAGGAGTGTTACGTTCCAGCTATCCCAGCTACTTGTGCATGCTTATGGAGGTTTCTAGGAATCCCTAATAACCAACACTGTTGCTGGAAGTTAGCTAGCTATCATATTTATCTTTTATTATGATTGGTTGTGACAATAGAGTAGAGTTCTAGCTGCACTAGAAGTTGAGATCTTTGTAGTCATTTATATGGTTTCATCTATTATGAAAAGGAGATAAGTTTTCAGCCTATTTTTGTGCTTCCATACACAATCTCAAATGGGCTCTTTCAAGTAGTGATGCTTCTGGATTAGTTTTATGTGAATTCAACTTATGGTGGAATAGTGTCCCATTACTTCGGATTTTATCAACAAGGCTTCTTATGAGATTCCCCAAACTTTGGTTCAACACCTCTATTTGACCATTTACTTGTGGGTGATAGGTACTAATATATTGAATTTTTGTTTAAGATCACTTTCACAAAGTCCTCATTGGGTTCATGACAAGCCAAACATGAAATACATTCTAAGTCCTCCCATTGTACTTTAGGTGTTGGAAATGGTGCATGCAACCCTATGTTTGAAATTATCCCTCTTAACATATCTGTTAGAATTGGAGTTTGGGTTAGAAGAGCAGAAGAAGTAGAGGAATGGAGATGATGGAGAGTCTCCACGAGGGAGCTCCTCATGTAAATGATGTATATATAGGGCCCCAAATAGGGCAACAATGTACAATGACTGTAATACCCCTAAGACTACAAGTAATGACTAAACTGCCCTAAATATATGTTATTCAACACTCCCTCTCAAGCTGGAGTGTATATACTGTGGAACTCTAGCTTGCTACAAAGAAGACTACAACAACCAAACAAAAAGTACAATAAGCTCATACACACATCCAGCTTGGTAAAACACTCCTGAAGTTGGTGTGGTAAATACATAATGAAAAGCATAATAAAAAGTAGTAACAGCCACAATGAACAACATCGAGATCAACTACCATAAAAAAGAGCAGCTCCCCCTGAAGTAACACAATGGCGAGAGCGATCATCAAAAGGACCTCCTCCCGAATGAGAGCACGACAAACAAATCTGCATATCAACGAGCAATGGAGGCGCCATGCTAGGAATCAGCAACGGTCCAGCGAACAAAATAGGCACACTAAAGGCACGGACCACGAGTATAGGCGAAGTAACACTGGATGACAGAGCATCAGTTGAGTGGCACATTGCCAAGAGAAGATAACTACCAATGGGGAAATCATCGGAGACAAGGTCAACGGGGAAACTGTTGCCTGGAGAGAAGAAGAAAATGAGAAGATAACCAACCAACAATGGGGAAACCATTGTCTGGAGACAAGGTCGATGGAATGCTCATCGTCGCCTGAAGAGAGGTCGACGACGGGGAAACCATCGTCTGAAGAGAGCCAACCAACGTTGGGGACACCATCGTATGGAAAGAAGGTCGACGACATGAACAGTGTCTCCTGAAGAGAGGTCGACGGGGAAACCGTCGCCTGGAGAACCTACCAACGATGGGAATACTATCGTCCGGAGAACCGACCAATGATGGGAAAACCATCGCCTGGTGAAACTTGGTTGACGGGGACATCATCGTCTGTGAACCGACCAACGATGGGGAAACCATTGCCCGGTGAAGATAAGGCTTAAAGCCGGAAAAATAAGATGAATGCGTAAAAGCTACGCCAAATAAAAATGAAACTGACACACGAAGAGAAGAAACAACTGAAGAATGAAACTGACACTCGAAGAGTGGTGAAATACATCAAGGAGAAGACAGCATGAAGAAGAAGAAATCACCAACAATACTCCCCCTCGGGTGAGACATGAGCCCAGAGATGACAACACAAGGAAAGACATAAAGAGGGCAACACCAAGACAACATGCCAACAAGAAGAGACAACACCAAGAACCAAGGAAAAAGACAACACAAATGAACTCACAAAGAACTACATAACAACACTCTTCCCCCCCACACACATAAGTTGAAGGCCGAATACCTTCAACTTGCAAAGAAAAGAAGACTATCAAGGCACCGAACTCCTCTTAGACATTTTATCGAACACTTGGTGGGCACCTTGAAGATGAAGAAAAAGGCCATATAAGCAAATGTGTGTGTGTGTGTGTGTGTGTTTATATATATAAAGAGAAATAAAGAAATTTAGAGTTGAGATTTGGGATTTTGGGTAGTAGATCTAGGGTTTTGGAGGATACCAAGAGAGATCTGAGAAGTAATCGCAAGAAAAACAGAGGATGAGTAATCGCAAGACACCCTAATCGCAAGACACGGAAAGGGTTTAATCTAAGAGTTGCAAGGGTTTAATCGCACAGAGATAACTGAGAATGGTAATCGCATGATGAAATGAACATTTGCTAATCTCAACATTAGGGGTGCAACTCGGGCCGGGTTGGGTCGGGTTGAGGCCAACCCTAACCCAACCCGAGATAGCATTCCCTCAACCCTATCCCAACCCAACCCGAGCCTCGGGTTGAGGATGGTCAACCCTAACCCAACCCGCCTCCAAATCGGGTCGGGTTGGGTTCGGGTTCGGGTTCATCTAGTGCCAAATAGAAAAATACAAGAAAAAAAACATAATCTTAAGGTAATCATGATAACATTGTAGGACTGAGGTCAGGTTTGGGTCACCAAGCCCTCAAACCTAACCCAACCCGAAATTAAATCGGGTTGGATTTTCCCAACCCAACCTGAGAAAATGCCAACCCAGCCCGAGCCAAAATCGGGTTGAACCCGTCGGGTTCGGGTTGAGCCCGACCCAAGTTGCACCCCTACTCAAGAGAGGAGAGAAAAAATAGTTAATCGCAAGATATCTTGGAGGTGTTCATCGCATGATGAAGTGGCAGGGTTAATCTCACCATGCGATTAAGAAGGGGGTGCACATGTGATTTAATCACAAGATGAAGTGGCAGGGGAGAGTTAATTGCATGGAAGTATGGAACACAATGGGGAGAGTTAATCACAAGAGGAAATATATATATATACGATTATTAATCTGAAGAATGTCTTCTGGGAAGAGTAAGGTGCGATTAATCTGGGGCTCAACACAAAGATAAACACAGACACATAGACACAGAGATGGAGCTAGGGATAATCGCACCGAGAGAAAGAAAAGGGTTTTGCAAGAGATACACATGCGAAAAAGGGCTGCGGAAACACACCGACGCAAGAGAGAGAGGATATGTGGAGTGAGGATAGACTCCCTTCTTTCCTTCTTTGAGGATCAGCCGTTTGGCTTCGATACCATATTAAAAATGGAGTTAGGGTTAGAAGAGAGGAAGAAGAAGAGGAATGGAGATGATGGAGAGTCTCCACTAGGGAGCTCCTCATGTAAATGATGTATAATTGGTGAGATAGGTCTCCTGCACATCTTTAGCTTTTCCACAACACTCAATGGATCTATGTCTCGGATTTCCGCATTAAAAGCAATTAAATTGTGTCATGCAGATATTTGATCCCCATACCTTTTTATCTTATTACTCCTGATATGTAATTTTTGATGTCTAGGGTATGTCATTCTGAATCATTCCTGTCATTTTCAGCAGTTTCTCATAATTGCAAAGCACTTGATAGATAAGCTAGATTGTATCTAGACTGAAGCAGCTTAGATGACACAATAATCTTATTGCAGCTCAGAATAATCTTGATCTTTTTTTGGCGTGGTTAATAATCTACCACTTTGCTCTTTTCATGCAAATGTTAACATACTTCACTGAATGTGATTTTTAGGATGGGTCATGCCTCAAAGATCTCCCCCGTCGGATGATTTCTAGAGATTTTCCTGCTTTATGTGGACATTGCTTTATTTAATCATCGCCTATGCACATGCTGCAAATCTGAGGGTTAAGATCATCTGATGGAGGAGATTTTTTTTAACCATTCAAGAAACAGAAAAAAAAGGGGTCTAACAGATTAAAGGTTTGGATCACTGAACAGGTGGCCCTCACTTGCCTACAAGGAATTATTAATGCAGACTCCACATATTGGCTCTCTTCTGTTTTTGATGCTCGTAGCTCACACATTTGTATAAAAAGTGCTTCGTAAGAAGAAAGATGTGGTCAATAATTTTTTTACCGAACTGGAATTTGTCTATTGAAAAAGGGTAAAGAAAAGTTACAAAAATAGTTCCGGGAAAAACAGTGCACAATCTAGACAGATGGCATATGATCCCAATGCATCATATTCGTACCTCCACCCCAAAATTGGTCGCCTTATTGGCCCAAATATTTCTTTCTCAATGCATACGAGACAGTCATATTTACATTTATGTAAATGTTATTTCCAACTCAAGTAAGAATCATTTCTGCAAACCTCGTTCCGCTATGGTTAGAATCATTTGTATGTACAAATCTAGGTAGTTATCCTTGGATAATCATGATATAACATGAACTACTATCACCTGGATTTTTATGAGGATCTCACTTTTGCCATGTAGTGTATCATTCAATCGTTTTGAATCTTTGGTGTTTCCTTTCTTGTAATGCATTCTGTGGCTGTAAGTCTGTAACCAGTAGTTTTTTTTATAGCATCATAACATTCATAAATAACTCGTAATGTTGTTCATAATATGCAGGCATTTCTTTGAAGACCCAAGAACTATATGCTATTGTTTTTGCTAGTCGCTACTTGGATATTTTTACTCATTTTATCTCACTATATAATACCATCATGAAGTTGATTTTCTTGGGAAGCTCATTTACAATTGTCTGGTATATGAGGCGCCACAAGATTGTCCGCAGATCTTATGATAAGGAACAAGACACCTTCCGCCATCTTTTTCTCATATTACCATGCCTACTTTTGGCCCTAGTTATTAATGAAAAGTTCACCTTTAAAGAGGTATGTGCACTTATTTGCTTTAACTCGTGAATGAATGACCATATGCACGTCTGGTGTATCAGGATTAGTTATTCATTTCCCAGGTAGTTCAGCACAATAAGAAGCTACTTGATTTGCATTTTGCTTGATACCGCTTATTATTTGAAAGATATTCTTCCATGCATAGTTTTAAATTTCGTCTGAAATTTCGGATTTCGGTTGGGACCGAAAATTTTCCACAAAATCCAAAATTTCGAATTTCCCAAATTGTGGAAATTTCGGCCGAACTCTTGAGAAATTCAATTTTTTTTTAAAAAAATTAATATTTAGGCAGTGATATGTTCTGCGCCTTTTAATTACTTGGGACACCCAAAATCAGTGTACATGGCAATATGGGCCGTTGAATACTTCCCCCATGACGTAAGTTTGGTCCTATGCCAGTCATAGATACACTAGATTTGGGTGTCCCAAGTAATGAAAAGGGGCAGATGTATCACTTTCCTTATATTTTTACGAAAATTTGGCTGAAATTACCGAAATTTCGGAAATGATAAATTAATTATTATTTTTTTACCAGATTTCAGCCAAAATTTCGGTTTCAGCCAAGGCCGAAATTGGGCCGAAACTGAAATTTAAATTCATGTGCATAGTGTTGCTCTGTTCCCCATGTATTATCTTTTGGTTTTGTTGTCTTGCTTAATGTGTCTGCCCCTGGAACAGGTGATGTGGACATTTTCCTTGTATTTGGAGGCTGTTGCCATACTTCCTCAGCTGGTATTGTTGCAGCGGACTAGGAATATTGACAACTTGACCGGACAATATGTTCTCCTTCTTGGGTGACTACCACTCCCTAGTCCTGGTTTTGTCGATTTACCAATTTAGTCCCAATCATATTACTACTTGGCTGAAAACCTTCATTTCCCATCATTTTCATATAATGCATTGAATGTTCAAGTAGCACGTATTAGATTTTTTAGGGAAGTGATATTTACGCCCCTTTTGATCACCAGGGATACCCTACGTCAGTGTATCAATGGCAAAAAGGTGGCTAATGTACTTCATGTCAGAAAATTCCAATGGCTTTGATTGCAAAGTACACTGGCAAATGGGTGTCCCTGGTGATAAAAGGGGCGTAAATATCGTTTCCCATTTTTTATTTGTTATTACGATCAAATGGGCATTCAGTGTTCAAGTCTTCAAGAGGTGTGTAATATTAACATAAGATTTTTCCTTTTGAGATGCTAGTCATATGATTCAAGATGCACATGCTAATGGAATTTCATGTCACTTTTACCTCAACAGCTCATTTGTTGGACTTTGGGTTCGTTATTTAAGACAATTTTGTTGGCTAGATGGCTGATACATTCTCACCTATTCTCTATCTTCGCATTAGCTCTACATTATTAACATAATTGTTAATTTTTTTTTTTTTCAAAATCTTGAAAGAACGTTTTCAAGCATTTCTGCTTTATTTATACCAATGTTATCAAAGAAAATCCTGCTGTAAAATCCATGGATGAAAGTTAGAGAACTTGGTACCTTTTTTTGTTAATGTATGAGTGCAGTTATCTAAGCCAATGTTTGAAGATTGAATCGAATTGTCATACGATGTTACATGAAAATGTAAGATCACATGTTTTTTAAGGAGTCCTTTAGGAATTTAAGGAAATTTTTTTTTAAAAAAAAAAATCTACAAAGAGCTAACTTTTTGTGATCTCTTGTATAACGCCATGCTTTATTCATAGCATATTACATGAGTCATATAGTTATAAGGTAAAAAATTTGCTTGTTTAGAGAACCACTTTCTTCCATTTTGGCATTATCATTTAGGGTTTAGAAGTGGTTGTTACCTTTTTTTTTTTGTCATGTGAGGTGGTGAGGGTCATTCTCTCATTTAGCACTGATTAACTAAATAGCATCGCAGTATCCTTCCATGAATCAGCATATTGTATTAATGAAACACTCATCTGACATTCTGACTCTCTATTGTTTCATGAATATTCATGAAATAGACTCACCGTTTTATCACTCGTGATATCCATAAAGTTAAAAGCTAAAGGAAAAGGCATACAAACAAATAGCCAAAAAATGGCTATAGGAATAAACTTGCATAATGTTCAGTCCAAGTCAACACGCAACTTATGAAGTTGTCATTGTGGATAAGATTGCTTTCATCAAGCTTGGCTTCTGTACTTATTTATGACCTTCAAAAGCGACATGCGTCGCTTCTAACACTGTCATTTATAGATAAATTTTGTATCTCAAATTTTGTCAGCCCCGTCAATATAATCCAGTCTGCTACAAATATACTTTCTTGGAACTGTTTTAGTCTGGAGGTAATTTGCTGTAATTTTATTAGGCGATTCCAGATCTGAATATAATAGTTGAAATTTAAATCAAGAGCTACTCATTGATTCTCGAACCTTGTTTTCTAGTAAAAGCATCACCAAGTTGGTAACAGAGCATAAGAATCACACTTTTTTCTACATTATTTGGTATCAGAGCATCAATCGTCAATCGTAGAGTTGTTCAACATTACTTGTCAAACCACATTATTGAATGGATGGAAAAGAAGTTAGCTGGTTGGAAGAAAGCTTTCTTTTCCTTTGGTGTTCTGATCACCTTTATCAAGGCAGCACTATCTAACCTCCCTAAATATTAGATGTCTCTCTTCAAAATCTCAATGGATCTGGCCAAAAGGATTAATGGAATTCAAAGAGACTTTCTTAAAAGAAAGGAAGAAGGAAAGTAGCTAAATAAACTTAGTGAAATGGGAGGAGGTATGCAATCATAAGAGAGATGGGCAGGTGCAAATAAGCCATAACTATCAACTATGCCGCGAAGCACTAAATAAAAAAATTATCAGATTATCTATACCTAAATGATTCTCCATTTTTTTTTACTTAAAATGTGAATGGCTATTCTTTGTAGGGCAGGTGCAGATAAGCCATAACTATCAACTATGCCGCGAAGCACTAAATAAAAAAATTATCAGATTATCTATACCTAAATGATTCTCCATTTTTTTTACTTACGTCTTCATTGCCGTTGACACTGAGGAGTCTACAATCCTGCTCAGGTAGTGTGTGACTGAAGTATTTGTCATTTGAAGGTGGCACACGGTCGGTGTCCATGGCATAAACACAGCGGATTGTCGTGATATATCTGACTTGCGACTGCCTCTGAGGAGGAGTTTATTGGATAAGATTCTGACGTGGTGTCAACTCAAGGACCCACTTATTCCAGGTTTATTATTATTCTTTAGAAGTTTGATGAATATCAGGGATTAGGGTATGATTATGGGCTTGTAGATAATGGACCCTCGGATGTTGATGAAGAAACTCCAATCAAGGTATCACGACGGTGTTGACTGCTACATATGAAAAGGATTACTGAATGAGGTACAGAGTCGCAGATGGTGTTGAATCTGGGACCCACTCCTTCCAGTTCTAGTTTTCTGTCTGATGAAGTACTCACCTAGTACCGTGACCTAGGATTCTCTTGATTAGTTGAAGTTCTTGAACGTGATTCTTGTTTCATCTTCTTTGTGATGACCTGCTAGCTGCATAATATACCCTGTAAACTTTTTGACGAATGAAAGTCACCTATTTGCATGTGTGATAAAGTGGGCCCATGTGTTGTAGTTTCAGTCTTGTAGTACTGGGAACTTTGGTTGTCGCACCAAAACACATTTATACTTACAAGGTCAACAACAATGTATCCACAGTTTTAACCGCCTGCTCTAGGGAGCACCTTGCTGCTTAGGATCATGCATCTAGGAGCATTGGCTGATGGATATTGTGCAGTTTTAGGCTTTTGCAATGACGCACACCTTGAAATATAAGGTCGTACAGTCAAAATCATGTTTGTCACGCAGTTTAGATTCGTACTATGTGGAATATTAATTACTATGCAGTTTAGGCGGGTTCTACTAGGAGCATGATAAATATTTGTTTCCCTGCAGTTTAGGCTCATCTGGTCAGGATTGAATACGAAAATATGCATAAATAACCAACAAATCTCATCAAATCTTACTTGCAGTTTAGGCTCATGTGGTCAGGTTTCAATCATTTGTTTTGGTAAGATTTGATGAGATTTCTTGGTTATATATGCATATTTTTGTATTTCTGTTTTCTATTTTTGTTATGTCTTTCATTTTTTTTATTCTTATGATTTGTTTCTTTTACATGTTTTCTAGGCTAATGATGTAGGACGAATAGGAAGGGAGTATCTTTCAAAGTTTAAGCTCATGTTTTAGTCGACTAGGGTGGAGAATAGGATATGGGCAAGGAAATAGGCTATGCAGGCTCTAGGGATGTGAATTTACTGGCAAGAGCATACCATTGTAATAGGGAGTATAGGTGAAAGGATTGGTAAAAATTAGGATTTTGGATCCTAAAATATGTGATTAGAATGGAAGAATATTTTTACTACGTTTATGGTAGGCTTGGAGCGATGCAGACGTAGGAAGGTGCAGATGTATGACAGAAAGGTGCAGGACTGCCGGCAAAGGTTTTGGCAAGATTAGGGGACTAGGGTTTAGCGTGAGATGGGACGAGTAAAACTAGGGTTTTGAGATTTTAGGCAAGAGGAAGAAATATTTTCGTTTCCCAAGCAGATTTTTTTGTGGAAGAAACCAAGAAAAGAAGAGAGAAAATATGAGAAATATAGATTGCCGGCAATGAAGAGACAATACTTAAGTGAAGGCACCCCTCTAGGAGTTTTCCTTGGCATCTCACCAAAGATGAAGATTGTGATAGAATCACAATAGCAATCCTGAGGTATTGAACCAAGGGAACCCTAGACATCGCACCAATGGAATTAAGGCATCACACCTTGAAGAACAGACATTACATCCACACTAGAGAAAATTTTAAAATCTTTATTGATTCCATCACTGCTTAAAAGAAGTGTTCTAAGGCTGCATCTATATAAGAAAAGAGTGACAACTAGAAAATTCTAAAAACCTGTCATTGAAAAAGAAGGTTCTAAAACCAAAAACAAAAACCTAATACTATCGGACTACAATACCCGCTAATGACTTAAAGATTTGCTCTCTACGTAAAATTTTCACAATACATGTGTGACCTATTTAAAATACTCACAACTCGAAGAACTTAAGTGATTTTGATGGAAAAGGATTCTACTACCTCCTTATGACTTAAAAAGACTTAAATAACATTCTAAAAAATTAAATAAAACTATTTTAACATTAACGACGAGCCCCCATCTTGTTAGCTCCTTGATTCTTAATGAAATCTTGGATGGTCCTCCATCAACTAAAGCTAAGAATTTATGCATCTATTTGGTCACTTTTCTTCTTTTAATTTACATATTTTATTTTAGTTTCCAATTTTATGTAATATTTTTTTTAACTGTCATTGAGTTATATCCAAATGTCTTTGTGCTTAATCTAAATACCAATTGTCACGCCCCAAACTGAGTTTCCTGTCTAGGCACATTACAGCGCCACATATTCATCAAACCACGAATATGTAAGGCACTCACACTGGAACCATGCAATAAGCAGAGCTACTAAAGCAAAACTAATTTATTAAGTCATCATCATCAGAGTAATCAATGCGGAAATTAAACCTCTTGTCCAACGGACTACATCAATTCAAATGAAATTAAATAACTAGATGTTCATTGCAACTAAAACTACTGTCTGAATAACTGAAAATAATAAATCCCCTAATCTGTCGCCCTTGCTCACTCCTAAGCCCGTGAAATTCATGCATCCTATTGTCCATCCCCTGTAACATAGAATGCGTGGAATGAGCTAATGCCCAGTGAAATAAACATGACTACACTTAACAACATAATACCAATTAAATGTAACAGGATAATTGGCAATATATGTAAAACTGTAATTGGCATAGCAATCTAGCTATCAAACTGTATAACTGGCATAACCATGCAAAAACACTTTGTCTCACGGACATTAATTGTTACATCCTTACTTGGACAACACCATGTCCTGATGCAAGAACTGTGACTATAAAAATCCAACTGACACAAACGTGCGTATGGTAGATCCACACCAGCAGTCGATACCATACCATGACTATCAGTCCAAACTGGCATACGCACCAGGAGTCGATACCACACCAGAACACGTGCATATGGTAGATCCGCACCAGGAGTCAATACCACACCATGACTAATAAGTCTATCCAGGAGTCAATACCATACCACCATATGGTAGATCCGCACCAGGAGTCAATACCATACCATGACTAGTGACCCTCGTGTACACCAACACAGTCAATAACAATCACGAACATGCATAACCTTGCATAAGAATCATATTCAATGTAATGAATAACTGTGGTAGAACAAGTCTACTCACCTGTGGTACTTGTCTGATTTGTCTCCCACGAAGTAACTCCTTCGATTACTGTGTAGTATCCCCTACAGTCCATATCAACCCTTAATCAATACTTTGGATTAATATCTAAGTCCCCCGGGGCAGATCTGCGCCCTCCAAAATTATTGGAACACCTCCAAAATCAATTTACAAATTCAGGTCATTGGCAGTCGACTGGGCCCAGTCGACTGGTCCTTAACTACTGTTTTAAATGAAAAACACAGTGTGGGCGCTCCAGTCGACTGCCCCTCAACTACTGTTTCTCGGCCAAAACACAGTTTTGGAGCACCAGTCGACTGCCACTGGAAAAATTGGTTTTTACCTTCAAAACCCGAAAACCCATCTTTCTTCTTCCTTTAAACATGTTAAATACCTTAACAAGTTATTTATTAATCTCCCCCACTTGATTAGGGCATCTAACGCGGAAGAGTGCAAAGATCTTTCGAGAAAAACCAGTTTCCTCCACCCTAATTAATGGTTCTTCAACCGAAGAACAGAAGACTTGATTTAATCATCTTAAATACACTATAATCTTTATTCTCAAGAGATTTGAATCTCTTTAGGGAGTAAAATAAACCATAATTATAACTTACATACCTTTTGGAAGACGGATTCTCAAACTTTTCTTCATTCTCCTCTCCCAAAAGTTCCACAAGATTTCTCTTTAGGGTTAAAGTTCCAAAATCTGTAGCCTAAGTGTGTTTTTTATAGACTCTTACTTTTAAGAGTCCTAACTTAGCAAGGCTTTTGGAAACCCTAACCCACTCCAATTGGGAACTAACTATTTAATTTAATATTATATATATAATTTGGGACAAAAATACCCTCTCCCCCAAACGTCCCCACATTTTCGACGGTTTGGGTTATTTCACCTATGGTTCTATTTCCCCTTTTTGTTTCTTTTTCTCTTCTTCTTTTGCATTTTATATGATAGTTCCATTTGTCTTTCTATCATATGTGGGATTCTTTGACCAAGATTTATGTGTGTATGCTTGCGGTTGTTTGTGTACTTGAGCTAAGATCCCGTCTTTGCATATTTCCATATACACATCTGCATGGGGGTGATTCACAATGTGGTCTCCAAAACTGAAAGCCCCAACTGTCCTGTAGAATTTTCCTTGTGAATGACAAATATCATAGGTGCCTTGCACATGCTTTCCAGCTCTATGGTTCTTGATGTAGGAGGTTTTGTAATGCACCCAAGTTTATGTTTGCGTTTAATTGCTTATTTGTTTCCTGTATATGTGTTATTCTTTTGACTGTACACTGAATCTGGCCTGCCAATGAATTTCATCTTTATAATGATTGTTTGCTATTTCTGATACTTAACCTGACTCCTTTATTTATGTGGTTGAACTGATTGTATTAATTTTATAAATAGGATCCGTCTGGCTAGATGAGTCAAATCTTCAGAGGCCATATTTGGCCACCATGAAAAAATATTTTGTTGAATATTTGTAGTGCCAGTTATGAGAGATGAGTGGGAGATGGAGAGTTTGAGAGGGTGGGTGGGAGAGAGGAGAATGGAAAGCTCCTAAAAATCAGGAAAACTTTTCACTAGTTATTAGGGATTTTTTATGCCAATCTCTACTCCTGCCCACATAATTCTCCCCCTCCTTTCTCAACCCATCTCACACAGTGAGAGGCCCATTAATATTCCACGGAATAATTTTTCATGGCTGCCAAACATGGCCTAAGCTTTGGGTTCAGAAAGCTAATCTCCATATAACTCCATCTATTAATTGTCGTGCCTTTCTCAATGCAGTGCCTACAGAGCATTTTATATTCTCAACTGGATGTATCGCTACTTTACGGGACCACACTATGTTCATTGGATCAGTATGAAAAGCTCTCCATTTTCTTTGCTTCCTTTCATCTACCTTTTATTGAATGCTCATTTTTTTGTTATGGCTATTTTGTTGTTGCAGCTTGGATTTCTGGCCTTGTGCAGACATTATTATATGCTGATTTCTTCTATTACTACTTCAATAGGTAAATTATTTCTGTTAAAAAGAATATCTAGTCTTAACCTGTGTACATTTTTGTTCACATTGTTTATTTTTACTTATTTTTCGCATTGATGTGCAGCTGGAAGAACAATGTGAAGCTCCAGTTACCAGCTTGAGGCCATCTCCCCACCTATTTTATGATTGGCAGGTAAGGATGAGTCAACATATATGTTCTTACAGATGTATTTTATCATTTTTTTGTCTCCTTTACTGGGCCTGTTAGATCAGAGTATTAGCTTCTTTTTACTCTAAAAGAAGGGTTTAAAGTTTAAACCTGGACTGATTGATCATTTTTCAACTAAGAAAAGCTTGTTGTTATAACTTATAACTGTGTTATGTGAAATATTCAACTCTTCTCATGCAATCACTAGGGAATTATAATGCAATTTTTTTTTTTTTTTTTTTTTTGGTGGAAGCTTATATATGGAGAGATTTTATATGGTGAGTGGGCGTGAAGTCCCAGTATTTTTCAGAAAGTACAGTGGGGCCCACTTTGCAGGATGATCTAAACCGTTCATTTGTTGGACCATAATATAAGTTCCTGCTCAATGGGATTAGCCATGCTTATGTAAATGCTGTAAACGATTTTCCAATGTGCTCAGCAGAGAAGGACTACCATGAGCAGCTCTCCCTTGCAAAAATCACCACCAGTGACCAAACAATGGAAAATTTGAAATTCCAAAAAATTGAATAATGTGAACCAAACAATAGAAAAACAAGTCCATAACAATTTTTCCTAGAAAAATATTGTTTTCTATAATTTTATTTCCCATGTATCCAAACTTAAAGGAAATATCTTGGGATGAGAGAGATTTCTATGTTTCGATGGTTAGCCTAAGCAAATAAAAAGTGTGGTTTTGTTTCTTTCTACCCTCCCATTCTAAACCTCTAGGAAAGAAAGACCCCTAATGCCACACCTGGGTAAGTGTTGATAAACTCCACATATAAAACAAGGAAATCAAATCAGTAGTCTTGTTTCAATAATGGCATTCCTCTCTCTGTTTTGCACTCCTTACTGTCACTCTGTCAGTAGTGTTTGATGAAGTGAGGATTGACAAGTGTCATCATTGTCTGAGTGAAGGAGTGCCCATATCAATTAACAAAAAAGAATTGGGTAAATTACTGCTACGTGTCGGAGGGTTAAAAAAATGACATAAAAATGTCGGTTGTCGAGAAAAAACGAATAAATGCTGATTTATAAAAGAATCAAAATTCTAGGACCAAAATGCCTCTCAATACTTTTTTTCTTCTTCCCATCTTCTTTTACAGTTTTACTCTACCCATTTTGTTCGAACCTTATTTTTAATTGAGTCGAAGTGCTTCTTCTTCTTCGGTAATACGTAAGGAGGTAAGCCTGAAATCTCATTCTCCCTCTCTCTTTATATATATTTCTATTTTTTTTCTTCAAAACTCCATCTAACATTATCTCCTTCTTTATCATTTTTTAGGGTATTCAAAGGTTTTTGCTTGAAATGTACAAAATTGGACACATCGGCCGTTTACAGTTTTACTCTTTTACTTTTAGGTTTTGCACTCTTTCATTTCTAGGTTTTACTCTGACACATTTTGTATGAAACGGCCTCATTTTCGAGCGATAGAAATCTTCTTCTCCAGTGAAACATCTTCATTTCTCCTGCAGCAGATGCTCATTTGTCCTGAGATAGTAGTCGAAGCTAAAATGGTACTCGCACGGGTTACTTGAAGCAAAAAAAAATGTAACTCGAATCCAAAATCGATAACTCAAACCCAAAAAGTGATTAGTCGAAGCCAAAAGACGAACTCGAATCCAAAATTGATTACTCAAACCCAAAAAGTGATTAGTCGAAGCTAGAAGACGAACTCGAAGCCAAAAACATATTATCCGAATCCAAAATGAGTCACTCGAAGCCAAAATAAGAAGTGAAAATTGGTAGTCGAAGGCAAAACAAGGTATTTGAAGCAAAATGGAAGTTATTTGAAGCAAAAAATGTTAGTCGAAGCCGAAAATAATGCTAGTCGAAGCCAAAAAAAAGTTACTATAAGCAAAAATGATAGTCGAAGACAAACAAAAATTTACTCGAAGCCAAAAAATCTGACTGGAAGCCCCAAAAAAATAAATTACTTAAGCCAAAAAACTAGTCGATGCCAAAAAGCAAATTACTCAAAGTCAGAAAAAGTTACTTGAAGCCAAAAAAAAGTTGGTCGAAGCGAAAAACATGGTAGTCAAAGCAAAAAAAAAAGTTAGTCGAAGCCCAAAACGTGATAGTTGAAGCCAACAAATATTTCTCGACGCTAAAAATATGTTAGTCAAAGACGAAAAAAGTTCCGAATGTTAATGGAATTCAAAAGTTTTAGTTGCAGCAAAAAACATGTTAGTCGAAGCAAAAACTAGTTATTCAAAGCCTATAAAAATTTAGTCGAAGCGAAAAACACAACGGCGAATATTACTGGAAATACATTTTTGTCTTCGACCAAGTAATTTTTGGCTTCGAATAACCTGTTTTTGCGTCGAGAAGAAGAATGGGAGATCTCGAAACCCTTTTTGAGAAAGATTTGATGAGGCAGAATGCCGATGTGTCCAATTTTGTGCATTTCAAGCAAAAAAACCTTTGAATACCCTAAAAAGAGAGAGAGAAGAAGGAGATGATGTTAGATGGAATTTTGAAAAAAAAAATAGAAATATATATATAGAGGGAGGGAGAATGAGATTTCAGGCTTACCTTCTTACGTTTTACCAGAGAAAAGAGTAGGTTTCGCCGGAGAAGAAGAAGCACTTCAACTAAGTTAAAAATAGGGTTCAAACAAAATGGGTAAAGTAAAACGGTAAAAAGAAGGAAAGAAGAATAAAGGTACTTAGGGGCATTTTGGTCTTAGAATTTTGATTTTTTTATAAATCAGCATTTATTCATTTTTTCTCAACAAGCGACATTTTTATGTCATTTCTTCAACTCTCCAACACGTAGCAGTAATTTACCCAAACAAATTTAGGCAGTTTGTTAATGACAAAATTGCATAGCTAATGAACATTGCCACGAAATAATAATGGATTTTCTAGGCAAGTTCCCAAGAAGCAAATTCACAGCTGATTTTTGCATGAGAGAACAGCCACCTTGGAAAATTAAATGAATAAGACAAAATCTGCTGTCGCTGTTCACTCATGCAAAAGTCAGCCGCTCGGCTTTCTGCAAAAGTGCCTAGCAAATCCGAAATAATAATGCACTCAATCTTTCTTTGAAGGGAATGTCTAGGCAATTTCGGACAAAGCCATTTCGCAGCTCCTCATTTTCAACAGGAATTGTGGGGCTGCGATATTGCCTAGACACCCACAAATCTTGAAAAAACATGAATCTTTTGTGGCTCATTTTGAACTTTTAAAAGTGCCGAATAATCAAAAGCATTTGTAGAATTAAATGAGAATTTTCTGAAACAAGCCCAATTTCTCTGAATTAAATGCAAATTTGCAAATAGTCGATCTCACATTAATATTTGCAAATATTTCTTTACAGCAAAGTCTTAGAAAATAGAGATTAAGCACAACTAAATAAGCAGCAGCCATTCTCCCCCTCTTTTCTTCTACATTTACTTCTTTGAGCCCTAATCAGATGACTCCAAGGCTACCACCAGTCTGGTGCAGCATGGCATCAATTTCATCCCCATCTTCCATTTCCAGCTGCAATTCAGGCAGAAAAAAACAACAAACAGTTTACAAAATTGGGTAAAGCTCAAAAGCATCATACAATTTCAGATGTTCAGATGATTGAATTTGAAGAAAGAAAAGAAAACAAAAAACAAAAAACTAAATTCTACCTCATCTGGGGTCTGCTCTCCTCGCAATCTTCGACCATCAAATAAGAACGCGATGGAATTAAAATCTACGGACTGTCGATCACAGTAAGCATTCATGAGCTTACGCAGCTGGGTACTGCGCTTGATCCTGAAGAAGACTTCATTCCCATCCTACAGTCATAATCATGAATGAAAGCACACATGATTCAGTCAGAACAACCCTGGTCCTGAAAGTATAAACATGCCAAACACAAATAGGGGATTGTTCTATGAAACACACAGTATCTCGATGAATAGTAAATAAACCATCACCACACCATATGATAAATAAACTATTTCATGAGTTCATCTCTGATGTTTCTTTTGGAGTATGCAATAGGAGGGAGAGAATAGTAAGCTATGTGGTGTTTCCTTAAACACTTGATTGCTATTGATATCATAGTTGTTATCTTACATATCAACATCCCTCCCCAGAAGGGAATCAAGCTTTCCATAGATCTGCACAGTCCAAAATAAATGAGTAACACTCAATAACAACAGGCGTATGATGACAATATCCTAATACAAGCTCCTTGAGATTAAAATAAAATTATAGTTGAAAAAGATGCCAAAGGACAAAGGAGGAACCAAGGAACTCATAATTGATCTAGAATTGAGGCACATGAGAAGGTAAATGCTAGGGTACTGTGAAGGTAATCTTGTGCCCTCCAAGAGAGTAACCCTAATAGCAGTGAATGTGGGAACATTACACTATCTTCCTCTGGTTTCATCATATCAGGCACAACTTACTGGTAAGCAAAACTCTTAATGCATGGGAATTAGTTACATGAGATATTATATGATGCCCGATCGGGCATGAACTTGAAAAAAGCGCCACCCTTGATGTTTGATCCAACAGCAGCCCCTTAAAAAGATGAAAAAGGGGGCTGCTGTTGGATCAAATATCAAAGGGTGGAGCTTTTTTCAAGGTCATGCCCTCTCTATTTACATAATCTATCTGTTTACTGCGCTTTGGTAAACTTCTGAAGCCACAGTAACCCCATTTTCTGTAGAACTGTGATAACCTTCAGTATAATAAAACCTCTCACTCAATACTGGGTTAGAATCCATGCAACCAACGAAGAAACTGCATCCGAAAAAAATTCTAAACATAAAAATGTTGATTTCCATGTATCTCTTGCCTCAACAGTCGCTGCTCTGACAGCATCTCCTCATCTTCATTTGACAATGGTAAACCTCAGCATAATGCATGTGAACCCACACCACAAAAACATTTACTTGAATGGATTATAAATATATTAAAACTTAAAACATTCACCTCTCTCTCTCTCCTATATATATATATATATATATATATATATATATATATATATATATATATATATAGGAGAGAGAGAGAGAGAGAGAGAGAGAGAGAAAACGGTTCCTACACACTAGCTTAAAATACAGTGGGGGCTCACATTGTTTGGGTGATCCAAGCCATCCATTTTAAAGGCCCTCATATAGATAGGGTGTCTACAAAAAATCAGATCCATAGGATCATCCCAACCCTACGATTTGTGGAGGTAAAATGGATGTCTTTAAACCTTCACAAATTAGTCCATTTTTTGCCTCCACAGTTCGAATGGTTAGGATGATCCTATGGATCTGATTTTTTGTGGACACCCTATCTATGTGAGGGCCTTAAAAATGAATGGTTTGGATCACCCAAATAATGTAGCCCCCACTGTATTTTAAGCTAGTGTGTAGATAACTTATCTACACATATGTGTAGGAACCGTTTTCTCTTATATATATATATATATATATATATATATATATATATAAAGAATGCTTTGGGTCATCCTAACAATGTGGTAAGGGCCTTTCAAATGAATGCTTTGGATCATCCAAACAATGTGGGCCCACATGTGTTTTGTGCCCTCAAGCGCATATACCTGTGCGATGCACAGGCCGACAAAGAACTGTACGGACCACATCATAGGTTGATCCAAACCATCAAGATCAATAGGTTGTGCCCGTAAAGTCATTTCCATAGGCTAATCCTAGCCCTCCAATCTATAGAGGTTTCCATAATCTGTTGTTCGTCTGAAGGTGCCCGGAATTTGTAAATATTTTTACAGGCGTGTGGAATTTGTAATATCCTCAAAAAATAAATAAGGAAAAGTAGTTTTTTTCTTAATTGTCATATTTTGATACCTCTTCTTTGTAGTTTTTTCTGTAATTGTCATATCCAGGTACCCATTGTCCGTAATTTCCCTCCCAATCTTTACTACGTAATGATTATTATTGCTAGCTTCTCTCTTTACGTATTACTGCTAGCTACCTTTCAAGAAATAGTATTTTCATGCAGTTTTTCATCGCATCTAATAAGACAAATCTCTGAATACATACAATTGCAAAGGATGGGCAAGACATAGCATTTGGAGAAGGTGGCTAGCAAATCAAGATTCGAAATTACCACCGAGGTGTTAATGCCACAGATTTTGCAAATAATTCTGAACATTCATACCTTTTTTACCCTCACATAGATAGTATGTACAGATATGTGAGGAGGGCAAAAAACGGTAAAAATCATCCACATTGATGTGTTAAATGGACAAAATTCTCTCCTTTTCTCTTCTGCTATATAGTAGTAGATACACACACACACACACACACACACACACACACACACACACACACACACAAATATAAAACTTAAAACATACTACAGACATACATGATACAATATATAAATTGAGCGGCTATCAAAGCATTTGCTTTCATGTCTAGATGGCGGCTATTCTGTTCTGGAAGTGTTGGAATCTCTTGGGGTTTTTTAACCCATGCTGCCGAAGATTCTTGTTCTCGCCCGGGTAAGAAGCTAACCTGGCGAGGCCCCAATGGCCCCCATCTAGATTGCATGCAGGTTCTTTGGGAAGTATGGAAGACTGGGACACCAACGGGAGGAGGTTGGACTTTGGGGCTAGGAAGACCCCTGGCCGTAGAGCACTGGAGTCTAATCGCAAGCCACGTCCGAGTGGTAGCGACTGGTTGTGCTTAAAATGTAACTATAAAAACTTTGGCTCACGCACCATTTGCAGAAAGTGCTCGGAATCTGAAACAGAGAATCCCAACTTTGTGGAGGCCCAAAAATATCCAAGTTGCCACCCACGACAAGGTTCAATGTTTGGACGTTCCAGCTTCCGTGGTGGAGGAAATAAAAAGGAATCTTTAAGAGTTGTCTCATTAGGAGTTTGCAATCCGGCTCCTAGCTTCTAGAAGATATTTGGGATTGGGCCAAAAAGTTTTGGGGTCTCCCGGAATTGCAAAAACCTTTCTCTATTAGCACAGTGGACATCCTTTTTCGCTTTGACTCTGAGGCCCAGGCTTTCGGAAGATATCTCTCTTCCCTCCAGTCCTGGTTCCCAGCATATAATACGGAGGCTAGAACTATTCGGTTGCGATTCTATGATATTTCACTTCATTCATGGTCTTCAGCCAAGGTGGAGATCTTGGGTCTCCATCTGGGTCATGTCCTTGAGACCCAACTCTTTGGGAATCACAATCATTATTTGGCCTTTGCCTTTGCCCTGGTCATTTCCTCCCTGTGGAAATCAATCCCTCCATCCATTAACTTAAGGGTAGATTCCACCATTTATTCGGTGGGAGTTAAGGTGTGTCCGAGGATAATATAAATTCTTTGGCAATGTCGGTGGTGGAAAAATCCAGTAGTAAAGACATTTTGGCCATTTTTGAGGGACCCGGTCAGATTTCCACCGATAAAGGCCCACCGACGGCAGTTTTTTCACCGGAAAAGGTGACAGTGGTCCCTGGGCACGAAAAGGAGCCGTTGGTGGCCCCGCTTTAAATTTTGAATGGCCTACCTACGCACCTGTCCCCTCTGAGATCCCTCCTGGCCCGTCAAAAAGTAGGGAGGCTACGCTGAGGGGAGCTGAGGGTCAGTCTACGGCAAGGATTGCACCAAAGACATTAATTTCCGCCTCACGTGGCGCAAAAGGAAAGGCAGGTGGAAAAGATATTGTGGATTCTTTTAGGTTAAAGTCGGCGAAGGAGCTAAAGGCCTTAAAATTAAAAAATAGGTTCCTCAAGGAAAGCAAGAGTTTCGATGAAAAGCGCACATGTTCGGGTAAAGGTAAATTTAGTAGAGGTCTCGGGCAGGACGCTTGCATCTTGGCTACCCGTGATGGCCTATCAGTACTTAACAGAAGGATTAAGTGTATGTATTGAAAAAAGGAATTCAGAAAGAAAAAACTTGAGTATGAAAATCACTAATTTCAACGAATTTTGGATAACTCGCCTAGGTCAAGCATGTTTGGTAAAGATCGATCTCGGGCTACAATTAGTGGGACCAAGGGGGACTTTACCCTGGAGGAGGGAGACCTTGACCTTCTAAAAAATCTCAAATATAACGAAAAGCTGGCGAGGAAGGAATCACCTACCCCTCGTGAGGTGTTACTATCTCCTCTTAAGAAGCAATGGATGAAAGAAAGAGAAGAATCTAGTCGAAGCTCGGGATGTCTCCTAATCTGTCCATCATGAATAGCGAGGAAGAACTTCACACGCATCTTCGTAATTTGCCCATATTCAATAAGATTTTAGAAAAGGAAAGGCGATCCCGAAGGCGACTATGGGAAGAGGAGAAACATTTGGCGATTTTAAGCCTGGAGAATAGGCGCGAGAACCTGGGTGCTGATTCGGGTCTAGTGCGAGGTAATTCAGAGGTGGAAGATGATCAGTGAATAGTGAAGTTTAATGAGTCCGGTGGAAATGTTAAAGGAAATGGTGTATTGATATCGCCTAATTTAGAGGAATCTGGGCACCCAGAGCCGGAGGGTTTTAATGAGTTTTTAGCAATTGGAGATGTATTTGGAATCTCATACCAAGAGGATCTAGGAAAGACTAAAGAAATGTTCCTCGCAATGGAAGCTAGAAACGTAGAGGAGAAAAAAGAAAGAGCAAAGGAGGCTGAAATGGAAGCTGAAATATGAGATTAAAGGACCCTATCTTAAGAGGGTACTGATTTGAATTGTATTAGTGACTCATTGCTTATTGACTTCCGAAGTATCTAGGTAAGTTGATTTCGTTAGTTGTGGAGCATTGTAATTGTCTACTAGTGGAGTCCTCTTAGTCATGGTTCTTTTGGTTGTTTCTAATTAGTAGAGGTAGGACGGAAAAGGAGATGGTTAAAGGAAGTTGGGATTTTAGTTACTTAAATTGTCGAACCTATGAAGCTGGCTTCAATTTTGTTGGTCGGTGCTAAGGTAATATGTTAGAATGGTGTATAAGCGAGATCGCAGGAGTAAATATCTACTCTAGGTAATATTGACTAGGGGTGGCCAACCGGTTCGGTTCTCGGTTCATTTTTTTTCGGTTCTCGGTTCTCGGTTCCATGAACCGTAAGAACCGAACCGAACCGTACTACACAGTAGGACCGAACCGAACCGGACCGAACATAATCGGTTCGGTCCGGTTCGGTTCTAATGGGTAATTATTAATTATTAATTATAATTTATAAAAACTTTTAATTAAAGTTATAATATAAGTTACTTTCTTATTATAAGAATAGTATTAACTATTACTTATTAATATTATAAGTAATTTATATTATTAAGTATACGTATAATAGAAATATAAAAATATTATATATATATATATATATATATATATATATATTCAAAGTTCGGTTCTTCGGTTCCGGAACCGAACCGAGAACATTAGACCCGGAATCGAACCGAAAATTTTCGGTTCTTCATCAGTGGAACCGAACCGGACCAAAAATATTTTTTTACAGTTCGGTTCCGGTTCGGTTCTTCGGTTCTGGTTCGGTTCTGGCCACCCCTAATATTGACCCTAGGTGGGCCGAGAAAAGAGTTAGAATCTCAATAGCCTGAGAGATCATGGTCTTTCGCTAGTCAAGGCAATGTTGTCTGGAGGTTCTTTTTTATGTGATTAGTCAAGAAATATGGTGAAGTTGTTGCTAGAGAAATGTTGGGGTTTGGGGAGACTATATGAGGATGATGAATGATGCTGGTTGTAATATCTACAGTGCAGAGCATGCGGTTCAGCATGGTTGGGGCAGGCTTCTTTAAATGTAATGTAAGCCTCAACCATGGTGCGGTGCATGAAGAAAGGGTCTCGATTCCTGTTGTTTTTACTTGGCCTTCTTGGTGCAGGGTACGTAGGGGTGTTCATTAATCCGAAATAACCGAAATAACCGACCGAACCGAAGTCAGTCAGTTATTTCGGTTCGGTTTCAGTTATGGTTCGGCTCCAATTTCGGTTATCGGTTTCGGTTGCGGTTTTCACTGGAAAATTATTCGGTTAACCGAATAACTGAACAACCAGTTTCAGGTTAAAAAAATTCGGTTTTTCAAAATCGGTTTTCGCTTAATTTGGGTTAAAAAACTGAATAATCCAAACCCTTAGATTTTGAAATGGAAACGATAAATTAACTTTATTCACCCCTTTTTTACCTGGGAAATGTAAAAACTTAAAAATGGGCTGTCCTGTAATAAAAAGGAGGTGAATAGAATAACTAAAGGTAAGTAGGTAGTAAAAGTTAGGGTTTATTCATTTTAGCAAAAAGAGTAAAAGAGAGAGAGCTCACAGCTAGGGTTTCTTCTCTCATTTTCTGCCGTCTCTCACTCTCTCTCTCCGCGGCTCCGCCTCCGGCCACCTCTCCACTCCGGCCAGTCGGCCACCTCTCCAGCGATCAGGTATTCTCTCTCTCTCTTTGAATCTCTGATCCTCTCCCTTCTTTTCTTCTTTTTTTTTCTTTCTTTATATTTTTCATTTGAGATTTTGAGGGTTTTGATTTCTCTTCCCTCTTTCAGCAGATCCACACAAAGCTTCTGATTTCTCTCCTCTGTTTCAGAAGATCCCCATCTTCAACTCCCTTCTAAAGCAAACAGAAGAGGAATTTGGGTTTTTCAAATGTCTTTTGAAGATTCTCAAAAGAGGTGAGCATAGATTTTGTAGGTTGGAGTTGGATGAGATTTTGAAGGTTTTTATCGAAATGGGTTTGAGTTCTTGTAAGGAGGATTCGAGCCCTTGCCATGGAGTCTCGCCCCTCTTAAAGAAAGCTGGGTTTGAGGGATTAGGGTTTGTTGTATTTTTTTGGGGTTTCATTTGAGCATGATCTTTAGAAGTCTTTTTCTCTTCAACTTTTTTAATCAGTGATTTTTTTCCTCAAGGTTAACCGATCAAACACTACTTCTCATAATTCGGCTAAACCGAACTAACCGAACAACCGAAATTATATTTCGGTTTCGGTTCAGTTCGGTTACCATATAAATCGGTTGCGGTTTCGGTTAGCACTTTTAGATAACCGAAATATTTCGGTTCGGTTAATTTGGGTAATTTCGGTTCGGTTAAAACCGATTGAACAGCCCTAAGGGTACGCCCTGGTTTTTTTAGTTGATTCTATGTAATGCAGGCTGGGACTCCTGGTCCCCAATGCAATTTTCATAGTATCAATGAGATATGTCATCTTTCCAAAAAAAAAAAAATTGAATAAATCAACAAAAAAAACTACACAAATTGAAGAGTTAGTGCAATTATAAAAACATGGTAGTGCCAATATCAGCCGCCTAAAATTAAAGATTATCAAATGAACATAAATTGAATAAATCGACAAAAAAAAAATGTAGAATCAAAGTAGCTAAGATTGTTTGGGCTTTCTTAGTTTAAAGCCTTAGAAGCTGAATTGAGCACTAGAAAACTGCTACTTAAATAAACTCGGCCTGATCTTTGAGTAAAAATTAACTTTTAGTCTTAAACAGAAAAATTAAGAAAAAATATAATTTCCGAGTTCGTTAAGAAAAATTAAGAAAAAAGTCTTTCGCAAATTTAACAATTTCATTATCAATTACAGTTCGTTAATGAACACTCACTACCAATTGTGTAGAGACGACAATTGGTGATATAATATATCCAGTTTGCTTTCTTTTCATAAAATATATCAAAATATACAAAATAAAATTAGGAACCAAGAAACATTTGATGATTTGAAATGGAAGATAGGGATGGAAGAAATTATTTTGCCAAAATAAGAAAAATAAAAACCTGAAACCCCTCTGATGGGGGTAAAAATTGGCACCCAATCGGAGATCAAAATGTGGCATTCAAGGATTCAAAGGCACCAGGGGGAAAGGGTAACTTCACACCTCTTAAAGAAGCCCTAGCAACCCTAAAGCTACAGCCTTAAAGCTTAGCCGCAAAAGATAATCTTGGAAACTGAAATTCCAGGAAAGCCAACCAATCAAAAGAGTCCTAGAGAGACAACTTTCCTAATTGGCTTGGGACTTGCTCTATAAAAAGGGAACCAAGGCTAAAAGGTATGAATTCAATTCCATTCTCCTGCTGTCACTGCATTCATAGAGAGCTCACTTCGTATATGTTGCCCGTTCGTAGGCATCAAAGAGCCTACGAACGGCTTTTTGACATTTCTTCATGCTCGCAGGCTACAAATCTTTGTTCCAGGAGTCATCTCAGCGTCGCTCGCCACTCGAGAGCTTCAGTCTAGATTCCAGCGGCAACACCCTCTAATTTCATAGCTGTAAAATAACCGAGGAATGCTAGCGTCAAGCCGGTAAACGCCCGCTTGACCATAATCGAGTCCTTATTGGATACACCCTCTAATTTCATAGCTGTAAAATAATTGAGGAATACTAGTGTCAAGTGGGTAAACACCTGCTTGACCGTAATCGAGTCCTTATTACATACAGAGGCGCATTTTTTCAATTTAAAATCAGTTTTCTTTAACTTTAGTTAAATAAAAATTCCCAAAATAGTCAGCTCTTTCTTGGGAAAGTTAGCTTTAGTGAAGAGCAGTTGCAATTTTTTTCATTGCAACGCTTTTCATGGCGGGACCCACTGACATTCTCTCTCTCTCTCTCTCACTCTCTCTCTCTCTCTCTCATAGGGGTTTTCACGTGGAGACGACCAAGGTGGGATCCACTATCAATAACTAAATGTGGATCAACCAAGGTGGGATCCACTACCAATAACTAAGATTGCATCGACCAAGGTGGGGCACACTATCCATAACAAAGATATCTATGAACGTGGGTCCACCAGGTGAATAGTGGGGATTGACCAAAATAGTTTCATAATCACTTCTTGGCATCGGATATGGACACTCTAAGTCTACTTGTGATAGTCCATCAAATCAACTGTCTAGATCACATTGAATTATTGCAATTGAGTTCTCAATCTCGCCAGCCATCACAAATTCAGCTAATTGCCACTGGTCCCATCCTCATTTGACGATCACACTGATCGTACGCGTGGTAGATGTGATTGCTGATCAAGCCGTTGATCTGATGGGTCATTGCGGAAAGATCTAGTAACGGTCGTAACTACTCACGTATATGTGGTAGACGAGCATGGTGGGTCCATGTCTCATGCAAAAGAAGGGAGATTCCATTCGTAAGATTGAAGACTTCTATTTACACCCATTTTGGGCATAATCGGTCATGAAAGACCGAATTGCCAAGTGGCAACTCGTTTGGACCGAGTGAGTAAAGTTATATGTCACGCTGGCATTTGATGGGAATGTAGAGGAACATGTCGGTAGCGGAGCCTAAAATAATGGATAATTATTAGAAGTTTCACCCTACTTGTACTTTAAGCCCAATAGTTCAAACAGGGCCGAGTTACCAAATTACTATCCGGGTGGACTAAGTCAAAGATGTGGCACTACAGTTGCCAATCGTGGAAAGGTGGGGTAAAACGGAGCGGTTACCCGAATAAAGCTATATAAGGAGACTTCTGTCTCCAAGGAAGAGGTCCCATAACCAAATCCAAACATGTTTTAGCATTTTATCATTTACTTTTCCAGCACTCTACTTTTTGCTTTTCGTAGCTGTAGCTTATCTCCAGATTAAGAAAGCAATGACTTCATCTTCCCACGTGAGTTTTTCTCTTTAATTTGACTATACCTCGCGCTGGGGTTTCGTTTGCGTCGTTTTGTCATTTAGCCTAAATCGAATGGTCTATTGAACCTGAGTCGTAAGATGATTATAACTGTTATTTTAATATGGGAATCAGAGCACATTCATTCACATTGCCAACGAGTTAGGGGATCATTACACCCACAACCAAGACCAAAGTACTGTGCAAATTGGATATGGAAAAGGCACCCCTTGAATACACTCATGAAAGCAATCTCTGGCACTCACTCTTGCGGGCATAATAAGAGTATAGAGTTGAGTGGGATTGCTAGGACTATATCATGAGCCTGATGGGATTCGGTGCTAAGTGGTGATCTTGGATTTATAATTGCATATCCACTTCTTGGTTCCCTATCATGATCAATGGTTCACGGCAAGATGACCCTTTCTCTCCTAAAATGGGTGAACAGGATTCGGAGCTAAGTATTAACATCCATTAAAATCACATAACATAACAATCATCTATATAATCCTCAAGAAACTTTCAACTACATGTGTTGGCGACCAAATTTCTTACAGATTAAACAACCAAAGATCAACATCCTCCAAAATCCAATCAACTTATGAACTTCAAATTTTAGGAGAACTGTGGACGGCAAAAAAAATATGTAAGGAGTTTCTTTGGTTCTTTAGACAAGGATTGAATTACTTCACCATTAAAAAAAAAGGGATTGAATTACTTCAAATTTAATGGAAGGGCAGAGTCTAGTACTTCTTGGTATCCATTCACCCATTTCAAAGCAAACTTTCCGTTCAGAATACCATGGAACACAGAGATAGAAATTTCACATCCAACACATACTAATAAGGATTATTTATAGTCCTAGACCATAATGAAATCTATAAACACACACACACACACACACACACACACACGCCATGTGTGTGTAAACATTTGCCACCAAAATATGTGCTTTGAGGCAATGAAATCCATGGGTAACCAGTAAACTGTATTGTATAATTCATAATGGCTAGAGCATCCACCATCTTATTTGAGCATGGAACAAGCTTCACAAAGCCATCACTAACAGACTATTACATTCCGAGGAGGACATGCCTTGCCTTCTAAAAAAGACAATCCATATCTTCAAAATGCAAGATCATTCTATGAATCAGATATCAATGGATGCACTGAGCCAGGCTACCTTCTCTATGGTTTGCAGAAGGTTTAGAATCATCCAAAACTAATAAAAAATATCAAAGATTTTCTAGATGCACTGATCATCCAGTTTTTGAAAGCAAGCAGGCAATACAAGCACAACTTGGGGCACCCTGCGCGATACGTAACATATCACACTCAATACCTAAATTTGAAAACTACGATAATGGTTTTAGAATACCCAAAACACAATAGAGACTTGGTCATTCATCCGAGTCCATCAAAATTTTAAAGTTCCATTAGTAAATAGTAAAAGAACCTAAGAATCAAAGAGAAATTAAAACGAAAGAGATAAAGTCAATTACTAAATGCTAGTGTTGAAATAAATAAACATATTGTCTAAACGAATCTGAATTTTGGACACTCATTGAGATCTCGGGTTTCAATCCCTGTTTATCCCAGAAAGAAAGGTAAAAAATATGCACATAAAAATGTTGGAACCTAAAATTCAAGCTGCATGTATCATTCTACAATAACTTCCAATAATGATTCAATTGAACACTCACTCTAGAACAAAGTACAGTAATGAATCAATTTCACAGGAACAAAGTGGCATATGATACTTGGCAATAATTCATCAATTTCAGGTCACTCATCAAAAGCTCATGACAATTGGGGAACAAACTTAGAAGAGATAGGTTACACTTCAACAGCTTTTCTATTTCCTTCAAAGTTGAAAGAAATCCAAGTGGGTCATCACATATAGATGATCAAAGTTAGAAAATGGAGGTATGGTGCCATGAGACTTGAACCTGATCATTTGAGCCTTCAAGAGTTAGAAACCAAGTTGAACTCAAATATTTCGTTCTGAGATTCATCACAAAAAACACAATTCACCCCTTTTTTTTTACCGCAGCCACCTCCTTTCAAGAATGAACGAGCGATGTCTCTCTCTCTCTCTCTCTCTCTCTCTCTCTCTCTCTCTCTCTCTCTCTCTCTCTCTCCAACCAAAACCATAATCCTCTCTCTCCCTCTCTTTGAACTTGACGTGTGTTTGGTTGCACAAAAGCCAAGATCATTTCGAGGTTTTGCTTTGCATTTGGGTGCCACATCAACACAATCTCTTGTTTTGTTGCCAATGCAGCATCAAAATCCCTGGAGACTACCAGACAAGTTTCATAGGTAATTATTGCAAGCCTGGTGATGCGGCATCCACGCACCATCCTATAACTTCCAAGCCAAATTTCTCGAAAAAGTGGAATTTGGCCTGAAGAATGATGCTTTTTCTTTTTCTCCCTCTCTCTCTCTTCTCTCTCTCTCTCTCTCTCTCTCTCTCTCTCTCTCTCTCTATATATATATATATATATATATATATATATATATACACACACACACTAGTAAAAAACCCCGTGCGATGCACGGGCCAACAAAGAACTGTACGGACCACGTCATAGGTTGATCCAAACCGTCCATGTGATGGAACACAACATAAATAGGTTGTGCCCCAAAAATCATTTCTATAGGCTGATCCTAGCCCTCCAATCTATAGAGGTTTCCATAATTCCTCTTAAATTGGATGGTTAAGATCACTCTATAGATTTTTTATTAAAAAACCATAAAGGAGGGGGGTAAGATTGAAATTATATGGCTTTAATGAGTGCCTTTGTTAAAAAGCATAAAGGTGGGGGTAGGATTGAAAATATGTGAGTTGAATGGGTGCATTTGTTAAAAAAAGTCAAAAAAACTGATGTGTAATTCTCATAGAATTTTCGAAAAATTCAAAAAATTCTCTTCTTTTCTCTTCTGCTATATAGTATACTAGCAAAAAACCCCGTGCGATGCACGGGCCGACAAAGAATTCTATAGACCACATCATAGGTTGATCTTAACCGTCCATGTGATGGAACACAACATAAATAGGTTGTGCCCCAAAAATCATTTCCATAGGCTGATCCTAGCCCTCCAATCTATAGAGGTTTCCATAATTCCTCTTCAATCGGATGGTTAAGATCACCCTATAGATTTTTTATTAGAAGCATAAAGGAGGGGGTAAGAATATAGTAGAAGAGAAAAGAAGAGAATTTTTTGAAAATCTATAGCCTTTATGCTTTTTTAATAAAAAAATCTATAGGGTGATCTTAACCATCCGATTGAAGAGGAATTATGGAAACCTCTATAGATTGGAGGGCTCGGATCAGCCTATGGAAATGATTTTTGGGGCGCAACCTATTTATGTTGCGTTCCATCACATGGACGGTTTAGATCAACCTATGATGTGGTATATACAATTCTTTGTCGGCCCGTGCATCGCACGAGGTTTTTTGCTAGTGTGTATATATATTGGTAATGACACACCCCTCCCACAAGGAGGTTGGCAACCAAATAATACCCATCACTACTCTACGAGGTAAATTCTAGGTAAATCAAATGCTTGCCTCCTCCCAATTGACTACTTATACCACTAATCTACAAGGTAACCTACATGAAGCCTAACAGAGAAGTCGAATTCGTGCTTTTCACCTCTAGCCGTGGAGAAATCGAGCAAAAACACATTACAAACCGAATAGAGGATTCAAGACACAACAAAATATCAAATCCGCACCAAAACAAGGCACAAAACCCTTAAAAACCAGAATCAAAAGATCTGAAACCAAAGATAAAGATAGAAAGAAAAGCTACCTGTCCCTTGACCTTAAGATTGATATGAGCCGATTGATCCATCGGCTTCTTGTCCTCTTCCTGAGTAGCAGCAGCAGCAGAAGCAGCAGCACCAGCTCCCGACATTTTTCAGATCTCCGTTCAGAAATCGCTCTGTTTCTTATTAGGGTTTTTAGGGTTCAACAAAACGCCAACACAAGAGGCGCGGAAACGAGAAAGTTGAAGGACTTAAAATTAAATATCTCTTTTAAAAGGATGACTTTCCAAAATTCTAATTGATAGAATTTTGGAATCCGCGAAACAAAAAGCCGGTCTCAATCTCTCCGATTCGCAACTAAAGGCGTGGTGGGAATGGACGGCTGGGATTGATTTTGTGGGTTTCTTTCTTTTTATGGAATTGGACATGTACGTTGGAGGCTTGCTTTGTTCTATTCTCTCTAAGTTCTAACGTGAAAAAGGAGTTGTCGTCTTTACCATATTAGGCTGGATTATTCTCACTTATCTTCATGTTTGGGAGATATTTGTGGCTGGGATTTTACATGTTGTGTATTTTTGTATATAATGTTGTGGGGCCTACTCAACTCAACAAAGCCTTTGTCCCAAGCTAGTTGGGGTCGGCTAAACTAATCCTTTAGAAAAATAATTCATGAATAAGGTAAGAGGGATCTACCCGGCTCTAATTCTGGTTCTAGTTGGGCTCTTCTACGTGGATCATTTTCTTCCATTCTATCCTATCCAAGGTTAAGTTTTCTGTTATGTTCTTAGCTATCAAGTATTTCAACACTGTTTCTTCCCATGTTATTTTCGGTTATGTTCACTGTTCCTACCAGTGAAAATTTGTTGTGGGCCCGACATATCGAACGGTATGGATCATCCTATGGAGACGATTTATGGGTACAGTCTATTTACATTGTGGGCCAACAAAGGAACGGTTTGGATCAACCTAAGAATTGGGATCCTCTGTACATTTTGAAAAAATACTGGACTTCACATGCACACAATATATATTTTTCCAATGGGCGAGCTTAACCGTCCATAAATTGGCTTACTTTTCCTTTTTTTTACAATTTCATTCCCATCAATTGATCTAATCATCGGATCAACTTATTGATCTTCAACTATATTTTTTCAATCACAGGCTCTGTTTGGATTGAAGGGAAAAAAATTCTGATGCAAAAAATTTTCTTGGATTTTTTTCTTTTAATCGGGAGATAACATGATTAGGAATTTGCTACGGACCATCGCATAAAAGCATTTTGTGGCTGGCTGTTGCATGAGAGAGCAGCCACACAGGCTCGCTTTTCTGCAAATTTTGTCTTATACATTTAATTCATCTGAGCTGGCTGCTCTCACATGCAATAGCCAGCCGTGAAATGCCTTTGTGCGATGGTCACTAGCAAATTCCAATAAAAATTGCATAGGGTTGGTTCAGGTTATCTTTTTCCTGTTTAAAAAAATAGGAAATTTTAGAAATATTTTTCCTTTCTAAACTTTTCTAGAAAATTCCTAGAAACTGACCTTATGCTCTGTTTGGTTGCTTGTAGATGGCTGGGAGAATAGGAGAAAAATAAGTCAAAGAGAGAAAAGAATTAGATTTGGAAAAGAATTTTTCGAAGAAGTTTGGAAAAGAAAAAAATTTCTAGAATATATTTTCTTCCAATTTATTTAAGCTAGTGATGTTAGTACCACCATGTTTTGATAATAAGACGAACTCACATTGTCGTTTGTTATTTAACTAGTTGTCAAAGGCATTTACACTTCTCAAAAAGCTCTCAAGAGCCCATTAAAAAAGAAAAGACAAGGTAAGATTGTCTCATTATCAAAACATGGTAGTGCCAATATTAGTAGCCTTTATTTATTATACATGAAAAAAAGCAATTTGAACCTCCAAGTTTTATTTTACTCATAATAATGGTTTTCTAAATAAATCATGATGATATCACTTCCTTCTAAATAGTTAAGGCCATGTCTAGAACCTATGAATTTATTTTCCATGGAATATTATTTTACTCAATGGTGAGCGAGGGCGAGAGAGCAAGAGATTTGGAACTCAGTGAGGAGAGGTTAAGAAAAGACTGAAAAGTTAGGCTAAAAAAATAGAGAAATTATATAGTGTAAGGGCTTACAACAATAAGGCCTTTGTACGGTGGAAGTACCATCCTTGATATCTGATCCAACAGCAGCTCCTCAAAAATCAAGGGTGATACCCCTACCATATTGTTTTAAGCCCTTACACCATATAAAAACTCCAAAATAAAAATAAAAACAAAGCTCCACTAAAAATAGGATTTATTTTTCTTTCCTTCTACCACACTAGCTATCCCTCTCTCACCCCTTGATATACTAATATTCCATGGAAAAGGAATCCATGGTTGCCAAACATTGGCAAGACAAAAAAATCTTTTGGGCAACCATGAAAAAAATATTCCATAGAATATTTGTTGGCCCAAATGAGAGAGATAGGAGGAGGAGGAAGAGACTTGAGCAGGTGGGAGTGGAAAGAGCATGGGAAATTCATAAAAATGGTGCAAATACACTACTTAGGCCCTACTCGTTTGAGATTGTGACAACCGATTGTGAGCTTGCCAGCTGATTATTGGACTCAAAATAAATGTAATTTTGACTCCAATAATCGGTTGAGGGGCTCACAATCGGTGGTCACAATCTCAAACGAACAGGGCCTAAAATTGGGTTTTTTCTTCCTTTTCATTCTCCCCTAATCGGCTGTGTTTTCCTTTTTAATTGTCTGTTGAGAGCTTTTTGGGAATTGCAGTAATAAAAGACAAGATGAGTTTGTTGCATTATCAAAATATTGTAGTATGGAAAACACCTCAGGTAAAGATTGAAGTTCTAGACTACTAAGAATTTGAGCTCGAATGGACTCATAGTCGGACTTTAGACCGAATACAAATTAAGTGACACTAAAATTATCTCTGATGATACATCATCATTATATTACGAAAGCGAAATTTTATTAGCACTACCAGATTTTGATGATGGCACTCCTCACTTTATTAAAAAGTCCATAGGATGATCCAAACCGTCCATTAGATGGGCCACAGCCTAATAAGATTGTGACCCAAAAATCGTTTCCATAGGTTGATCCTAACCCTCCAATCTATAGAGGGACTGGATATTAGAGGGTTGATCCTAACCCTCTATAGATCGGAGGGTTAGGACCAACCTATGGAAAAGATTTTTGGGGCACAACCTATTTAGGCTGTGGCCCATCTAATGGACGGTTTGGATCATCCTGTGGTGCGGGCCATACTGTACTTTTTAATAAAGTGAGGAGTGTGATCATCAAAATATGGTAGTGCTGATAACATTTCCCATTACGAAATAGGTTGATAAATATTTAACTATTCACAAATAAAATAAAATAAACCTCCACAGTTTTTATCACCCTGCTGTAGGCATATTACAGCAAATGCTAATAGATTATAGTGTTCTTTCACTTATGATTCCAAATGCATCTGGCTGTGTTAAGAAATACCAAATTGCTACTAATATTATTTTCAAGCTATTTCATAGCCAATTGGGCTTATTTTCTGTAAGATATTTCACCCTTCCTTCAGAAGTGGAAACCAAACTATAAGGAACCTGAATGTTGAGATAATCTGGAGAAGTAGCATTTCTTTATCTCCATTATGACTAACAAACCCACTAAAAAACACTTGAGATGTAGCTCTAACAGTGGCGAAAAACAAAACCCATCACAATAACAACCAACCTTTCATGGTGAAGAAGAAGAACCAAAGAATTGCCCACACAAAGAGCATAACATTTGAATCGGCACACACCAGCACAGAGAACTGCCCACATACAGCAACGTAGGCACAACCGCATAACAACATATTTAAACAACAATGACAGAAACATTTCCAATGAAAATAGATTTGCAATTGCAAAAGGGAGATTTGTGATTGCAAAAATGTTATGTGATAGCAAAACATTTACGCAAGCAACACTGTCATGACAACCCTAACATGTCACAACAACATCCTTTCTTGTCTATCTTGATTGAAAGATTGTTATACTTCGAACCTCACACAACCCCTCTCTTGGTGTACTCCAAGATCAAAAAGGGGAAAAATGATAGAGAGAAGGGAAACAAAGAAGATACAAAGAACAGAGAACGAAGAGAAAAGATAAAACCCCAGAATGTATGCTCCGATACGATGTTGATGTAAATGGTCTTATCATAGAGAATCAAAGACAGAGAGAACAAGAGAAATGGTAAGAGAAGATTCTCTCTCTCTCTCTCTCTCTCTCTCTCTCTCTCACCATCTATCTATAAACACACAACACATGTGCGTGTGTCTACAATACATGTTGATTTGACTAAATTACCCCTACACAGCTTATTATATTTTAACAAAAACTATTCTGAATTTCAGCTAAAATTGGCATAAGAATGAACAAGTTCGCCTTACAGAGAACCCCAACCTGCAATTTATAAGGTAAGATTTTCAAACCAAAAAGGGAAAGACAAAAGCAACATACCTCTTCCATAAAGCAGACCTACAATATTTTATTGAATCTGCTTATTCATATCAGAGGATTTTGCACATACAATCACAAAAAAAAAAAAAAAAAAAAATCGTTATAGCAGGTAAAACCAGAACAGATTGGCATAAATTTCAAGCACCCATACATACTACAGGATTGAGATCACTTTTGAGTAATATAATCTTTGAAAAAATTATCAAAAGTTCCATTTGGGGGATAGCTGAACCACATTTTGCCGGGGTCTTGGCAGTTGCTCTGAGTTATTTCGCTTCTTCATGATTGAGGAAACAGTGGGACTAAAGTAATCATGGCCCTTAGTCCTCTGGGACATAGCTCCCTGTGAATACATTTTCCTTTCCTGGATTAGGCTTCTCTGCTGTTCTAAAGAGCCCCTAGAAGTTGCTGAATTTCTCTGAGTGGCACCCCATACTCTGTAACTAACACAACTGTGGCTCCTCCCGACTTGTTGGAACTTGTTCTCTCTAGGACTAGTATAGTTTCTACTCTCCATTGTTTCGGCCGAGTACATAGTCTCCCCCTCGCTGCTATAACCAGCGTGAAATCCATCATCCCCATTCTGAAACTCCGAAGCCTCTAATGGAGATGAACTGGACTGGACCTCACTGCAATTCCCAGTAGCAAAGCCACTAGGGGCAATATCAGAATCCCCATTGAGATTGGCGGGTCCCGCTTCATAAAATGTGTCTTCTCTTGATAGGATATGTAATTTAGAATTCTCAACGACATTCTCATCCGAGTGCGGGAGCAACTGCTTGATGGGCAATGGAAGGACTATAGATTTGGGGATCCTAGGAGGAAAATTAATATCCAAAAGCTGTGTTTGGGTGGTTTGGGTGTTTTCCTTCTTACGAATGGGTCCCGCGGTCAACGTCCGAGACTCATAGATCTCCGGAGTTGGAATTCCCTGTTCATGTGTAGAAGCATGCAAATTGGAAAATGGAGTCTCCTCTTCGCATACATTCTCCGTAGGCCTTGACATTATTTGTGATGATGACGATTCCCCGTCAATCTCCCCCTCTGTTGACTTGAAAACCCGACGCATGGTGAAGGAAACACAGGAATGGTCACTCTTTTGTCCCGAGGACATTAGTCGAATCAGTGGTAGTTTGGGTTTGTTAAGCTCATCCAAATTGCCTTCCCAGTGCTGGTTTAACCAATCACAAATGATGGGTATGGGGATGCCAAATTGCATGGGAAGATCCTTTTTCCATGATGATGAGGATGATGATGAGGTGGATGATGACTTGGCGGTTGGTGATGTGGCGAGCTTCATAGGATCACATACCATGAAGGCAAGATTACCTTGAACGTCAAAACCAGCAGATCCAGGGCTCCAGGTGATTCCATCTGTTGATAGTTTAATGAGATTATCTGTCGCTATCACCACTTTACCCTCACCAATTGTCAGCTCCTTTTTCTCGGCGTGGCCTAAAAGATAAACAACACTGCCTAGATCCAGACTTGGTTTGTAGGAGGTCTTCAAGTAATGAGGGTGCGGAACCTGGGCAGTTAAGTCGCCGTCCATGGGATCAAACCCCACTATTGTAAGATCAAGAACAGAACTGGTAATGAAAAACCTGTAACCAGATAAACAAATGAGGAAAAATGCCACGATATACCTAATTTCTATGGAAATGACTAGATCAGATCCCAACCTTACAAAGGAAAAAAATCTGGAAAGCATTAAAATAGTTCCTACTTTCTACTGTGTCTTATTTTTCATTTTTCAGTTTCCAAATAAGAGTAGATATCGTTCAAAATTGAGAAGATTATACTTTCTATTTGTCATTATTGTTTTAATCTAATGAGACTAGAACTTACAAAATGCAACTCATAAAAATAATCTTAAGGGGGAGAAGGGAAATAAGAAGGTTGTGTCTATGAAAAGACTATATACTCATGCACACAGTATAGTTTTGTCTTTAATCTCAATTCCTAACAATTGTGAAAAGTGTCATAATCTATGTCAGGTTAGCAAAGGGTATTTGCCCTTTATAGGAAAATGGGATGATTTTGGTCCTAGAATGGTCTAGTACTCTAGTGGTTTCCTAGGGGAGAAAGGGCAGTATGTCATGCGGATTTTAACTGTTGTCTAGGGCCAAGAAGGTTTAGAATGTACTTTGCACACTTCTTTGGGGTGATTGGGTATTCTTCTCCAAATCTGTTATAGCACGCTCAAATTGCAGGTCCTACACTATTTGAGGTCATAATCAAGCTTAAGTATCAAAATTGGGTGTGGTTAGATGCAAAGGACATAGTTTTCATTTCTGAATTTCTGAACAGCAATTTTTCTTCCATGGTAATGACATTTGGTTCATTTTGGGAAGTTAATGGAGCTGATCTAAGAGTGGCCAACTGGGTATGAAGGCTTGTCTAAGGTTCTTATTAGTGATAGTATCTGGTCATATGGACAACCTTAAATTCAAGTCTGGGAGCTTAGGCCTATTTTACAGGGATATGAAACAGGAATGGGTATAAATCCTAAAGTTTGCGTCATCATATAGGCTCTGGAGGGCTTGCATGGTCTCTTGATAAGGGTGTGTACAGGCCAGATCCACAAGCTGATCAGACCCAAAATTTACTTCTGTAATTAGGTCAAGCCAGATTTAGGGTTCGGCCCAATGACACCCTCAACTCTCAGGAATGTGCGATGGTCCAAACACAACTTTCTAAAATTGGTTTCATGAAATTCATCTGATGCATAAGAAGAAAAGAGGTTAGCATCAACCGGAAGAAGAGGACAAAACCCTTGGCAAGTTGCTTGCACCACTCTGATCTAGTAAATCTGGTTGGTCTTGGGAAAAATGGGTAGTCTACAACATGATTTAGTTTTGACATTTGCCCATGGAAGGCATTTGAGCATTGCTGGGCCTTACTAATAGAGTCTTGTTTGTGTTGAGACGGTGAAGTTACTATCGTTTTTTGGGACATTTTCCCTCTTTCGTTCTCAGTGCGCTCAGGAAAAAAAGACAAAATTACTGATTGGGAGAAGATGTTTATAAAGTATAGAATTTCCAATATGTAATTTTGATATGTATCCTAGTGGGTCACCCGATACAAATTTATCAGATTATACATTGTGTTCTCTTGAATTAATAGTAAACGCATTAGATGATACTTTGTTATTCACATTGTCCAACTAAAATATGAGATGTATCGAACGACACATTTCAAAATCGGCTGATAGTATAATAGTCCATGATATACAAACTCAGGCAGGACAGCTTAGTCAACAAATTGGATAACTCTATAGGTCAACTAGGTGTGTCAATTATTGTATATTTTGGGATTTGCTAGCCTCCTTCGCAAAAGCATCTTCGTGCTCCGTCCTTTGCAATTGATGACAGCCATGTCAGATGAATTAAATTAATAAAGCAAAAGTCAACATATGTGGTTGTCATCACTCGCAAAGGACGGAGAGTGAAGGTGGCTAGCAAATTCATTGTATTTTAGTTTTTTTTTTTTCAATTATTGTATTTTAGTTATATTTTATGATTAGAAGTGCTTCAAAAATTTATGAAGGAAAAAATTGACAATGAGCTATGTTTCAAGGGTCTAACATTTTAGATTTTATAGTTTTAGAAATTTAATGATAATTCATAAAATTATTATTAAAAAATGATAATTCATAAAATCAAAAAACTTATTGGGTATGAATTAAGAAAACATGAAATGGAGATAAGGTTCAAAAGAAGAAAAAGAAATGGAATATGATCTTTAACAAAGAGAATCTAAAACTAATATTAAAGGACTTATTTGACTCCTTTGTCCTTGCTGAATCAGACGAGTCTCAAGTCAACTTGGCAAGCCAGTACATTAATATTACTAAATCTCAAGTAAACTTCCATCAAAATTAAGCTTAGAAAAACTCCCATGAGGCAATTTCTATATCACTCCAGCTTGTCTAGCCTCACTCCTCACAATATGAAACCAATTTCATAATCTTCTTCCAAATGGGCCCCCGACAAATTATCTACCATATTGTTTTTTCCAAATGGGCCCCCGACAAATTTCCTAAAGGATTCATTAGCCGACCCCAACTAGTTTGAGACAAATGCTTAGTTGAGTTGAGTTTTGTTTTTTGCTTTACATTAGCAACGAAATCCCCGACCCCAACTAGTTTGGGACAAAGGCTTAGTTGAGTTGAGCTGAGTATTAGCAACGGAATCCAATTTTCTGCTCCTTCCAAATAGACCACAGAGCAGCGATAACATTAGGTGCCATACAAACAAACCTCTAGGAGGAAAAGAAACCCTAGATCAACCCTCCAAATATGGGAATTGGCGGGAATGATAGACCATTCCAAACCAAAAGAGCATAATCTGGTCCCACCATAACAACACTTACATCAAAAACATCAAAAACAAACTACCTAATTAACATATGCAAACAATTGAACTCCTACCAAAGTTCCCTCCTAGAACCTAATCCTAATGCCTACACATGCCTTGAATACAATCCCCTTTGAAAAAGCTACTTTTTGCCCCACAAATAACTTACCCCAAATGAACCCTAGAGTTCTAGAAATTTCTGCTGCTCCCCACCAAAAAACCTGGTCCTATAATTTCTTCTAGTGATGTCCTTCTATTGGCCACGGCCTCCTCACAAATTCTTTAAGCCCATTACCAATTGGTTCATCAGTATAGGTTGTGAATTCCTAGACCATCACATTTTATGGGCTTGCAATAGTCCAAACCTCCTCCCACCGGACAAAACAAAACTTGAAATGACTTGCACCCCTTTCCATGGAAAATCCATTTGCAACTGATCAATACAATCAATCAGATCCATAGAGCAAGATAAGTTGGCAATAGAAGATTTAATCAAGGCTATCCTCCTTCGAAAACAAAGTTTTTTTAATGGCATTTAATCATGGCTAGATGAATAAAAAGCATGTTTCCTATTCATCTAGCCAATTTCCTTTCAAAAGGTTCAACTACCAGACCCAAGAAAGCTTGAGGTTTCCTCATACACAATGGGAGGCCCAAATAAGAATAAAGTAAGGTCACCTTCTAACAACACAATAACTTTGCAATCTCCAAAACAACAAAGACCTCCACATTAATCGCCATCACATTTAGGAAAAACTATACCTCTGACTCGCTCCAAACAAGATTATCTCAACCATGTATTGGATGTCTCAATCAACTAAGAGTCCCCAGCCCCCCTAATTTAAACCAAACATATGAGAACACTAATCTGCTTGGATGACATATGCCCCTGCAACCAAACTAAACAGGAAAAAGAAAGAAATGCCAAGATGTTGTCAGACCCATGGACTAAACATAAATCCTTCCGGTGAACCATTCACCTCCACAAACTAGCTAACCGATGGCATTCATCAATGGATACCCCATCGTGCTTCTCTTCTCTCCAAAAACCAGTTTCTTAAGGACCCAAAACAAAAATGCTCATACAGCCCTTTCCTGCACTTCTTCTAACTCTAGATCTACAACACCTTAAACACTGGCCTCGCTAATGATTTCATGGGCTTCCACATCCCAAGAAAGATCTAGCAAAACTCCTTATAAATCCAATTTGGGTGGACGAGAATAGCAAGTTTATCACCCCCTAATCTTAATGGAAAGAATTTACTTTACAATTTGTCTCACGAGGCGCATATATTGGAACTCATTGATATCATTTCCAATAAGAAACTCCGGTGTATAAGATCCAGCCAGATGCTGATCTGTCATACTTGTCTCATTGTCTAAAACATTTACTAAATTCAGGACACATTTCGTTTAAGAAAAAATACAACTGCAATAAATTCTTCACTGCCACAGTTAACATAACATAAAATATAAGGAACAAATTAAGTTCTTACGGAACCCAGCTTGCCACTTACACTCTTCCTGCATAACCAAAACAAAATGCTAAATTCCCATCGTAATTACTCCAGGGTCTTAAATTTCTCCGAAATTTTCCCGAAACGACTAAAATGTTTCCGTTTTCATCCCCACCGAAATGAAATCTCAATGAATTCCTTTCATGTCCTTATTTCCGTCGAAATATTCGAAAATTTGACCTAAATAGTCGGAACAACAAAAAATAGAAAGACTTTATGATTTGCATTTCATTTCATTTCATTAGCGTAGAAAATGATATTTGGTAGGCAACATCATCAAACTGAACAACAAAGTAACCGCGGGATTTCAGATTGGCAAGGGACCCATAATACCTCGTACCACTATGTAGTATCGAGATAGAGTCGAGGTTTTAAATTTCGACTGAAATCCAAAATTTCAGACCAAAATTTCGGATTTCGGTCAATACCGAAATCGACCGAAATCCAAAAACGATATTACCCGAAACGTTACATTATTTTGATTGAAATTTCGTTCGGTCCGAAATTTAAGGGGATTTCACCAAATATCTGGAATTTATTCATTATTTAATATTTTCCCGAAATTTCAGCCGAAATTACTGAAATTTCGCACGATGTAAAATAATACTTTATTTGATTTCGTTGGATTTCGCCCGGACCGAAACGCATTCCGAAACCAAAATTTAAAACCTTGGATAGAGTTAAGATCCTTGGAAGGGATACTGGTCATTGTACTTAATTACATAGTACTTCTTTATTGCATTTACTGTTCAAGACATGTACGACAATGCATGTCCTTAGGTGTTCGATGAGATTAAGCCATTATAGATGTCTTTCTTGCTTATATAATGGTTTGTAAGCATGTATTTGTGCTTCTACTATTTCCCAAGGTTTCATCTTAAAATTTCATCATTTGCATATGTTTTCATACGTTTTCATGATTTTACAAGATTTCTACCGAAATTTTCACCGACAAGATTCCGTTTCCTCAATCCAAATCCCCCAGACCTTGAATTACTTATTCTATCAGATCTAACATTTAAGCAAACAGAAACTAACACCACCATCTCAACTAGCTCAGCTGATAAAATGAAGTTAAAAAAAAAAAAAACAAATAAATTTAGACAAATTCAAACCATATTGCACCCAAAGAAAAAGTACATTAGGGTTCTTACACCGACCTGTGAGGGACGAGTCTCGCCGCGATTCGATCCTGCAATTTGATTTCTGCATCCTCAGCCGCGGCCACAGAGGGGAGATTGATGTGGGTTGTGAGCAATAGGTTTTTGTGGATCAAAAAACCGGTCCCAATACCGACATTCGCCATCGCCGGACCTTTGCCGGAGAAAATGGCGCCTTTCATTTTCTCCGACCTCCCTCCGCCGGAGCAAAAACACCAATTTTTCCCTGAAACCCTCATTTTTCTTTCTTTTTCTCAAGATAGATCTTCAATTCAGACTGTTTCTAAACTCGACCGTTGAGTTCTGGTTTTTTGTTCTTTTTTGTTTTTGTCCTCTGGAAAACATGTGTAAGGTGTTGTTTTGGGTCTGAAGAGAACACAGAGGTGTACGAGATGCTCATGAAATGATTAAGAGATCATTTACTCTGCATTTATTCAAGAAAGAAATTGAGAGAGAGTGATGAGCTGGATTTGGTACTGAAAATGGAGACAAAAGAGGGAGAGATCAGAGAATATAGAAAGGGATTTAAGGGCTACAACATATCCTAGTTTTTAGGACCACCTGTCCTGCATAAATGTAGGTCCTTCCACTCCCTTTTTAGGTTTGTCTTAACACTAATCTGCACTACCAATTTTTTTTTATAATGGCACTACTCAACAAGGATGAAAGTCTTATCTGCACTGCCATATTTTGATAATGACACTACTCAGCAAGCATGATTGAGAGAGCCATTCCTTATCGGGCAGAAGGATGGACTCAGAGAGTATTGGATTTGCGTGGAACTTACCTCGAAGAATAGTGGCAGTGTTTGGTTGTCAACCTTGTAGAGTAGTTGTAAGAGGTGTTATTACTTATATAGAGAGATAAGAGAGAGAAAGAACGAAAGAAAGAAGGGATTTGCTAGCGTCCATCGCAGAAGGCTTTTTGCGGATGGTCTGTTGCATCTGACAGCAACCACAGAGGCTCACTTTTCAGTAGATTTTGTCTTCATTCACTCTATGGCTGCTGTCAGATGCAACAGATGATCCGCGAAAAGCCTTCTGTGATGGACGCTAGAAAATCCCAGGAAAAAGCATCGAACGCTAGAAATCCAAGTAAAATTCTACCTTTTTATTGTGGTTTTGGCTTGGATATTATAGGAGGAGATAAGGGGTGACATATCAATAGACAGATATGTTAGTGATTTTGCATTTTCAAAATCATGTATGTTACATGTTTTAGTGTTTTGGAAAATGTTTTATCAAAAGCGTTTGGGAAAAAGAAAATGTTTTCTTGAAAATATTTGCTTTTACAAAAGGATGTAGAAGTGTAGTTGAAAAGATAGTCCCACATCGGATGAGAGAAAAGAAAGAAAAGGGCTTATAAAGCACTACCTTTTCTAACTCTTGTTGATTGCACATTGGGTTGAACCCATGGTTGGACCCACGGGACGGTGCAAGGCACCGTTCGCACACGCGCGCGCGCCCGGCGCTTTTTTAGGCGGTTATGTGCCAAGGGGGTGCGATCCACACCATAGATGGTTGATCTAACGATGACTGGGTTGGAGAGAGGTTTTACTCAAGCCAACAGTCACATCTAGGATCGATCAGGACCGTTCAATATCAATGGGTGCGATCTAACGGTCAGATTTCAAACATTCTGGAAAGGTGCCCTGTAGAGGTGTTTTTCACACTGAAAAGACACCAGATGGTCTATAAAAATGTGCAAACTTCAGTCATTTCATATAGAAATCGAATTGGCAATTCTGACAGACTTTACACTCTCTTCTACACTCCTACAAAAATCCCCAAGTATTTCTACATACTGTTTTTCTTTTGTTTACTGTTCTAGATACTGTTTTTCTGCAGAAACAGAATCTAGAGATTCTCTAAGGCTTGAAATTTCGGAAGGGCATTTCGGGTTTGATTCCGCTAGTGCTACGCGTCATCAAACATTAGTAGGGCTTCCCTACTAGGCTTCATTGTATCTTGGAGGCAATTCGCGGATCCCCTTTGCACACTACTAGTGGGGGCGAATCTTGTCTTAAGGAAAGTGATATCACGCCTTGAAGCAACAAGTTTCTGTTTTCTATCATCAACAGTACCCTCTACAAATTTTCCAACAATATAGACATGGAGTGATTAAACCAAGAGACATATCCAAGAGTTTCCAAAGATTTCAATGCTATATTGACAACCAAACAAGGAGTTTTGCTGACATGGCATCCAAATGCCAAGCAAAACCCCTATGCCATCCCTGTTTATGTGCAACCAAATAGGGTCCATTCAATTGGTCTCCACAGAAAGGAAATACTAAAGACTTCATTTCTTTCCCAGTAACCTTCATCATACCTTTACTTTTTTGTGCAATCCCGACATTTTTACATGCTACATTCATAACGACCTTGTCATTTTCATGATCTTGATGTATAAGAACCGAAATTTCATTGTAATAAAAGAGATTTTACATGGTGTGTGTGCCTGAAGTCCACTCTTTTTTCAAAAGGTACTGTGGGGCCAAATGCATAGGATGATCCAAACCGTTCATTTGTTGGACCACAACATAAATTGGTTGTAACCTATAAATCATCTCCATTGGATGATCCTGACCCTCCGATTTATAGATGTTTCTATAATGTGCAATCCCTCTACAGATCGGTGGGTTAGGATCATCCTATAGAGATGTTTTTCAGCTTACAACCAATTTACATCGTGGCCCAACAAATGAACGGTTTGGATCCTGCTACGAAGTTGGCGTAGAGTACTTTTAAAAAAATACTGGACTTCAACCGCATACACCATATAAAATCTCCAAATAAAATGACTACATATGGGATTTTTTATATGGTTTGTGGCCATATAGACCAATATTTCTCAAAAAGTAATGTACGGCCCACTTCATAGGATGATCCGCCGTTCATGTATGAGGCCACAAAATAAATAGGTTGTGCCCCAAAAATAATTTTCATAGGATAAACCTACCCGTACGATCTATAAAGGGACTGCATGCAAACTATGGAAACCTCTATAGATCGGAGGGTTTGGATCATCCTATGAAGTGGGCTGTACAGTACTTTTTGAAATTTACTGGACTATACTGCCACACACCATATAAAATCTCCTGGATATAGAGATGGAATTGCCTTAAATAATAAGCTTCCTAGAATTTCATGCTTAAAACATGGTTAGCAATGATGCATAGAATGTCAAAGATTTAGATATCTCAGTAAACATTCAACCACTACTAGCCCACACGTTCAAATATGTATTGAAGTCTCCATTTAAGGCATACAATACTATAATCTTCTTGAAAAATGTTGAAAAGAACGTGGGTGTAACTCTCTTTCCTAACAATCACTCTTTGGGCTCCACACATATGCCATGAAGATGTAATTGGGTCCACCAATTTGACCGAGGACACAAGTCACAGCGCAATTTTATTGGCCTCATCTTGATCGGACGATCCTAGCCCTTTGATCCATGATTCCACATTTAGGATTCCTCTCAGAAAAGATAAACCATTGATTTTTATAGGCCTTTATCTTATAGATAGGGTATCCATTTCGCAAGCGACTAGGATCATGTGGATTGCCTCATGATGGTTTACAAGATCAACGGTCTTAATTTCACATACGTGTCACGACGCGGGACCCGAAGATTGATCTTAGGATTGATCCAGATGATATCTTCCAGCTAGTGGGATTCGATATTATAGCAGAGACTTTTACTTTATAGAACGTTTTCCATACGCTTCTCTCCATAACTGGAGCATGAGAGACGAGTAGTTTGTGCAAAAATTGCATATAAATGTAATCACATGGATGACAACCCACTTTTGGTAGGACATTGCTTGCACAGATGAGTTGTAAAGCAAAAGAAAAGGCATTTCTTAGTTCAAAGTTCAAACAAGACTAGCAAAAGAAAAGGCACACGACCATGCACGCTAGAGAGAGAGAGAGAGAGAGAGAGAGAGAGAGAGAGATTGATTGTGATTTTATATGGGGGTTGAGGATCTAAGTTATCTAACCCTATACTCCAAACCTAGGAAATCAATTTTAACAAAAGAGGTTATTACTTATTAGGGGACTAAGGAGAAAAGCTAAACCATTGAGTTTTGTGGGTTTGTTGCTAAAGATGGGGCATTGAGTTGGGGTTTGACCAAGAATGTGAGATACAGTGGTTTAGACGCCTCATCTACAAGATATTTCATAGATAAAGGAAACTTTACATTAAGAATATCTTAATTATTATCTCACCCTCCCATGATAAATAGCATAGATAAAGAAATTTACATTTATAAGGTATGTAATAGTTAAAGCCTAATTCACTTGGGTCGAGACTTCGTCACCCGAAAATCAGACTTTGACTTTCTTGTGAAGAGTTGAGATTATTCTCACTAAAACACTTTATTTAGGCCATATTTGGAAACCTTGAAAAAAATAGTCCATGAAATAGTTCTAGGACCAACTGTGACAGATGGTGGAAGAGGGTGAACCTTGAGAGGATGTGAGTGAGGGGAGCATGAAAAGCTCCTAAAAATCAGTAAAATAAAAAACCAATTTGAAGTACATATTATTTTTTCACTAGTTTTAAGGGATTTTTTATACTCTCACCCACCTTCTCCACCCTTATCACACAGTGGGGGCCACAAATATTCCATGAAATAATTTTTCATGGTTGCCAGACATGGCCTTAATCTCAGTCCTTCGCGAGAAAGTAAAAGGCTGATTTTTGGGCGGCGCGGCTAAAGGTCATGCAACCAAGACTGCTATTGAAATTCCTCCTTACCTAGATGATTGCAAGTTTAGAGAAAAATTTGCACCCTCAGTCCAGTGGATTACAAGCACAATTTAGATCTAAAAGCATGTTTTGACCATAGTTACCGGAAATTTCCTAGTAGGATGGGAAGCTTGCGTCGGAAGCTAAGTTTTTCTCTCTTCCCAAATTTAGGAAAAACTCACTTCCGGCTTCCCATACGTTTCCTCTTAAGAATGTGCTTACTATTTAGGTAATTATTTCTTTCTAAATGAATTTTTCTTTTCTTTTTGATAATGGGAACGTATTTAAAAAAAAAGCATTTATAACTTGAAAACCGATCTTAAATTTCAAATGAAAATTATGCGGATCTTTTTCCAAAAAACTTATCATTAAATATACATGAATAAAACATATAAAACTATAAATTCCTAAAACTCGTAACTGTAATTAGTCACGAAATCTTCTTTTCTACTTGCAGTCTTTACCTATATTAATCATTCCTCCCTAAGCTACTACAATCCTACTCTTTCTATGTACTTATTGTTCGCTTCCGGTGAAGCTTCTTACATGCTTCATGTTGAATTTCAATGGTGCATCGCTTCTCGCACTCGTTTTTCACTCTGGCAACTACGGTTTTGACTATGAAAGCTTGCAATGATCCCACTTCTCTTGGCTTCGAACAAGTTGCCTTGATGATAAAGGGTCCCCCGCTTTTGAGGGGCTTCTCTAGTTTGAAAAATAGCAAGCTTTCACAGCTTCATATGGATATTTACAGTGATTATATATACCTTAAGGGCGTGTTTGGATCGCCGGTGTTGGAAACAAGAATTGGAATCTAATTCTTTAGTTTATGATTCAAGTGTTTGGTTCCACAAATGGTAACAGAATGGGGAAACCTAGCGAAGAAAACGTCGGAATTTTTTGGGGTATTCGTTACCCGCCCTTAGAGGTGGTATTCTGATTCCTTGGGCGTCTCTCCAAAAAAAGAAAGAAAAAAGCTCATCTCTCTCTCTCTCTCTCTCTCTCTCTCTCTCTAAGGGCCTTTCTAAATAGATTGTTCAGGTAAAAAATATTTTTTTCTGGATCAGAACTTGAATCTCAAAACTATTTGCCAAATTGCCTTCTCTCTTTCCTCATCTCTCATTTCACACAAACTCTTCTGCAAATTAGAGAACTCTAGCAGGAGATCTGGGCTTCGTACCACGGAATTTCAGAGATTGCCATTGGTGTATTGGTGTATCTGCTGTTACTGATATTGCTTCTTCAGCTACCATTTTCGTTATGAAAAATCAGGCCCAAACTCTCTCTCTCTCTCTCTCTCTCTCTCTCTCTCTCTCTCTCTCTCTCTCTCTCTCTCTCTCTCTTACGTGCCTAAATTGGCCGTAACACAAATAAAGAAAACAAAAGGTAGAATAGAGAAGGTGATGGTTGATTCAAGGCAACCGGACCTCCTACAGGCTCAATTCGAGAGGAGCCATTACTCTCCTAGAAACGTAGTTTCTGTTTTGCTGTAAATTTCTCTTCCCTTTATTAATGATAAAGTCAATATTTAAATATAGCAACTTCATCCACGTTTTACAGATACGTAGAGATTGGAATAACTAAAAGATAAGTAAAAATGAGAGAAATAAAGAAACTAACAGCAACCACAACCAAATAAAATAATTAGAAAGCCTTAAAACAGGAGATTTATTTGCAGGGAGATTTGGCGGCCGTTATTGGAGAATCTACGTTCTTGCATGCATCATTCCTTCCCCCTTAGAAACAACCTTGTCCTCAAGGTTGGATTATTGGGGAAAATGATTTATTCCACCAGGATCCCAAATCCTATTGGGCAGTTCTCTTCAAAAATAGAGAGCGCGATCATTCGAACCTTGTCTTCAAAATCCGATGTGATCCATGTTGGAAAGAAATACGATTTTTCATGGCGTCGCATCGGAATGATAAGACGACCGAATAGTTGAACAAAATCAATATGCTCTTCGGTAATGTGTTCAACTAACTCAGCCTTGTCACCATCAATTCTTGTAGCTTCCTTGAGCCGAACATCATTCCGCTTTTCTTCATCATTGCGCAATTCCTCAATCATTATACTGATTTTGTTCAAGCCTTCCGCAAATTGTCTATGCCCTTCATCATTTTCAATACAAGTTCCTTGATCCTTCGAAAATCATTATGAAGGGAATCCAGAATCTCCCAGGAACCAGCCATGGCGCAAGATCGATGGCTCTGATACCACTTGTTACGTGCCTAACTGGCCGTAACACAAATAAAGAAAACCAAAGGTAGAATATAGAAGGGAATGGTTGAGTCGAGGGAACGGGACCTCCTAAAGGCTCAATTCGAGAGGAGCCATTACTCTCATGAAAACATAGTATTTTTTGCTGTAAGTTTTTCTTCCCTTTATTAATGATAAAATCAATCTTTAAATACAACAACTTCACCCATGTTTTACAGATTCTTAGAGATTAGAATAACTAAAAGATAAGTAGAAATGAGAGAAATAAGGAAACTAATAGCAACCACAACTAAATAAAATAATTAGGAAGCCTAAAAAATAGGAGATTTATTTGTGAGGAGATTTGGCTGCAGTTATTGGAGAATCCACATTCTCTCTCTCTCTCTCTCTCCAAAAAAAGCCACCACTTTGTTTTCCTCTATTACCTAAAACCTCTCTCCATCAAAGAACCCTAACGAATTTCATTTTAGAATAGTGTCCGATTCTTGGATTCATCAAGGATCCGCGCTTGGCAAGGGCGTAGATGATAGTGGTGTATTGGGAGCCCTTGCCGATGTCGAAATCAAGAAGGTGAAGCACGGATTTATCTCGGGCGGGTTCGAGCTTGAAACAGGGGGACTTCGTATATCAAGGAAATCATGAATTGATTAGGGTTTCATTGGGCGAAGAAGACAATGTTGATGTCATTCCCTTATGAATCCTAATGTTTACCCAAAGAATAGAATCGGAATTGCCGTTCCGTTTGAAGAGAGAATTGGAATGGGTTGGAATGTAATGGCAATACCAATTCTTGATTCCGACAATCCAAACGCACCCTAAGAATGGAAAATTGTTGTGGAGATTTCAAGGAGTATTGCAAAAAACAGTGGCTGTCTCTCCACTGGAGTAACAGGCCCTGGATAGGTTCATCCAACCTGTATATGTTTGTCTTGGATTATCTTGTTCGTTGTTCACCATGAGAATAACAATCCCGGAACAATTTTCTTCATTGGGGCTTTTCTCGAAAGGGATAGTAATCCCTATATAAGCTACCCTGAATTGGTATGATATCATGCAGACTCCAACCCACTAGCACTATTTGCAATACGTCAAAAATGGTATTTCAAATGATCTTGGCTAAATTTAGGGCAGTAAACACCCATTTCTAAATTCCAACCTAAAACACATATCAACTGAATTTTTCCAACGTTCTTACGATGATAAAAGCAGGAAAAAACATCTCTTTTAACAAACATTTTGAAAAAATTCGTCCATCTTTGTACTCCTCTACCTCCTAAAGATATCATGCATAGATGGGACTATGGGATTATAGTTTAAGCAAAAAAAAATTCTCTTTTAACAAATCTTTTTGAAAAAAATTGTCCATCTTTGTACTCCTCTAGCTCCTAAAAATATCATGCATAGATGGGAGTAGAATTTAAGCAAGGAATGAACAATTTTATTTGACTAGAAGCATCAGATTTGCTTACAGATATGGATATTGTCAACCATCATTTGCCCTAATAGGGGCCTTTATACAGAATCAAATAATTGAGACTAGATGAACAAGACCTTACCTGCTAAATATGGCTAAACCTGAGTTTGGTTTCTAAGCTACAGAAAACATTCAAAATGTGTCTGGTTCTACTTCTTCAGAAGCCGAAAGGTCGGAGACTGCTCGATCATCGCCCTTGTCACTATGCAAGGTAGTCCCGGTCTTCTTACGTGAACCTGCTCCAAGCCTTCTTTGGTGTTCTAGAGGTAAAAACAATTTAAAGAATCAGTTCCACTTAGGCTACGCAATAAAAACCCAATTGAGACACTTGCAAGTAAGTTATAAATAGAGTTGAAGTGGGCCTACTTTTGCTAGTGATTGCATTGCGCGTCATTGCCAAGAATTCATCCCATTTAAATTGTCGAAGTTCTTGCTTCTCCTTCTCTGAAAGCTCAAAGTTGGGTTCTCTTCCACACATAAAAGCTGCCCTGTTAAGATATTTGATTCCAATGTTCAGTTGAAAAAGAATTGTTATAGGGAGATCAATAGATTCAAACATTCTAGAGGATATGTATTATATGCTACTAGCCTAATTCTTTTGCAGGGTCTCAGTTACCAAACAGTTTTGCTTGGTAACTGTTCGGTAACTGTTCGGTAACATTCTAGAGGTTGTACTAGCCTATTACAACCGGCAGTGTTTTTATTTTGATTCTTCCTTTCCAGTTAAGATAGAGATGACTGTTCAAAACCATAATCCATGTTTTGCTTGTGAACAAGATAGCCATCATGGTGACCATTTCATGGTTTTAAATTTCCCTGAAATTTCTCCGAAACAACCGAAAGTTTCTATTTCCATCCCCATTGAAACGAAATCTACATGAATTCCTTCCATGTCATTATTTCCGACCGAAATTCCCGGAACGACAAAAAATAGAACGGTGTTATGATTTATATCGTATAAAGCTATTGGCGTAGAGTTGGGGTGCTCGGAGGGGAGACTTGTCATGTACTTTCTTATACTTCTTAACCTTGTACCTCTTTACTGACTTTACTGTTCAGACATGTGAGACAACGCATGTCACTAGAGGGGAGCCTGGTCATTGTACTTTCTTATACTTCATTACATTGTACTTCTTTATTGACTTTACCATTCTAGACTTATGTGACAACACATGCCAGCGTTCGATGTGATTAAGACAATATGGATGGTTTTGCAGATTATAAGATGGTTTCTAAGTATGCATTTGTGCTTATTTTAGCATTTCCTAAAGTTCATCTTAAAATTTCATCATTTACATATGTTTTTTAAAAGATTAAAAATTTTCATCATTTTCATATGCTTCCATACGTTTCCGTGATTTTACAAGATTTCCACCGAAACCAAAATGTTTCCGTTTCCATTCCGACCGAAACTGAAACCGAAATTTAACATCCTGGCCTTCACTGTCAAGTCTTTCCATTACCACATCGCACTTAGCCCTCTTTCTCCACTCTTGGATAAGGTGTGCCGCACCACTGTTCCCCATAGAGTGTGTACTTTCGGGTGGACAGCCTTTTTTGGACAAGATTCTCAAGGTGAACCACTTGAGAAATCATATGTTGATAATTGATCATTGTTCCCTATGTATAGAGGCAGGTGAGTCAGCGAACCACATCTTCATCCATTGTAAATATGTAAGAGATATCTGTGATCGCATTCTTAGGAGATTTGGGATCTTGTGGGTTTTCCCATCCCGGATGGCTAATCTGTTGGATAGTTGATCCTTGGCTCCCTGGAAGAAAAAAGGGAGAATGCTCTGGAAGTAGTCTTGCTGACCATCTGGGTGATCAGGAAGGAAAGAAATAATCAAGTTTTCCATAGCTCGTCCAAAAGACTGTTTTTCGCCACTACAAATACCATATTGCTCAGTATTGTATAGGTGAAGTCTCTCACATATTTCAAATTCATTTCCAACTCTGATTTATGGCATTGATAGATGGAGATTTGTACGAGTGGGGATTTGAAGGAGACCTCTTGCCCTAAATGGATTCCCCCTGACCTTGGATTGTATAAGTTAAACTTCGATGGGTCGGGTTTTAGGAATCTGGGGCCGAGTGGGATTGGAGGTCTTCTTAGGGATGAGAGGGTTGGCGTTAAGTGGGTTTTTCCTGTCCTTTTGGGACAGACGACTCTAATGAAGCTGAGCTTAGGGCAGTCCTCCAGGGCATTAAACTTGTTGACAAGACTGTTTTACCGTTTTTGGTTGTGGAGGGAGATTATGTGGATGCTCGGGAGCCACCCCAACCCTTGGAGGTTCGCGCATTTGGTGGATGAGACCGAGGACCGTGTGGGGGCTTTTCCGATCTCATTTCAACATGTCAAGAGGTTAGCAACCAGTGAAGCAGATCAGTTAGCCCGGGAGGGCGTTGGTATGTCCTGTGTAGAGGTTTTTGACTATCTAACCCCATGAGATGCTGTATTATGATATCATTTTCTTTCTATACGGACCACCTTGGTTGTGGGACATGCCCCTTTTTCTCATTAATAAACTATGATTTGTGGACACGGACACGAGTGTCGCTTGCCAACACGGACACGGCAAACCCCCAAACTTTAGAAACGGGGACACGGCTAAAATAGAAAGTATATGTAATCATGATTTGTGGATATGGATTTGTGTGTCCAGTTTCGGCATGGGTACGAGTTGTCTAAATGAGGTAAACACAATATTCAATAAAAAAACAGAATGTCACACTTGACACGGTACAAAAACATGTCCATGCACCCACATTAAGTCTAACACTACCACCAATACAAGTAAAGTGTCCAGAGGAGTGTTGACACGTGTGGACACGCGTGTCGTGTCGGACACGGCAGGACACATGAGTCAGCAATAAATTCGAAGTGTCGGCCAAATCATAGTTAATAAAAGAGTAATGCTAGGGGGACCGAGAGTATGCCCGAGAATGGGTTCTCGTCACAATATCACAAGTGACGTGAGCCAGACCTTAGGTTTAGAAAATCAACAAAAAGTTTTTTTTTTTTTTTTTTTTTGGGCACACATAACACATTCTCACTGTTTGCCACTCCATGATGAACCCCATCCTAAATGCATAACTAGAAGAAATATAAACTATCTTTTAACAAAAACATTATGATTATGTTCAAACCAATGTTACGGTTCGCTATTCGAGGTCGCGGGTCAGTTTGGAGCGCTAATTCACACACACACACACACACACACACACACACACACACATATATATATATATATATATATATAACGTCATATATTTTTACAAGAATATTATTCCATAGTACACACTACATACATTTCTCAACTCAACTCAACAAAGCCTTTGTCCCAAACTAGTTGGGGTCGGCTAAATGAATCCTTTATAAAAAATTCATGAAGAAGGTAAAAGGAATCTACCCGGCTCTAATCCTGGTTCTAGTTGGGTTCTTCTACGTGGATCATTTTCTTCCATTCTATCCTATCCAAGGTCAAGTTCTCTGTTATGTTCCTAGCTATCAAGTCTTTCCTCAATGTTTCTACCCAAGTTGTTTTCGGTCTGCCCCTACCTCATGTATGTCATACATATTTTTTCATAAAGAAAGTTCTCGTTGGAATATATGAATATCCTTCCATAGTCCATGCTACATCCATCTAATAAACAAACAAAAAAAAAACCTCATGTACGCCCTACATATTTTTTCAATTTTTTTTTTTTTTTGAGAATTAAGACCTATCTATAAACACAGGAATGCAAATAATCTTTATTTTCTATCGACTATTTTGTATGTGACAATTTGATATAATATGCCCTACATATTTTTTTTCAAAATGAAAGCACTAGTTCTAATCCAACCCAAAATATATAAAATCTGTAGCTCTTTCCATCTCTCCCTCAGTCTATATACATCTCTCTCTTCCTCTCTCGCGGGTCGCTGCGAGTCGTCATTTTTGGCAATCCGGGTCGCTAGTGAACCACATTTGGGATCGTGCGACCCCGGATCGCAGGTCGGAGGACGGATGAAGAATCCGGTAACTATGGTTCAAACATAGTGATCGCCTAGGAATCCACTGCTTAGCTATTCAAAAATACCATTCAATAGATAATATTACAAGCAAAAAAAATGTCGCAACACACATCATCAGCAAGTAGAGCATGCAATACATACAATAGAGTCCAGAATTTCTTTTAAAATAGTGCCTACTAAGTACAATTTTGTATCATGCTACACATTGCAAGGCTAAAAGTCACTGAACCATAACACCCTGACTATGTTTTCATGAATAAATTTATCAGTGTATCTATCAGAGTATCTTACTGAAGAATATTGGTGCAAGAGAAAGTGGGTGCTCAACTTGTTCATTGCAGAGCACGCTATGAAGGCAAATGATGGACGTAAAATACCTGTCATACAAGTGGGCTGCCTCTTCCTGTGACCCAACAGTTCCCAAATGGATTTGTTTCTTGTCAACTTTTATTGCTGCCTGCCATTTCATATTTTTGAAATAGACACCTCTCATGGTACATGGCTCTTGATCTTCAAAATGCTTTCTCCGGTGTCGCTTTCTGCGTTTAATCTCCAGCCCTACAAATAGAATCAACAGAACTCAATAGAGCTACACATATATGCATACACATATACATACATATGCAACGAGATTTTATATGGTGTAAGCCCTTATAGTACCATATTTTTCAAAAAGTACAGTACGGGCCACATCATAGGATGATCCAGACCGCCCATGGGATGGAACACAGCGTAAATAGGTTGTGCCCCAAAAATCATTTCCATAGGATGATCCTAGCCCTCCGATCTATAGAGGTTTCCATAATGCATTCCTCTATAGATTGGATGATTGGGATCATCCTATAGAAATGATTTTTTGGGCACAACCTATTTATGTTGTGTTCCATCACATGGGCGGTTTAGATCATCCTATGATGTGGTTCGTACAGTAACTTTTGAAAAATATGGGACTATAAGGGCTTACACCCACATATAAAAACTCATAACGAGATTATAGAAATAATATTGGTATAAATGATAATATCAATCAGTTCCATTTCAACAAGTACATTCAAGATCCAGAATTATCAATCATTTGCCAAGTTCTATTTATCTACAATATTCTCATTTCCAAGGTCATCTAATTGCTATAAAGAGATTGCAACTTTAAACTGCTATGTTTTGCAACTGAATAGAATATATTTTTCCATCTGCTCTAATACAATTTTCAAATGGTATTAGGGCAGATGTACCATCCGTCTAGAATCTAGAATCCCATGAAGGTAAAAACAACCCACAATATCCATTCTGGCAGTTAGTTTCACAAGATTTACTCTCTGCTGACCAACCCTGTGAGCCTCCTGATGAAGAGTTAAACCGGGTTCCAATTATCGGTGGTCCATCTGGCACAGTACGTCTGATGGTTCATTCCAAATTAAGATAATGGAACCTCAAAACAATGTCTAAAGATCCGCTAATTTCACTTGGAAGTAGGCTGAGTCAACCGGTTTTTGGTCTACCAAAGTTTTTAAGAGAGAGAGAGGGAGACGGACAGAAAGACAGAGGACACCTTACTGCCTCAATGATCATTTCTTTTCTCTCGGATGGAGGCACGCCTTGCACTATTTCGAAGACAGAGAAAAGGTTTTGGCAGATGGGTTATTCTTCATGCTACCTGATTGGGAATATTGATTCATTCCTCAAGCTTTGCCTTATCTCCTGTTAAAAGTATGAAAGATAAATAACGCCTTTCTCCAACAGCTTAAGCTTTTGGAGAAGTTGGTAAGTTAACATTTTTTTTTTTTCTTAACTCTCATTTTTTAGGGTTTTCGCGGCAATACCTTCTCCAAGTAGTGAAGATGGTGAGAGTGAGTGTTTTGAATGATGCTCTCAAAAGCATGTACAATGCTGAGAAACGAGGAAAGAGACAAGTCATGATCAGGCCATCCTCCAAAGTCATTATTAAGTTCCTTCTGGTTATGCAGAAGCATGGTTCTATCGGAGAGTTTGAGTATGTTGATGATCATCGATCTGGTAAAATTGTGGTGGAATTAAATGGAAGACTAAACAAATGTGGGGTTATCAGTCCTCGCTTTGATGTTGGTGTCAAAGAGATTGAGCCCTGGACTGGTAGATTGCTCCCTTCGAGACAGTCTGGCTATATTGTGCTGACAACCTCCGCGGGCATCATGGATCATGAGGAGGCCAGGAGAAAAAAACATCGGCGGTAAAGTCTTGGGTTTCTTTTACTAGATGGAGTTTTCGGTGAGAATGTGTTTGAATAACTTTTGTTATTTTGAGCAACTTCATGCATTGTCGGGAATTTTGGAACTCAAAATGGATTTGATTTGTTTTATGTTTATCATGGATTAGGAAGTAATTTATGTTGGTCATTTGACATTTGGAAGGAAGAAAAGGATTTTCTACTCTTTATGAAGTCTATTTGTTAACTAACCAGCTTCTCCAATAGCTTAAGCTTTTGGAGAAGTTGGTAAGTTAACATGGTATCAGAGCCAAAGGTCTCGAGTTCAAACCTCCCGGATAGCAAAAATCCACATGCGATGGTTGGCACAAAGTGGGACCACATGTGCCACGTGTTTGCCAAGTGGGCCACACGTGCGGGGGAGTGTTAGAAGTATAAAAGATAAGTAACGCCTTTCTCCAACAGCTTAAGTTTTTGGAGAAGTTGGTAACTTAACACCTCCTTTAGTGATACTCTGCCAGGGATCAATGTTTATTTATTATGTATAAATGAGAGAGAGAGAGAGAGAGAGAGAGAGAGAGAGAGAGAGAACAAAATGAAACGGTGCCTGTTTAGAAAGAGGAGAGAGATACGGCAGCTGTAACTAAATAAAATGTTAAAATAACCTGTCATCTAAGAAGGCTCTAATTGTTTCATAAAAGAGAGATTTCCTATTGACTCGTATGAAGAAATCATTGACTCAGAACATTGTTAAGTTCTTGAACGAGTTTGAGTACATAACTATTGCTTCAAAACTAACCATTAAATCAGTGACATGCGCATTAGCAACTCATTGATCAATCACATTCAAAATTCGGTTTGATATCCCGCTCTTGACAATCTAACCAAATAAAATAGGTCTTTCTCGACGTAGGCAGAGAATCAATATTTTGATTGGGCGAACAAGAATTGATATCTATCCATAGTTTCCTTCAGTCCCTCATATTCCGTGAATTCATTCGTCCCATTTCCATTTTGGCGCAATACCAATCTCTAGCACAGTTTTTATAAAAGCCCATAGGGGGGTTGAAATTTTACTATTTAACATAGGCACTGCTTTACACAGGAACAACGTATCATCACTTGCTCAGTTTGTCCAGTTAGAAAATACCAGATAGAGGTATTTGTCTTTTAAACGCTTATGCATATAAATATTTGTAACCCAAACTTGTGAAATTAATGAGATTTCCTCAAATGTGATTGTCTTCTTCCCTTTTCTCTCTTTTTCTCTTCACATATTATCTCGAGTGATATTCTGCATAGAATTAAAGTGGGTGATCAACCAAATACAATGATAAAGGCCAAGATTTGGCATCTCCTACAAACTCCATTTCTAGGGTTTCCTCTCTTTCACCTACTTTTATCTTGCTAGCGTGCACCTCATTAGTGTTATGAATAATAGGACCACATATCTCTACTTGGTTAGAGGAGTCTCCACACAAGTAGAGATATGTGGTCCTATGATTCATAGCGAGGGTGATGTTGGTGTGAGTGGTGACGGAAACTAGGATGTCACGAAAGCTGAGGAAGGGGGGCGAACAGCGGATGCGTGGTGAGGAGCTTGGCAAAAGTGGGGTTCAACGGCAAGCCGACGGTAGAGTTGCTGATGGAAGTGGGCCCAAATGCTCAAGCGGGGAGATGTTGAGTCAAGGGATGGCATTAAGACAGTGTGAAAGTAACTAATTCACGAAAAAATTGGAGCCGAATTCAAACAAGAATGTGGGGACGGCGGTCACCAACATGGGCAGAGAGAGAGAGAGAGAGAGAGATTGAGCTTCCCCTATTAACGGCAGTTTGGTAAGAAAAATTGAAAGAATAGAGTGTGGGGTATAAGCATGATTTTAAATTTCTACCGAAACTAACACGAAACAACCAAAATGTTTCCGTTACCATCCCCACCAAAACGACCAAATCATAAATGTGATACTGGTATACTATATTAGTATGTGTTACCTAATTATATTTAGATGAATTGCATGTGACATGCGGCGCATGTATTATGTATAAAAATTTAGATGAATTGCATGCGACATGCGGTGCATGTATTATGTATAAAAATTTATATGAAATATATTTGAAATTCGGTATGTAGTGAAATATCAGACATGTGCGACAATGCATGTCACTAGGTATTTATTTATTTTTTAATACCAATATAATGGTTGCCTTGCTTGTGTGATGGTTTCTAAGTGTGTATTTGTGCCTATTCTAGCATTCTCTAAAGTTTTATCTTTAAATTCGATCATTTGTATATGTTTTCGTGATTCTAGCATTCTAGGATTTCTACCTAAATTTCCAATCGAAACCAAAACGTTTCTGTTTCGATGACGACCGGAACTGAAACCAAAACCGAAATTTAAAACCTTGGGTATAAGCTCTGCAAAGTGTAGCCTATATTAGCCTCTAATATCAAGGGTAGAAGAGATATGACCTACTTGGTTTGCCAAGTGTACATATATTAGCCTCTGGTGTCAAGGGTAGTAGATATATGACCTACTTTACTCATCTTTCTTAATTCACTAATTTATTACATGGGCTTCTAGTGAGGGATTATCTCCATTGACTTGGGTTGCTGACATTTTGGAAAAGAATCACAAGTGACTTTACAGTCCCCTTGAAGTTTCTTTCTACCATATTTAAGAGTAGCGCAAAAAGACCATGGGTTCTAGTGAAATTGTGATCCCTTCGCTAGAAACGGAATCAGTAGAACATCTCTAATAAAAGAGGATTTTATTCTTCTCAAATGGAACTCTTTTTGAATTACCATAAGATCAACTGTATATTACCTCTATAGCCAATATAATTCGAGTATAATAAAGAAGATTAGTCATCAATTTTTAGGGGGATTCAACCAAGGTTTTAAATTTCGGTTCGGTTTCGGTTTTGGACATAGCAGAAACCGAAATTTCGGCCAAAATTCGGTAAAAAAAAGGCAAAGTTCAAAGTGTGCCGAAGTTTCGGAAATTTTCTGTAATTTCGGAAGAATTTTTGGAGAAAAACAATTAAAAAACTACAATTTCCAAAATTACACATTTTCAGAATTTCGCCTAAATTTGGGACCCTGGCCGAAATTTCGGAATCATGTGGTTTCAGTTTTGGTCCCAAAAGAAATCCGAAATTTTGGTATTTGGGCCGAAATTTAAAACCATGGATTCAAGTACATAGTTAGCAACTTATTGAGTTGGTAACATTTTTTTAAAGTTATATAGAACATTCTCTACATCAGATATCATCCTCCGATGCAAATCTATTTATGCCTCCAACAAATGCAGATCATCCATAGGTTAGGAAATCTAAGAGAGACAAACTGCCAAGATTGATTGAAGTTCCACAACTGAATTAGAAACTAATAAATACTTCCTGCCACTTATAATATAACGAACAAAAATCAAGAGATTTATCAAATACTCATTAATCGAAAGCGAGGCAGACCTGAAATTTTTTTATTCTGCTCCTGTTTTGATGAGCTAGAAATGGATATGTTTGTAGATACTGGAAATGCTTCGGAGGCATTGATCTGTAGAACAGGTTGAATAGCATAAATTTGAAGTATAAGATGAAACTAATATGGAGCCAACCAATTCCAGTCGACAATGCAACAATCCAGTCAACTTGCAAACATGTTCTGTATCTAATGTTGTTAAGAAAAATATGTGTATATAAAAAAATGTAGAATTTCAATGTAACATGTGACATACAACATATAATGTCAGGTTGATAGTTGCGTAAGTTTCATTCAATTGGTGAGAGGAGATATTTCCTAGTTATTCATTACCCACCCAACTTTGATGCCCTGAATTTCTATTTTTATTTTTTGAATGGCAGATATTATTAATAGGAAAAGAACAACGGAACAAGTGGGAAAGACGCCGCGACCGAGATGGTCAAAACAAGGAAGAAAAACAAAGAGAACAAGAGCAGGACTCAAACAGAGGGGAGGGGGGGTGTCAAAAAACTCCAGCGACTCCATCAGGGTCCCTGATCTAGCCAGCCTATTCGCCTCAGAATTTGCTGATTTTCTCACGTGATGGAATGAGATGGATGAGCTCCCCACTCTATCATGGATCTCATCAAACCACTGAGGGAATCTCCATTGAATGGGCTAGGAACCCCTCAGCCACCTGATGACATTGAGAGAATCTCTCTCCACAATGTCATTAAAAAAAATCTCCCTCAACAATCACTCGATCCTTGAGGTTTGCCTCTAGGAATCTAAGGCCCCGAAGCACCACTCTTACCTCTACCTCATTGGAGTCCGTGACCCCAATGGGCCCCGTGAAAGCCCACACCGTAGTACCTGAGTCATCTCTGAGCACAGCTCCTACCCCAGCTGGACCAGGATTTCCTATCCTAGAACCATTGAAGTTGAGCTTCAGGAACCCGGATGACAGGGGTTCCCATACACAAATCTGCGATGAAGAAGGCTCCACACTTGCACTGCTCATGTGCCATACAACATATAATCTCAGGATGATAGTTGTGTAAGTTTCATTCAATTGGTAAGAGGAGATATTTCCTAGTTATACTTATTCATTACCCACCCAACTTTGATGCCCTGATCTTCCCACTGCTCATCCAAAGTTCCCTCATGATGTTGCTGATAATCCTGGACTTCGAATTGTTGACAATCAATCTAATGGACCCAACTTCCACCAAGGGGTTTGACCCATTAAGATATTTCTAGATCCAACTTCCTCCAAATAGAATTTCTATAGGTGACACACCTTCAGTGGATGCACCATTTCTCTAAGAGCACAAAGCAGCAAATGAACTTGTTATCTAATGGCCCATAAAAGTCGTTAAACTAGACACAGGTGCAAGTTTGATTGAAGATAGGACCATATGCATGAATTCTTTCCACAAGGAAATGATGTAGAGATCTTTTTTTAATAATCGCCAATTTCATTGAGAAAAGAGACCGAGATGGTCAAGATACTGTGCAGCCCCGCTCGGGATCCGATAGCGCACCCACGGGTGTGTTGTAGGCATTGCTGGCTATTAGTTGGCGTTTGCTCGATTCAAGTGTGTTGTATTTGATTTTCCTCGTTTTTCCGTAAACTAGGGATAAATATATCTAAATTTATCGAAAAGGGGATTGACCAGAGTCGCCACCTAGGTTAGGGCCTAGGACCCATGAATGACTCTACGAACTAAGTCTGATAAGAATGGGTTAGTTGCCTGGTTACGAGAACGGAAGGAGTTAGGCACCATTCTCGCCCGATTAAAACCAGTCTTTATATTTGAGAGCTTTACTTATTTAAATGCTTACTAAAAGGAGTTAAAGTGTTTATTAAAAGGAAATTGACTGACCTAATATTTTTATTTTAGCCGTTCACAGTTTATACTCATGCGGGTTAGGAGTTTCAGCCCTAAATGCCTACCATGGATCCTGTGTATCTGAGTATGGTTTGATTGAGTTTGAGGATTGGAGGTTGATTGAATGCTAGTGAGAATATGCCTAAAATGCTGGTTCTATATGATCCTAGAACTAATGCATGGAATCCTAATGAGCCTAAGCTAAGGCTAAGATTTGAGGTGGGGGATTGGATGTCCTCGATTTCAGGATCCTAGGTGAAGAGTTTCTAGGATAAGGTATCCTAGTTTTGGGATTGGGGACTTGGGATAAATTATCCTGATTTTGGGTTCTAGGATTGGGTGTCCTAAATTTAGGATCTAGGATTGGGTATCCTAGGCTTGGGTTCTAGGATTAGGTATCCTAGGTTAGGGTGTCCTAAATTGGGATTAGGATTTCCTAAGGTTTTGGGTTCCTAAGGGGATCGATTTTCCAAGGAATTCGATTTTCCAAAGAATTGGGATTTCCAATGATTTTGATTTCCCAAGCATTTTGATTTTCCAAAAAAGGGCTTTTCTAAGGATTTGGAATTCCCAAACACTTTGGTTTTCCAAAGAATTGGAATTTCCAAGGATTTGGATTTCCCAATTACTTTGGTTTTCCAAAGAATTGGATTTTGCAAGGATTTGGAATTCACAAACACTTTGGTTTTCCAAAGACTTGGAATTTCCAAGGACTTGGATTTCCCAAACACTTTGGTTTTCCAAAGAATTGGAATTTCCAAGGACTTGGATTTCCCAATAACTATGATTTCCCAAAGAATTGGAATTTCAAAGGACTTTGGTTGTGCAACTGGGTCACTCTCGGTGCACTCTGGTGTCTTCTGATTCATTTCAGGAGACTGTTTAGTGTATTTCAGGGGTTTTCTGAGGTACTCTGTGTCATTCCAAAGGGACTCTGGGTTGACGCTGGGAACTCATGGGGGCTCTGGTTAATACTAACTCCTAGGAGATGACTTTAGCGTAGCCATTTGGGTTTAAGGCAGAGAGGGCCATGGGGATTGAGTTGGGTTTGGGTTGAGTTGGGTCGAGTTGGGGTGGGGTTTGGGGTTTGGGGTTTGGTTAGGAACACTCATTTGGGGCTAGGCTGGCGTGGGTTGGGTTTGGATGGGATTAGATTGGGGTGGCATAAGGATCGGATGGGATTAGATTGGGACGGGATAGGATTGGATGAGATTAGATTGTGCTGGGATAGAATTAGATAGGGTTAGGTTGGGGTATAATAGGCTCGTGTGGGGTTGGATTGGGGTGGAATTAGGTTGGGTGGGAATTGGGGTTGAGTGGGGTCGGGTGGGGTGAAGTTTTGGGTAGGGGTTAGGTTGCGTAAGGGTCAGGTGGTGTGGGGTGGGGTTTGGGGTGTGAGCTCGTGCGTGGGGTGGCGTGGGGTCGGCTTGGGTAAGGGTTCAACTAGGAGTGGGTTGGGTTCGTGTAGGGGGCTGGGTTAGGGTGCAAATTGGGTTTTACGTGGGTGGGGTCAACTTGGGGTGGGTTAGGTTCGGGTGGGAGGCTTGGTTAGGGTACAATTTGGGTTCAGGTTAGGGTGTGGTAAGCGTGCAAGTTGGGCTAGGTTTAGCGTGGGGTAAGGTCGATTTGAGTAGGGGGTGCAACTTGGATTAGGTTTGGGGTGGGGTGGGGTGGGGTGGGGTGGGGTCGGCTTGGGTTAGCATAGGGGTTGGGTACAACTTGGGGTGGGTTGGGGCTTGGCATGGGTTCGGGTAGGGTTTGGGTCGGCTTCGGTTAGGGAAGGGGTCGGATTGGCGTGGGAGGTTTAGGTGAGTTCAGGTGGGGTGGGAGTAGGGGTTGGGTCAGCTTTGGTTAGGGTACGGGTCGGATTGGGGTGGCGGGGTTTGGGTGAGTTCGAATGGGGTAGGTGTGGGGGTTGGGATGCAACCTAGGGTGGGTGGGCATGGCGTGGGTGGGTTGGGTCAGTTTGGGTTAGCGTAGGGGTTGGGTACAACTTAGGGTGGGTTGGGGCTTAGGGTGGGTTCGGGTAGGGGTTGGGTCGGCTTGGGTTAGGGAAGGGGTTGGATTGGTGTAGGGGGTTTAGGTGAGTTCGGGTGGGGTGGGACTGGGGGTTGGGTCGGCGGATTGGGGTGGCGGGGTTTGGGTGAGTTCGGGTGGGGTAAGCGTGGGGGTTGGGATGCAACCTAGAGTGGGTGGGCATGGCATGGGTGGGTTGGGTCAGTTTGGGTTAGCGTAGGGGTTGGGTACAACTTAGGGTGGGTTGGGGCTTGGGGTGGGTTCGGGTAGGGGTTGGGTCGGCTTGGGTTAGGGAAGGGGTTGGATTGGGGTAGGGGGTTTAGGTGAGTTCGGGTGGGGTGGGACTAGGGGTTGGGTCGGCTTTGGTTAGGGTACGGGTCGGATTGGCATGGACTGGGGGGTTTGGGTGAGTTCAGGAGGGTAAGCGTGGGGGTTGGGATGTAACCTAGAGTGTGTGGGCTTGGGTTGGGTTCGGGTAGCATAGTTGGGTCAGCTTGGGTTAGGGTAGGGGTTGGATTAGCTCGAGTTGGGATGGGTTAGGTTAGGTTGAGTTGAGTTGAGTTGGGTGAGGTTGAGTTGGGTGCAACATAGGTTAGGTTGGAATGGGTTGGGGAATAGGGTTGGGGTACAAATTAGGGTTGGTTGGGCTTGGCGAGGGTTTGGGTAAGGGTAGGGGTAGGGGTTGGCGTAGGAGTAGGAGTAGGAGTAGCGTGGGGGTTGGGGTGCAACCTAGAGAGGGTTGGGGTTGGCGTGGGTTCGAGTAAGCGTAGGGGTTGGCGTGGGTTCGGGTAGGCGTAGGGGTTGGGGTTGGGGTTGGGGTTGGGTACGAGACGGCTTGGGTAGGGGCTACGCTTAGGGATTAGGATGCAACTTAGGGTGAGTTGGGCGGGGGACTAGGGGTGCAACTTGAGTCGGGTTTGGGATGGGGCAATGCAAATCACAAAAACCATGGATGCCTAGTTGTCACCTAGAAATCCAAAAATGCCATGATATTCATTTGGTTTCAAGTAGCTCTTACTGGTATTAGGCCTTCTTCTAAACATGTCATGCCATTAAACTAATGAAGTGAGCAAACATCATTGACCAATCAAGCACCAGATAACATCATGGATTGAAGCAAACAATGAGCAATATTCACTTTTTGAACCATTGGCATGTGAGACATTCAAATACACTTGCAATATAAAATCCAACCATAGAAGAAACCGTCCACAGTATAAGTTAGTGGATGAATGCAGCCCATCCAGTTTGAGTCTTGAAAGAGACAAACTTTTATTTAAACATGCGAGTCCTCTTAGTAAAAGATGTTTAGCCAAATTTTGGAAAGCTTTTGTTGATTTATTTTTTCAATCCTTTTGATTTTGCATTAAAGCCTTCCCAAATTTGGTTTAAAAAATCTTCCATTCAGAGCATTTCGATTTTATAATATTTTCAATCTAGAAATTTCCACAAAAAATAAAATAAAAGAACTTGCACATTAAATGGCCTACCTCTTGTGAAGCTTGATGAATGCCCTTGATGAAAACCTTTGACGATGATGATGATGATAGCTTAGTCACACTCTTCCTCTTGAATGATTTGAGAATGATCTTGGACTTGAAGAAGAGTGTGCAAAATCAAGAACTTGAACTGAAAAATGAAGGATTGACCCTTGTGTTGCTAGACTTGAGGGTGGGTTGAGAGGGGGCAAATGTACTAACTTTGGGGAAGGCTATGGGATTATGACGAGAATAGGCCAGTAAAAATTATAATGGGGGGAGCAAGCAATTGAATTCCTCCCTCAAGGGTTGGGGTTGGATTCTATTTATAGGCCAAATCGGGGTCATTTAAGGTTTTTCAGAGAGGGGATGGGGTGGAGGGTTAGGATTGTTTTGGTTGGGATCCAATGGTTGAGAGGATCAAGAGAGGGAGGTAGAGGCCACAATTGGCTAGCGAGGGATAAGCTTGCCACCTCCCCAAAGTGGTTTGATTTGGATGGCTCGGATGCAATCATCTAAGAGAGGGAATCATGGGCGGTCAAGATCAAACAAAAATGGGAGGAAAATCCTTTCTGCCGTGCACATGGGAGAATGAGATGGAGGAGAGAGAGGGAGAGTTAGTTGGATGGTCATCAAATGGATGACTTAGATTAAACGATGATAGAAGAAATTGAGAGAGATATTTGAAGTTCGTTTGGGGGAGGAAGAGAGAGAGAGTGAGGTCGAAGAGAGAGAGAGAGAGGGAGGCGAAATAGGGGGTGGGGGGTATTGTGGGAGAGAGAGGCGTGGTTTTAAATTTCGGCCGAAATATTTCGGTTTCGGTGGAAATGAAACGAAATTCACAGTGAGTCGGAAAAGTACCAAACTTCGCCGAAACGTTTCGTTTCGGTGAAATTTTGGAAATTTCGGTGAAGTACAAATTTTCATCTGAAATTTCGGAAATTTGAAATTTAGGTGAAACGTTTCGGAAATTTCCGGGTGAAATTTTTACAAGATTTCGTCCGAAATTTCGTACCGAAACCGAAACCGAGATTTAAAACCTTGGAGAGAGGGGGAGAGAGTGGCGAATGGCCAACTCTCTCTCTCTCTTGATCTTATCTCTTTACATTTTCTTCTCTCCTTTCTTGTGTGAAATGACAAGGTTGTCCCTAACCTTTATGAGAATTGCGGGAATGCCTCGTTTTATTTGCAAATGGCAAATCTACCCCTTCTTTACGGCTTTTAAATAGAGTGATTTTGTCTTTTAAGGGACGGCTGAGATGTGCTTTGAATGACTATCTTGAGATCATCTCTCGATTTGAATGTCAAGATCGCATTTCTCAACAAAGAATAAATGGGAATTGTTTGGACCGACGAAATTATGCCATGTGGCACTCAAAGATGAGAAATTTTTTTGCTTGGATAATGATTTTTCAGGAAAAATGAATCCAAGTAAAACGATAAGGGAAATGCTTTCCTGGAATAAGAATTCCAAGGAAAATATCATCTTGATCTCCAATGCTCCATCTTTAATGAGAGCCATTGATTTCACAGATAATCTAAACTTTTGCATTCTTAGGCGATCAGCAATCTAAACATTCCCGTCTTGATAATCAAGTTGAGATAAGACGGTCTCGGCCGTCGGTTCATAGAACTACGTCCAAAGTGATCCCAACTTGCCGATCATCGCTTAAAAAATGATCTTAGCTCTTGATCTTGTGATCATCGGTAATCCCTTATCCAATGCGGGCCCGGGTGAGAGAAAAACAAGGAGGCGGGGTCATGAAGGGAGAGGAAAAATAGGAAATGGGAAGAACAAGGCATGAAGATGATTCAGGGGGTCCTAGAATACTGGGATCGACCGGAGAGCGAGGAGTCTCAAGTAGAGTGGGACTCTTTGATACCAATCATGTCCTAAGATGTAAGGACTCCTACATTTTAGGGTAGTTCCTACATTTTAGGAGAAAGCTTCGAGCCTGGGAAGAATGTCCAGCAATCTGAGTCATTTCGAATCATTTCCTAAAATTTAGGAAAAGTTCTAAATTTTAAGAGAGTCCTTCGTTCTAGGGTAGTTCCTACATTTTAGGATAAAGCTCCGAACCGGGGAAGAATGTTCAGCAATCTGAGTCGTTTCGGACCGTTTCCTGAATTTTTAGGAAAATTCCTAAATTGTAGGAGAGTCCTACATGTTAGGGTGTTTCCTAAATTTTAGGACAGTCTTCGTAAGAACGTCCTATGTCTCGAGTCGTTTCGGAGTGATTTGGAAAACTCCTAAAATGTAGGAGTCCTTACATCTTAGGACATGGTCGTATCAAAAGTCACACTCTACTTAAACTCCTCGCTCTCGGGTTGATCCTAGTATTATAGGACTCCCTGAATCATCTTCATGCCATGTTCCTCCCATTTCCTATTTTTCCTCTCCCTTTGTGACCCCGCCTCCTTATTTTTCTCATGCCCGGGCCCGCATTGGATAAGGGATTACCGATGATCGCAAGATCAAGAGCCAAGATCATTTTTTGAGAGATGATCGGCAAGTTGGGATCACTTTGGACTGTAGTTCTATGAACCGACGGTCGAGACCGTCTTATCTTAACTCCATGATCAAGACAGGAATGTTTAGATCGTTGATCGCCTAAGAATGCGAAGGTTTAGATTATCTGGGAAACCAATGGCTTTCATTAAAGATAGAGCATTGGAGATCAAGATGATATTTTTCTTACAATTCTATTCCAGGAAAGTATTTCCCTTATCGTTTTACTTTCCTTGGATTCATTTTTCCTGAAAAATCATTATCCAGGCAAAATGTTTTTTCATCTTTGAGTGTCGCATGGCATAATCTCGTTAGTCCAAACAATTCTCATTTATTGTTTGTAGAGAAATGCGATATTGACCGTCAAATCGAGAGATGATCTCAAGATAGTCAATCAAAACACGTCTAAGTCGTCCCTTGAAAGACAAAATCGGTCTGTTTAAAAGCCATAAAGGAGGGGTAGATTTGCCATTTGCAAATAAAATGAGGCACTCCTGCAATTCTCATAAAGGTTAGAGACAACCTTGTCATTTCACACAAGAAAGGAGAGAAGAAAATGGAAAGAGATAAGATCAAGAAAGAGAGAGAGAGAGAGAGAGAGAGAGAGAGAGAGAGAGAGTTGGCCATTGGCCACTCTCTCCCCCACTCCCAACCGAACCCCCTCTCTCTCTCTCTCCCACGATCCCCCCCCACCCCCCCACCCCATTTTTCGTCTCCCTTTCTCTCCCTCTCTGTCTCTGTCTCTCTCTTCCTCCCCCAAACGAACTTCAAATTTGTCTCAATTTCTTCTATCATTATTTAATCTAAGCCATCCATTTGATGACCATCCAACTAACTCTCTCTCTCTCTCTCTCTCTCTCTCTCTCTCTCTCTCCCCCATGTGCACAGCAGAAAGGATTTTCCTACCATTTTTTATCTTGATCGTCAATGGTTCCCTCTCTTAGATGATTGCATCCGAGCCATCCAAATCAAACCACTTTGGGGAGGTGGCAAGCTTATCCCTTGCTAGCCAATTGTGGCATTTACCTCCCTCTCTTGATCCTCTCAACCATTGGATCCCAACCAAAATAATCCTAACCCTCCACCCCATCACCTCTGTGAAAAACTTAAAATGACCCCGATTTGGCCTATAAATAGAACCCAACCCCAACCCTTGAGGGAGGAATTCAATAGCTTGCTCTCCACATTATAATTTCCACTACGCTATTCTCCCCATAATCCCATAGTCTTCCCCAAGGTTAGTACATTTGCCCCCTCAAGCCTAGCAACACAAGCGTCAATCCTTCCTTTTTCGGTTCAAGTTCTTGATTTGGCACGCTCTTCTTCAAGACCAAGATAATTCTCAAATCATTCAAGAGGAAGAGTGCGCTAAGCTAACATCAACAAGAGGAAGAGTGCGCTAAGCTAGCATCAACATCATCGTCAAAGGTTTTCATCAAGGGCATTCATCAAGCTTCACAAGAGGTAGGCAATTTAATGTGCAAGTTCTTTTATTTTATTTTTTGTGGAAATTTCTAGACAAAAAAGATCACAAAATCGAAATGCTGTGAATAGAAGATTTTTTTAACCAAACTTGGGAAGGCTTTAATGCAAAATCAAAAGGATCGGAAAAATAAATTAACGGAAGGTTTCCAAAATTTGGCTAAACATCTTTTACTAATAGGACTCGCATGTTTAAATAAAAGTTTGTCTCTTTCAAAGACTCAAACTAGATGGGCTGCATTCATCCACTAACTTATATTGTGTACGGTTTCTTCTATTGTTGGATTTTATATTGTACGTATATTTGAATGACTCACATGCCAATGGTTCAAGAAGTGAATACTGCTCACTGTTTGCTTCAATCCATGATGTTATCTGGTGCTTGATTGGTCAATGTTGTTTGCTCACTTCATTGGTTTAATGGCATGACTTGTTTAGAAGAAGGCCTAATACCAGTAAGAGCTACTTGAAACCCAATGAATATCATGTCACTCTTGGATTTCTAGGAGACAACTAAGCATCCATGATTTTTATGATTTCCATTGCCCCACCCCAAACCCGACTCAAGTTGCACCCTTAGTCCCCAGCCCAACTCACCCTAAGTTGCATCCCAACCCCTACCTCTAACCCCAACCCAAGCCGCCTCGTACCCAACCCCTACGCTACCCCTATCCGAACCCACGCCAATCCCTAACCCTACCCTTACCCGAACCCACTCCAAGCCCAACCCACTCTAGGTTTCACCCCAACCCCCACGCCTAGGCCTACCCCTACCCATACCCTTACCCAAACCAACCCCAAGCCCAACCAACCCTAAGTTAAACCCCAACCCTATTCCCCCAACCCATGCCAATCTAACCTAAGTTGCACCCAACTCAACCTAACCTAACCCAACTCAACCCAACCTAATCCGACCCAATCCGACCCCTACCCTAACCCAAGCCGACCCAACCCCTACCCCTACACCTACCCAAACCCACTCGAAGCCCAACCCACTCTAGGTTGCATTCCAACCCCCACCCTTACCCCACCTGAACTCATGCTAAGCCCCCACCCCAATCCTACCCCTACGCTTACCCCACCCGAACTCACGCAAACCCCCATGCCAATCCGACCCCTACCCTAACCCAACCCAACCCAACCCCCTTTACCCATACCCGAACCCACACCAAGCCCCAACCCACGCCAAGTTGTACCTCAACCCCTACCCTAACCCAAGCCGACCCCAACCCACCCCAAACCTAATCCAAGTTGCACCACCTACACAAGCCGACCTTACCCCACTCTAAACCCAGCCCAACTTGCAACCTCACCGCACCCTAAACCGAACCCAAATTGTACCCTAACACAGACCCCTAACCTAACCCAACCCACGCCAAGTTGACCCCCACCTCACGCAAAACCCAAGTTGCACCCTAACCCAGCCCCCTACCCGAACCCAACCCACTCCTAGTTGAACCCTTACCCAAGCCGACCCCACCCCAACCCATACCCGAGCTCACACACCAAACCCCACCCCACCTGACCCCTACCCAACCTAACCTCAACCCAAAACTTCACCCCACCCGACCCTACTCAACGCCAATCCACCCCATCCGAACCCAACCCACGCCAACCAAACCCCAAATGAGTGTTCTTAACCAAACCCCAAACCCCACCCCAACTCGAACCAAACCTAACCCAACCCAACCCAATCCCCATGGCCCTCTCGGCCTTGAACCCAAATGGCTACGCTAAAGTCATCTCCTAGGAGTTAGAATTAACCAGAGTCCCCCTGAGTTCCCAGCGTCAACCCAGAGTTCCTCTGGAATGACGCAGAGTACATCAGAAAACTCCTGAAATACACTAAACAGTCTCCTAGAATGAACCAACAGACACCAGAGTGCTTAGAGAGTGACCCAGTTGCACAACCAGAGTCCCCCAGAGTCCATCTGAGTTAGAAACTCACCAAAACCAATTCCAAGTCCTTCGAAATTCCAATTCTTTGGGACATCAAAGTCCTTGGGAATTCCAATTCTTAGGGAAATCAAAGTTATTTGGAAATCCAAGTCCTTGGAAATTCCAATTCTTTGGAAAACCAAAGTGTTTGGGAATTCCAAATCCTTGAAAATTCCAATTCTTTGGAAAACCAAAGTGTTTGGGAATTTCAAATCCTTGAGAATTCCAATTCTTTGGAATACCCAAGTGTTTGCAAATTCCAAATCTTTGGAAAATCCAATTCTTTGGAAAACCAAAGTGACTAGGAAATCCAAATCCTTGGAAATTCCAATTCTTTGAAAAACCAAAGTGTTTGGGAATTTTAAATCCTTAGAAAAGCCCTCCTTGGAAAATCAAAATCCCTGGAAATCCCAATTCTTTGGAAAATCGAATTCCTAGGAAAATCGATCCCCTTAGGAACCCAAAACCTTAGGAAATCCTAATCCAAATCTAGGACACCCTAACCTAGGATACCTAAACCTAGAACCCAAGCCTAGGATACCTAATCCTAGATCCTAAATCTAGGACATCCAATCCTAGAACCCAAAACCAGGATACTTTATCCCAACTCCCCAATCCCAAAAATAGGATACCTTATCCTAGAAACCCTTCACCTAGAATCCTGAAATCGAGGACATCCAATCCTCCACCTCAAATCTTAGCCTTAGCTTAGGCTCATTAGGATTCCATGCATTAGTTCTAGGATCATATAAAACCAGCATTTTAGGCATATTCTCACTAGCATTCAATCAACCTCCAATCCTCAAACTCAATCAAACCATACTCAGATACATAAGATCCATGCTAGGCATTTAGGCATTCTAGCTAGGCATTTAGGACTGAAACTCCTTGCCCACATGAGTATAAACTGTGAACGGCTAAAATAAAACACATTAGGTCAGTCAATTTCCTTTTAATAAACACTTTTAACCCCTTTTAGTTAGCATTTAAATAAGTTCTCAAATATAAAGACTAGTTTTAATCAGGCGAGAACGGTGCCTAACACCTTCCGTTCTCGTAACCAGGCAACTAACCCAATCTCATCGGAACGCGGACTTAGTTCGCAGAGTCATTCATGGGTCCTAGGCCCTAACCTAGGTGGCGACTCTGGTCAATCCCTATTTAGTAAAATTCGGACCTTCTTATCCTTAGTTTACAGAAAAGCAAGAAAAATCAAATACAACACACTTGAATCGAGCAAACGCTAACAAACAGTCGGCAATGCCTACAACACACCCGTGGGTGCGGGCTATCGGATCCCGCGCGGGGCTCCACAGATACAAGAGAGGAAAGAAACATAGAAAGAACAAGATCCAGAAAAGCACCAGAAATCAAGGGGGAAGAGAGTCAAATAGAGCCAAAGATTCTTTCGACACCCCTAACCTAGCCAAGCTATTGACTAGAAATGATGCAGAGATTTATCAACTAAAGATTGCTGCTATGAAGTTTCAGGCTTACTATACCTCCTCACGCACACAGTGAGAGGAGTAAACATTTAATCAACCACTTGGGATTTTTTATATCTGATTTGACAAAAGATCAATCAAATTTTAATCAAGACAGATCAAATCTTCTTCATCCTGAGAGATTATCCAATTCTCAGTCCTTGGAAGCTGAAATCACACAAATTTCTTTTTCCTTTCACAGTTAACATAAATATTTATTCAAGAATGAAGGGTTACATATAGAATGTGCAAAAATAAAGGCGAACATTAGCAGAAAGCAACTCTCTAGTTCACCATTTTGACCGGTCTAAGTTCCCCACTGCCATATGGCTTTTCTTGTGGCCAATTAAAGTGATTGTGGGGAACCTTAGATGAGGAGGTAAGTACGCTCACGGTACTTGATAGGGAGCCTCGCATACTAATCCGTTTTTCTTTGCTTGCATGACAATAACCCTCACGGTTACAGCTTCCCACCCCCACCCCACCGCAATATGGCTTTTCTTGTGGCTGATTAAAGTGATTGTGGGGGACCTTATATAAGAGGCCAGTACCCCTAAAACCCTTGCAACAGAGCTTTTGGTGCACTTTTACATGGCGTGTCAAGAGAAAGGACATGCTCATCAAAGGTAACCAAGAGGAACATGGCGGCCATCTAAGATTTTCATTATTGTTACGGTGAGGAGAGGAGAGGTGATTCTAGTGAAGCAAATCGCCACCATGATTGTACGTGTAGGATGATAATCTTGGTGTGGAGGAGAGAACAAAGATGTTGAGGACAAAAGGAGTGAAAATAAAAGGTCAAAAAGGTTAAAATGCACAAGACTTCTATTTAGAAAGCAAAAAATATCATGTATGGTTTGTCCAAACAATAAAGGAAAAATCATAATATGTCCAAAAGTGAACACAGTAGCACTCCCCTAGTTAGGATTTTCTAATTTTTATTTACATATGTTGTGTGTGTGTCAGTGTGTCTTATCTCATGGCATGGGACCCGCAAGCCGTACCCGCATATTGGATTTCAAGAAATGTCACCGCATCTCCGCCCCGCAACCGTGCCCTTATCAATAACCATATTTGGGTATCATAGGGTAAATTATGTTTTTCGGGGCCCTATTTTTGTGAAATTGTACTAATATGTTGATGAACAATGATTTTGAGTTTTAGTAAGTCAAAAGCACTTTGGGCCTCACTTATTTCGGTAGATTTTGGTCTTTTAGGAACAGAGGAATCAATGATGATTTTTTTTTGGGCGAACCCCTTCGTCAATATCACGGGTGAATTTAGGTCTTTTAGGAATAGAGGAATCAAGGGCGAAAGTTTTTTTTTTTTTCTTCTGTGAATCCCTGCATCAATATTAATCTATATAATATAAGAAAATATTAGGCGTTGTACTATAGACACCTGCATATTAGTCAAAAGGCCAATAGCTTCACAAATTAGCTAACCAAAGTACGAAACAAAGGGTGACATAATGGACTCAAGGATTCGTGCCCTCAGAGTTCAAAACGAAGCCTAATAGATGAATTCATGAATTTATAAATACAAGAAGGTCCATACCTTTCTCGGCCTTTTGGCTATGATCAATTGTGGTATCTGTTCTTATCAGTTTAATATCTGATACGTGGTCCATCGGACCACAAGATATTAATCTATTTTTTTGTGGGGAGGGCCCATTACCAGTAGCTTGCTGCTGGGGGTACTCACACGTCGCCCATGCGTTGCACTATTGCACGGGCCTGGCGCACCCCATTTTTCCATATAATTTTCAAAAAAATAAATAAATACAAGAACGTTTGTTACCAACACAGATAGATCATATGGAACATTTTAGGTAAGCCTGTAAAACTTTTTTTTTTTTTGAAAATTTATTTATTTGGCCGTTCACAGTTTATACTCAACCTGTTAAACAATATGATGCTAGATTAAATGCATATTAGTAAATATAAATGAGCTATCTGCAAGAGGAATGTATTATAAACTTATGGTAAAAGATATCAAGAAAAGCATAATGATAGGTAAATTAAACCCACTTACCTGCTTTTGCTCGCCAAAATCAAATGAAGGTTTAGGATGCACACTGAGTGATTTGGCCCATTTGGCACCATGAGAAATATTTTCTGAAGCATTTCCAATCTCGCTAAACCTAGGAAACTGAACCAAGAAAGAATTTCTTCCTGCAGATACCAATCAAAAGATCTTAAACAATGTGTTGATTTCAAGCATAAAAATGCAAGATGTGAAATAAGACACCAAGGTAATTCATTGCTAATTCATCAAAAAGTTCAATACAAGAATGAATGAGCATATTGTTGTGCAAGGCAGTGAAACACATAATTTAATAAGAGGGATCCAGATAGTCCTAATAATAGGCGATATTAGAACCACCCATTATGCGAAATAAATCCTCTGCATTGGTTTCTTCCTTTATTCTCGATGCCTTTTTCCAATATGTAAAAGTAGTTATTGGAAAAAGAAGCTTCGTATCAAGAAGTCACCAAAACCTCTGATGATACTCATTCCATTTCACCAGCAATCAATTGTGGAATAAGGCAATAGGCATTATAAGGTCTATGGAAGAAAAAAACAGTAGACAGAAGGATCTGATGTACAATACAATAACAACTCATGGAATCAAAATACAAAACAGAAATTGATGTTGATATGATGTTGATTTGAGTATACCAGAACAAAGTCCCAAAAGTTTACGTCTCCTTATGCTCACCATGACTGATTTTAGTCTCCCTAACAAACAACAGAAAATACTTCAGTAGATGTGCAAAACCATCAACTGCCTGTAATTTTTGAAACACAAAAGGAAGGCAATTTATAATTTTAGATCAATGAACCCAAACATGTGAAAGCTAATCAGTCCTAGGGGATTTGCTATTACCAAGTACCAAAAAAAAACAAAGAATGCATATCTGAGTCAAATAGCTAAGGTCTAACATTATGCGGTCTCAGAATGAACCTGTGTTCTTCAATGTCTAGAGAGCATAAAATTACTCTGATTTGATGGCTATACATATTTGACAAGTAAAAGGAAATAAGAACTCTGCTTTGATGGCTAAAAATATCACAGGTAAAAAGAAATAAGAACATTCAAAACGACATCTCTAATAAACAACACATAATAATACAAACAACATTGCCATATTGACATGTTTCAGAATTCTTGATCAACCAAAAGCATATAACAAGCTGATTTCCATGTACAACACCATCCAGATCACACAAATATTGAAAGGTGCAGTGGTTCAGGTCTATGTTACCTTTTTCCTGAAACTTTCATATAAAGGTTAGGAACAAGGTCTATGTTACCTTGTTCATCGGTTCAAATGGTTCAGGTTCAGGTTCATGGTTTGTGGTTCACAACCTTTATACAAACCCGGTTCGTTACAGGTGGGCTTATTCGGTTGACTTCTATTTGCTAGTGTACAAGCTTGCATCGTCTTTGGTAATATTTTGGGTTATTATAGTGAACTGTGTTACGAGCTGGTTTGGGCATACCGGCTCTCAAGTCTCAATACGACATGGTATTGAGTGAATCAAGTAATATTAGTTTAGGTCATTTTATAGCAGAAGAGAGGTTGCAGGCTCGACACTACATCTGAGTTTTCCACTTTCTGGCTAAAAAAAAAAAACAGATTCAGACGAATGCCATAGCATTACCTAGAGGCTAGAGCCCCTTCTACATCCAGGATGACCTGCAGCCTTTTTGAAAGAATCAAAAAACACATAAGCTATCATTTATCATCATGATCCTCCAATGATGATAAAGATGGGACAAATAGGAAGTGAGGAAGCTTGACTACGATTGTTGTTGAGATATTTCTACATCACATCAACAAGTTAGTAGAACAGTAGGAAATGATGAGATGAGGGTTATCAATATATCTAAAAGAGAGTTTTCGGTGGGTATTCAAAACAAAGGGTGAGCACCAAAGTCAATATGAGTGGTTGGGAATCCTACAAGTTGAAACTTTTCTTTGTGATGCAGTTATGACCTGGCTTTGTTAGCAACTGTTGACGATCGAAGATAGCATGTGATATAGAGCATGGTTTTAAAGTTCCCCGAAATGTTTCCATTTCCATCCCCACCGAAATGAAATCTACATGATTCCATTCATATCATTATTTCCCCGAAATTCATTATTTCCAACCGAAATCCCGGAAATTTGATCGAAAGTCCCAAAATTTGGCCGAAATTCGACCGAAATAGTCGAAACGACATAAAATGGAAAGATATTATCTGAATTCCAATTCATTTCATTTCTTTAATGTAGAAAATGATATTTGGCAGGCAACATCATTGAACTGCAGAACAAAGAAACCATATCTTGTGCATGGGATGTCATAGCAGCATGGTATCAATAATACCTCGTAACTTTATGTGGCATTGACATAGAGTTGAGGTCCTTAGAAGGAAGACAAGTCATTGTACTTGGTCATTGTACTTTCTTAGACTCGATTACAATGTACTTCTTTATTGACTTTATTGTTATAGACATGTGCGACAATGCATGTCATTATGTGTTCGATGTGATTAAGCTATTATGGTTGGTTTGTTGCTTCTGTGATGTTTTCTATGTATGTATTTGTGCTTACTCTAGAACTTCCCAAAGTTCCATCTTAAAATTTCATCATTTGCATATGTATTTTTTAAAGATTAAAAAATTCATCATTTGAATGTGTTTCCGTACGTTTACATGATTTTACAAGATTTCCACCAAAATTTCCACCGAAACTGAAATTTAAAACCTTTATATGGAGGAGGCACCGCACATACTAGAAACTTGAAAGCATTTAATTATATATGTGATTATGTTTGATAAAGTAAATAAAAGCTACTTCTACAATGGTATACCCAAAGTTTTACCGGTGCCTAGATATGGGTACATTTGCGACTATTACAACCCATACAATTCAAGCAAACCCAAACTTCAGGACAAAAGGAAAGGTTGGTTGTCTAAAGAGCATCACCACTCCTCCACCCCTCTTTCTCCAACATTTTGGAGCCTCGCAAGCCACACTGTACACATTCAACATGTGTGTAGTGATCAGGATCATTGACTTGGGGGTGCACTGCTAGACTATATGGGGCTCACTGGTGCCAAGGCAAATAAATGTTCCTAACTGCTAGGTCAAATGGGTTTTTAAGGTTTTCTCATTCAGTGTGATGCTAAAAAGATACATACATACATGCTCACGTACATACATATAGAGATAGGAGTGCCAGCCACTTCCACACTACACAAGCTTTTCATGGTGACTTCTCAAAGGGAAACCACCACATCACCAGAACCTAGTACAATGGCATTATGCGGAATTGAAAATGCATGGGTGTGGAAAAATAACATACTTGTTAACCTTGAAGGAGTCATTAGGAAGTGGAACCATTATTCTAAGACAACTACTTGGTATTACCTTAAGGAGTCATTAGGATGTAGGAAAAAAATTCATGGAGAAGATTTGTTCAGCTAAGAGCTATTTTTTCACGATTTTTTTCAATAAAAACAACCAAACAGAAATAGAACTTTCAGGGAAGTTGGCAATAGCCCAAAAACTACACCAATTCGATAATCTTAACAACCCAATTTGAGAATTATTGAGCATTGTGGATCATTGTCGACTTTGGGCTCCCATCATGATGGGAGACTCACCAAATGAACGGTTTAGATCATGTACATGTGTGCCACCTTACCAGGCTAGAGATATTAACATTTGACAAAAAAAAAAAATAATAAGAGAAAATATAATAGCATGACAATGAAAATTTTCATAGAAAAAGTCATGTAAGGTTCTTCCTTCTGGGGGTTTTGAGGAAACCAAACAACGGCAACCTCGTTTGTCAAAGGAAAAATTCTTCAGGAGAAATTTTCCCTAAATACTTCTTTGACAAAAGGTGTAGAGCGGGATGGAAGAAGTGGAACAAAAGGAGAAGAAATGTGACGCTTAAAGTAGAATCAGGGCGCCGATGCTATTACATTATGCCATATAATACAAAGGCTTCCTGAAAATGAGTGTAGTTGAGGCACCCATATGTAAAGACCCATATTTTAATATTGCACATTAATTAAATCACTTAAGTTTTACTAATGGTACCCTATTAAGATGCACTAAACCATATTTTCCCCGTAATTACTTTATTTAATAAATAATTTCAGTGTAAATGCAAGTTTGTGGGCCTCTTTATTAAGGTAGGTTTAAAAATTTAAATCTAATTATGGTTAATAATTTCAGTGTAAATGCAAGTTTGTGGGCCTCTTTATTAAGGTAGGTTTAAAATTTTAAATCTAATTATGATTAATAATTTCAGTGTAAATGCAAGTTTGTGGGCCTCTTTATTAAGGTAGGTTTAAAAATTTAAATCTAATTATGGTTAATAATTTCAGTGTAAATGCAAGTTTGTGGGCCTCTTTATTAAGGTAGGTTTAAAAATTTAAATCTAATTATGGTTAATAATTTCAGTGTAAATGCAAGTTTGTGGGTTTTATAAAAACCCATCCTCGTGGGTTTTTCCCCACTGTGCTTGCGCTCTTATAAAAAAAAAAAACAGAGAATCAGAAAATCGAGAAGAAGAAGAAGAGAAGAATAAGAAGTGGAAGATAGAGAGTTAGGCTTACCTTTTCAATCTTCAATTTCAAGTAAGTATTCAGATTTTTTTTATGTTATCAACCTTTCACAAATTCAGCCCAGGAACCCAAAAACAGAGAGGTGAGGAAAAGAGAGAAATAGAGTTAAAGAAGATATGCATAAAAGGATAGTGATATATATCAGCCCCTTTTTCTTCCCTAGACCACCTCCCTTTAATGTATTTCCACTACAAGGGGTGGCTTGGGTAGAAACAGTGGGTGACTATATCATTCCTTCTGATATTGTCGCTGCCATATTTTTAATGTTATAATTTCCACTTTATGCTATACCTTTTAATGACTAGAGTACTGTGAGTATATGCAACCCGATATGTGCTTGAGTATATGCAACCCGACAGGTGGGTTCCCATTTTGTTTGTCTAATTTTGGATAACTTGGCCATCAATTGGACGGCCCATCAATTGGACGGTTAGATCATCATTGGTGTGAGCCCCATCAATTGGACGGCCCATCAATTGGACGGTTAGATCATCATTGGTGTGAGCCCCATCAATTGGACGGCCCATCAATTGGACGGTTAGATCATCATTAGTGTGAGCCCCATCAATTGGACGGTTGGATCATCCTTGGTGTGAGCCGTGCAACCATTCTTGGAATATATTCAAACCTTCAAACATAATTTAACAAAGACCCACACCCACGTTGATTCCATGCCCAAACCCTTATCTCCAGCCTTCATCCATAGCCACTTTTTCTCTCAACTCCAAAACATCTTAATTCAATCCGGATTATTTATTTCCTAGAACCCGTGAACCTTTTTGTATACATCTATGACATTGTATGTGTGTGACACTGCTCAGGTTGAATATTGTGCTTTTTCATTTAGGGATCGCCGTTTTTTCGAGCGCCAAGCATCAAGGCAAGTTCTGATTACTCGCTTAATAATGCTATTAATTTTGATATGACTTTAACATTTTATTTTGTATAGTAATGATACGGATAATCAAGCATGTGTAAATAGATAATTGTTTGGAATTGGAAAATAATTGTGAATTTTGATAATGCTTGTAAAGAAAAGTTTTGTTGTAAAATAAGCGTACATATATTTAGAATTTGGAATAATGGGAGGGAGGACTAAGGAGAACCCTTAGATCCAACCTTGGGCGAAAAGCCAAAAGCCAACCAGTCTGAGAGCGTACGACAGCTGGTGGGCGATGCATTGGGAGGAACCCTCGTGGTGAACCGATTGAAATCCTAAAGTGGATCACGTTCCATTAGGGAACGGAGGGTCCTTGATGGTCAATGATCACCGGCCAGGCTAGAAAGCCACCGCAGATCATTGGGGAAAAAGGGGAGAACATTTAAAATACATGCTACGCTTTGTATGTTGCAGTTAAATCGTTTTGTTATTATCGAATAAAAGATTGTTACTGTGTCATGTTTTATTATTGTTTCATTATTGTAGAAAATATTGTGTTGTAGATTCATGTCGCTTAATTTCATTATTTTGGGAGTTTTCTTTACTTGCTTTTAACCCACTTATCCTACAGGAATTGTAAGTGAAGAGGAAGGAGCGTTTGCTAATGAAGATATTTGACGAAACCCATGCGGGAAAGGGGAAAGTTGGAGTCTTGTGTTCGGTTTGACACAGTTGTCATAACCGAGAGTCGTAGTTAATAAGGATTTGTTTTAATTGTTATGATTTAATTGTTAAGAGCGAATATTTATGGCAAGGTTTTATGTTATTAAGTTTTAATTATTGCTTCCGCCATTTGTTATCTAATGGCCTTTTAAAAAAAAAAAATACCTCAGGCAACGGAAGCCGGGTCGTTACAGTTTTCTTTACTTGGTTTAGTGCATCTTAATAGGGTACCATTAGTAAAACTTAAGTGATTTAATTAATGTGCAATATTAAAATATGGGTCTTTACACCATATGAACACTTGATAGATAATTAGAAAGGTGTTCTCAGTAGACTAAACCAGATAAGCTAATTTTCTCCGAGTGTGTGGGTGTTCCTCGGAAGTTAAATGTAGGTGACCGGTATTCAATCTTTCTTTCTTTTTTTGAAAAGCAGGTGATAGGTTTTTTGCATTCCATGTTTTGGGCATGCCCTGAGGAGAATTTCTAATTTACTAACAAGTGGAAGATGCATATGAAGGATTTTTTTCCCAGATTATTTACGGGTCTGGTACAGAATCAACAAACTCTGCATGGAGAATGTAGTGTGTAAAAGAATTTACACAAAAAAAGGTAGACATGGGAGATATCTAAAAGTGAGCAAAGGTGAATAAAAGGCATGAGACAGAGGATGGGGATAACAATAAGGTGAGAAGTAGAAACATGTAAGAACATGCAGAAATAGAAGGCTGTTAGAAGTGAGTCGTGGTTGAAAAGAATGAAGGCAAATATCAAAGTGATTGGCAGTAAAATGAGACATAGCAGACAGTGTGTGAAAGTATTGGACTGAAGTTCATTTCTTTAGCATGTATCAGCTGAAGATAGACTTCTGATGAATCACTTCATCTCAAAGAGTTCCAAACGGTTTACAATTTGTTTGGACAACTGAGAATTTTAAAAAATAAAAAAAAGAAGGCAAAGCCCCTAAAACAAAAACAACAAGAATTCTAAAAAAAAAAAACTGGTAACACATGCCACACCATCAAACCGGGATTCGAAACACCAAAATTTGCAAGCCAATCCACATCAGCATTGCCTTATCTGTGATCATGAGATAATCTACACTCCAACACATTAAACACATTGAAAATCGGTCTGAACAGGTGTCTAAATCTCTAGGGAGGGGAGGTGGAGCAAAATTAATAGAATAACTCGAGTTCTGATGAATCCTGAACAGGATTATAAACTATGTTACCAACATCAAACAGAAGAATGCCATGGCCTCAGATTCTAGACTTAATATGAAGGTCGCTGGCCAGATTACATAGATTACGAGTCACAAAAGTAAATGAATATGCCTAATTGCTGGGACACCTATAAAAAAAAGTCATGAAACATCAGAAGTGTCCTTAAACAGTTTCCATCTATTCATCTCACTGGTCTAATCTCCTTCTCCTATTCCAACGTATATCACATATATCACAACAAATGTGCGGCGAAAACACGGTATAACCACAAACCACTTGCATTGTCTCTGTCCTGGCCTTAACAAACAAATAGGGTGACAAAACCTTAACTCATCCAAAACTCAAAACACTTCAAAGACAATAGTCACAATACTTATATAGAATCAACCAATCAAGTCAGAACCCCAAAAACATTGAAAATTAAGAATACCATAAAAAAACCCAACAAAGATACACCAAAAAGAAATCCATAGAAACAAAAATTCCCAATCTCTCCTCTGAAAATGTTAAGGTCCTGAGTGGGGGCCTGTTTAGGCATAAGACTAAGTGGGACCCAGAAAACCCCAAATACCACAACCTACAAAACCCACGTTCATGCAAAGGGAGAATAACAGAAAACCCCATGAAAGCAGAGAAACTGTTCATACCTGGTGTTGAAGAAGCCAAAGACCAGAGAATGGTAAAAACTGAGGGAAAATAAAGAGGGTAATTGAGAAAATCTGGTCAATATGGAAGGGGTCTTTGAGGCATGCTAATGAAGGCAAAGGTGGCGAGGGTTATGAGAAAGAGAGGGTCGCATCTACCACCACCTTCTTTTTATTTTTATTTTCCCTCGGTCTTTGTTTCTATCTTGTTTCTATCTTGTGTGTATGAGAGAGAGAGAGAGAGAGAGAGAGAGAGAGAGAGGTTGGTATAATCTCAAAACTACCCTCTACCTCAACTACCCGCGTATTATGGTCTCCCAGTTTCCCTTTGTACTAAAATATCCCTGATTCTTCTGCCGCTGTATCTGCATTTCATTTCGTTTGCCTTTTTCTCTATCTCGTACACGCTACGAGAGCCCTAATTTCTCAACTCTTGATTTGTCATTCTTGGAGGTGTAATTAGATAACGGTTTTGTGATCTGGGCTTTTGTGATAAGCAAATTGAAATTGTAAAGCGTCCTGAGGGTCTTGAGTGCGGCCTACCTAGGTATGGGATTGGGTGAAACCTAGCCCGGCATGGGACAGGTTTTTAAGAACCTTGCTTGACACATTCTATCAGCTCCATTGTCATATTGGTAAGTACGTAACATTTGGTTTCATAGGAGCCACCACGTCACTTATAGAGTGGGCCATCGAGGACGGCAGAAACGGAGACGTGGTAGAATGTTACTGTCCTGAGTGAGGGCCTGCGTATTGGACTAAGTGGGATCCAACCCGAGTATAAAAGGCCTTGCTTGATGCATTCCATTAGTTATGGAACTTGTGATGTATTGGTAAGTTACATAACACAAATCTTTGATCATCAATTTTTGCAAAGATGAAATGCTAATATGGCAAACCCCAATTTTTAGGGCGAGACTATTCCTTGTGGATATGCACAATCACATGTAAACCACACGCATTAGATGAGCCAATTCACTTGCTCTGATACCAAATGTTAGGTACCTAACCAATATGACAAAAGCTCGAAGATGGAATGTGTTAGGCTAGACCTTTTAAACATCGCCTACATAGTCTCATACCTAGACAGGTCTCCACTCAAGAATCGAGAGTGTAACACAAAACTCCGATTATTCTCTAATAACCACAATCATCACAAATTCTAACCACGGGAACCAGAAAATGAACTTCACCTATGTGACATTCTCACTAGTAGACCGTAAAATCTCAATAGCAGACGAAGAACTTGATCTCAAATTGCTCATCTCAATAAAATCAAGGACAACCCTGCTTTCAGTTTAAACCAGTCAACACCCCAGAAAACAACTCTTACAATCATCTGAGGGCCATATTCCAACAAAGAAGGAGAAAAGGGTGTTTTGGTCAGTATCTGAAATTTGGATACGGTATCCCAACTGTTTCGGATGTGGGATGCGTTTTGATATACGATAAAATCTTGGGGGTATTTTCGATATTTAAAAATCGGGATACGGCTTTTATAATTTTTTAAATTTTCTGGGAAATGGCATATTCTCCCATTTTTCTTCCCTGGGACAGCCCCTTGTAGTGTAAAAAACAGTCATAAATACACTAGAAGGGGCTGTCACGAGTAAGAAAATGGGGCGAATACATCACTTCCCAACTTTTTTCTTTATATTTATGTTGATTGGTGGGACGGCGAGGGATAACGTCTACCAACCGAACACTGCCGACCTCAACGAGCAAAGATAGGAGAACGACCACGCAGAAAGTCACTTCCACCATCCATGGTAACAGGCAATTTTAGGTAAATTTTGGGTCCCACATGGGATAATTTTGTGAAATCGAGACCGTTGATCTTGAAGAGTATAATTAGGGGACCCATATATATGGTCTCGGTCCCATCACAAATGGACATTCCATGTGTAATGTAGAATGACCCATATATGGACCGTCGGATTTTCAATCGCCTATTGAATCAACGGATCTGATCGTATACGAGAGGACGAAGTAGAGCCCAATAAGTAAGAACAACTTTCTTCTTAGTATTTTACAAACAGAGACCAAAGACCCAAAAGAGAACTAACTCTCCACGCAATTCAACTTGACTGAAAAAGGAAAGAAAGAGGAAAAGAATGGGGACTCGCCCAATTATAAGGAAGAAAATAAGAGTGGGTTGGTGTAAAATGGAGGGCTACGGATCATTTTCCATTAGTCAAACAATGTTCATTAATGGGTCCCTAATCTTATCCACTGGTGTTTGATATGATGTGTGCACATGAGGTCCAGTATTTTCGAACAGAATAGTAAGGCCCGCCCGTCATAAGATGATCTAGACAGTTCATTTGTTGGGCCGCAACATAAATAGGTTATATCCTGTAGATCATCTCCGTAAGACGACCGATTTATTTATTTACATTGTGGCCCAACAGATGAAAGATTTGGATACCCCACTGTACTATTCGGAAAATATTGGACTTCACGTGGGCGCACAAGGTAAAATCTCATATGAACCATTCATTGTAGGGACAAATAGATGAATGATTTGAATAGCAAAACCATTGGATGCCAATTGTACTTTTGCTACCATATTTTTTCATTGGACACCATTTAATTGCTCCATCACTATCACCTTCTCAAAATCCCCCCTCGCCACCCATCTCTCACAACTCTAAGCCTACAATGAATTCATGAAATGTGTTTCCCCTATTGCCAAACATGTTGTAGCCAAAGAGGGCCAAAGATAACTCCCAGCGCCAAGAAATCCATTTCCAGAAGAGTTTGGAGTGTGAACTGAAACCCTTTCTCTCCTTTCCATCTCTCTCTCTCTCTCAAATCATTTAGTTCTTCCCTCCTCCCATCACGGCTACTATAAGACCGCTCGTCATGTCTTCTCTTGTCTGCCCACACCTCATGCTAGGAGGGACCTAGTATGTCATGGGGGAGCACCTCACTAATTATATTCCAGTGAGGTCATGCCCAGGTCTGCTTACTTGCGCAACCTAGACTAGAGTATTAGAATAAGCAATCACCATGGACAAGCATTGGATTTGCCTGGTGCTTACCTTGGAGAATAGTGGTAAGTAGGGTCTGGTCATCAATCTAGTAGGGTAGTCGTAGGGTGTGTCATTACCAACACACAGAGAGCATAATCCCAAGAAATCCAAGCAAAATTGCACGTTTTCTGTAGATTTTGACTTGGATATCATAGGGAGGGCACAAAGGTGACACATCACCACTATGCAATTACTAGTAAGGAGGAGACATCCCTGGGAGTCTCCTGAGACCAATGCTATATTGGCAACCGGACAAGGTTTTTTGCTGATGTGGCACTCAAATGCCAAACAAAACCTCTGAGTCATCATGGCTCTTGTGCAACCAAACACACTTGGATTATTTTATTTTATTTTTATCATAATTTTTTTCTTTTCCATTGTTTGGTTTCGCTTTAAAACAACCAACTAGTTTTATTTAGAGAGGACCGTATCACTTCCCACTATATTGTGGAAACTTTCCGTCAGGGGCCTATATATATATATATATATGGGGAAAGTGATTGTGAGCGGCCCCTCATATAAGCTTATATGAGGTGACCGCTAAAAACATAGCGGGCCCACATTTCTGGGGTGATCCGAACCGGTCATCTGATAGGCCCTGACATAGATAGGGGGTGCCCAAAAACTCAGCTCCATAGGATCATCCCAACCCTTCGTACTGTGGAGGTGAAATAGGGGAAAATGGGTGGGTATAAATTTGCCCACTTACCCGTCCAATTTCCCCTCTTTCACCTCCACAGTACGAAGGGTTGGGATGATCCTATGGAGCTGAGATTTTGGGCACCCCCTATCTATGTCAGGGCCTATCAAATGACCGGTTCGGATCACCCAAAAAATGTGGGTCCCACCATGTTTTTAGCGGTCACCTCATATAAGCTTATATGAGGGGCCGCTCACAATCACTTTCCCCTATATATATATATATATATATATATATATATATAGGGGGAAGTGACTATGCGCGGTCGCTCATATAAGGTTATATGCGCAGCAGCTTCAGAGCCGTCGATCTCAAACGATCGTGGCCATTCCTTGCCCTTTTCAAAATGTAAAGAAAACAAAGTCGAGAATCCGGCTGAGAAAAAGAGAGACGATCGGATCTCTGTGTTTCTCGACTGGCGTCCAAAATCCCTTCTCCCATTTCTTCTCGCCTGTGAAAATCCACGATCGTTAAAAAAAAAAGCCGATCGTCTCTCTTTCTCGTCACAGATTAAACCGATCGACGAGGGTTTCAGATTTTCCAAAGAAAAGAGCCGATCGTCTCTCTTTCAACGAGGGTTTCAGATTTTCCTAAGAGAAACCCTCATCTCCGCCGGTTTTCCTCCTCCAACGAAGGAGCAGACGCCCGCCGTTCTCTTCCCAGGTTAGTTTGTAATTTCTTTTTTTGTTTTTTTTTCCCTTTTTCTCCTCCCAGGTTATATATATATAATTTCATTTTTTGTTTTTTTTTCCCTCCAACGAAGAAATCTGCCATCTCCGCAGAAGCCCAGCGTTCTCCTCCCAGGTTAGTTGTAATTTAATTTTTTGTTTTTTTTTTCCTTTTTCTCCTCCCAGGTTATATATATAACCTCATTTTTTGTTTTTTTCCCCTCCAACGAAGAAATCTGCCATCTCCGCAGAAGCCCGGCGTTCTCCTCCCAGGTTAGTTGTAATTTAATGTTTTGTTTTTTTTCCCTTTTCTAGGGTTTCAGATCTACATTTTTGCTTTCTAGGGTTTTAGGAGTTTCGGTTTTTCTTTCTAGGTTTCTCCTCCAACGAACTAGACGCCATTCTCCTCCCTAGGTAAGTTCTATATTTCATTTTTTGTCATTTTTTCCCCTTTTCTAGGGTTTCAGTTAGGCTTTTTTGGTTTCTTGGGATTTAAGGGTGATGTATTTGGGGATAATCGTGAATCATTGATGGTTTCCTCTATTTCTTTCTAGGCTTTCTAGGGAAAATCGTGAATCATTGATGTTTCTAGAGTATTTTTGTTTTTCCATCAAAAATCATAATTTTGTTTTAGTGAGAGAGAATGTGGAGAGCTTAAAGCTTTAGTCAGAGAGGAAACTATTGGGTTTTTAGAAAATATCCAACCCCATTTTGAAAAAAAAGTTTGGGTCCTTGGAAACCAGCACATTTTATTGGTAAATTCATAGAGGGCGTGAGATCTCTTTCTTCTGCAAGGTGTCGGCAGAGAAGTTCTACAGAATACAGATGGGGGCAATCCATAACACTAGGCACTTCCACCCATGTTCTTATTTGAGGAGGAATTGAGGAAATAACTCCCTAAAAAGTTTATTATATTACACATACCATATTTATATTTCATAACACTTGCTTAGTTGTATGATCAGATGCATATTATCTTTTTAACATGACAGTATTTTTTTGAAACCCTATTGTTTGGCCAATTGCTCATCTGATATACTGCAATGATTTTATTTTGCAGAGATATGAAGCTCTGTTCTGTATTCTAATTAGAGCAGTAGAGTAAATGGAGCAGACAAGTATTTAGGATTAAGTTATTCGTTTCCAATGATGGCATCCTCTCGCAATAGTAGTTCTAGCAGACGTTGTATCCGAATTGCTACAAGAAATTGTAAATGTGAGAAGAAAGCTTCTATCCAAATAACGCAGACGGATGAGAATGGCAATAGAGGCCGCCTGTTTTACGCTTGTGCCTTCTTTTGTGTAAGTAAGCAGTGAATAATTCTAATTTTTACTAGTATGTGAAGTTTCAAATTCCTAACTCTTATACAACACGCAGGAAGGAAGTACAAAGAAGTGCAATTATTTCCGTTAGTGCAAAGAAGATATGGATGACAATGAAGTTGGTTCGAATAGGGATGATATAGCCGAATTGAAGAATGAAATAGCCGAATTGAAGAATGACATGGGCACATTGGTAAATTTATTATACGAATTGAGGGTGCAATCAGGCAAACGCTTCGACGGATTGAAGGTGCATGCAAATGAATTGAAGGTGCATGGAGGCAAACGGTTCCAAGTTTTTGAGAACCAACTACAATGGATTAAAGTTGCAGTTGTTGGGTTGTTTATCTTGATCCTTTTTGTGTCTATGTTACTTAATGATCTAGGGCAGTGTTGTTAGTTGGAGGTGTGGGGTTGTTTATCTTGTTTCTTTTTGTGTCTATCCGTTACTAAGTGATCTAGGGTACTGTTGTTTAGATGCCCTTTTATGAATGTAAGATGCTTAACTTAGCCTGTTTAACTTGCTTTTCCTGAAATTGTTACTTGTATGTACTTGTTTGTACAAATTGAATATAGATGACGAAGCGAAAGGAAACATGGGGAAATGAGTGTTGTTGGGGTGATTAGGGATGAAATGGCAAATGTGATCACAGCCTATTCCATTTACTATGAGACCAGCTCAACACATGGTGGCAGCAACCAGCTCAACACATGCAATGGCAAGATCCAATGTATCTTCACCAGCCCCTCATAATCAAGATTGACCACTCTGGTGGGCATTATTGTTGAGAACAGCTCCATTGGGTAGGGTAGGTAAATCCTAGGGATTTATTCAAATGGGAACAAATGATAATTTTCTTCCATTAATAGTTGTTTTATTACAGTGCCCTTTTGTGGATCTATATTCTAAGTGGAGACTCAATGCTGCGTTAGTTTGAGTGTAATAATCAGTATTGGACTTGAAATTGTAGAATTTGAATCATGAAAGCAATTTGTGAACAATTTAAGATTTGTTCTGGATTATGAGAACCAATTGTGAGTTCAAAACTGATTATTAAATGAGGCTGACTTTGATGCCTCACTTCCAAGGTAATATTGAATGAATGAGTGGACACTAAGATTGTTCTAGGTGTTTTTAGTTGTGACATTTTAGAATAAAAAACTCGCCCTCCCTTGGTAGATTTTAAAATATAAAAATTTACCTCACCTAATTATTCCTCAAAACAAACTTTGCAACTATACCCATGTAAGCTATAGTAAACTTTCAAGTGATATAGAGAACCTGTAAATATAAATACTTAAACCCCTTTGGGCTCTGATTTGTTTACCAGTTTCCTGAACTCAACGAGCCAAGTTGGGGGTAAGTGGCATACCCTAGTTGGGTACTTGGGTTACAACATTCTCCCTTGTGATTTTTAGGCTTTACTGGATCAAATTGATTTTCAAACATTAGCATTTTGGCACAATCAGAATAGAGTACCAAAATGGCCTACATTACAACTCTAATGTGAACCTGGTCAAAATATTCATGTAGGCAACGGGCAATGCTCACTAACTACAATAAGGTTTAAATTCAAGTGTGAAACAGAGAGCCTTCAAATAAGAAAAAATTTGAGAAAAAAATTATAAAATGTGGGTACTCATAAATTTCATGAAATAATTGATTGCTTGGTTGGATCTTCGTTTTCTTGTTATTGGTAAGGATTTTTTTAACGTGAAAGGACATAGGAACGCCATGAATACAAACTGATGTACTCCTGTGAAAAAATTGGCCACAATTCTTATAGCTGAACCTGAGGTAACAGAATGACTGCAATTTCACAAAATTGGCCACAATTCTTATAGCTGAACCTGTTTAGATCATCCATTCAACAGGGCCCTGCACATTCCATACCAACATGGCACATGTAAATTTGATAGCTTATTTAAGAACTTAGACGAGCCATAATGCAATTAAGAAACTATAAAATGTCAACACTGTTCCACTTTCAACATCTGTGTCTATAAAGGAAGAAACGACAAAAAATATAAATAGAAGACAAAGTATTCCTTGATCCCCCCATTACAGAAAGAAATTGCACCCTGTAGCAATTATACCCATGCCATCAACCTGTGTCCAAGTATTCGAAACGACTGTTGATGAACATTCAGAGGTTAATATTGAGACATTTCAAATGCCTTACAGTTCAAAACCTGAAAAGAAAGAAAAATAGTGAGAAAAAGGTCACTAGTAAATGGAAATGCATAAAGCTAAGTACTAAACTATCAGTGCAGAAATGTGAAACAGAGAAAGAAAGCAACAGAGTTATTCTATTATACATAGGCTATTGAAGCAATAAATAATTATTCTATTATCGAAAGAAGCTACCACATACCTACACGAATCTGCAAAATCACGAAGCAATATCCGCGTGCATTGACTCTTCATGTTTGTCATCATCTTGCTCATCCCTTAAAGTCATCTATTTCGAAGCAAGAAAAATGAAAAAATTACAACATTGATAAAGACAATTAGTAAGAATAAAAAATTGAAGAGGTTGACATAAGAAATCCAAACCTTCTGTTTCTTTTTATTTTCTTGTCCACATGTTGTCATGTAATGGCCAATTTCTCCACATTTCTTACACCTTCGTATCTGCTTTGGTTGGGATTGGGACTTTTCTCTCGGGGATTTGAACCGGGTAGCAACCTTTGGACGGCCCTTGGTTCTTACAGGTTGGGGGTCGCGAATAGAAATCTCAACTCCTTGGCTAACAGTGTTGGTTACTACTTGGCTCCCACTGTTTGCCAAATCAACTTGCTTGTCTCTCATCTCCTTTTCAGAGTCCAACAACCAAGCATCAAGGGTTTCATTCACCTTCTTGAAAAGAGTGTTATTATCTTTAAACCTATCTAGAAGTGTTTGAAATTTTGTTATTAGGCACCATCTATGAAGTGGAGATACGTCATTATTATCCAACTCTCTCATAAACACTCCACTATCCACACGATATCTAAACCCAGTTGTCCATCTATTTAAGATATATTGTTGGGGAATGCTCATCAATTGCTTCTTCAACATAATGCGGGGTATGTGTTTGCATAAAATTCCTTTCGTCTCGAACATCGCGCACTCACATGTTGCCTTTACCCCTTCAGATTCATCGTACACAACCTTGCACCATTTTCACTTCTCATCAACACTTAATCCAACTTTGTATACTGCCACGACGCCACTCTTTTCCACCTTCTCATGATAACAGTCAATACTATCCTTAAATTCTGCCTGAAATATGTCAAATATTTTCTTCGTATAACACTTACTAGCTTCTTCTTTCAATTTGCTCCTTGAAACAAGTACAGGCTTCGTAGATTTAGACTTGAAATCTTCTTAGGACTCCGCTTTACGGCGTTCAATAAGTGCCCTATCATATTGCTCTACGAATTCTTTTAAGCTTGTCTTCTGATTTACATATCCATCAAAGAAAGAATTGATGCTTTCACTGCGCGCACTGGATGTCATGCCAGCAGTGAATGTGTCCCTGAAATATGCTGGCACCCAGTGGGTCCGTACATCCCACATTTTTGCTAACCATCCGTTTTCCTCAATATGATATTTCTGAATCAAATTTTCCCATGCTACCTCACAGTCTTCCTTTTGTCTCGTGTAAAACCATTTCTTGTAATCCTTGGAAAATTCACTAGTGGGATCTCGCATTAATGGAACATGCTCAAGTAGATGCGTACTGATGTGCCAAGAGCAAAATCTGTGATGCGTATTTGGAAAAACAGTTCTGATAGCATTTCGCATCGCCCCATCCATATCTGTGATGATACAACCAGGAGCTCTCCCGAACATGCAGTCCAACCACTGCTCAAATATCCATGTAAATGTCTCTTCTGTTTCGTCTGCTATTAGCGCACATCCAAATAAGGTGCTCTGCCTGTGGTGATTTACTCCAGTAAATGGTACAAAAGGCATTCTAAACCTGTTCGTCCTATACGTTACATCAAACACAATGACATCACTAAAGGTTAGATATGCATCTCTAGCTCGTGAATCGGCCCAAATCATTGATCACAAGTTACCATTAATATCCAACTCCATTTTGAAAAAAAAGTTTGGGTCCTCTGATTGTTTCGCTTGGAATTTCTGTGCTACCAAAACGCCTTCTTGCCCCATATTATTCACCCTCTGTTTTCTCAAATGGCAAACCACCTGATTTGTGATTATAGAACTACCTGATCCTTTATATGAAACATTAATGGCCTTCGCAATATTAGCAAGATGGATTGAAGCTGTACTTAGGTCGTCCATCAAATTCTTAACTACCTGAGTCTTGATAAATTTGTTATGCGAATGATGCATTTGTCTTTTGAGTGGAGAAGTAAGCTCATGACAATGTACATCTTCAAAAGCTTTAACTTTCCACTTCCCATCAATTAATGAGATATCCATTTTCGCTTTACAACCCTCTCTGACAGTCCGACGTGGCTTCACAACTCTATCAACCACTACATTTTTAGCTTTACTACTTTTGAACCCTGCTCTATCACAAACAAATATCTTAAATATCACTTTCTGTGTTATCTTCGACTTATAAGTTGATGATTTCCGTACTCCAAAACCGGTGGCCAACCCATATATATTATAAAACTCGTATGCATTATTTTCACTATCAAATATCTGATCCAAAAAGGGTTTCTTACCCAGATTCCTCTCACCACCATCATCAATATCAACAAATTCTACACCTCCCTCCTCATTTGGGTCTCCCTCCTCATTTGGGTCTACCTCCTCATTTAGGTCTACCTCCTCATCAACAGATATATATCCCACCTCACTTTCATCATTTCCTAACATATCGCTGTGGACCCCGATCCGAGGACGGCGAGAGGGAACGAGTCCCTACACACCCTCTGGATCATCCACGTGTGAAGGAGAGCTCTACCAAGGAACTCTCAAAATGGATGCTTCCCTCATAGCATAGCACGAGTGGCGATGTAAAAAGAAAGAGATATGTCTCGATCCGGAGACAAGGCTCGAAACCAAGACATACCTGAAATAAACTCAGAGTCGCCATCCATGGATATGCCATGGAACCCTAAAATCAAATCCTCTGTGCAATGGATAACCAGAAATATATATGGGTTCGTACCTGGTTACGAATGGAGAAGGTCTGAGAGCACCCCCAATTCGTCCGAGTGCAAGCACTTGGTCTCTTATGCCATTTATTATTAACTCCAAAGAAGTTTGGGTAAAAATCATGTGAAATGGGAACAATCCTCAGGAATCGTCTACCTAAGCATGCATTTCCTGAGGATAAAGATAATAAACACATATAAAATAAAATGAAAGATGTGTCACCTAAGCATAGCTAGGTTACGAGTGATAAGCCTAATGGGTGTCTAAGTTCTAATGTGCAAACACATGCAAGCTATAGCTAAAGGTATAGGATCAGTACAAGAAAGTAAGAAAACACATCAAAACATACGATGACTACTCAATAAATCCTAAGACTCTTAAACATTAGCCCGAGTCCTTGGATGGTCTGATATTCATCCAAAGAAGCCTACGTATCCCCGCCTCCACGAGAATCAAGGCAACGTAGTTCTTCGCGCCTATTCTAAGCTATGACACCTAAGACACCTAGCCCTCTATCCTAGACTCGATCTAAAAAACCGGACCAGTTATTAAAGTTTCTTGTACAATTATTTAAATTCCAGTGAATGGTAGATTTTAGGACACCCTATATGCCCTAACTAAATGCAGATTAGCCCTAAGCTAATGCAGGTGGTTCCTTCAACCTGTATGTAACTAGGCTATGCTTCCTAAGGAAAACAAAGGGTGGACTAACGTATCCTGCTCTAGTCATCACTCGGCGATGTGGATCGCCGACCGATCGGACGGAGGCGCTCCTATAACTCTAGGACAAACCTCTAACTCTAAAACAATCACAAACAAGCACACAACAAAACAAAGATCAAAACCTAACTCTAAACTCTCTATCTAGGACAAAGTCCTAAACTCTAAAGGAAGATCTTTTCGAAATCAAATGTTGTTTATTCAAAAAGGTTTAAAACAGTATTTACAAAAGTTTGGCTGGACTTGGGATATAAATCCCAAGCTGCACTACGTACGTCGGAAGAGGATCAAACCAACTTAATTCGAAAATCGAACTCTCCTACTATACTCCTAAAACTATTCAATACTTTAGATAACTTTGGATTTTTCTGTTTGTTAAATGTTTTTGATATTTTTAAAGTTTTCCAATATTTTTTGAATTTCAAATTTCTAATGTTTTTGGATTTTAAAATTTTTCTAATGCTCTGAACCTTTAAATGTTTTCAATCTTAAAGGGAACACGCAAGTAACACCACAAACTAGGGCAAAGCCCTAAATCTAAAGGAGAAACCCCAAATAAGCAACTAACGTCTCAAAGAGACAAACCACAACAAGAAAGATAGCGTCCCAAGAACAGAGAAAATAATCTAAGATCCCCAGCAGAGTAGCCAGCCTGTGGACCCTGATCCGAGGACGGCGAGAGGGAACGAGTCCCTACACACCCTCTGGATCATCCACGTGTGAAGGAGAGCTCTACTAAGGAACTCTCAAAACGGATGCCACCCTCATAGCATAGCACGAGTGGCGATGTAAAAAGAAAGAGATATGTCTCGATCCGGAGACAAGGCTCGAAACCAAGACATACCTGAAATAAACTCAGAGTCGCCATCCATGGATATGCCATGGAACCCTAAAATCAAATCCTCTGTGCAATGGATAACCAGAAATATATATGGGTTCGTGCCTGGTTACGAATGGAGAAGGTCTGAGAGCACCCCCAATTCGTCCGAGTGCAAGCACTTGGTCTCTTATGCCATTTATTATTAACTCCAAAGAAGTTTGGGTAAAAATCATGTGAAATGGGAACAATCCTCAGGAATCGTCTACCTAAGCATGCATTTTCTGAGGATAAAGATAATAAACACATATAAAATAAAATGAAAGATGTGTCACCTAAGCATAGCTTGATTACGAGTGACAAGCCTAATGGGTGTCTAAGTTCTAATGTGCAAACACATGCAAGCTATAGCTAAAGGTATAGGATCAGTACAAGAAAGTAAGAAAACACATCAAAACATACGATGACCACTCAATAAATCCTAAGACTCTAAAACATTAGCCCGAGTCCTTGGATGGTCTGATATTCATCCAAAGAAGCCTACGTATCCCCGCCTCCACGAGAATCAAGGCAACATAGTTCTTCGCGCCTATTCTAAGCTATGACGCCTAAGACACCTAGCCCTCTATCCTAGACTCGATCTAAAAGACCAGACTAGTTATTAAAGTTTCTTGTACGATTATTTAAATTCCAGTGAATGGTAGATTTTAGGACACCCTATATGCCCTAACTAAATGCAGATTAGCCATAAGCTAATGCAGGTGGTTCCTTCAACCTGTGTGTAACTAGGCTATGCTTCCTAAGGAAAACAAAGGATGGACTAACGTATCCTGCTTTAGTCATCACTCGGCGATGTGGATCGCCGACTGATCGGACGGAGGCGCTCCTATAACTCTAGGACAAACCCCTAACTCTAAAACAATCACAAATAAGCACACAGCAAAACAAAGATCAAAACCTAACTCTAAACTCTCTATCTAGGACAAACCCCTAACTCTAAATGCTGTTTATTCAAAAAGGTTTAAAACGCTATTTACAAAAGTTTGGCTGGACTTGGGATATAAATCCCAAGCTGCACTACGTACCTCGGAAGAGGATCAAGCCAACGTAGTTCGAAACGAACTCTCCTAATTGCTACCTCTAAAACATTCAACACTTTAGATATTTGATATTTTTTTTAATGTTTTGATGTTTTTAAAGTTTTTCAAATGTTTTTGAATTTCAAATTTCTAATGTTTTTGGGTTTTAAAGCTTTTCAAATGTTTTTTTTTTAAGTTTAAAGAGTTTTCACCCTTTTGGTCAAAGACCTAAGGGAAAATACAAAGCAAAACCCTAGGGCAAAACCTTAGGGCTAACAGGGGAAACCCCTAAACCAAGTAAACTAATGCCAAAGACAAGGGAATGGTCTAAGACCACAAAAAGAAAAGCTCTAATGAAACTGTGCTAGTCTCTAACAAAGAAGAACGACGACAACACTAAGGAGAAACTCCTAACAGATAATACCAAGGAAGGAGCACAACTGAGACCAAGGCTCTCCAACAATACCACGAAAAGATGAATGAGTCAAAGACTCTCCGATAATACCAACTAAGAGACGAAAGCGTCAAAGACGAATGAGTTAAAGACTCTCTAATAATATTGCTAAAAGAATAATGAGTCAAAGACTCTCTAATAACCATCTAAAGACAACTGAGTCAAAGACTCTCTAACAACATTACGTGAAGGACGAGGGAGTCAACGACTCTCTAACAAAGCTATCCAAAGGACGAGTGAGTCAACGACTCTTTAATAAAAACCACTAACGAAAACAAATGAGCCAAAGGCTCTCTAATACTACAACTTAAAGGAGGAATGAGTCAAAGACTCTTTAAAAGGGTGCTCTAATATAAGGCTGGGTAAGCCTCCTAACAAGAGAACTTCCTAAATGAGACAAGGCTTGTCTCAAAATAGAGGCTCTATAAATGAGGCAAGGCATGCCTCCTATGGGTATACTTCCTACCAAACTAAGTCAACCTCCCTAAGGGTAGGTCCAAAATGAGACTTGTCTTCAAAAGAGAACTACCTCAATGAGACAGAGTGTGTCTCCTAGCACGGAACTCGCTAATAAGACCACAATGGTTTCCTAAATGAGGAAGAGAAACTACCACTTAAAGGTTTCTAAAAGACTAGAGAAGTCTCTAAATAAAAGAGAGGAAGCTCTACTAAGACTGAGCAAGTCCCTTGAGGCCGGGCTTAGGCTAGCGCCTTCATCGCCCTGCAATAATATGAGGAATAAGATACTCCAAAGATTTAACAAGTCTTCTAATAAATGGAACAAGAATTCCTCTTGCAGGAGAAAAACCGACACTCTTCTCTCCTGGCTCTCAACCATACAAACCTGAACAAATTCATATTTTCTCTCAAAATGATCGGATAACCTCTAAAAGAACAAAAATATACGACATCCTAGTAAATGCGATGAACTTCCATTTATCAAATGATATAAAGTCTAAGTGATTTAAATATTTCCTTAATGCACAGGTTAATGAGGTTCTCATAACCATATTCCAACATGAATGACTCTAACCTGTCTTTTCCTTTAGCGGGATCCGCTGAAATCGCTCCCAATTATAAGTAACACCAAAAGATAAATGCAGAAGATAGGTGTGACCAAAAGATTACGATAATTTGTGAACTCCAATAATAGAAAATAAAATGCCCTATCTGCCAAGTTCAAGATGACCATCAAATGGGAGAATTTCAACAAAACCGAAATTAAATCTTGCAAACGATCACATCAATACCAGCAATGAACATAGATTGAAATAACTAAAGCTAAAACATAATGAGCTCAATTATGCTACTGCTCAAATACCCAACAGAGTAAACTTGTGATGCTTGGAGAGTAACCAATCATAATTCCATCCCCTTGAATGATTTCGCACAGTAGGCTCACACCTTTTCAATGGCCAATACAAAGACACAAATATATATATATATATATATATATATATATATATATATATATATATATATATATATGAGGAAACTGTTGGTGAGCTTAAGCTCACCAAACTTATGGTGAGCTAGCTTGCCCAATCACATGGGTCCCACATTTTGGGGAGTGATCCAAACCATTCATTTGCAAGGCCTTATCATAGATAGGGGGTGTACCAAAAATCAGCTCCATAGGATCATCCTAACCTCTCCATTTGTGGAGGACAAAAATGGGGCAGATTTGTGTCTGTCCATTTTTGTCCTCCACAAATGGAGAGGTTAGGATGATCCTATGGAGCTGATTTTTGGTACACCCCCCATCTATGTAAGGGACTTTCAAATGAATGGTTTGGATCATCCTAGCAAAGTGGGCCCCCATGTGATTGGGCAAGCTAGCTCACCATAAGTTTAGTGAGCTTAAGCTCACCAACAGTTTCCTCTATATATATATATATATATATATATATATATATATAATCAGAGAGCAAAGCATCCAACCCATGCTCTTGAGATTTCTAAAACCAAATACTCCTTATGCCCCCTTTGGAAAATCACAAAGAAAACTATCATATGATTTCAAAATGGGAGCAAGATACTCTTATACAAAGAGATCTTAAACATTCAACTGAGAAACCATTGGCAAAATAAAGAAGAGATTCATGCACAGGACTCGCTGAACTGCAAGAACATTATCAAATCAATTAGTGCTAAGCCGAATCAAGCAGTTCCAACCGATGATCACATAGACAAAACAATGAGCACAATTCGGTGAATATTTACCCCTCAATCAATTTCGCACAAATTTTTAGAGCAGAAATCAAACACAAACCACGGGCACTCATTAAACATGAATTTAAAGAGAGGAAAAATAAATTACCTGAGGTTTCCTTGAAGATTAAGCTCAAATTGGGTTTCTCTGTTGGTGTCGGATTTAATGGAGTTCTCGATTGGAGCTTCAGGGGGTTTGCCAGAAACAATGGAGGGAATGGGTATTACGGCTAGGTTCTAGAATAGAGGGAAATTGAGGTGCCGGTTATGAAATAAAGGAGAAGAAGAAGGTTTTGGTTGGATCTGAGATGGAGATGGAGATGTAGAAATAAAATGGGTTTGGGTGGTGGAGAGGCCGGAAGAAATGGTAAACTTCGAGGTGAGATTCGCCGGAGAAGAAGGGTTGGAAAAGGGAAAATGAGTCAAGGTTTGGGTAAAGAAAGGAAGACAAGTTTGTTGAGGCTGTTGTTGTAGTGGATGCCAAGATGATGTGATGGAAACCATGAAATTGATGGAGATTCCGACCGGATTCAAACAAAATCCCGCCGGAGAAGATGACCGGAATCCGGCATAATCCTACGAAGAAGATAATCGGATAAGAGAGGAGGGAAGCTAACTTGGCCTTGCTTTTCTCTCTCCCTCTCTTGCTCTCTCTCTCTCTCTCTCTTTCTCCCTCTTCTCTCAGATCTGAGATTTCAGATCTCAGATCTGAGATTTCAGATCTTAGATCTTGGATCTGGCAATGATCGACCGGCTTGGAGATGGGAGAGATGGCGGTGGAGGAAATAGAAGAAGAAGAAGAAGTGGAGGTGGTGGTGGGATTTGAAACGGAGCTCCAGCAAGGAGATCGGAGAAGAAAAAAATGGAAAACCCCTTTTCCAATGACTCTTTCGCTCTTCCTCTCTCTCTAAATTTACAACGAAAATGGGAAATCCTTCCTCTTCTTGATTTTTTTCATTTTCTTTTTTTTTATAATCTTGAAAAGACCACTGATATTGGTACTGGGCGCACCAATAGTGATGGGCGCGCCAAATAGTTGCGTAGAAAACGAGCTATATCAACCTCCTTTTGTAAAAAGAATAGATTTGTCTCATTTTATTCTCACAGACAGCCCTTCCCTTGATTAATTCAACCCCCTTTCTACTTGTACTGCGCTTCTTGCATCGCTCGTCTTATTTGACAAATATGCTTGGATTTTGATGAGATTTGACAGGGCCCTCGATGGGACCCTAACCCAACTTAGGATAGAATTCGGGACCTTAACTCACTAATTTGACGAGGACTCGCACAAACACTACCAACCTGGGTCCGGTCAAAATGGGGTGTCTACAATCGCCAACCATAATCAGTCTATTAGTGTCAATATCATCAATTGGTAAACCAAAATCTATATAGTAGTCTCTATCATCCATTAACTCGAGTACACTTCTCCAATCCCTTCACTTCAAGACAATCAAATAAAACAAAAAACATGTAAGCCAAATCAATGTCAATTACATAATATTAAACCAAAGCATAAGCATAAGCACAATTCTATAGAAATGCTTGGTCTATCCAAATCACCAAATAACCAACAGGAACAACAGAAAAACCCATGAACTCCAAATCTTTTTAAATACAAAAAATCACCACATCCAGATACATTACTCTATCATAGCATCGACATCCAAGTCACCAACAAAAGCCATTAAAACACAAAAAACCCCTCAAAATAAGTTAAAAACCCCACCAAAAATATGTTAAAATGAAACGGATATTTTCCCACACCATGAAAAAACAGATACACCAGTTATTTTTCTAGAGGAATCTACACAAACTTGGAACAAAATTTGATGAAATTGCAAGAACAATGAGTTAGAGGCAAAAATCACAAAGAAAACAGGGAAGTAAAACTACAAATAGCATACTAAAAAAAATCAACTGCAAATACCTTCAAAACATAAATTGATCTACCTGAAAGGCTCTAAAAAAATCAAAAATATTTTCAAATGGTGCCTTACAGAAGAAAATGTGTATTCTATAAATATGAGAAAGAGATCTCACATTTATAGAATCCAATAACATTATGTATTGAACTCACAATAAAAAAAAATTAAAATCCACGCCCTCTACGAATTTCAGCAATAAAATGTGCTGGTCTCCAAGGACCCAAGAAACCAAAAAAGCGTAAATGAAATCCTAGAAAAGGGGAAAAAGACAAAAAATGAAAAATAGAAATTACCTTGGGAGGAGAACGACGTCTGGTTCGTTGGAGGAGAAAACACTGTGCGGAGATGGCAGATTTTGTCGTTGGAGGGGAAAAAAACAAAAAATGAAATTATATATATAACCTGGGAAGAGAAAAAGGGAAAAAAACAAAAAAAGAAATTACAAACTAACCTAGGAGGAGAACGGCGGGCGTCTGCTCCTTCGTTGGAGGAGGAAAACCGGCGGAGATGAGGGTTTCTCTTTGGAAAATCTGAAACCCTCGTCGAAAGAGAGACGATCGGCTCTCTTCTTTGGAAAATCTGAAACCCTCGTCGATCGGTTTAATCTGTGACGAGAAAGAGAGACGATCGGCTTTTTTTTAACGATCGTGGATTTTCACAGGCGAGAAGAAATGGCAGAAGGGATTTTGGGCGCCCGTCGAGAAACACAGAGATCCGATCGTCTCACTTTTTCTCAGCCGGATTCTCGACTTTGTTTTCTTTACATTTTGAAAAGGGCAAGGAATGGCCACGATCATTTGAGCTCGACGGCTCTGAAGCTGCTGCGCATATAACCTTATATGAGCGACCGCGCATAGTCTTTCCCCATATATATATATATATATATATATATATATATATATATATATATATATATATATATATATATATATAGAGAGAGAGAGAGAGAGAGAGAGAGGAAAGTGAAAAGTGAAGCTACACCGCCGGTGTAGCTAACTTAACTACACCGCTAGCTTAAAATACAATGGGCCCACATTGTTTTGGTGATTCAAACCATTCATTTGATTGGCCCTCACATAGATAGGGTGTCCACCAAAAATCAGCTCCATAGGATCATCCCAACCCTTCAAACTGTGGAGGCAAAACTGGACAAATTTGTGAAGGTTTTTACACGTTCATTTTTGCCTCCACAAATCGTAGGGTTGGGATGATCCTATGTAGCTGATTTTTGGTGGACACCCTATCTATGTGAGGGCCAATCAAATGAATTCTTTGGATCACCAAAACAATGTGGGCCCATTGTATTTTAAGCCGGCGGTGTAGCTAAGTTAGCTACACCGGCGGTGTAGCTTCACTTTCCTCTCTCTCTCTCTCTCTCTCTCTCTCTCTCTATATATATATATATATATATATATATATATATATATATGAGAAAACGGTTCCTACACATATGTGTAGAGAGTTCTCTACACACTAGCTTAAAATACAGTGGGGGCCCACATTGTTTGAGTGATCCAAGCCATCCATTTTAAAGGCCCTCACATAGATAGGGTGTTTACAAAAAATCAGATCCATAGGATCATCCCAACCCTACGATTTGTGGAGGTAAAATGGATGTCTTTAAACCTTCACAAATTAGTCCATTTTTGCCTCCACAGTTCGAATGGTTAGGATGATCCTATGGATCTGATTTTTTGTGGACACCCTATCTATGTGAGGGCCTTAAAAATGAATGGTTTGGATCATCCAAATAATGTGGCCCCCACTGTATTTTAAGCTAGTGTGTAGATAACTTATCTACACATGTGTGTAGGAACCGTTTTTTCTATATATATCCTTACTATTCTAAAAGCGTAAACCAAGGAAAATTCGTCAACCAACTTTTGCACAAATCCCATTTAAGTCCCACTTCTGATTTCCTACAACTTCCGGATATATCCCCTTTCCTTAGGGCCTTATCGTCGTTTCAGTCTGTGCTTTTACCCCTAGAATACGTCCAAAAATCCTGCCAGTTGTCTCTCCTTTTGCTACACTGCTACGGGTATTTGCTAGGTGTCTCGCATGCATAAATCCTGCCAGATGTCTCTCCTTTTTTGTTTCTGCTCTGGGTATTTGCTAGGTGTCTCTCATGCATTTTCATCTTCTCGCCAGGTGACTCGCATGCATATTTCAACTACAGCTTTACTTCTTTATCGAAACAGCAGACTTCTCTAGGGCTTTTTTTGGGTATCAAAACGCATCTCTACTCTCGGGTTTCCTCTGTCGCGAGTCCGGCAATTTTTACCAGCGATTTTTCCAGGTATTCTCGCTCTCAATCTATCTCTATATCTGTCTTTCTCAATCTCCCCTCTCTCAGTCTCTCAATTTCTCTCTCTTTCAATCTCTCTTCAAGGGTTTTCTTTTTCTTTCTTTTTTGTTTCAGAACAAATTCTTTGAAATCTCTGCTACCTCTTTTAAAAATATAATTGTTTAAAATCTATAAAAATCTAATACTTTAAAATATCTCTTAATCAGAACTTCAAAATCCATCCTCAGATCTTTACTTGGTTGGAACAACTTCCTCTGAATATTCCTGTTTTGTAATGGAAATGCTTTATCTTATAAATAACATTTGGGTATATTACTAAATGATTTTTTTCCATTTCTTTTCCCATGCTCATTTCATGGCACTTTATTGCTAGCGTTATGCAAAATTGACAAGATATAAATAACATTTGGGTATATTACTAAATAATTTTTTTTCCATTTCTTTTCCCATGCTCATTTCATGGCACTTTACTGGTAGCTTTATGCAAAATTGACAAGAAATGTACGCTTTGTAGAGAATGTATTCATGGAAATGATTGCGAGAAGTACGTGGAGCTAAGGCCTATTAAAGATCACTTCATCTGTAAGTAGTCCAACAGAAAATAAAATTATTGGATCACTAAATATCTAGACATAGTATCTCTTTGAGCGATAGTGGTAATTATATTTTATGTGTAATTAAATTACGTTGCAGAAAAATGCAACTATGTAATGAAGCATACTAAGAAGGAACATCTGTTACATTTGGCAGGTTCAATGGGTGAGGATTTGGAAGAGGAGGCAATGTTTTTGGACCTATCAGTTTCAGATCATTTCATTGCTTTTTGGGTAATTTGTTTGGTTTCAGATCGTTTCTTCTTTTGTTTTACTACATTTTGGTTTCACATCACTAAATATTTATTGTTTTGGGCAATGGCTTTGGGTTTGGGTTTATAGCATATTTGACCATAAACTGCATTTTCTGTAGCCATGTAATGATCTATTCACAAGGTCTTTTATCTCATGCGTGGCCAATAAGTTCTGTAAATTTCATTCTCTTAGGCTTGTGTTTCATTTTATTGCAACAAATCTTACTCTTCTATATGTTTCAGTTTTTAATATCTCTCGTGTTTGTAGGTTTCATTTTTGAATCTCTCTTGTTTGTAGGTTTTATTCTTCTTCTTCTCCGTATTCTTTTCATTTTGTTACAACAAATCTGAAGCTTTCTTGTGATTAAAAAAATCTGATTCTTTCTTGTAGTTATTTCTTGATATATCAAGAGTTTGGTATTGCTATGCTCCATAGTCCATTCAGTAGTGTTTTATTCACATAAGTATCTTTTTTATATTTACTATTAAATAAAGTTGATTTACTTCAACTTAACGAAAATATTATTGTTGGTTAGTTCATGATCGAATATCATACTTTTAACTAATTTGCTATCTCTCTTTTTTCCCAGATTCTGAATTGTATCTGTAGCTACTTAGAAAATTCTCAGACGGTAGAGTGGTTCATGAGTGCCTTCACACTATTCAAGGGCTAATCACAGATAACGAGTCAAGAATTTAAGGAATCGGTCTTGGGCCATTTTACTAGATCTGGATGCTTGAGCTCATGCAATAGAACGAGTCATTCCAGCGTGGATAGCTTTGAAACTGAGTTAGAGTCTGTTCTTCCCAAAAGAGTGTTGGTTTTGTTGAAAGGGATATGTGATGGAGAGGTTGCACCTTTTGTGAGGAAGATTTGTACAAGCCTTGGCAAGAAGCAGCAGCTCAAGCTTCAATACATCATACAAAAACCTCTGAATCTCTCTGTTTGATCCATCAGGGATGTGATGTGGAAAGAAATCAGCTGGACCTTGTTCTTTTATATATATTTTGAGGGATATAAGTGCTTTGAAATTCAGAGAATGGGAGGCTATTGGGCTAATCTTATTGATAAAATTGGTTGTGACACTAAATATTTAAAAAGTTCTACCTCAGAAATCAAATGAACCAGATCCGTGGTGAAATATTGCCGGAAATTTTCATCAATTCATATTTTTTGGCTATCATCTTTCCTCGGTGAGTAATTGAACTCAGCCCCATCCATTATTCAACTCACATTCAAGAATTGTCTTTTCCTGATCATTATTTTTAGCTAATAATGATCATTGGACGTGGCAACATACAAGATCAAGGGTTTTACTTTTATCACGGGTGACTTTTGTGAGAAGCATTATCTTGGTTAATTTTTTTTTGGGATTGATGTGTGAATACTATTGTTTGCATCCCTCTGTGAATGGGTCTGAAATTTGGATTTTGGATGGCCCTTATGTCTCCTCTCTTGTTTTCTGTACATGGTTATCCAAGTATCTTACTATCTCATTTTTTATTTGGTTATCTTGATATAACAATGTATATATAGGTTCATAGTATCCTGAAACTCTATTCTTTTCATTTCCTTTTAATCTGTTTTAGTTTTATTCAACAATCATATCCATTTTTATAGGTGTAAATTTTAACTTGTAATTTGGCCGTTTTAAAAATTATTGATTTATTTCTTACATTAGTTCATAGAATGTATGTTGTAAACTTCTATCTAATTTTATTACTCATTTACTGTAAGTGTATTGGGCTGGAGCCTATGTATTTTGGATGGGGACACCTTGTCCCCTCTTCGCTTTCTATATATTAATAAAAGCCAATTTTCAAAAAAAAAAATCTTCTATCTAATTTTATTTAGATAAATTTGCTATTGCTCATTTTTTGTATTAGATCTTTGTCATTTTTGCTATACTTTTTATATTAAACCTTGGTAGCATAGATATGGGCTTTGGTTTTAGCTGTTTCCGATTATGGGAACGGATACATCCAAAAGTAGTGATGGCCTCAAAAATGTGTAAACTGGAACCTTACAGCATAGCACTGGACAGGATAAAGTCATAATCCATGTTTTCTTTTTCCTATGTTTGGTTTGCCTTTACACATTTTTAGTGGATTTAACTGATGAGCCAACGAACATATTAGGCAGCAGAGGAATGTACATCGGTGCTTGAGCTGGATCAGAAGCACACTGGAGCCTTGATGCTACAGGCACAAACATTGGTCACCCTTTAGGAGTGTCAGTCAGCACCTACAAACGTGACTCAGGACACAACTGGTATGTGTCTCACCTGCTTTATTCCCCAATAGTTTGATACCTTAAATGGCCAATTTGCATGGAGACTTGCATAACATTAACTACATGACACTGGCATGTCAACGATGTATCCAATAGGATGAATGTGAGCAATATAATGAAATGATGATATAATAAAAATACAATGAGATGTTGTTGTCTGTTTCATTTTTATTTTCATTTTCATGAGGAGCTTGTAGGGGAATTGGGGATTTATTTCTTGTTGTTCGACAGATCTGGAGTGGTATGGTGAAATCAATCGGTGAAGGGTGAAGGGTGAAGGCCAAAGTTTTCGATATTCAAGAAGTGGCAAACCAGCTGGAGATGGGATCAGGTTTTATTTGATCATAATTTCTATGGGTGGTTGCTCTATTGCCTACCGCACATGCATGATAATCGTACTGCTTTCTTTTGTTAATGTTGAACTGAAGGTGCCCTTGCAAAAAGCCAGTGACGCCTTTGCTGTCATTAGCAGTGACCCAGACAGTCTTTAACGATTCCAGAGAATTCATTGACAAAATTTGTACATAAATGGATGCCTACTGACGAGTAGAATCTTCGCCATGGATAAGATTAGTACATAAATGGATCGTGCCAACTGAAGAGTAGAATCTATTCGTTTACTAGGATGCTTCTTATTTGAATTGTGATGTTATTAATATAACTGTGAAGCAAGTCTTTACTAAATTTTATTATTTAATACCTTAGTTTCACGTGCAACGCACGTGCACTTTTACTAGTATATATATATATATATATATATATGAGGAAAAAGATTATACGCTTGAAGCGCATTTCGTTAATTACGCTTGAAGAGAGAGAAGTCGTTTGATTGGCTGAAATGGTGGGCCCGATTTCATTTTTTTTTAAAAGAAAGCGGCGTTACGGAGGGTGCGTCTTCGACGTACCCTCGAAAAAAAAAGAAACTTCATCTCTCTCGGTCGTTCTCTCTCTCTTCACTGTGTTTATTTTCTAAAAAAAAACCCAAACCCATATGGGTTAATTTCTTCCCCTCTCTCTCTCTCTGTCTCAACCATATGAGAAAACCCATCGGCTCTTCATCTCTCTCACTCGTTCGTTATCTCTCTCACTGTGTGTTTTTTTTTTTTAAAAAACCCAAACCCATCGGTTGCTGCTACCCCAATCTCTCACTGTGTGTGTTTTTTTTTAAAAAAAACCCAAACCCATCAGTTGATGCTACCCCAATCTCTCAGTGTGTGTGTGTGTTTTTTTTTAAAAAAAACCCAAACCCATCGGTTGCTGCTACCCCAATCTCTCACTCTGTGTGTTTTTTTTTAAAAAAAACCCAAACCCATCGGTTGCTGCTACCCCAATCTCTCACGGTGTGTGTTTTTTTTAAAAAAAAAACCCAAACCCATCGGTTGCTGCTACCCCGATCGTGTTTTTAAAAAAAAACAAAACCCAAACCCTCGAAAGAAAAAAAAAGAACAAAATTATTTCATCTCTCTCACGGTTTGGGTGTTTGGGTTTTGGCTCTCCATCTTCATCTCTCTCACGAAGTTCTCTCTCTATCTCTCACTGCGTTTTTTTTTAAAAACAAAACCCAAACCCTCAAAAGAAAAAAAAAGGAACAAAATTATCTTCATCTCTCTCACGGTTTGGGTGTTTGGGTTTTGGCTCTCCATCTTCATCTCTCTCACGGAGTACTGTGTTCGGGTGAAAAAAAACCCCAAATCGCACAGGTACGCTCTCCTCTCTCTCTCTCTCTCTTTGTAAAAGAAGAAGGGGTTTTTTTTTTTATGGGTTGAAGCTTAAGAATCTCGATCTGAAACTCCCTTTTGTTTTTCCTTTTACGAGTATTTTCCCATGATTTTTGTGGGTTTCTGAGATGGAGGGTTGATCAATCTGTGTTTTCACATTTTAGGGTTGATCATAAAATTAGACAAGTAACGATCAATCTGTGTTTTTTGTTTTTCACATTTTAGGGTTCATCAATCTGTGCATTGGGGGATGAATCTGTTTTTGTATGAAATTGGTTTTTAGGTGGGATGGGTTCCATATCTGTGGCTATTTGGAAATTGTGTAGATTTCTTTTTCTTTTTTAGATAATAAAATTAGACAATTGGGCATGACTGGGAGTAACATTTGGTGAGAATACTCCCTTTTTTTTTAATTACTTTTCTGGGATATTTTATATATTTTTATCTTGGAATATTGGTTGTTGGATTGTAGACTTCTCATGGCCATAGTTTATGTCAGGTACATGTTTTACAGGATTACCCTGTCTTTAGACTTTTATCCATTTGTTCTCATGGGGATACATATTTTGAGTCTTATAACAATTGCCCTGTTCAGAGTTTCTTGAAAAATATGTAATCTGATTCTTTTGTGTGGTGTCAATAGATGGATCCATTTTTTTGGTTTTATTGTTGGCAATGTGGAAAAAAAATGTCATTATCTTTATCATCTATTCTTGTCTCTGATTTTCTTAGCTGTACATTTAACCATTTCTAATTATGATGATGGGTCATGTCTACGTTGTATTTTTTAGGTATAAAAAATGGATCCATCTATTGACGAAGTAGATGCAAATGGTTTAATTGAGTTTGGCGATGGATTTGATCTCTGTGATGATAATTTAGTATGGGAAGGGTCTACGGTTGAGGTTAATGATGGGGTGAATCTCAATGATGATGAGCTAGTATCGGAGGGTAATGATGGGAAAGACGGAGATGAGGGTTGTAGTCACGAAATTAGTAGTCCCAACGAGGTTGCCAGTCAGAAAAGTGTTATGAATAAGCCGTTTGTGGATCAAGTTTTTGAAACTTGGGAAGCTGCATATGAGTTCTATAATAATTATGCGTACGCTTCTGGTTTTGGACTACGAATATCTAGTACAATGAAGTGAAATATAACGAAGGAGGTGATATCGAGACAATATGTATGTGACAAAGAGGGACAGAAAAGAGTTAAGGAGAAGAGAGATGATGTGAAGGAGTTGAGGGAGCGTCGCCTTACCAGAATGAATTGTAAAGCGAAGATAATCATCAAGTTGAGAGATAATCAGTGGAAAATTACAACTTTCGACGACATTCATTCTCATGAGCTTACTTCTCCAGTTAAAAGGCAAATGCATCATTCACATAGTCAGTTCCGTAATAACAAAAGTTGTAAGAATTTGATTGAACAGCTCGGTGGAAGTAATTTCAAGCCTGCTCAGATAAAAAACGCCATTAACTCTACTTCCAATGCTCCCGTGGTCTCAACAAATCAAGTTATTGCCCATTTGAGAGCACTGAGGGAGAACAATATAGGTAAAGAAGCGGTGACAGTGACAAACCATTTCCAAAAGAGAAAGTCTGAAGACCCGAACTTCTATTTCGAGTTGGAGTTAGACGCGAATGGGACTTTGCGTTCGATGTTCTGGGCCGATTCAAGAGCGAGAGAAGCATACCTTACCTTTAGTGACGTGATCATATTTGATGTCACTTACAAAACGAACAGGTTTAAAATGCCGTTCGCACCGTTCACTGGAGTTAACCATCATAGGCAGTCGACTCTATTTTGATGTGCACTTCTTGCAGACGAGAGAGAGGAGACTTTCACCTGGTTATTTGAACAGTGGCTCACGTGTATGTTTGGTAAAGCTCCAGGTGCTACAATAACTGATATGGACGGAGCTATGCGAAATGCAATTAGGAAAGTGTTTCCACAGACCATACATCGATTTTGTTCGTGGCACATAAAGAAGCATCTCCTTGAGCATGTTGCAGACATGAGAGATGCCGACAGTAATTTCTACAAGGATTACAATCATTGGTTTTTTAGGAGGAAAATAGAGGATTCTGAGACAGAATGGAAAACTATGGTTTATAAATATGGTATTGATGAAAGTCATTGGTTAGGGAAAATGTGGGATCTCCGTGAGCATTGGATCCCCGCCTATTGGAGAGACACATTCACAGCAGGAATGACATCTAGTCAACGGAGTGAAAGTATAAATTCATTCTTTGATGGTTATGTTAACCAGAACACCTCTTTAGTTGAATTCTTGAGTCAATACGATAAGGCACTAGTTGAGCGGCGTAAAGCTGAATCCGAAGAAGATTTTAAGTCTAAAAATACAATTGCCAAATTGAACACAACCAGCCCATTGGAACAAAAGGCTGGGGAATTCTATACGAAGAAGATGTTCACCATATTTCAAGATGAGATGATGGGTAATTTTGCCTTATGGAAAGATAAGTTGGGAAAGAACGGTAATGTTGTGGAATACAGTGTAGGAATTAGGACAGATGACAAGAAGAAATACGTCAGGGTTCTGTTTGACATTTCTAACGATGCAACTGCGACATGTGAATGTGCTAAGTTTGAGAGGGAAGGAATATTATGCAGACATGTCACTCACGTTATGGATAGAAAGCAAGTACCTACTATCCCCAAACGCTATTTATTAAAGAGATGGTCAATTGATGCAAGGTATCGAGCTGGGGGCACAACATCTGTAACCCAAGGAGATACTAGTGGCGTGAATGGACTGAAGAGGTGGTGTCTAATGTCAACATGGCAGCAACCGATTGAAAAGGTTGGTAATGACGAGATTCTCTTCAAGAAGATGACTGATTTTTGTACAGAGCTTGCTATAGAAGTTGAAAAGAAGGAGAAGGAGATTGTCTCTCCGCAGAGTGACTTGGTAACAGTTGGTAGCCAAGTGCAGTCAAACATTGGTCCTAGTCAAATACCTCAGTCAAACATTGGTCCCAGTCAAATACATCTGTCAAACATTGATTCCAGTCAAATACTTAGGTTTACAATTCACGACCCCGAAGTTGTAAGGACGAAGGGCAGGCCAAAGCGTGCAACGCGTCATGTATCTGGCATAGAGGCCACTCAAGCAAAAAAACAGCAACGCCAGTGCAAAAACTGTGGGGAATATGGACATTACAGAACAAGCTGTCAAAAGAGGGCTAAGGTGAAACAAAATATGGTTATTACTCGTCATTTTTATTATGCCCCGCATTTTTTTCTTTTTTGTTTAAATATCTACTATTGTGCTTGCTAATAGGTGGCTGCAAATGAGAAGAAAAATGATGATAAGGGAGAAGAAGTTGAGGGGGACCAAAATGTTGAAAGCATTGCCATGTTTGTGCTCTCATTTACTTTGATATTAAGTTCATAAAATTGTTCTTGACTTTCTTTGCAGCCATCATAAGTATATTATGCGTTGTAAGTTTAAAACAACTGCCTTTATTTTTCAGGTGAAAATGAGCATTTCAATGGAGAAAATAAAGGTGGAGAAGCATCACATTTGAGGTAAGTGTTAATATTCTTCAAATTACTGTCAATTCTAATGGGGTATTATGGGGACCATCCTAAGGTCCAAGTTTTAACTTTTTAGGTGTCTTTTAAGTTCCTTTAGTTATATTAGGGGTACCTTCTCTTGTATTGTTCTTTAGTAAAATTTTCCTCAACATTAATGACATTTTTGTTGGGGATTTTCAGTAGTATTACCTTGATCTTTGTCTTTCTTCTTTATATTCATCAATTGGTGTCAAAATTTTATTATTCAAGATTGGGTAGCCTTCCTTTTCCTTAACATCAATGCTATTTTTGTTAGTAGAGTATATCAGATAGTTCTGGGTTTTACCTTCTGGAGACGTTTGGACGCTTAAAATTCAAATCCCAAGACCTTTTTTTTCATTTTTAGGTGTTTTGGTGTTCTGGGTTTTACCTTGTAGAGGGTTTGGAGACTGAAAATTCAAATCCGAGAACCTTTTTTTTTTTTTTTTGCATTTCAGTTTTTTTAATCTTCTGGATTTTACCTTGGAGATGGTTTTGACACTGAAAATTCGAAACCAAGAACTCTCTGTCTCTCTCTCATTGTAACATTGGAGTACAGTTTGGTCAGAATTTTCGAAGGAAATTAAAACTTGCAATGCATGCAAAACTACAGCATTTCAGTGCACATATGTCCTCACTAAGAAAAAAAGAGCCCTCCATCTCCATGTCCGTCTCTCTAGGACTCAGCTTTTCAGTTTCACAGTCCTTGTATGTAACCTTCTGGACTTGCGAGAGGGAGAAATGTATGTGTGTTAAGTGCAAGGAATTGAATGAATGCACTTTCTCTTTCTGTTCTTTAAGACTCCCAGACCTATTTATTCTTTTTGGGTTGCATTTATTCTTCTTCTTATGAGTTGCAATGGTTGCACCTTCTTCTTATCCTTTTTTCTGTTTTAATGTTTTCGAGGAAATGAAGGAGGATGCAATATCAGTTGTGTTATTTTAGTCTGTTATGAACTGAACTTCTTGGTAGATGCTCAACAAACTAATGATGGCATGTTGGTTTTCTTTGCAGAGATGCAATCATCCAAAGAAACTCTTTTTCAGATATGTATATGATAATGGCTACTGAGATTTTTAAAATGGCCATCTTTTAATTATTTTTTCCCATCTTCTGAACTGATATTTTCTATGCTAACGATTTCAAATCTCACCACTTCAGCTACCCAAATTTCATTTTATCTCCTCAAGGCCTTTGCTGAAGTACCTGTGCTAGAAACTATCATAAAATTGTTGCGTGATACGACCTTTTCGTATATAGGCCTCCAACTTCCAAATTAACTTTTCATAACTGCTATTAATTTTATTTTATTTTTGCCTCTGGTGTGCAGTGATGCTGGGTGTGCGCAAAATGGAAGGAGTAATGATACTTTGGAGCTGATTTTCGAGCTTAGATGATTAGGAACGGTGCCAAGAACCTTTCATGATACAGAGACTGTTCTGGATGGGATCAAGACCACTTCTACAAGATCAACTGTCTTAATTACACGCACAAGATCAACAACGACCAAGCAAATAACGTAAAAATGCTCACCTTGCTAAGGAAGCTGTTGGGTCTCCCTTAGAGATTTAGATATTTGTTCAGAGAGATTTTTGACATGTTGAGGGACGTGGATTGTATATTCTCCCATATTCGTATAGAAGGCAATACCACTGTTGATCACCTTGCTAACTATGGTGTTTTGATTTCAATGTTGAAGTGGTGGCAAGGTTTTCCTGTTTTGTATTGGACACTTATATGTGCAGTCTCTGATATATCTGTGGTGTGCACATGGCTCCATATTTTCCACAAAGAAATATCCCTCCACCCATTCCTCTCCTTTTCCTGTGAGGTTGACCAATTTTGATTACTTGTGCTAAAAATATACACGCAATATGTACTTTAAAATTTTAAATACATGCATGCATGCTTCCCTCAGATCACACTCCAAAACAAATAAGTAAAGTATGTTGAGGACATGTAGTCGCACAAACCCTAGGACTGTTTTACCTCATAAATATGGCCAATGGCAACAGTCAGCAATACCAACAGAATACCCTCTAACGTGCTTGTTCTCTTGCAGTGTGGAAATGCTACAAGGCGATGTTGAGGCTTCAAAGAATTAAAGTTTGGTAATTAGAACAAACAACAAGGGAAAATATATTTTGTTATCTTTTTATGACATGGTGGACATTGGTTCATCACTCATGTGGTCAAAATGAGACTTTGGATCAGCTGGTTAGTAATTGGTCTCTGTGGGCCAATGCCTCAATTAGAAAGGGCCGGAGATAGATCTGAACCGATGGTTGCAGAGAATAGGTACAATGGGAAATCATTGGAATAATGACAAGGTATATAGGGAACATGGATGACCAATAGTTTCCAATTTAACAATAGCTTCGGCCGGCCCTACTTACTAATATGTGTCTCAGAAATGTCTCAAGAAGGGTGAATCTCAAGATATTTTAGTTTTTTTTTTGTTGGTGTCTGATTTAAATCGGAAACACTCAAAATTTGGGCATCTGTTGAGCAAATCTACCGTGCGAATCCGATCCAATCGTGCACAAATTAAATTGAAAGTAGAAAATAATAAAACAAGCCACAATATGAACACCAAGATTTTTTCATTTCTCGTGAACCATAAGTTATACAATCAGAGTTCGATGTCACTTCATACAATTACTTGATACTACTACAACTTACCTAACGGTAGAACCATACAAAAAGATACTACTACTACTACTACCTAAAGGTAAAAAGGCACACGAAAAACACAAACATAAACCCCATAATTACAAACATAAACCCCATAATTACAAACCCTTTAAACATGTTAAATTCATTCTTCCGCATGATATTCTCATTCTCGAGTGCTGTTATGCGGTCTTCGATCCCTCTATTTTCGCCAATACTTTCTCGTCGATTGTGAATCCTTGGGTAAGTGGGTGACTCAGTACCGTCGAAATCAAGGTCAGCCCATTCGAAAAACTCACACCTGTAGCCCTGCATGTCGTTTCCAACATTAAAATTTATACATGTTAAGAATTAAATAGATAAAAAACTACCAAATAACATACTCACTTTCATTCCAGCGCATTTGTAATATGGTCGGCCTCTATTGTTGTTTGTGTTACTGCGAGTAATTTTGCGAACTGCCATCTCTTTACAATCACATTCGGGTGGTCGCATGCCCCGTGAATTAGCACTGTAGTTGCTTGAGGATGCCATTTAATACGCTTCTCTAAATAGAATATACAGTCGTGAGTTACTTCTTCTTTCGAAATAGGCAATGGCATAATCAGATTACATATTTTTCAAGAAACTCTTAACAGGGCAATTGTTATAAGACTCAAAATATGTATCCCCATGAGAACAAATGGATAAAAGTCTAAAGACAGGGTAATCCTGTAAAACATGTACCTGACAGAAACTATGGCCATGAGAAGTCTACAATCCAACAGCCAATATTCCAAGATAGAAATATATAAAATATCCCAGAAAAGTAATTTTAAAAAAAGGGAGTATTCTCACCAAATGTTACTCCCAATCATGCCCAATTGTCTAATTTTATTATCTAAAAAAGAAAAAGAAATCTACACAATTTCCAAATAGCCACAGATATGGAACCCATCCCACCTAAAAACCAATTTCATACAAAAACAGATTCATCCCCCAATACACAGATTGATGAACCCTAAAATGTGAAAAACAAAAAACACAGATTGATCGTTACTTGTCTAATTTTATGATCAACCCTAAAATGTGAAAACACAGATTGATCAACCCTCCATCTCAGAAACCCACAAAAATCATGGGAAAATACTCGTAAAAGGAAAAACAAAAGGGGGTTTCAGATCGAGATTCTTAAGCTTCAACCCATAAAAAAAAAACCCCTTCTTCTTTTACAAAGAGAGAGAGAGAGAGGAGAGCGTACCTGTGCGATTTGGGGGTTTTTTTCACCCGAACACAGTACTCCGTGAGAGAGATGAAGATGGAGAGCCAAAACCCAAACACCCAAAGCGTGAGAGAGATGAAGATAATTTTGTTCTTTTTTTTTCTTTCGAGGGTTTGGGTTTTGTTTTTAAAAAAAAACACAGTGAGAGATAGAGAGAGAACTCCGTGAGAGAGATGAAGATGGAGAGCCAAAACCCAAACACCCAAACCGTGAGAGAGATGAAATAATTTTGTTCTTTTTTTTTCTTTCGAGGGTTTGGGTTTTGTTTTTTTTTTTAAAACACGGTCGGGGTAGCAGCAACCGATGGGTTTGGGTTTTTTTTAAAAAAAACACACACACACAGTGAGAGATTGGGGTAGCAGCAACCGATGGGTTTGGGTTTTTTTTTTTAAAAATCACACACAGTGAGAGATTGGGGTAGCAGCAACCGATGGGTTTGGGTTTTAAAAAAAAAACACACACACACACTGAGAGATTGGGGTAGCATCAACCGATGGGTTTGGGTTTTTTAAAAAAAAAACACACACAGTGAGAGATTGGGGTAGCAGCAACCGATGGGTTTGGGTTTTTTAAAAAAAAAAAACACACAGTGAGAGAGATAGAGAACGAGTGAGAGAGATGAAGAGCCGATGGGTTTTCTCATATGGTTGAGAGAGAGAGAGAGAGGGGAAGAAATTAACCCATATGGGTTTGGGTTTTTTTTTTAGAAAATAAACACAGTGAAGAGAGAGAGAGAACGACTGAGAGAGATGAAGTTTCTTTTTTTTTCGAGGGTACGTCGAAGACGCACCCTCCGTAACGCCGCATCTTTTTGTTTTAATTTTTTTTCGAGGGTACGTCGAAGACGCACCCTCCGTAACGCCGCTTTCTTTTTAAAAAAAAATGAAATCGGGCCCACCATTTCAGCCAATCAAACGACTTCTCTCTCTTCAAGCGTAATTAACGAAATGCGCTTCAAGCGTATAATCTTTTTCCTCATATATATATATATGAGGAAAGTGAAGCTACACCGCCGGCTTAAAATACAATGGGCCCACATTGTTTTGGTGATCCAAACCATTCATTTGATTGGCCCTCACATAGATAGGGTGTCCACCAAAAATCAGCTCCATAGGATCATCCCAACACTTCAAACTGTGGAGGCAAAAATGGACAAATTTGTGAAGGTTTTTACACGTTCATTTTTCCCTCCACAAATCGTAGGGTTGGGATGATCATATGGAGCTGATTTTTGGTGGACACCCTATCTATGTGAGGGCCAATCAAATGAATTCTTTGCATCACCAAAACAATGTGGGCCCATTGTATTTTAAGCCGGCGATGTAGCTAAGTTAGCTACACCGGCGGTGTAGCTAAGTTAGCTACACCGGCGGTGTAGCTTCACTTTCCTCTCTCTCTCTCTCTCTCTCTCTCTCTCTCTCTCTATATATATATATATATATATATATATATATATATGAGTTAAGTGAAGTTACACATACGTGTAGCTAACTTAGCTACACCAACGGTTTAAAATACAGTGGGCCCACATTGTTTGGGTGATCCAAACCATTCATTTGATAGACCCTCACATTGATAGGGTGTGCCCAAAAAATCAGCTCCATAGGATCATCCCCACCCTTCAAACTGTGGAGGCAAAAATGGACAGATTTGTGAAGGTTTTTATGCGTCCATTTTTGCCTCCACAAATCGTAGGGTTGGGATGATCCTATGTAGCTGATTTTTTGGGCACACCCTATCTATGTGAGGGCCCATCAAATGAATGGTTTGCATCACCCAAACAATGTGGGGCCCACTGTATTTTAAGCCGTCGGTGAAGCTAAGTTAGCTACACGTCACTTTTCTATATATATATAGGGAAAGTGATTGTGAGCGGCCCCTCATATAAGCTTATATGATGTGACTGCTAAAAACATGGTGGGCTCATATTTTTGGGGTGATCCAAGCCGGTCATTTGATAGGCCCTGACGTAGATAGAGGGTGCCCAAAAAATCAGCTCCATAGGATCATCCCAACCCTACTAACTGTGGAGGTGAAAGAGGGGGAAATGGGTGGGTATAAATTTGCCCACTTACCCGTCCATTTTCCCCTCTTCCACCTTCACAGTACGAAGGGTTGGGATGATCCTATGGAACTGATTTTTTGGGCACCCCTTATCTACGTCAGGGCCTATCAAATGACCGGTTCGGATCACCCCAAAAATGTGTGCTCACCATGTTTTTAGCCGTCACCTCATATAAGCTTATATGAGGGGCCGCTCACAATCACTTTCCCCTATATATATATATATATATATATATATATATATATATATATATATGAGAAAACATTTCCTACACACTTGCGTAGGTAAGTTACCTACACACTAGCTTAAAATACATTGGGGGCCCACATTGTTTGGGTGATCCAAACCATTCATTTGAATGGTCCTCACATAGATAGAGTGTCCACAAAAAATCAGATCCATAGGATCATCCCAACCATTCAAACTATGGAGGCAAAAAATGGACTAATTTGTGAAGGTTTATACACGTCAATTTTACCTCCACAAATCGTAGGGTTGGGATGATCCTATGGATCTGATTTTTTGTGGACACCATATCTCTGTGAGGACCATTCAAATGAATGGTTTGGATCACCCAAACAATGTGGGCCCCCACTGTATTTTAAGGTAGTGTGTAGGTAACTTACCTACACAAGTGTGTAGGAAATGTTTTCTCTCTCTCTCTCTCTCTCTCTCTCTCTCTTTATATATATATATATATATATATATATATATATATATATATAGAAAGAGAGAGAGAGAAAACGATTCCTACACATATGTGTAGAGAGTTCTCTACACACTAGCTTAAAATACAGTGGGGGCCCACATTGTTTGAGTGATCCAAGCCATCCATTTTAAAGGCCCTCACATAGATAGGGTGTTTACAAAAAATCAGATCCATAGGATCATCCCAACCCTACGATTTGTGGAGGTAAAATGGATGTCTTTAAACCTTCACAAATTAGTCCATTTTTTGCCTCCACAGTTCGAATGGTTAGGATGATCCTATGGGTCTGATTTTTTGTGGACACCCTATCTATGTGAGGGCCTTAAAAATGAATGGTTTGGATCACCCAAATAATGTGGCCCCTACTGTATTTTAAGCTAGTGTGTAGATAACTTATCTACACATATGTGTAGGAACCTTTCTCTCATATGTGTATATATATATATATATATATATATATATATATATGAGGAAAGTGAAGCTACACCGCCGGTTAGGGCTGCAACTCGAGCCGGGTTTTACCCGACCCGCATTGACCCGACCCGAAAATAGCTTGGGTCGGGTTCAGGTTTCATGGGTTTCGGGTCGAGCCGGGTTCAACATTCAAAAGCCCGCATGAATCTCGGGTCGAGCCAGGTTTGAAGGGGCCCGACCCGACCCGACCCGAGTTACATAAGTTACAGTATGTACATTTTTTTCTATTGTTAGTTAAAAGTTAAAGGGATAATTACATTTACACCCCCTCTAGTTTCTGACACGTCCACTTCCACCCCTATAGTTTAAAACGTGACAAATACACCCTTGTAGTTTCAATTTGTTTAAGGTAGGCCCCCTCAGCTGAAGGTTTGTCCATAGATTGAAGGGTTAGGATGATCCGATGGAGCTGATTTTTTGGGCACACCCTATCTATGTCAGGACCCATCAAATGAACGCTTTGGATCATCCAAACAATGTGGGCCCACATTATTTGGATGATTTTTTGGTAGTGTTTGGATTCAGGTAGGGGCCCACATTATTTGGATGATCCAAAGCGTTCATTTGATGGGTCCTGACATAGATATGGTGTGCCCAAAAAATCAGCTCCATCGGATCATCCTAACCCTTCAATCTATGGATGAACCTTCAGCTGAGGGGGCAAACCTTAAACAAATTGAAACTACAGGGGTGTATTTGTCACGTTTTAAACTATAGGGGTAGAAGTGGATGTGTCAGAAACTAGAGGGGGTGTAAATGTAATTATCCCAAAGTTAAAAGTGAAAACCCACGCACCCACTGTTACCGTTTGTGAGTGTAATTTCTGCTTCTATGAGTTGAGTTGATTAAAGTGTTTGATTCAGCATTGTTTGATTGTAATTACAACATTGTTTGATTACAGCATTGTTTGATTCAAGTGTGATGTGAGTGTAATTACATCATTGTTTGATTCAAGTGTAATGTGAGTGTAATTTCTGCTACTATGAGTTGAGTTGCTTTGCCAAACAAGAATTTTCCTTAAAAATTTGCGTCAACGTGAAAAAACCCGACCCGACCCGAACCGACCCTAGATTTATCATGGGTAGGGCCGGGTTTGGGAATCGTGGGTTTTTCGGAAAAAAACCCAACCCGACCCGAGTTGCAGCCCTACCGCCGGTGTAGCTAACTTAGCTACACCGCCGGCTTAAAATACAATGGGCCCACATTCTTTTGGTGATCCAAAGAATTCATTTGATTGGCCCTCACATAGATAGGGTGTCCACTGTATTTTAAGCCGGCGGTGTAGCTTCACTTTCCTCTCTCTCTCTCTCTCTCTCTCTCTCTATATATATATATATATATATATATATATATATATATATATATATATATATATATATATATATATAGAGAGAGAGAGAGAGAGAGAGAGAGAAAACGGTTCCTACACATATGTGTAGAGAGTTCTCTACACACTAGCTTAAAATACAGTGGGGGCCCACATTGTTTGGGTGATCCAAGCCATCAATTTTAAGGGCCCTCACATAGATAGGGTGTCTACAAAAAATCAGATCCATAGGATTATCCCAACCCTACGATTTGTGGAGGTAAAATGGATGTCTTTAAACCTTCACAAATTAGTCCATTTTTTGCCTCCACAGTTCGAATGGTTAGGATGATCCTACGGATCTGATTTTTTGTGGACACCCTATCTATGTGAGGGCCTTAAAAATGAATGGTTTGGATCACCCAAATAATATGGCCCCTACTGTATTTTAAGCTAGTGTGTAGATAACGTGTAGGAACCGTTTTCTCATATATATATATATATATATATATGAGAGAACATTTCCTACACACTTGTGTAGGTAAGTTACCTACACACTACCTTAAAATACAGTGGGGGCCCACATTGTTTGGGTGATCCAAACCATTCATTTGAACGATCCTCACATAGATAGGGTGTCCACAAAAAATCAGATCCATAGGATCATCCTAACCATTCAAACTATGGAGGCAAAAATGGACTAATTTGTGAAGGTTTATACACGTCCATTTTACCTCCACAAATCGTAGGGTTGTGATGATCCTACGGATCTGATTTTTTGTGGACACCCTATCTATGTGAGGGCCTTAAAAATGAATGGTTTGGATCACCCAAATAATATGGCCCCTACTGTATTTTAAGCTAGTGTGTAGATAACGTGTAGGAACCGTTTTCTCATATATATATATATATATATATATATATATAAAGCATGTTATTCAGTTAGAATTTTGAACTGAAATCTCACTCTAGGGTTTTGAAAGCCTTTCAGACAGGATCCCTTTTACGTTTCTGGAACCCTAGCAGCCACCATGATTTACGACGTGAATTCCTCCCTCTTCAGATCTTTCCTCAGCCAGAAAGGCGGTGCCTCCGATAAGAGGTTTTTTTTCTCTCCCCATTAAATTCAATTGTTTCTCTTTTATTGCTTCCTTATTTCCACGGATTAGAAATACCTCGAATCTCAATCTCTATATACTTTTCCTTTTTCTGTTTCCTTGGTATTTGATTGTCTTCATCACAGTATTTTCAGTTTCGATCAGTTTCAACTGTTATTTTTGGGTTCTTGGAAGTTATCTTCATCCAGATGAATTACCTCTTGATTGAAATTGGGTTTTTCTTTTTCCCTTGAGCTTTCGTTTGATTTTTTTTCACCCAGTAAGGAATCTCAATAAGGATTTTGATGGGTTACCTGCATTTCGCATCGTCAGGGTTACAGAGCCCCCTAAATAGATTCATTCCGCAGGGAAAAAAAGCCATCACTACGCTAGCCTTGATTGCACGTAAATAGTTGGTAGAGCTGACCAAGGTGGTCAGAAATTAGACAGAATAACAGAAGGAAAATCGATACAATGAATAATATGCCTCCTGCCTTTAGTTACAAAACCCTCTTTAAACACAAGCGATTCATGAGTCATGACCAATTCCATCTATGGCCAAGGAATCTGCCCTAGAATTGGCTGTTCTAGAAATGTGAATGAGAATTGCATCAATGAGCAGATCTAGGGTCTTCTCTACTGGGTTGGTCAACCTTCAAGGGAAAGTTTTATTTGACACCCATTCAATTATGTTGCTCGAGTCACCTTACACAATATAAGGGCTAGTGCTACCTCACTGGAATCAATTAACTCCTAAGTTATAATAGTCCAAAGAAGTGTGGTAATCGCTCAATCTCACTGTAAACTTTTGATCTCTCATAAAGAAACACCCCACCCCCCCCCCCCCCCAAATACCTGTTGGTCCAGAGCTGCATAAATTCGGGCTGTTGACATTGTGTTTTAGCATTCCAAAATGGTGTGGCTTTCACATGAGTCCTCTAATGATGAGACCAACTACTCATTATATCCTTCCCAGCATCTTCTAAAATTTTGAATCTAAACTCCTTGGCTTTGCCTAGGACCCACTAAGGCCTCTTTTTTTTCTATCTGTGCTTGGAACGATCTCTTTCTAATGTTGAAAAATCTTGCGATTGTGCTCCTTCTAGAATTGTTTAAAGTTAGCCAGTGAGCTTAACTTCCACATGGTAAGAAAAAAACCAATTACTCTTGGTTTAAGGCTCTCTGTGAGCCATTGAGGATGATACCTTTGATAACTATCCTTAGATCAGACTATGCACTAACTTCTTTTATTTGGGATCATGCTTAGGTAGATGCCCTCAAGGGTATAAGGGACCCTAAGTAAGTCATTTTCTCATTTTTCCAGTTGGACAGAGACCTCGTGCACCTAAAAAAAAGAGATATCCTCTGGTATGTTAGCATGGGTGTTCTGTAATCCTAGAAGGAATGGCCATTCTTGTTTTGGTTACAGTGACAAATTTTGTTCTCATGATTTCTCAGTCAAGGAAAGTCTCCCTAGGTTTTAAACCTTTTGAATTTCTAAGTTTTTTATCGAGAAAAATAATACAAAGGAACAGTAACCTAAAATTTATGTCAGAAAACAAAAAGACCTAATATTAAAAATTCATGAGAGGTTGAAAATGTAGCGGTATCTCCAAATATTATTACGATATTCTTGTGTTTTTTTTTACAAATAATCTTGTGATAATATCACATGAATCAATTTATCATGATGGTTTTTTTTCAGAATCACATGAAAATTTAACTTCTTTTTTTCTCTGATTTGGGAGAAAGTGTGAATGCACTCTGGAGATTTGAAGCTCACCAGAATATCTCTAGGTTGCAACCAGATATGATGGAGGAAGAAAAATTTCCAGCGAAATAATGTTGGACCATGAAGTAATTTCCTACTGTAATATAGTAGAATAAATTTCTTTATAATCTTCGTATCAAAACTAGAAACAAAGGCCATTGCTTTCCAGCATTTTGTTTCCAAGTAGTTGAAATCACTCCGCAACCATCATACTTAGTAGAACTCAGGAATAAAGTCAGAAAGGCGTAGAGAAACACACTTGATGAGAACCATTACACCGACCTAAAGTTGTGTAGCACCACACCACACAAATTTGAGAACCACTCGCAAAGGAAACTAAAATATCAAAATTGTTATCAAGTACAACAAAAAATAAAGTTTATGTTTCAACTCAAACCTTATCCAAAGTCCCAACCAACTAACTAATAGCCTTTTGTCTAATAGCCACTCAATGTAGAGTCCAAAAATCTCCTCGTGTGGTCTGTGTAGAAACCCAATGAAACTACTCTCTCGTGTTTTTACAACTTAAAAACTGCTAGGGCTCTTAACATCCTTTCGTTTGTATGACTTCTAAAAGTCCCAAAACCCTTTTGAGAAGGTTGAAAATCCTCCACTTTCAACTCATAGGAATTGCATTAGATTGGGCCACTTGTATGTAAACCTAGAATAGCTTAAGTTACACTTTTGAGAATACATTAACTACCCGTATTCCAGATAAGCCCATTTGAAACCTGCAACCTAACACAAATGTGGGCTATGAACTTTGATTCTTAACTACTTTTAAAGGCCCATACCATGTCTGACATGCCACAATGCCCAGGTACTCTACAAATATTTAATGGATAGTTCTGTTGATCAAATAATTGTCCTATTACAAATACACGTCTCTCTATTTGAATTAGCTATCATGTTTTTTGCTTGTTTGTCTTATATTTGCAATTATAACTTTAGTATGTGTCTTACAAATGCTACTTTAAATTAAATGCTACTTTAAATTTATTATACCTCAATCATCTAAGTTAAATCTAGTTAAGTTTTATGATATTTTACTTATAGATGCCTTTTTTTGTCTTATCTCATAGCATGGGGCAACCTTATCTGTATGTGTCCTACATTTTGAAAAATGCTGAGTCATATTTCTATTATTGTTTTCACGTCAACATCTGTATCCATATATGGGTTTCATAGGCTATTACACAATTTATAATTTTAAGACTCAACTATAAAACAAAGTGATCAGATATGGTGAGCTTGTTGAAAAACCTTGGCACTTCGTCCAATTTTCTTATTTCAAATGATGGTTTCTCCCGCTATCTAGCAGTATAGTCAATGCCATTTGCCTAGGTGCTTGGGTGTCGGTGATTGCCTGGACCATTAATTTTTTTGAAATGGTGCCTAGACTATTAATTGAGTCAAATAATTTGCCAAATGTCAACATCAATGAATTGAGTTGAACTTGTTACACATGTATAGATATTCATTTTTCCTAATGACCAAGGGAGAAACCATTAAATAATAAATTAATCAACTTTGTATGCTTGTCCTATTGTAGAATTTTAATGTAGAATTTTAAATAGGTAAAAAGGGATGTATTTGTTCCACCATTGTGCTTAAAATTCTTTTTTACTTCTAGGCTTGCCCATTGGGCTATTACCTTGGTGTCCGGTTGATTGCCTAGGTGTTGGGACTTGGTATTGTGAACACCAATGATGCTTTTTTGGTTCCCCGACTACCTTGGTTGCTAGCGGAAGAAAAAGAATTATGGAGCAATTTTCCAGTTAATATGACAGTGGAGAGTTTAGGGACTTGTATGGGCCAAATCAGGAACATCTAGCACCTCACCTTATATGGGGCGATCCTTACTTCCCGAAGTGCACTCGTAATCCTTTCTTTTTAATGAAGTGTATATATTTATAAAAAAGGTTTAGGGACTTGTAAGATGTTAGAAGATTCTAATACGTTTATGGAGATGCTAACTTGGAGGTTGATTTGGTTCCAAGGAGTGAGTAAATGTACCTGGGTTGTGTCAAACTTTGGATCTTGCATCTTTCTAGAAGCCCCGAAAATCGACAATGTAGGTTTGTTTGTTCTGAGAAGGAGCTCCCTTGGGCTTTTGTTGATATTCCCTCTAAAGACCAATCGAAAATCGACGATGTAGGTGTCCTAGATCTAAATGACATCAACATCAGAGAAGTCCTTTTACCTTGGTCGAGTCCTCCGAGTTTTGCCATACGAAGTCAATCAAAACTCCTTTGACCCGCCCTAGTTATTGAAACATTTACTGTGTCAATCATTGACTCAGTCGACTCTTCTTTACCTTGGCTGAGTTCTCATCCGAGTTTTGAAACACTGGAATGTGGAGCAAGATTTGACCTTGGAAAAGCGTAGAGGGGCTTCTGTAGATTTAATTTTTGTCATGCATGACGATGTTTCCAATTCTTGCATTGTTGCATGCAAGATGCAACTAGAGGATCATTACAATCCAGCTTGGCTCCCTCTCTCTATTTTTTAAAGTTTTAGACTGCATGGGAATGAGGATTTAATGAAGAATAACTTGAAGTATATGGCCTCTGGCTGTGAAGCTGAAGATAGAGGTCCCTAAGGAGCGTGGGAGTGAGGATGTGATCCTTAAGAGTTTGGTAAGCAGTGCAAATGGGGATTTAATGAAGAATAATTTGAAGTGTATGGCCTCTGGCTGTGAAGCTGTAAATAGAAATCCCTAACGAGAGTGGGAATGAGTATGTGTGCAAACACATATAGAAATGATCAAACGAATCCAGAGAAAAAGCTATCTCTTTTCCCTGGTCAATTAAAACAATTGCATCCGTTTTTCTTTTGTTAGCAGTGGGAGTGAGGATACAGTCCTTAGGAGTTTGGTCAGTAGTGCAGCAATATAGAAGAAAAAATCAAAAGGATCCAAAGAGCAAACTATCTTTCCTCCTTGGTAAATTATCACAATTGCTGATATTGTTATTCTTTTGGTAGCCTTGCTGATTTTGTTTTTCTTCTGGTAGCCTTGCTGATTTTGTTTTTCTTCTGGTAGTACCTAGACTTGCCGCTACTGTTTTTCTTTTGTTTTTATCCTTTCGCTGATCACCTTGATTGGGTCTTATATATCTTTTGGTTTTTTACTATTGATGAAGATTTTGTTGCCATTCTGCTACTGTTTTTCTTTTCTTTTTATCCTTTCGCTGATCACCTTGATTGGGTCTTATATATCTTTTGGTTTTTTACTATTGATGAAGATTTTGTTGCCATTCAAAAAAAATAAAAATCACAACTACATCTGGCTGGTTAAGCATCCTCCCTTAGGTAGGTCTTTATCTCACTGTGGGGAATAATGTGAGTTTGAGATAGGAAGATATTGCATCAGTCTTCTGCTGGAAGACTGATAAGATTATGGTGGGGAAAGGGGCCAGGAGTAAAGCATGAGAAGCAACCATGCTTGTCAATGGTCATATCAACCTCTAGCAATTGATAAAATTGTTTTACAAAGAAGGGATCTAACTAGGCCAATCCTAGCACAGTTCACTACTTCTCTTGTGATAACCAAAAAAATATAGCTTAAAGGCTATGTATACTTTAGATGACTATGATAAGCTAATTAATGAAGCATCTCGAGAGGATGAATTATGAGCCATGGACCATTTTGAAACATAGTGCTCGAATCTTTCCTACGATCTTTAGGCACGGCGCAAGTATCTCTCAATGACTCATTCCAGCCCTGTGCTCAAATCCCAAACTTCAAGGGAAGTTCAAGGTATTTGAGGTGAAAGATTTCCTTTTGGTTTTGATTCTGAGAACTAAATAGTTTCGAAAATCAAAACTTGTCTCGTGATGTCAATGACAAAGAACAAGAAAAAGGGACGGTCAACATGCTCTAATGATGTTTCGATTAAGCGTGCATAATCAACGCATTGTAGGTGAGATGTAGATGAACTGTTGTTATGAGGCTTTCAGTAGGCTGCAATTTGTTTCCACATGAAAAATAAAAATGTAGCTAATAGTTTCAGTTGTAGGGTGGGTTAACAAGAGAGGGGAAAGGGGTCCCTTTCTCAACCTTTGAGGCAGTCTTAAGGAATCCAACCTTTTGCTCTCATTGGTCATGGTTCGAAACCTGATTGTAGATATACAGTACCTGACACATTCTCTCCAATTGATATTAAAATTCATTCTTTTGAGGGTCTCTTCAGAAGGGACTACTTGAGTGTGGGAGTGTAAGAATGATATACACTACCGGACTGCCATGTTTAGTGATTGATGTTCTAGTTCTTTGGTAGCTTTCTAATAATATAGAGAACCTAACTCTCCTAAACCGGGGGTGCTTGTTTATTACATGAAAGCATGAAAGAGATAAGAGAGGCTGCTAGAACACTCTTGATAAGGAGAGCATAGAGAGTGATTCCTATTCATTGGAGATGGTGAAGTGAAGGGTTAAAACGAAGAGGAAAATTAGTTTGGGAGTGTAAGGTTGATAACCTTAATGGGCATCAACTTCCCGTCGATGATTTGGTGATTGGCAACAAACCCGGTCTAGTTATGGGCCATTAGGAGGGCAACAATGCATTTATTTGAAGGGAAATTGATCTTACGCTTGCCCTTAAGGAGGCTAATGATAAAATAACTGTTGTGGAATCCAACCCCATGATACGGGCCTTACACCCACTACAGGAGTCCTTTTATAATAGAAAATGAAATGGCTAGTTGGGTGAGTGAAAAATGAAAAAAATACAAGAAAGGGAGAGGAGAGAGAGAAGGAACAGAAAACAAGGGTTTTTTGTGTGGGTTTGTAGGATTTGTTTTGGGGTTAAAAACCTAAGGGCTTTGGGCACACTTCTTGGAGATTTTTGCCGCCTTTGAAATCTCTTAATGTACGGAGACTTCAGGAGGATTTGGTTTCTCCTATTTGAAGATCAAAATGCGTATTTTCAGTGAGAAATTGGGATTTGTCATTTTCTAAGAAGGTAACCCTTGTATCACTCTAATTTCTTGTATTTCCTCAAGTTTTGGGTGAAAACTTGAGAGAGATGTTGTATTTACCCATTTTAATTAATGGAGATTTCTTCGGATTTGTCCCGTGGTTTTTCCTTCTTCATTGGAGGGTTTTCCACGTAAATCGTTTTTTGATGTGTGATTGCTCTCTGTGTTTCATTCGTTAATTCACACATTGACTTGCTTTGGAAATTTTATTGGTTTTTCTTCGGCAAAAAACGTAGAAGTGGTATTAGAGCTTTGGTTTTTTTGAAGCGTAGTTGTTTTATGGATTGGAATGGAGAGTTCTACAAGAATCATGATCAAGCTTATGTATAAAATTGGATGATTTAGAAACTGAAAATGGAGGATATCCTTTACTGCAAGGATTTGTAAGAACCCATTGAAGGTGATGAGGCTAAGCCGATTAACATGACTGATAGGGATTGGAAAAACCTGAATAGAAAGGCAATCAAACATATTAGGCAATGGTTGGATGATAGCTCGTTCCACCATGTGTCTAATGAAACATCTGCACGGTTTCTTTAGAAGAAGCTAGAGACCCTTTATGAGGGAAAGACCGTCGGGAACAAAACTTTCCTAATTAGAAAGCTTGTGAACATGAAGTTCAGAGAAGATGGTTCGATTGCAGAACATTAGAATGAAGTTCAGAGCTTAGTTAACCAATTGTCCTTAATGAATATGGTGCTAGATGGTGAGTTGTAGGCTTTGTTGCTTGTTGGGAGTTTCAAGCGAAAACAAAAGATCACACATCGAAAAAGTGAGAGATGTGAATTGGTTGATAAGGGCTTGGGCACCCTCGACTTAACTGCTAGCTTTTAAGGGTGAGTTCTACCCGAGTCTGAACAAGAAAAATGAATCAAATAAACAAAGCTATCACACAAGAGAAGACAGAGATTTATGTGGAAAACCCTCCAATGAAGAAGAAGAAACTATGGGATGAATCCGACGAAATCTCCACTAAATAAAACGGGTAATACGTTTCTCTTAAGTTTTTCACCCAAAACTTGAGGAAATACAAGAAATTAGAGAGATACAAAAGTTGCCTTCTTAGGAAACGACATATCCCAATTTTTCACCGCAAATATGCATTTTTTTTTTTGAAATACAGAGAAAAAATGCATTATGATCTTCAAATATGCATTTCGATCTTCAAATATGAAAACCATATCCTTGCGAAGTCTCCATAATTTGTACAGCAAGAGGATTCCATTGTCAAAGAAAATCTCTAAGAGGTGTGTCAAACCCTAAGGTTTTTAGCCCCAAAGCAAAACCTACTAACCCACACAAAACCCTTATTTTCCCTTTAGTTCTCTCTTTCTCTCCCTTTTCTCGTCTTTTTTTTTTTTTTTCCGTTTTTCACTTACCCCACTAGCTCACGATTTCATTTTCTATTATAATAGGACTTTTGTAGTGGTGTGGGGCTCATATCATGGGGTTGGAGTGTTGGACCCCACAATAAACTCCCCCTAGGCTCGTGAGGGAACACCAACCTTAACCCCTCACTTGGAGTCCATACCGGCTATATTTATTTCTATTGGAACAACCTCAGTTATCATATCAGTCGAGTTCCTGTCGGTATGAATTTTCTTCAACTGCATCAACCGCTTCTCGATCACATCACAAATCCAGTGGTATCTAACATCAATGTGCTTGGTACGGGAGTGGTATGTAGCATTCTTTCTCAAGTAAATGGCACTCTGTCATAGTAAGTCATGTGCTCTTCTTGCTTCAAACCCAGTTATTCGAGAAATCTTTTCACCCATAGCATCTCTTTCCCTGCTTCGGTAATAGCGATGTATTCTATCTCTGTCGTAGATAAGGCAACACTCTTCTGGAGTTTCGACCACCAAGAAACGACTCCCCATAAAAAAGTGAACAAATACCCAAAGTTGATTTTCTACGATCAAAGTCACTTGCCATATCAGGCATCTGTAAAGCCTTCCAATACTAGGTTTGAACCACCAAAATTCAAGCACAATTTGAAAGTTTCCCTCAAGTGCCTCATTATCCATTTCACTGCTTCTCAATGTTCTCTTCCAGGATTAGAAAGAAATTTGCTCACTACACCTACTGCATGAGCAATATTAGGTCATTTACAAACCAATGCATGTATAAGACTCCGTAGTCCCTAACAGAGTAGTAATGAATCTTTAACATCTCTTCCTTAGTAGTAAGACATGAGTTTTTACTCAACTTGAAATGATTGGAAAGTGATGTACAAACTGGCTTGTTCAACTTGAGGAAGACGGTCTTGACATCTAACTATTCAAGCTTAAGGTTTAAGCTAGCTGCCAAACTTAAAATCACTCGAATGGAGGTCATTTTCACAACTGGAGAGAGATCTCGTCAAAATCAATCTATTTCTTCTGCCCAAAGATTTTAATCACCAAACGAGCTTACTACTTCACTAGCTTCTTTTTTTTGTTGAAAGATTACTTCACTAGATTTTCACTGCCGTCCTTTTTCAACTTGAATATCCATTTGTTTTTCAAAAATTCTTTTTGCCCTTTGAAAGTTCAACTAACTCTTAAATATCATTCTTTTGCAAAGAATTCATCTCATCCTGCATAGTAGTCATCCAACTGTCTTTGCCTTGATGAGATTGTGCCTCCTGGAAACTTTCTGGCTTCCCCTCATCCGTAATTAATACATAACAAGGTGGGGTATCTCGATGATGGTCTATGCTCCCTAGTAGATCTTTTCCCAACTATCGAATAACCCTTTCTTTACCTGAGAAACACCCATTGCATCATTCTTTGCCTAACCAACCGAGAAGACAACCTCCATCTCACCCGTAAGCATCCCAATAACCTATCTTTATTGCCTAGCCTAGAACACCCAAACTACCCTATCTTGATAACGTATTTACCTTTTCCCCTCTTAACAACCCTTCTCACTTCCTAACCATTCTTTGTAACTAAATCCTCCTTCCTTCTTAAATCTTTTTAACATCTTCTTGATCAACTTTCTTCATTTCTTACTACACAAGAATGACCACGCTGTTTATTCTTTTGCAACCAAGATCCTTAAAGAACCTTTCTTGAATATTTAAACTCCCTAACTTCCACTTTAAACCATTCCAACAACTAGAGCATTTTCTTCTTTTCTTTAAGCACCCTAGCAACCTTGAAACCCATCAAGATGACCTCCATTAGATTACTCATAGAATTCCCTATACAACCACCTTCTTTTCAGGAATGATTTCCACTAGTTTCATGTCCTTTTAGTTCTTTTAGTGCCATTTCCAACTTTTCCGCATCCTTTTCCCCTTTTCTCTTCCTTTCCCTTTCCCTATAATTAACCTAATACCTTACCCTAACCTATAGTGCTTCCGCATCCAATACTGTGCATCAGGTATCAGAACTTCCACTATCAGCCGCTACGTCAGGTGTATAATACAATTTCATCAAGGCAATGTGCAAGCATGGTGTATAATACAATTTCTTTCTTGTCTCCATTAACTTTGCCATACCTTACACATAAGCAACAGAATTGTTCGTAACAATTCCGACAACATATTCTTGACCGATCACTTCATCCACATTATCAATATCAGCTTGACTAAAACCTTGAACTCGCCCAAGGCTCCCAGTTCAATATACACGAAAATAAGAACCATCCTCTCTGGTTCTACAATTTATCTCTTCACACTTAACATGTCTTGGGAATTGATAGGTAAGCTGGGTTCGAACCTCCAACATCAAGGTTGAAGGCCAAAGCCTTCACCATTGAGCTAGAGGCTCAATCCCATGTGCCCCTAGCTAGAGGCCCTATCTTTATTATGAAATCACTTAAGTGACTTAAAAGTGATTTAGGTGATTAAAGTCATTAAACTACCCTTAATGTCTTAAATAACTTAAAATGTATATAATATATTGCACTAATGATGGGCCTCAACATCATTTCTTGTTTTCTTGACATTCTTTGTGAAGGATGGTTCCCATCATTTAGGAAACCTAGAAGTAGGTAGCTCTACTCTAGTTGTGGGATTTTCTTTTTTATTTTATTTTATTTTCCGCACGTGACCTTTTAAACATTGCCCCAGCCAAAACCTCTTCCAATTTTTATTTTATTACTAGTATTAACACTATTATATTTTTGGTGGGATGGGGGCAGATGGGGAATGCAGTTATGGTTTTTTAGGAACTTGGAAGCTGTATGTCACAAGGAGTTTGTCTTTGGAATTTGGATACAATGCGCTTACTTATTTAAGAGCTCTGAACATATCACCATCTTTTGGGGATGGTTATTACTCGTTCTTACCATAAATGGGGGACACATTTGGTGATTGGAACCATTAATCTGATGTACCGTCACTGGTGACAATGGGTCTTGGTCCTATATCGGAGATCCCGCTCTTTGGATCCAGGCTACAAACTCTTAACAACTAACTTTTCATGGTAAAACCTCAAACGACACTTTTTGATAAGGGGTTCGCAGTGGAACAACTGTGGTGGACCACATTTGTGATAGCCAGCATGTCAACAGTCCCAAATCATAATCACTGTACCCATGTGCCCTGTTGGATGGTGGGGCATCCTAGTTGACATGGATGGTGACTGTTCCAATACATTATTGTTATTTAAATTTGTTGGTCCTCGGATGATCTCAGTTAAGTCTGATCTGAAATCTTTTATTTGTCTAATTGGATAGTTTGCGGGAGAATTATGTTATTGATTCTTGCTTTCTTGTAATAAAAGGAGAGCTTGGGGATCAATGTCACATGCTTCCATATACCCTCTATGAGGCAGTCATATTCTTCTGCTGAATAGATGTATGCTTGTGCAATCTATTTGAGCTTTATCTACTAATGCAATCCCAAAAGTTTCTGCTGGGCTTATCTTTACACAGAGTTTTAAGGGCTGTTTGGATTCGTGGATTTTAGAATCCAGGTTTTAGTTTGAAACCAATGTAAAACAGGGGCGAGAAATCAGAAAACGACGGAGGTCTGCTTCTTGAAAATCTTGGATATCAATTGTTCTCTTGGATTTTAAGTACAGAAATCTCTTCCCCACGCTGAGATTTCTAAAACTTGGAAACACAGGATGATCTCCTACTCTCTCTATCGACGAAAAGAGGGGCGAGAAATCAGAAAACGACGGATGGGCTGCTTCTCTCGTCTCCCATCCAGGATTTTGAGGAAATCCAGGATTTTAAAATCCTTGTATCCAAACAGCCCCTTAATGTTAGAGGGAGTAAATCAAGTGAAGAGTATGAATATTTGTTTATAGGGACTAGCTCGACTGCGATGAAGCGGGTGCAAGGCTTCGGAGTATATTGGGCAAAAATGATGTTAAAGATGAAGGTAATTTTCTGGAATACTAGGGGATTGGGTTTGGAAAGAAAGAAGCTGGCCGTAAAAGATACGTGCAAAGCCCTGGCATAGCTGCGATAATTGAGGCTATAATGGACACGGTAACGGAGAGCACTATTAATATTATTTGGGGAGGAAACTGAACTTTGATGCTAGTGCCTTGGGAAACCCGGGGAGGGCGAATGTTGATGACCTTTACGGGCCTGCTGGCATGTGATGCGAATGAGGCTGAAGCGAGGGGTTTACTACTTGGTCTCAAATGGTATGCTGCAAACAATATCGAAGGGGATTCTTCTATGGGTAATGTACTGGGAATGGGGATGGGTAGCATATAACGGATACGTAAGCTACTTCTACTCTATGTAGAGGGCGATATGGTTGTAGCCTGTTAGGGTACAACTTGTCCCTTATTTGGCACCTTTTGGAATAATAAATGTCAATTTATTTTAAAAAAAAATTTGTTTAATTTGGAATCTTTATTCCAGCGTGCTCCTCATCATGCAGGAAGCTTGCATGAACTGGAACCCAGAATCGCTTATGAGTCCTCTTTTGGGTTAACACTAATGTCAATCCCTGACGTCTGAACACAAGGTTCAAGACTTGTACAACTGTAATTGATAAAAACAGGCACACCAACATTTTCTATCTGCCAGTTAAAACTGGCCCAGAAATTGTAAAGTCATAAATGTCCAATCACTGTCCTTGATCGTTTTGAGCAGCTCTCTAAGGGCATGGTAACTATTAGCTTTGTCAACTCAAAAATCATGTTTTTTGTTTTATTTTGTTTCTATTGATGTGAAATATAACTGAAAATATGGTAAAAGCTATCCAGAATTACATTTTTTATGCATCTGTTGTGAAATGTAAGTATTGTGCTGGGCGCGTGAGTCTCTCATTTACTCTTCTGGCTTGTTACATAAATGGATCTTGACGATAAGTATTTTCAGCAGAAATCGAGTTTCTGACATTTGGTAACCCCTTTTTAGGTAAAAGTTTTCTTGTTCTTTTTTCTTGAATGGAAGGTAAAAGTTTTTTTCCCAGGTAAAAGCTTTTCATCGTAAAACTTAGGGAGAAAAAAAAGCATGCTAATAGCTGTGTTTTGTTTTTTGTGGGGAAAGTTTTTCACTATTTTTTTTCAATGAAATATTTTTTTGAGTTTATGGAAATGCATAAAATTCTTTACTAAATGGCCACAGTACCTAATATGTGCAGTATGGATTCTGACTGTAGTGACTTTTTTTTGCCGTATTTGATTGTTTCATGTGGTTTTGTTGGGTCTTCCAGGAAAACAGAGGAGCAAAAGCCCAGGGAGCATAAGCCAAAAGCGAGCGAGAACAAGCCAATAATGACAGAATGACAGCTATAGCATAAGCATTGAGCTTTAGTATCTGTATGCAGTGATGTGAACTCCAATAAGTACTCTCTTAGTTGGGTAAGCAACTCTTCTGGTTATGAATCTGTATACTGTTAAAACTTGATTTTGATTTTGTGTTTTGCATTGCTTTCGTCACACTGTCTTCAAACCAGCACATTTAGTTAAACAGTTCTGCATCCTTTTACAGATAACCATATATGGTTTTATTTGATTTGTGGTTTGATTGGATGGTTGTCATGTGTGGGATCACCACTCCATATGTTTGTGGGACCCACATCTGATCAGCTTCTGGTATCACGCAAATGACAACCCTCTGTTTTACCACTTATACTCTATCGTTACTGTTATTATTTCTTAGATGCATTGCCAATATTGTTATTTAATCAGCCACTTATTCGATGCCCTTCGTTCTATACCGCCGGTGTATATATATAAATGAGTCTGAAGTACCTAACAGAGACTGAAGTAGAGGAAAACATGTATGTTGTGGAGAACCAATGTACCATTGTTATAGAAAGGACCAGACTCAGTCCGGCCGAACTGGGTTCAATAGGGGCCGGTCATTACAGTGGTTTGGTCTAGTTAAATATTCGAAAATCAGCAAAAACTTCTAAAAAAAAGGGTTGGAACTGGTTACGACAGTTCTGCGTCTTTTCTTCACCCATATTTTTATTTTCTTGTATGATGTGGATACATTTTAGATGTGTTTTTTTTCCCTAAACTGGTGTGTGAATGTTTTGCTCTGGTTATGAAATCTGTGTTTCAAACTAAAGAGCCTTCTTTTTTAATTTTTTTGGCTATTGATATTCACACTACCATTGATTGCACACCTCAGTTTGTGTTTTCTGTTTTAATTGGCTTCTGTTATCTGTATGAGAACTGTAAAACTCTGCCAGCTGTTTAAATAATAAAAGACGATGAAATAGTGCAATTATCAAAACATGGTAGTGCTAATATTAGTATCCATTTTTTTTTCTTTATGGGGCCGTTTGGATATTCGGATTTTAGAATTCAGGATTTCTTCAAAATTGTAGCTAAGAGACGAGAAGAAGCGGACCAGCCATCGTTTTTTACTCGTGTTTGACTTCTCGCCCTTTTTTCCGTCAGAGTAGCAGATCCTCTCATATTTCCAGGTATTAGAAATCTCAGGATGCAGGACAGATTTTCAAAACCTGAATTTCTCACTTAAAATCCAAGAAATGCTGCCGGGACAGCATGCATTAGCTTGATCATGAACCTCTTTTACACTGTTTTCAAACTAAAAACCTGGATTCTAAAATCGGCGTATCCAAACGGGGCTGTTTGGATATGCGGATTTTAGAATTTGGGATTTCTTCAAAATTGTAGTTAAGAGACAAGAGAAGAAGAGGACCAGCCGACGTTTTTTACTTCTCGGCCTTCTTTTCGTCGGCAAGAGAGTAGCAGATTCTCCCATATTTCCAGGTTTTAGAAATTGCAGGATGCGGGAGAGATTTTGAAAACATGAATTTCTCACTCAAAATCCAAGAAACGATGCCAGGACAGCATACAGCAGCTTGATCACGAGCCCTCTTTTACACTGTTTTCAAACTAAAAACCTGGATTCTAAAATCAGCATATCCAAACGGCTCCTAACTGTTTTTGAAATGATCTAGAGTTCTTTTTGCCTTTTATTTGGAGAAACATAGGTTTGTGTTCTTTGTAGAGATAGATTACTGTTGGTTTTCAACTTTTGAGACAGGGAAAGATCATTTTGAAAAGATGGAACTGTTCATAGTTTCGGAAGAGGGCTGATGTTGTCGCCCCCATAACTTAATTGTTACAACCCCTATTGATTATTTTGTGAAGCTTGTAATTACCCAAACTTGTAGTTTAGTAGCCAAAAAAAAAAAAAGAAGGGATTGAAGCAGGCTGTTATAAAAAGTATTATAACAAAGTGAGTAGTTCCATCATCAAAATATTTTTGTAGTATTTAACCCATGGTTTTACATTTCGTCTGAAATCCGATTCGCTAACCCAAATTTCCCGAAATTTCGAGAAATTCAATTTTTTAAAAAATAAATTAATATTTTTTACTATATTTTGGACATAATTTCGGCCGAAATTTTGTAAAAATTAATTAATTCCTTTTTTGTACCGGATTTCAGCTGAAATTTTGGGATTTCGGGCAAGGCCGAAATTTAAATCGAAACCGAAATTTAAATCAAAATTATGACACGAGTTGTTTTTCAAGATGAGGTGAAGACCATGTGGGTCTCCTACAAGATCAATGTTCTTGATCTCTTGATCTCATGGCCATGCCCCTTTGTGAGACTCAGAAATTGCCTTTTTCTATGTGTTGTTAACTGAGGATGACCACACAGAAAGTCACTTTTATGATAAATGGAAAATGACAATTTGCGAATGCTATAAGAGGGCATAGGAGAGCATGTATGCAAAATCAAGACCGTAGATCTTGTAGACGGAGAAAGATACTTTTATGATAACTGGAAAAAGACAATTTGCGAGTCTTATCCAAGGTTTTAAATTTCGGTTTTGGAGGTAATTTCGGTCCAATACGAAACCGAAATTCGGCAACGGGTGCTCGAAATGTCATTTTTTGGGCCGAAATTTGGTACGTTTTGAGAATTTCAGTTTAGAACGTTTCGGTTTTTGTGGCTGTAATTTTGGATTTCGGTCAAAATTGAAAACCTTGGCCCTATCAGAGGGCATAGGAGAGAGAGCATGTGCAAAATCAAGACTGTTGGGCGTTTGGATTTTGGAAAATATTATGAATTTTTCCAATGGAAAAAACTTTTCAGTCCAGTAATTTTGTGAGCAGGGAAAATTGTCAGTTTTGGAAAATAAAATTCATGGAAAAGGCCCATTTTAAGTGTGATAGGCCCACATGAAATATTTGCCGTGGGTAGAGGTGTAAACGGATCGAATTCGGAGCGGATATGGCTATATCCGAATTCGATTACAATATACACTATCCGAATTCGAATTCGGATTCGACGGATATTTAATATTTATTACCGAATTCGTATCCGCCGGATACTGTTCGAATTCGGATATTATCCGTATCCATTTATCCGGTAAATTCGACCATTTTATTGCAGCACTTCCTATTTTTTCTCCTTCTTACTCGAATGAATTTTTCAAACCCTAAAACTAGACCTCTACATTCTCTTCACAAAATTAACTCTCAAACCCTAAAATATATGAGATCCTCTTCTTCCTTTTAAAACAAAGGCAGAGAGAGAGAGAGAGGCGGTGGGGATGGATGATAGTGGTCTTTGGATTTTTCCTTTTTTTTTTTTTTTTGTATATGATGGAATGGGTTTGACCTATTTTGATGGAATGAGTTTAGGCTATTTTTCTTTTCTTTTAGAAACAAAAGGTAGTGTTTCATTACTAAAAATAAATATTAATGATATTATTAATAATAAATAAAAAGGATTTACTTCTCGGATTCGGATGTTAAACGGATCGGATATACTATTTACTAGATTCGCATCCGTTAAGAGGCGGATATCTCATAAACGGATTCAGATAATATCCGCTTGAAACAGATTCGGATAATATTCACTTTAAACGGATTCGGATGCGGATGGTAATAGAATTTCCGAATATCCATTTACACTCCTGGCCGTGGGGCCCACATGAACTATTGACTGTGGATCATCCGATTGAGGTGCTATGGACGGTTGGATCCTCACAAAAACAAGGAAGAAATGTGGCCAGTAACTGGGGTTGGTATGTTCGCACTCCGTAGGCGTGGGTTGGGTTTACGACTTTACGTGTAGGTTGACAGAAAAGATGGGGTCTACATAAAGTATTCACTGTGGGGCCCACTTGTGAATTATTGACTGTGGGGCAGGATAGAAAACGACCTCTCCAGGTAAAACACCCGAGTTAGCTCCTTTCCGTTTACATCACTCCGTCTCTCTCTCCACTCTCCAGCTTTTAAAACGCGAAACTAGAGAGATCTCTGTAACTCCAAATGGCGAATCCCATTCGAAGCTCTCGATCTCTAATCCCGGAGAGAAATGGCGGAATTCGAAGCTTTATCTCTTCCTACAGGCTCTTCGTCTCTACAGTCGCCATCTCCCTCTCTCTCGCTACTCTCTTCCTTTTCTCCGATTCAAACCCTAGAACAACAACAACAACAACAACAGATCTAGACTCAGTAAGCTCAATCTCTCTTCTAAACTTCCTTTTTCTCACTTGATCTCTCATTTTTTCTTGTTTTCTACTCTTCTTTTTCTCGTGAATCTGGTCTAGATGCGGTATGCCCTTTCCTTTTTCTCATCTGCATCTCTCATTTTGCTCGCTTTCTACTCTTCGTTTTTTTTTTTTTTTTTTTTGAAAGGCAAATTTATAAGTTTCTCTGCAATTTTAGCTGGATATCTCTTTTTTCTCGCTTTCTAATCTTCGTTTTTTTTTAAAGGCAAAATTATAAGCTTCTCTGCAATTTCAGCTGGATCTCTCATTTTTCTCGCTTTCTACTCTTCGTTTTCCCGTGAATCAGGTATTGTTCTCTGCTTTGGATGGCCGATCATCCGATGGCGCTCGCCGATCTGTCCTCGCTCTCAAATCCGACCCTCTGAAAGCTAGATTTGACCAGATCTACAAGCAGGCCAATGATCACAAATCTCTCGTGGGCGCCTATGCCGCCTACGCTCGCAAACTCAAGCTCGAGAACTCAAAACAGGTCCGGATCTTCGCAGATCTCGCTCGGAATTACTCAGATCTGATGTCAAAAACCTCCTACCGTTCTCTCTTAGACCTAGACGATCCTTCAATCGATGAATCTATCCTTCGCCAGTTTGAAAAAGAGGTAAAGGATCGGATCAAGGTCACACGGCAACTCATCTCTGAAGCAAAAGAATCCTTCGATAATCAACTCAAGATCCAGAAGCTTAAAGACACGATTTTTTCAGTAAACGAACAGCTAACCAAGGCGAAGAAGCAAGGGGCTTTCTCAAGCTTGATTGCCGCGAAATCAATTCCTAAAAGCTTGCATTGCCTCGCAATGCGACTTATGGAGGAACGGATTGCGCATCCAGATAGGTATGCTAAAATTAGATATTTCACAAAAACTTTGATGATTACAAAGAACCTAATAAGTATTTATGTAGAACACTCAAAAGGATAAAGCATAGAAAGATTAGCATGTATTGTAGAATGAGATAAAGATAGAAACATTCTAATTTACATTTTCTTACAAGGTACTCTGAGGATGGATCGTTGCCGCCAGAATTGGAGGATCCAAAGCTCTATCACTATGCAATTTTCTCAGATAATGTGATCGCGGCTTCAGTTGTGGTGAATTCGGCTGTGAAGAATTCGAAAGAGCCTTGGAAGCATGTCTTCCATGTAGTCACTGATAAGATGAATCTCGGCGCAATGCAGGTCCTGTTTAAGATGAGGGATTACAATGGAGCTCATGTTGAGGTGAAGGCAGTGGAAGATTACAAGTTCTTGAATTCTTCTTATGTTCCGGTGCTTCGGCAGCTCGAATCTGCGAATCTTCAGAGGTTTTATTTTGAGAATAAGCTTGAGAATGCGACTAAGGATACGACTAACATGAAGTTTAGGAACCCTAAGTATTTGTCAATGCTTAATCATCTGAGGTTTTATTTGCCGGAGATGTATCCGAAATTACACCGAATTTTGTTTCTTGATGATGATGTTGTTGTTCAGAGGGATCTTACGGGGTTGTGGAAGATTGATATGGATGGGAAGGTTAATGGGGCGGTGGAGACGTGTTTTGGGTCGTTCCATCGCTATGCTCAGTACATGAATTTCTCGCACCCTCTTATCAGACAGAAGTTCAATCCAAAGGCATGTGGATGGGCGTATGGGATGAATTTCTTTGATCTTGATGCTTGGAGGAGGGAGAAGTGTACGGAACAGTACCATTACTGGCAAAACCTGGTAAGATTGAGCCCTATACAACTTCTTTAACTAGGTATATTTTAATTGAATTAGGGCTTTGCTATACATATGTCTGTGGTAGCCTCAGGTGCTTAACTGAAACTAGTGTGTTTGAGCAATGGGATTCATGGATGGTCATCGCTATGCAATTGCAAAACATGGTTGCAGTTGCAGAGCATGATGCACCTGGGCTCATGGGAAATGAATTTTAGCCAGTGGGTCCAGTAATACACAAAACTCTTACTAGTGCAGGTGAGATATTCTCAGATTAGAAAGGAATGACTTTAAGGCCATAGCACTATTATTCTAACGCTCCAAGGGGTAGGTGAAGTGCCATCTATGTGGAATTACAACCCACTTGCCAATAACATGGATGACCACAATGCATGCTTGCATGAGCCTAAACATCTCTAATTTTTGTTGGCATTAGGAAGTTTATGTCTTACTGTGGATGTGTTTTCTATCATTATATTTTGTTCTACTTCTACCTTCTTGTTAATCAAGGTAAATAATGCAGAATGTGGACAAGACCTTGTGGAAATTATAATGTATAGTCTATGAAATTTCTTTATAAGGTGCTTAGTAGTGTTTTTTCTTACACCATCTGTTACATTGTTTTCTTGCAGAATGAGAATAGGACCTTGTGGAAATTGGGAACCCTACCGCCGGGCCTTATCACATTTTACTCCACAACAAAGCCTTTGGACAAATCTTGGCATGTGCTTGGACTGGGTTATAATCCAAGCATAAGCCTAGATGAGATTCGGAATGCTGCAGTTGTGCATTTCAATGGGAACATGAAGCCATGGCTTGATATTGCCATGAATCAGTTTCGACCCCTTTGGACAAAGTATGTTGACTATGAAATGGAATTCGTTCAGATGTGCAATTTTGGTCTTTAGAGGATTATGTTAACCGTTCAAGCCTCTGTTTGGATCCAGAGAAGCATAACCGTCTGCACCCAGTAATTATTTTGTGAGGTCTGTTACAATTGTAAACAAATTCTGATACTCTTATTCATTGTGATAGATATTTAAATGCTGTGTCCAACTGTAAAATTCCATTACGTTGTCTTAAAATATCTTGTGTATATGTTTAGCATTTAGCTTAGTTTTGCAGAGGATTGACTAGTTGGAGGGTACTAGTTTGGCATATAGCATGGTTCGCCTCCACCAGTGTGTTGGTCCTTCTACGAATGGATACATTTTTCAGAATCTTCAAATGGAATTTTTGATGAAATTATGGACAAATGACAGTACCTTTAAGATAAATTGTCGTGCGTTCTTCCCTTTTCTGGTTATATTTTTGGTTCCAGAGACACCATGTGTATTCCTTATGGTAGTTATTACATCTAAAGAAGCTTCAGTTACTTTATGTCTTGAACTCTACCAATTCACCTCACCTCCATTTTCAGCCAAGCCATCTTTCTCAAACCGTCTCCCTCTCTCTACGGTGTCCTAACTACTCTCCTAACTGCGAGAATTTCGGCATCACCAATAACCATGCCATAGTAGACACCTTCTGCTTCTACATCAACACCATATCATCATATACTTCTTCTTCATTCTTCAACAACATTGTAAGAGTGTAAAGGTGGAAAGACGCGGAGCCATTTTCGTTGTCAAGAAACAAATTTTTAGTGATTGCCTCAGAGAGCCGGGTTTTAAGGTTGATTGTGAGCAATGGTTTTCTATTTCTTGGTTTTATTATTGTGATAATTAATTTATGTGTGCTTACCATATTCACTTGTCTTAATTATTTGGTCGAAATAGAGTTGAGTACTTAATCATTCCCAACTCAACTAATTAACTTGTGTTGTTAAGTCACTATTTGTGTTTATCAATATAACTTGATTAATAACACTAGGTAGCTATAGGTAAAGAAGCAAAATTTTAAAAATGTTAAAATTGTTTAAAGAGAACCAATTCACCCCCTTCTTGGTTGCAGAACCGGTATTTCAAAGACTTATGAGCACGTTGAGGGGAGTTCAAAGACTTGTGTTGTTAAGTCACTATTTGCAGGATGTACTTTGACTCAAGATGGTGACTTTGCCTCTTTCTTTATTATTATTAATGGCAGCTCCGAGGGACATTTTTAAGCGTTACAAAGGCCTGAGTCAAGGTGTGTCCCCTCTTTCTCGCATCCTTTTCACTGCGGTCGGGCAGAAGGTATTGATAGAATGTGGACTGAAGGCTTGGAAAAGGGCCTTATTGAGCCGCACAGCCGGCACTGGTCTTATTTTAAAACCCTTAAAATAAGAAAGGGCTTTGGTAGCTTTCATTAAAGAAGAGGCCATCATGTCAACAGAGTTTCCTCAGATTTAGTGAAGAGTTAGTCTCCATACCAAAAGTAGTTTTCCCTGGAACCTTGGCACTGTAGTTTAACATTGAATTTTAATAAAAAAGGGGACTGATTTTCCCCCTGTGACGGATAAAATCACCCCTCTAACGTTATCCGTTAAGTTTTAAATGCAAAGAAAAACTCTATTGTGGTGACTAAATAATCGAAAAACAGAGATTTTGTTACGTGCATTTATGGGTCCCACTTGGATGAAATAAATTAGTTTAGATTTTGTTGCTTTTGTAGTTTGCTCTCTTAGTTGTTTGGAATTGCTAGGCCTCACTCCGTTTGGTTGCCAGTAAAAATTTTGTCCTAGGAAGTTTTAGTAAAATTTTGGTCAATTCCCATGTTTGGTTGCCTTTTAGCACTAGAATTTTTTTAATCTCACTCTTGTGATGATTGCCTTTTCATCCAATCCCAAAATAATCCCAGGAACCAAAAATAAGCTCGAGAAGATTTTTTTTCTTCCCAACAGTTCAAGCAACCAAACAAGACGTAATCCGGTCAACCAAACATGGGTTTTTTATTTTACCAGAATACTTCTAGGACTTTTTTTTCCCACCAATCTCCTTGGATTTTTTTTCTCCCACATAAATCGCAGGAACCAAAAAAAACCCGGCAACCTAGAGATAAGGATTTTGTAGAGTAAGGATTTTCTATAAATAACATGTATGCCTTTCTTAGATCAATGAAGAAAATAGTTTCTGAAAGTGTGTCTTATGCACAAAGGAGGACTGATTCTTCCCTCGAAGTGAATCAAGAGGCCAATCTTCCCTCTAAGAATATCAAAACCGTTGCGAACCGATTTCGGTTCGTAACAGATTTTGGCTTTTGAAGCTGTACAATCGTCTGAGGATTGTATAATCTACATTTATATGGGGTTCGATTTAAGAGATATATGGGGGTCGAATTATCACTCCCCTAAATTTTTCTTCTGACTTGGTGGAATAAGTTCTGGAAATTTTACTTCCATTTTTACGTGGGAAGGAACGGATCCTTAAATATAAAAAAACCCGAAAATACCAGTTAGATTTGTTTTTGTGTTAAATGACAAGAGGGGTGTGTCATACTAGAAAAAGACTCAAATACCCTTGCTTTTTTAATCTGACTTTTCTTCTTCTTCGTTCTTTCTTGGAAAAATCATTAAAAAAATGCAAAGTTTATGCGAAATTGTGAACAAAGGGTTTTGAATTGAAATTTATAAAAAAGGTGTTGTGAGGTGAGAAAAGATGGCTTTTAGGACAAATATACCCCTCCTACCGCTCCACCTTTTTGCACCTATCCCTATGCACTTATTACCTTCTCACCTACCACCTTCTTCTTCCTCAAGACTTTTCTAAGGTGGAAAACTCCATGGAAGGGTTTTGAAGGTTGCCATTTACAACAGAGTTTGGTAATCATGAGGGTTTATTCATGATAAACTTATCGAAGCAGTGTTACAAAATGCAAAGAAAATGAATTTTGAGCTTAAAACTGAATTTTGTTATTTTTCCCATTTCCAAGATAAATCCATTTTCTTTGCATTTTTTTATTCTAAAACATCAAAATCAAGCTTCAATTTATGGTTGCCTCCATGACACTAAGATCACAATGTATATCCCTATTATCCTTCGAATTTTTACTCAATTTGAAAATAAAAATCTTTGGAATTATCCCTATTCTACTGGCTTCCGTCGGAAGACAGTCAAACTTTGTAGTTCGGTAATTGTTATATGTTAGTGCATCGTTTTGGTATTTTTTTCTTAATTTTAATACTTTGCTTCCATTTTTTCGTAATTTTTCATTTAAAACTTAGCATTCAGCCACAAATCCGTAATGATTACTATTTTTTGCAAGTAAGGATTACTATTTTTTACAATTATGCTTTTGCTAGCCACCTTTGCACCCATATTACTTCTGCCAATCTTTACATCAAAGGATGGGTCACAAGACGAGAAGTTGCCTCGGCAAAGGTGGCTAGCAAATTCCCATACAAAAAAGGGAAATGTTATCCACACTACTGTATTTTGATTAGGGCACTCCTCATTTAATTAAAAGTACGGTATGGCCCCCCATAGGATGATCCAAAGCGTCAATTAGATGGGCCACAACCTAAATTGGTTGTGTCCCAAAAATCATTTCCATAGGTTGATCCTAACCCTCCGATCTATAGAGGGTTAGGACCGACCCTCTAACATTCTGATAAGAGGGTTAGGATAAACCTACGGAAATGCTTTTTGGGGCACAACCTATTTAGGCTGTGGCCCATCTAATGGACGGTTTGGATCATCCTATGGTGCGGGCCATACCGTACTTTTAATAAAGTGAGGAGTGTCCTCATCAAAATACGATAGTGCGGATAACATTTCCCAAAAACATCTTAAAAAATACGGCAAAAATCCAGGTGACACGCGGGTCGACCCGGCCCGTACGGGGCCGGCGTGGGAACCACATTTTCTACCCCAGAACCACTGGGGAACCAAATTTTATACCTCGAAACTACTAGGGAACCACATTTTATACCCCGGAACCACTAGGAAACCACATTTTCTACCCCGGAACCACCAGAGAACCACATTTTATACGCCGGAACCACTATGAAACCACATTTTATACCTCGGAACCACTATGGAACCACATTTTATACCCCATAACCATTACAGAACCACATTTTTTACCTCAGAATCACTATGGAACCACATTTTATACTCCCCAAAACCACTAGGGAACCACATTTTATACCCTCGAACCACTACTGAACCACATTTTATGCCTCGGAACCACTAGGGAACCACATTTTCTACCCCGGAATCACTAGGGAAACACATTTTATACCTCGGAACCACTAAGGAACCACATGTTCTACTCCGGAACTACTAGGGAACCACATTTTCTACCCCGGAACCACTAGGGAACCACATTTTATACCCCGGAACCACTAGGGAACCACATTTTATACTTCGGAACCACTACGGAACCACATTCTATACTCCAGAACCACTACAGAACCACATTTTATACCCCGGAACCACTACGGAACCACATTTTATACCTCAGAACTATTAGGGAACCACATTTTATACCCCGAAACCACTAGGGAACCACATTTTCTACTCCGGAACCACTAGGGAACCACATTTTATACCCCGGAACCACTAGGGAACCACATTTTATACCCCGGAACCCCTAGGGAACTACATTTTCTACCTTGGAACCACTAGGGAACCACATTTTATACCCTGGAACTACTAGGGAACCACATTTTCTACCCCGGAACCACTACGGAACCACATTTTATACCTCGGAACCCTAGGAAACCACATTTTATACCCCGGAATCATTAGGGAACCACATTTTATACCCCGGAACCATTAGGAGGGGTATATTTGTCCTGAAAGACATCTTCTCTCACCTGACAACACCTTTTTTATAATTTTCAAATCACTACCCTTTATTCACAATTTAGACAAAACTTTGTATTTTTTTAATGATTTTCCCTTCTTTCTTTCATTTTCTCAATTTACTCCTATTTTTCCTACATAGAATTTTAAAGAGAGATAAAACTTAGTGGGGTGAAAATGATTAAGAGTGGTAAAACTTATGTAAGAGAGAAAAACAATGTAGCGCGGTAAAAAAAAGTTTTTAAGAGCTGTAATATGGTCATGAGACGCCATTATCATATTTCCCTCTGTGAAGACTTAAATGAATGTAGTTCATAAAAGAAGAGGAAGGTGATTTTGGAGGGTTAGGATCATCTTATAGAGACGATTTTGGAGCACGGACTATTTAAGGGCCCAACAAATGAACGGTTTGGATTGTCCAACCATGTGGGCCCATGATACTTTTGAAAAAAATCCGTGCAAGTGTGTACGGACTGGATCAAGAATCATTATTATTTTGATAGCTTTCTCGGCTCTATTTCATTAGGCTCTGTTCTAATGAGGGTAAATTCGAGCGCTTATCCCATTTCCGCGTAAACTATTTTGGAAATAGGCATATTTGATTTCCCCTGTTACACTAACCACATATTATAGAGGTAAATATATAACTTTTCTTAGTCATCCATTTTATACCAAGTAAATCAGTGGGCTAGGAGCCTAGGATCATGGCGAGACCACTAAGTGAATGGTTTAGATCATCAAAATAAGCAGGCAGGGCCCCATTGCATGATCCATTACTAAGCATAAGCTTGGCTGGAGAGAGAGAGAGAGAGAGAGACTTACTCTGTTTCTAATTACTATCTCTGTTTGGTTGCTTGTTTTGGGGGGATTGTAGGAGTTTCAAATGCATGAGATCTCCCCAAAGCATGTTTGGTTGTCATTTACACTTTTGACCACTAGACAACTTCTAGACATCATTATTGGTTTTTATCCTAGGTGGCGCCTACGTGGCGGAGATGCCCCCCCCCTCCCAATAATCTTCTCCCCTTTTTTCACCAAAATGAAACTTGTTGGGGGAATTAGGAGAAATTCTTGTCTTATTCTCTCTCTTTCTCTCTCTTCCACCTATATTTTGATAATGACACCCTACATCTTCCGCTAATTTCTCGCGCAACCAAACACTACTCGCAAATCTCCCTCCCAATATTCTCCCCATCTTCCATTCTTGTCTAATTCTCTTTGACTTATTTTTCTCCTATTCTCCCAGCCATCTACAAGCCAACCAAACAGAGCAGACCCCTCATGAGGGTTAAGTTGTATGAAGTATGGCCACTGAAACAACTACCAGTTTTCATAGGGGTAAATGAATTTTTTACCCCTCATTTACTACCACTATAACATACCCTATTCGCACCCTATTTTGCAAATAGGGTTTCCTTGATAATTGTAGCATTCTTAGCTATATTTAGTTTCTTATGGGTATTGAGTTTGCCCTAGAAAAAACTATAGCTTAGAAATTTGTTGCATTTTTATTCCCACCAACTAGACACTGAAAATTTCCTCTCTCCATTTAAAAAAAAAACTTCTATAAGTTCTATTTGATCAACGAGTCACTTCATCCCATTGTTTTGGTTTGTCCACTCCTGCTTATGAATCTAAAGAAACAATCTTAATATACATTTGAATTAAGTTTAGATTATCCCGTTGTTTTAAGATATTTGTGATGGTTTTTCAGATCTTTTTTTTAGATTTATTGAGAAAGAAAAACGAGCAACATTTTACATTCAATTGGCAATAATAATGACTAAATGGTTGGCACCATTTGGTTGTGTGATTTTTGGACGATCTAATGTGGGGTCCACCAAATGGACGGTTTGGATTTATAATAGTAGGACCCGCCTATAGATTGGGTGATTAAGGCCATTTCCCTTGCTTTGATATTGGCAATCCTCTTTTTATTTTACTTTTTTTCCTTCTCATTAGCTGTTTAAAATTCAAAAAAGAATAAGATAAAAACTATAAATAGCCAGTTAATGGACATGAGGAATGCTAGATTCACAGGCGCCCTTGCAAAATAGGGGCAAAGGGTGCTCCCATTGATCAAATGGCATTAAAGGTGGCGCAGAAAATCACAATCATAACTGCCTTTAATGGTTTTTGACCAATAGGAACGCCATTTGCCCCTTCTTTTGCAAGGGCGCCTGTGAATCTAGCATTCCTCGAAATTGAGGTTAATAAAAGATTAGAGAAGTGCCAATATCAAAACAAGGGCATGTGAATATCATCTCCCCAAAGGGCAGTAGGAGGAAAGTGTTGTGAAAAACCCCCAATAGCAATATGGAATTTCAATGACAAAGCAAAACGAAAGAACGAAACACAAGCAAGCACACAAAGATAAAACAATTTACGTGGTTCGGCGAAGCCTACATCCATGGCGAGGTGACTAGAAAATTCACTATAAAGCAGAAGATTACAAGAGAAGATCAGTCTCCCTAACCAAAACCGCGAGAAACCCTAGTACACCCTTCCCTCCCCCCTTTTTGCTCTCAACCATAGCAAAGAACAAGAGAACCAACATAAACCCTAAAGCCTCTTTATATTTTTATAAAGCGGACCGAAACTTACTCGAATTGGGCCGAAATCACTTAAAATGTGCCTGGCTGAGTGGGCAAAGCCCACGCATTGCCCAATAAATGGGCTGCATCCAGGTCACACACTATATTTCGGATCCCACAGGGTTAAACTCAAGTCATCCAACTCAACAGAAAGTAAAATGACATCATAGTAAAAACAAAGTACAAGTAAAAATGCTATTTACTTTCCCTTTCTTCTTGATTTAGGAGGAAGCTCAAAAGGCTATTATTTGAAAAAAAATCCTTGCAGACAAGGGAAGCAGAATGAACAGTGTATGACAATCAAATGCCTCAGGGAAAGATAAAATGAGGTCATTTTAATTTACTCCCCGAGACAAGCACTATTTCAGTGGCAACCAAATGGAGAGAGGTTCTCTGATTGGGCAAGCCCCACCCATATGGCATCTGCTCTTCATTTTGTTTGTGTATGGGCCCCACTGTCATGCTATCATGAACACATCATTTTTTAGCAAGATCGATCCAAGCGATCACGAAATACGAACCATAACACATTAAGTCCAATATCTAATGTTCTTCAGGCACAATATCTAGTAATCTTCAGTTAAATTAGCATATGATATGATCATGGTATGATACGATCATGGTAAATAGAACAACAACACTTACTCTTAACTCTTTTCAAACTGGTCAGTAAATGTCTTTTTCTGTATCTAAAATGAAGTTAAACAGATGAGTGCCTAAGCAAACATTTCAAATGAACAGGCCTTTCGGTATTTCTTTCTTCAAAGAACCTTTCCTTTAAAACACCATCTAGTCTTGAAGAATGTACTACTAACCTGTCAAATTCCGCGAACAAGTTGCCACATTATCTATCAGTTGAATAAAAACCCATGTACATGAGTGTCAAAGATGTGAATCTCCAACAGCTTTTGTTCTTGTGGATGTTTCGAACTCCTGGAACCTGAAAATTATGGTGAGTGTCATACTTAGGGTCATAAACTTCCTCTGCAACAATCTCTCGGGCTGGTGAGGAAGATGGTTGAAATTGCAATTGGAGTAGTCGTCGCCTTGGAGGGAGGAGCTCAAAAATGGTAAAAAGAATTTCCTAAGTATGATACAGTGAGATCTATGTTGATGCAGTGTTTGTATTTGTCAACGTGACTGGTTCTGTAGGCTCACTACCACCCATATCTTTAGTCTTGTGAAGAAGAAAAGTTCCAGAGAGAATTGTTACAAAGCCACACAATTGAGTTACTATCTGTGATGCATTTTGTGTGTCCCAGTCCTGGATCAGAAATGAGGAAAATATATCAAAACCTTGACAATGTGGTAATCAAATTTAGAGCAACGCAATTTCTCGCTAATTCAAATTTCATAAGCATGCAAACGAGCATGGAAGTGTGGTGAGCCAGGGCGTATATGTTGATTGTCAATTGTTGATCAGGAATGAGACTGTATATCAAATATTATACAAAACAGCATGAAAATGTGGTTTGACATTGTGTTGAAGCTGATTTCAATTTTAATCAAGAATCAGATTGTATATCAAACAATAGAAGGGATTTATAGTGGTTAGCCATAATGGAAACCATGAAAGAAAATCTTCATAGTTTATGGTTTAATTGTCTATCACAGGGAAAAGATAATATGGAATTTGGTCAGTGACCTGTTAAACTAAAATTTGCAGCAGTTGGCAAGATTTACTGATGTAAGAAAGGGGAGAAAAGAGGAGAAGAGGAAGAGAATAAGAATAGAAGAAGATATCAGGGGAAGAAAGGGAAGAGGGAAGAAGGAAGAAGAAATCTGGGGGAGAAATCTCAATCAATCTTTAATAATAAAAAACTAATAATCCCTAATACATGAAGCCTATATATAGGCAATTGAAATCAAATTCCATGGAAAATAAATACATTTCCTAATTTTAAATAACATGAAAAATAAAAGCCCTGGAACTAAAGACCATGGATTTGTGGAAATAAAATTTTTAAATAACATGGAAATAAATTCCTAAAAGTCGTAATGGACAAATATGCCACTTATTGGGCCCACAATCCGTATCATTTACACGGGATGAATGGACAAATATGCCACTTATTGGGCCCACAATCCGTATCATTTACACGGGATGATTGGACATACACATGGTAGATAATTCAACCTTGAACTGGGTTTTGGTACAAATTTTCAACTCAATCAAATTTCCTCTCGAGATTATATATTGTGTGTGTACAAAAGTAGTGGCACTGCACACTTTGTTTTAGACTTTTTAATTAGCTTTTCACGAATGCACACTTTGTTTTGCGTGTAGTTATTAGTGAAATTTAGTGCTGACAATGGGGCAAGATGGCCCAACGGATCGAAGCAGTCATTAGTCAGCTCTGGTCACAAAATCCCAACGGATCATTCACAAATCCAATTGCAAGGTTTGATTAAATAATCAGGCTCAGGTCATATTCAGCTCTGTGTCGGTGATAATTGTTGCCTCTGATATAATGTAAAACAAAATCTCTCCCTTACAACACCATTCAGCCAGAGAATGCTTCTCTCTCTCTCTCTCTCTCTCCAAACATGGAACTTAAACCCAAGACCTCTCTTGACCTCAATCTATCTAACCTAGAGTAGTCACTGAGTCCTCTTCTCCAAGTGCTGAGCCTCAAGTTTTCTCAAGTAATACCTTTAAAACAAAATTCTAAAGCTATAAGGTTTTGGGTGACCACCAAATTGTGCACATGTTCAAGTCCACATAGCTAAAAGAAGCCAGGTTGTGAGCTTATCCATCAAACTAGATGGGAATCCACCAATTAAAGGGTTCAAGCAAACATGAGAGGATGTGGGTAGATATTGTAGGACAGAAAGGTTTAATTTTGGCAGAAAGGGAGGTGTCTTAACCGGAAAGTTTCATGTGAGGATCTCAACCAACTCGACTTATCAAAAAAGGCTTTGAATTATTAGCTCTTTTTAATTTTCCCTTTGGTATATTTTCTCAATTGAAAATGTATGATATGAAATGATATTTTATGGGCATTCAGATCTGTGATTGAAATGCTGGATATCAATTGATTTCCGGTAGGGATTTGAATGTGATTTGGATCAGTCTTAGATCGGAATCAAATTCGATCAGATCCAACATGGTCCGTAGCAAAGGTCAGATTGGATCCAAACATCTTAGGTGGGATATAATGAGGATTTAATTCCAGACCAATGAGGATCTAATCCAATCGTTACACAAACATTCCTAGATATGGCCCTAACCAGCTCGTTGACATCCCTAGTGAAAGAGTGACTTAATATCCATCAAAGCTCAGTGTTTTTTATTAGCCCTGCTTAAGTCTTCCAACATTGGAATTGCAAAAAAAAAAAAAAAAGTTTAGTGTTCCATCTTGCTCATTTATTAGTCTATTCGTAGTATTTATTACACAGGTTTTTAAGATTTATATATGTCATATTTCGCGTTAAAGACATATTGTAGTTCCTCTTTATTTTTGTTAGTCATGCATTTAAGCAATTTATGCTTTCTTTTGGTCACTGAATCATACATATCAACACCCACAAGCCCATGAAACAGTCTGGTTGAAAATCATTTATGTTTAAGACATCATGATAATACAGGATCCACATGATGCATCAAGGGAGAAGCATATCTAATGTTGATATATACAATAAACAATCATGTGAATCTTTTCAAGACTAATATCAATATGAAACAAATCAAAAGGGACGGAATATTAGCAGAACTAGAAGCATTTTGGAGTATAATTTCTTGAAAAGATTAGGGTAACATAGTGCCTAATTTATATACACAGCTGACGGGCAGATATTTCAATTCATATTATCAATGGGTGTCAACCCCTTGAACATAAGATATAGTTCAATTATTAAGCTTCACAAAGAAGATCCAAGCAATTTCTATGTATTGAAATTACCTTAAACATGATCATGCTAGCAAGGATGGTGAAAGAAGTGAACATTACATAGTAGACAGGAGATATCACTGCAGTGTTAAAGGTGTCCAATGCCTGCATATATGAATCCAACCATTAAGAGTAGACAAGCATTTCCCTGTCTAAAAATAAAAATTAAGTATAGCCTCACGAGAACTTGCAAAATGTAAAAACCTTAGTAAAAAGTTAATGGTTACAAGTAATTCTCCACGATATTTTGAGATGCAATGGGAAATTCCGCCTATGTTGACTATCAAAAGAAAAGTTGACAGAACCTTTTCTCCTGAACCCAGTAAGACTCAATTCCCAATTGATCCTTGAGCAGAACACAATTGACAATTGCTTTATAGTATTTAACTTTCACAAATCCTTTGAATACTTATATATATGTGTGTGTGTGTGTGTGTGTGTGTGTGTGTGTGTGTGTGTGTGCGTTTTTACACAATTCTCGTGAAGAACTTTTGTAGGCTGCCGAGTGGAGTGAAATTCTTCAAAGCGGGCAGTTAAATCTGATCATTTTATCCTACCCAAAGAAGTATTGGTTGAATATTTGAGCATATAGTGATGCTAATTAGGCAGGTCATCCAGACATTAGAAGATTAATATCCAGGCCTTGTGTTTTGGTGGTGGTGGTTGATTAATATTATCAATAGCAAGATACAACGGACAGTGCATATTAAGGGCAAAAGAAGAATTCGGTAAATGGTCATTTCATTTGATGAATTATCTTAAATTCGAGACATGGAGCAATAGTTGTGCATACTCCTTACCATAATAATTAGAGTGCAGTCAAACTGTCTCATAATCTAGATTTTTTACCAGGGCCAAGCATAATGAAATTGACTAGCAATTTGTATGAGAAATGGTAGAAGATGGTGACTTCAAACCAGCTTACAATATGCCCCTTGGGGGGCGAAGAAAAAAAAAACTCAAGGTGCCCTCTGGCTACACCTTCTCTAGCTAACCTATCCGCTTATCCATTAGTTAATCTTCTATCATGTTGAAAGGAGATAGAAGAGCCTGCCACTCGCTCCTGAATCCTGTCTATCCAGGGAGTGAGTCTCTATGAGAAAATGTGATTTCCCTTCAACCATATGATGATGTTGAGGGAATCAACATCCAGTATTGTTCTATCAGGGAGGCTCCTATCGATCATCCTGATCCCTAGGAGAGCTACTCTGGTGCCCGCTTCATTTGAATCTGTCCTCCCATTGGGACCCGAGAAGGCCCAAGGAGGCCACCGACTCTTGTAGGACCAGAATTCCCCATGCTGGAACCATTAGCTTGAAGGTACCTGGGCCAGGTGGGGCCCCAGCCTGGGATGGAGTGACACCAGGTCGCCACTATTGCACATTTCTCACCTCCCAACCCTTGCCACAAGTCGTAGGCAGAGACAAACTTGAAGCTTGGAAGGATCTTTACCCAGGATATAGTTAGCACAATCACTTTTAAGAAAAGAAAGAGAGGGCTTTTAACCAATTCTCTGAAAATCCCAGCATTCATTTCCTTCCATATAGCCCATATCGTGGCTAATAGTGAAACGTTCCATAGAATCCTTCGTCTCCTGTGCCAAGGTGCGGAAGACCGTCACTAAAATAGATCAGTAAGTCTCGTGGGGAAAGCCCAAGAGATGTCAAATCTATTCAAGATTCGGGTCCATGTTTCTCTGGCTAGCCTGCAATGGAGGAACATATGGTCTATTGACTCCGCTGCCTCCACACATAGTGAACAATGGTCGACGATCAACATTTGCCGATTTCGCAGGTGGTCCACTGTAAGTATTTATCTTGGCACGTTGTCCATCCGAATGCGCATACTCTGGGCAAAGCTGGAATGCTCCACACTCTATCAAGAAGCAGGACTGGAGGAGGACTCAGGTACTAAGAAAATGATTTGGCGCTAAATACCCCAGATGAATTTCAGGTCTAAACCCTTTTGTCTTCACCAGTCTTCTTGATGTAACAGGCCTCCAACTCTTTTATTAATCTCGCCACCCTATCAAGTTCTCTATCAAAGAAGTTTCTTCTGAAGTCAATTTCCCATGATATCTCGTATTTTGTCCACTCAAAACAATCTTTAACAAATACCTCCTTATCAGCTACCACTGCGAATGAATCCGAAAAGTCTCCTTGAAAAGGACGTCTTGACACCAATTGTCATGCCAAAACTTGATCCTATTTCCTGAATAACCTTTGAATCTGATCCCTTTCATAAATTTCTATTTTTGCCTTAAGATTCCCCTCCATACATTCAAAGTACTGTATCTAGGAATATCATCTGAAATCCAATGTCCCGGCCTCGGACCATACTTGATTTCGATAACTTGAGTCCATAGTTGATGACTTCCCTCTCCATATCTCCAAAGCCTGTTTCCTGTGTTTACACTTCTTAGACTTCTGATACCCAGGCCCCAAGCTTTAAACGGTTCGTAAACTTCCTCCCAGCTCACTAGATGCATTTTGTCTGTCTTTTGATCCCCCTGACAAGAATCTCCTCTGGATTTCTTCAATTCTTTTTACCACACTCGTAAAAGATCTAAAGATCGGCGAATCTTTCCTACTTTTATAAACAATCTCAAATCGGATCCCAACAATTTCGTAAGCCATTTCTATTGGGCTACCGATGTGATCCATTTTTATAGGAAATACTTAAGACTGGGGTGATCAGTGTCGATCTGAAAATGATGACCAACCAAATAGGGGTGCCACTTCCCCATGGCATACACAATAGCCTACATCTCCATTTTATAAGTAGAGAGGCCTAAATTTTCCATTGAGAGAGCCTTGCTAAGGAATGCAATGGGCCGTCCTTTCTGCATCAAAATGACTTTAATTCCTGATTACTAAATCCACTTCAGCGCATCCTTCTTGAGCATATGAGTAATTGGGCGACTAATTTTCCCATACTCACGTACAAATCAACGAGAACAACCAGTTAAACTGAAAAACTCATACATGCTTTTTTGGAGTCTTGGATTTCAGCCAGTTCACCATGCTTTCAATCTTTGAAAAATCGGTTGCCACCCCGCAATTTGAAATCATGTTATCCAATTCATGGTGACAAAATATGCACAGCTTGGCATAGAGCTGATGTTGTCGGAGGAGCGTCAAGGTAGGTGTTGTAGATGTTCTTGCCAACTTTTGCCATACACCAAAATATCATTAAAAAAATCAATATATACTTGCGCAGATAGGGCAAAATATCTCGTTCTGTAGGCTCTGAAATGTCAAGAAGCCATTTGTCAAGCCAAAGGGCATAACTAGAAACTCGAAATGCCCTTCATGAGTTCATAAAACTGTTTTTTGCACATTGGAAGGTTGCACCAGAATTTGATGATATCCGAAGCGTAGATCTAGTTTTGAAAAAACTAGGCTCCATCTAATTCATCAAGTTCATGGTGGATCGCCAGTATGGGCAATTTGTCCTTTATAGTATCATAATTCAAGGCCCGATAATCCACACACATTCGCAACAAGTGAAAGCCCCCACAAAGTAAAAACCTCCATAGAGTGGGCCACCGAGGACGGCGGATGCAGAAGCATGGTGGAATGTTACGGTCCTGAGCGGAGGCCTGCCTAGGAATGGGATTGATTAGGTGAGACCTAGAATGATATGGGACAAGTTTAAAGGGCCTAGCCTAACGTTTTCCATCTGCTCTACAGCTTTTGGCGTACTGGTTGGGTACCTAACAGAAAAGAAATAGTTGGGAATCTATCAGGCTCAAGAAGGTAATTCATTGATCAAAATAATTCACTTTTCTGTTTTGAAAAGTTTGGTGATGTTTTGTTGTAAAACTGTTCATCTTATTCATTTTTCTAGAAGCATAAGGATGGAGTAACAACAATACTAGTTTATTACATTGATGTTATTCTTACCAGGAGATAAAAGAAAATTTCTTTGGAAGAGACAAAAGGGAGCAATTGAGCACGGCAATGATACTAAGGAGCTTGAGCCTCTCAAGTCTTGGAACAGAGTTAGCTATCCAAGAACATAATACTTTTCTTATAGTGGAAATATACCTTAAACACCCCAAGGAAACCGATAAACTTCAGTCAAAACATATTTTACACACCCATTGAGCAAAATATACCTTAAACACCTTGTTAACTTACCAACTTCTCCAAAAGCTTAAGCTGTTGGAGAAAGGCGTTATTCATCTTTTATACTTTAACACTCCCCCGCACGTGTGGCCCACTTGGCAAACACGTGGCACATGTGGTCCCACTTTGGGCCGACCATCGCATGTGGATTTTTGCTATCCGGGAGGTTTGAACTCGAGACCTTTGTCTCTGATACCATGTTAACTTACCAACTTCTCCAAAAGCTTAAGCTGTTGGAGAGAGGCGTTATTCATCTTTTATACTTTAACACACCCTAAGGAAACTGATAAACTTCAGTCAAAACATATTTTACACATCTATTGAGCGAACTCGTCACCTTACTCTAGATGATGGTGCCTTGTTGGAAAACACAAGGTTATATCTGAAGCTAGTAATATTATCAATCTCACCATTACCAATGACACCATTCATATGGAGTCAGCTCATGCATCTGCTGTGCATTTCCCACCTAGAGGCAGTTTATCGAATTTTGAGATATTTGAAAATGTCTTCAACCAAGGTATTTACTATGCATTTCATAGTTGCTTCCATATATCGGCCTTCTCTAATGCTGATCAGTAGGATCACCAACAAATAGGCATTTTACCATTGGTAACTATACATTTGTGAGAAAAAATCTAGTTACATGGAAGAGCAAAAAACAGATTGTTGTTGCTAGATCGAGTGTAAACCTGAGTATAGAACCCTGGAACTGATATCTATGAGCAAATCCAGACCTCTATGAAGATTTTCTATGACAACCACATCGCAATTTAAATGCATCTCCCAACCTAGATTTGAAGAGAGAACAAAAGAGGGGAATACATACATACATTTATGTACACACACATACGTATGTAGGTATGTATAGGGGGATTATCATTATGTGAGGGAAAGAGTAACAAGGAGATGCAACTCCCTATACCAAAATTTCAATTGTCGGGCATTTAATAAGAGATTGGGAAGAAAAGTTGAGTGTAATAGTTGAAAGGCTAGGCATGACGGACGGACATCAATGATTGAGCTTGAGGGTGAGTGTTGAGAGTATGAGGTTAGAGTTGTAATTTATTATAGTTTCCTGGTTTTTCTCTTTTCTTCCTCAGGTTATTTTAGTATAAGGACATTCTTGAAATGATGTATTTTGGCATCTCTTAATAGAAGATCGTCAGAATGAAAAATTAACTCTTTCTATTTTGCCCTGTACTTTCCAACTCTTTCTCAACACCTTTTAATATTGAATTGACATAATCTGCAAGGCACTTACTAGTTTCATTTTTTTCATGCATTGCAAAACAAGTTTGTGAGTTACCTTGTTCAAATAGTTCATCTGCAGAAGACAACAAATCACAACAACAAGTGTAAAAAACCAAGTCTGGAGATAGACAAATTGATTCATTCCCGAAAATGTTAGCTTTAAAGCAATCCCCAATGCCTTCACACTCATAACCTACACTCAAAACGTGTGAAAGAAGAAAATTAGAAATATGATGAGCAAAAACGATGAGCCAATTTATATTATGAAGTAAATGGTAGTAAACATACCGTAAGAGAACCCATAAGTGAGCAAATTCCGATGTATACCAGCATATGTGTATGGCCATAACGTGGAACAAACACGAAAATGAGGACAAGAACTAATACCAAAATTATGAAGGAGTAAACAATGAAACCTGTAGGAACCAAGGAAGGGTTTATCAGCTTTGAATAATTCTAAGCATAAGTTGCACAGAAATTTATAGCATGCATGTGAACTACTGTATCAAAGAATAGACTGCATGTGAACAATTGTATCAAGCAACAAATCTATCGAAAAAAATCCTTGGAGATCTCCAACTTTACCCATTATGAAAAAACCAAGAAATAGCAAAAATGTTGTGACAGTTGTATCCAAAACAAGAATGTATGTGTATTGTATATATACATATGTGGGATTTGCTAGGGACCATCGTAGAAGGCATTTCACTTTTCAACAGATTTTGTCTTATTCATTCAATTCATCTGAGGTGGCTGCTCTCTCATGCAACAGACGGCCCACGAAATGCCTTTTGCTATGGTCCCTAGCAAATCCTTACATACATACATGCATATATATATATATATATATATATATATATGAGAAAAGTGTAGCTACACATACGTGTAGCTAACTTAGCTACACCAACGGCTTAAAATACAGTGGGCCCCACATTGTTTGGGTGATGCAAACCATTCATTTGATGGGCCCTCACATAGATAGGGTGTGCCCAAAAAATCAGCTCCATAGGATCATCCCAACCCTACGATTTGTGGAGGCAAAATTGGACGTGTAAAAACCTTCACAAATCTATCAATTTTTGCCTTCACAGTTTGAAGGGTTGGGATGATCCTATGGAGCTGATTTTTTGGGCACACCCTATCAATGTGAGGGCCTATCCAATGAATGGTTTGGATCATCCAAATAATGTGGGCCCACTGTATTTTAAGCCGTCGGTGTAGCTAAGTTAGCTACACGTACGTGTAGCTTCACTTAACTCATATATATATATATATATATATATATATATATATATATATATATATATATATATATATATTGTTAGACTATATGCCCTGAAAAGCCAGCAGAATGACATTTATAAATTAATAAAGGTTTATTTCATGACATGAATGGGTAATTATAATAATGAATGTGTGTGATGTGCTTGTTTATTGACACATGTTCGTCCTTAGGTAGCATAGTAGAAATGTCATGCTCAAAGGATTCACAGATCCAAGGGAGCAAGGAGATATGGCATCTCGGTTCTTTGCAAGCCTTAATAGTTCCTAGTTGGGAAAGAGACTGGGCATCTCTTTCTGTATGCAACTAGTACCAGTCTTGCCTACATGCACGTGAAGTGACTTATCTTGGTCATCTGGGCAGTGGACCCTATGCAGGAAGAGTGGGTGCGACGATTGGATCGCGTAACCGAACCGGATAAAAAAAAGAACAACTTGTGGACAAGAAAGTATAAAGTTGTTCTTCCAGACAGGACCCTTCACAAGTCCTTAAACCTGAGGGTTCTTATTGGTCTGCCGGTCCGTTATAGGGTCTTAGTCTATCTTATAGTGATTCTGTTTTTAGAGTCACATTCGGATGGAGCTATATCCTAGAGCAAACCCTCGAGACCAATAGTGATACTCAACAAGGGATTCTTCACCCTAAAATTTAGGGATTGACACCTACAATTTTGTCAGAGCGGTAAGCCTATTAAATAGCCTGACCAGGCGGATTTGATAAAACGTTTATCAAAAAGTTTTATGAAACATTGAATTGTTTTCAAAGGATTTTACAAATGCATTTGGAGGCCGAACACCGCTTGACCAAAATGGTATACCAAGAGTGGGCCAAGGGGGTAAATGGTGTCCACCTCCCATATGACTTAACTCAGTAGATGTGGTTACGAAGAAATGACTTGCACATACGTGATGTGATTAGGGGTAAGATGATCTAACGGTCATCTTCAGGTTTACTTTTCAATGGAGGCCACTGACCTAATGCGAGTGTAGTTTAACTACAGAGCGAGATCGCAATGGGGCCCACCATAGGGTTCTGCAGGATTGACTGTCGGATCCCTACGACGATCCCACTCACAACTCGAATGACCCGGTAACATCCAAATGGATCAGGGTTCCACATTTTTTGTAATTGCACGGAAGGATATGATCTGTTAGATTAATGTGGATATTAATTTTATATATATATATATATATATATATATATTGATATATGTATATATACATGTCTTTGTTAAGTAAGTAATAAGAGACAATAAAAGAATTTTCGAAGACAAATTAGAGCCGAAATAACTCCCATTGGATGTGAGTCATTAATCAATTAAATTATTAATTAATTTATTATTTATTTATTTAATTATTATACATTATTATGTATTATTAATTTAATTAATAATTAGCATAATAATGTGTAATTCAAATGAGGATAGTTATTCCCAAACCGGTTTTGCAAAAGTTGCAGAATTGGAACGGAATTGAGAATTGGGATAGGACTACACATTTGGATAAGGTTTGTGGGGCCCACAACACTCCTAAATCAGTTGGAGAGCTTGGGAAAAAAGTCTCAATTGCTCAAGGACTTTGAGTTGCACTCAAACTCCTTGTTGGATAAGAATTGCTAAATTGTAGGATCTACAAAGCAGGCAATTTGTTTCCAACACCAATTCTTATGAGATAAGGCCACAAGGGCTGGAGGGAGGCCTCCATACACATTCTCCCATGTATCTTTAGTGTCCCCACATAGCCTTGGAGGTTTAGGAGAGTCTCATTCACTCGAGGAGTCTCTATTCAAGTTGGTTTCTCAATTGGATTGGAATTGGGAGAGAGAAACAATGATTTATCAAACCAAAACTCTACTTTATATAAAGGAGAGAGGGGAGAACGAAATTTCAAGTGTAGAATACTCAAAAATTCGTTCTCCCTTGTTCCCACTTTGGAAAAATAGTTTTCCATCTCTCTCTCTCTTTATTTCTCTTCCAATTGAACTAGTTTCAAAGCGAAAGGCTTCCAATCAAATTTTCTATTCTCTACAACAAAGGTACTGATTAGATCAGACCTTAAATAGGTGAATGACAGTTATTCACATCCACAATAGTCCGAGCAAAGAAAAAGAATCCATCGGTTCAACTTACGGGGTCCGCGGCGTTTAGAACGATCGCAACCGTTCGAGGAGTAGATCAAGTAGCGTGGTTACTTGATTTCTTCTTTAAAGAGGTATTTATTAATGTTTGATTAAAATAATTAACTAATCTAGACTCTAGGATCTTGGGCAAAAGCAAGATCGAAAAGAAAATTTTAAAGTTCTATGCGATTTTTGTTCCACTGCGCATAGCGATCTTGCCAGAAGGGGATAACCTTCCTATATATATATAATACTTGTGCATGCAAACTGCAGAATTAATTTGAAGAATCTAACAAAGAATAAGAGATAGAGTTCAAAACACAAATATGACCAGATGTAAATGCGTTAGGCTTTAACTTGTGAAAATTACCTGGCTCAGTAGCAAGGTGCCATACTTCCTTAACTGATTCAATAACTTTCTCTCGTGGAGCGTGTAAAACAATAGTGGTAGAACCCACTACACAAAGAATGCAGCCGAGGACACCAAAAATGTGCAATTTCTCTTTCAAAATAAAATGAGCTAGCACTGCACTGCATGAAAGTATTTTAGGGTAAAATTCACTGCTCTGAACCTAATTTCACAATGCTTCCCCATACAATACCTGACAATGATACTCAGAGCTCCCAAGGGAGTAACAAGAATTGCAGGAGCAAACGCATAAGCCGCAAAGTTAGCTATTTCACCAACAATCACTAGAAAAACAAATGTAATAAGCATTTGAACAAGGCCAAAATCACTGGAAAGACAAAGCTAACAAACAGTGTTGTGAAAGCAAGAAACAAATACTATTGGTTCCATAGAAAAATCTAATTTGTTGTAGGAGAGTGACAATTACAAAAACACACCACAAATTTATGATTTGTGGACACGGCAGATTATCGGACACGGCAAACCCCCAAATGTAGAAACGGGGACACGGCTAAAACAGAAAGTATATATAATCATGATTTGTGAACATGGATTCTCGTGTCGAGTTTCGACACGAATATGAGGTGTCTGACATGACAACCCCTAAAAATCTAGAAATAGTGTCACGCTCACGCCCACACATACATACATATAAAATTGCTGATTACTATCATAATTTGCAACAATATAGATACAATATTCATTTAACAAACTAATAAATCTTAGGATTAATCAACTATAATTTAAAACAAACATGAGATAATGAAATAACAAAGCATTCATCAATTTAATATAGTTCTCTTTAGTCTCCAATACACACAATAAGAAAGGGAGGCTAATAGAATATAATGAATATAATATTGGAATAAGAGTTTGTTTAGGTTTTAGGTTTGGGTGGGGGGGGGGGGAGATATAACAACAGATGTTAGATAAAGAAGAGGTAAAAGAAGAGTTTATGATAAAAGAAGTGTTAATGATAAAAGAGGTAAACATAACCTTCAATAATAAAACAGAATGCCACACTTGTAATGGTACAAAAACATGTAGATACGCCCACATTAAGTCTAACACTTCTAGCAATACATTTAGAAGTGTTGAAAGGGGTGTCGACATGCGTGGACATGCATGTTGGCAATAAATTCAAAGTGTCAGCTAAATCATAGTCACAGACAATGGTCATAAAGCAAGAAAACGGTATTATAAGATCCACAAAAATTTAGGGAAATGATATATCCGTCCCTTTTTTATACTAGGGACAGCCACCTCTAGTATACAAGAGTAGACATAAATACACTAGAGGGGGCTGTCCCAAGTAAAAAAGGGGCGAATATATCACTTCCCAAAATTTAAGCCATTTTAAAAGTGAGAGTATACTGCACTAAATGTAAGAAAAAAATCTCCACAGCCTTATGCAAGAATCTGACTAAAGAATTCTCTCAAAATGAAATAGCTGCACAAATTCTAGAAAAATAACACAAAGCAAGCTTCAGAGAACTACTAGCCACGGAAGCTGTAATAAAAGAAATGGTGTTACCAACATTCTATACAAATAAAAATACGCAAACTATGATCAATGATATAAGGATGAATCACTCTGCTATGAAGTGCTTCTACCAACCATTCCTAGTTGACATATACTGACAAGAAAAACATCGACATAGACCATGCTCTTGAAGATAACATGGAAAGTTCTTATGAATACTCTTTTAAACCTACTAGCTAGCAACCTTCATTTTCACCCATGTAACTTTTTTTGTATAAATGACTAGTTATTAAAGCATGGTAAATATCTTTTTTATGCTCCAGGAGATGAAAAAGAAAAAATATATAATAGTTGCAATCATCTGGAAGTATCACATAATCACTAGAATTGACCCAGTGGGGATAGATAAAGCACTCATCCTTTATTGTGAATAAATTATGATGGGCAAACAATTAGCCTTCATTTTATCCGTGCAACAAGTTGTCGTGTATGGATGCCCAACTACCTCCACTTGTTTACACCTATTTTTTAATTTGGAATCGGTCACCTGAGACCGAGCCATCGACTGATGACCTATCCTTTGAAGTCAAGGTAGTTGCATGCCAAGTGTCATTTTCTTAGAAGATGGAGGCAAGAGTTATCCTCAAATAAAGGGCCATGCAAAATTCAAAATGAGAAGTGGACGGTTAGATCAACTTCCCTCTCAAAACACAGGACAGTAGTGATTAGTTACAGATGAGGCTATAAAAGAGATGATTGCATCAGGAGAAGAGGTACCAGAACCATCAAACATGTCTTAACATTTTTCTTTACTTTTTCGCATTGTACCTTTACTTTTCAGTAGCTGTAGCTTATCCCCAAGAATTAAAGACACAACAGTCTGGATTCATCCTCTCATGTGAGCATTTCTCTTTAATTCCCTATCACTCGCACTAGCATTTGTTTGAGTTGATTTATTAAGACCCTAATCGAGCACCTATTGATCTCTAGTCGCTTGCATTCTGTGTGCATCGATGTCGTCATTTGCGTTCTGCCCGCATAGACGTTCAATGTGGGCCGTTCACATTCTGCATGTGTCGACATGTTGTTCCCATTCTGCATGTGTCGACGTGTCGTTCCCATTCTGCATGTGTCAACATTCAAAGCTACCATTTTGGCATCATGTCGTTCTGGAAAAGTTCTTTTTTTATAAAGTCACTAGAGCCCAAGGAAGAAGTGGTGTTCCCCTCTTCTACTCAATTGCGTGAAATCCAATCTCAGGGGCGAAAATCGGTTGACTACCCCTAGAATTGAATTTTGGAATCCTTACAAAATTGGCACATCCACGCATTCATCTCTCTCTCTCTCTCTCTCTCTCTCTCTCTCTCTCTCTCTCTCACACACACACACACACACACACACACACACACCACTCGCACTGACCGACCATGGCAGTCACCTGGCAACTGAAGAAACACCAGTGGATGTGGAGAGATCCATCTACGAAATGAAAGATAGTTGCCCAGTATTAAGAAATGATGTCACTTGCCAAAGCTGCATATTGAACTAGTTGGAGAATGTGCAGTAATGTTCACATTTTTGCTGTGATGGTGTCGGGTTAGCTGATTGATTTGTGCTCAGTTGATATGGTTAAAATTGATCCACTCCAGACTTACCAAACTTGAACCACCTAGCTCAAATTAATGTGAAAAGACAAGAAATAAATTAAATCTATTTCACTGTTGAAATGCAATGAGCCCTATAGAAGATCACACATGGCAAGGAAATGAACAAAAAGAGAAACAAGCACGGTTGATTGATTTCCCTCATGTATCACTTGATAACTTGTCCTTCTGTTAGATGTAAGGTTTAAACAGGAGTTGATACAATTTCATTGTGACAGATTAAAAATGCATACATGTTGCTCTTCGAACTGTTGTTATGTGACTAACTAAAACCTATATGTGATTTGGGACAGTGATGTATTAACAATTGAAAACAATGTTTCTACTGGTTTTCTTGTGATAAAAACAATACATATCCACCCCTCAGCCATGCGAAAGAACTACAATCCAGCATTATACTTACTAGTCACCATTCCAAGCCACCATAAAGGCTCGCACAAGTAAGAGTAACCACCTGAACCTGAAAATGAACAAGCCAACAAAGTATCAAAATCATTTCAATTATTACTTAAGAATAACCACATGATCCTCAAAATAAACAAACCAACAAAGTATCAGAATCATTTCAAGTATTACTTCCTCCATGATTGTAACTTGCAACAACCACAAACCATCAAAACAGCAAGTGAACAAGATGCAACTTCATAGAGAAAAACCCCTTCCTGGGCAACAAACAAAACCGCAATACTTGATTCTCTAGGGCTCCGTTTCTTTCAACGTAAAATGGGCGTAAAACAAATTTTACGCCTAATTTTGAACGTAAAGTTGAGCTTAAAATTTGTTTTACGCCCATTTTACGTCAAAAGAAACAGAGCCTAGATGAAAAAATGGAACCCAAATTCTAATAGAACAAATGAAAACTTCTATTACATATACCAGCTATTGTGTATACACATACATTTGCACATATTTTCAATTGGAAGACAAATTGTTTAGTCTCTAACCAGAATCAAATCACATTGTTGAGAAAATTTCATGACTAAATCAACAAAACCCAGATAGTAAAAACCAAAAAAAAATAATAAAAAAAAAAAGAAAAAAAAAAGGACTAACCTGCTCTGACTCCATAAGCCCCTGCTCTTTTCAACCCTTTTTTCTTGACAATAAAACTCGACCCAATGAAGATGCTCGATGAGAGAGCCAAAATAAGCCCATGAACATTATCAGTTGATATTGCCATTAAAACTAACAAATCAAAAAAGAAAAAATAAATAAAAAATCTTGCAATAGCAAAGCTCCTAAAACCCAAATCCTGCAAACCCAGATGAGAAAAACATGGAAAATCTCCCTGGGCTAACAAGGAAGAAAGAAAAGGGGGAAATGAATCATTTGCCTTGGATCTCTAGGATTCAAAATCTTTCATCCTCATTGAAATACAAAGGGGAAAAATAATTAAAATGTTGATGAAATGATGGATTGAGGATGATGAATGAAATGATGATGGATGATGGGTCATGTTCATCTCAGCTATGCAGAGAGAGAGAGAGAGAGAGAGAGAGAGAGAGAGACCGTTACGTTTGAGTCCTAAACGAATAGAAACTCCACCACAATTTATGCAGGGCTCCGAATCTCACGTTGAGTTCCAAAACAGCTGTGCATGCATTCACTGTTTGATTCTATAACGCCTTATTATCAAGGGATCTTAGGAGAACACTTTGAAAACGGGATTCCGTTTGGGAAATAAGAACGGTACTGAAATGACCGTTGATTTGACCCATTTAAATGTGCATTTAATTATTTATTGCTTTTATGGACGTGGCTCAAATGGTTGATGCCTGTTTTTTTTTCAAAACGGAATCCCGTTTTCCTAGCAGTGGCATTTTTAAAAAAAGTACTTTGACATTTTATGTTGTGTGGGGCCGAGTCCAGTATTTTAAAAAATAAACACTGTAGGGTCCACTTTAAAGGGATACAAGCAGGCCGTGCCACATCATAAATAGGTTGTGCACCCAAAAATAAACATTTCCATGGGATGATTCTAACCCTCCGATCATTTCCAACGTAAATAGTTTGTGCCCCGAAAACCTCTAAAGATTGGAAGGTTATGATGATCCTCCTGTCCATAGGATGATCCTAACCCAATCTATAGGTTTTGAGAGATCTTTTAGAAGGTTATGATGATCCTCCTATCCATATGACGATCCTAACCATATCTATAGGTTTAGGGGGATCAATAGAGGTTTTCCTGCAAAATCTTAAGTGGGCAATCATTGATCTAAGATCGACGGTCTAGATTGAAGAATGAGATTAAGTGTGAAATTACTGAAGTTATCCTTTTCCACAGTGATCAGTAAAAGGTATAAGGGTAATAAGTGCATCTCATCCCTATCGAGACATTGATGATTAATGTAGCTCTGGATTCGATTGTATCCGTTGGTTAAAAAGATTAAGTCGGCTAGAAAAAGATTAAGTCAGCTAGAGTTCTATTGTGAGTGTGACTCTAGGAGGTGTTGATCTATAAATAAAGGGGTTGGTCTCTGCTGCCGTCTAACCTAGACAAAAGAGATCTCCCCCACGAGATATCAGCCATAACAGAAAGGCAGTAGAAGATTCATCCTAATTGATCTCCCCCACGAGAGATCAGGCATAATAGAAAGGCAGTAGAAGACCCAGCCTAATCGATCACGCCATGGCCGATTGAGGTTAGCCTTTCAATCCTTCTTTTTTATTCAAGTACTTTGCATGGGTCAATGGGAAGATTCTTTACATAATTTATATTGTTAATTTGTAATCATGGCATATAGATTGAACACCATGATCCTTAAGTATTACATTTTCGGCACAAATTATATACGTTGGAAATTATCGTAGAGTTACTATACATCCACACACAATATAAAATCTCAGAAGTTATTGTATGGGGGCCATTGGGTAACAGGTGTTGCCCTTAAGATCTTTTCCGTAGGATGATCCTAACCCTCCGATCTATTGAGAGACTGCACATTAAGGAAACATCAATAGATCAGAGGGTTGGGATCATCCTACAAAAAAGATTTTCATGGCAGTCTCTCAATAGATCGGAGGGTTAGGATCATCCTAAGGAAAAGATTTTCACGGCACAACCTATTTACATTGTGGCTCAACAGATGAACTAGTTGGATCATCCAGTGAAGTAGGCATACAATACTTTTCGAAAAAATACTGGATTATACAGCCACACAGCATAAAAAAAATAAAAATCTCCCACTTTCAGTATCTATTTCAAAATCTGCAGAAGTGTCACCTATGAAGGTGGATGACAACTGTTGATCTGGGTTGATGAGTGGGCCATAGCCCAAAAATACATCAATCCAGCCAGCCATCTGCTGCCACTTTTGACCTAAGAGGCAAGAAAACAATGTTTTGCAAGAGATCACAACAGCAATGAAGTGGTTGGGATTGCATCCCAGATAAAGAGAAAGAATGGGTGGACCCACATTGTTCAAAATATAAAAGCATCCATACTCGTGCTTAACCACATTTTAAACGTAGATAGATGTATTTAGACCTTAATTAAGGAGATTTGAAGCTTAAAAGGTGATGCAAATGTGATTGATGGTCATATTTTGGAGAATTTATATGATGGGTGGCCGTGGAAAACATGTGAAGTCTAAAAAAGTAGGTACGGCCCACTTTTTTTTGATGATCCAAACCGTTCATCTGTTTGGGCACAACTTAGGTGCCCCAAAAATCAGTTCCATAGGATGATCCTAACCCTCCGATCTGAACTGATCTGAATATGGAGATTTCCAAAATTCATATTTTGAGGCGGGCAAATAACAATGTTTTACAAATCATGAGATCACAAAAGCGATCGACGGTCAGGGTTGTATCCAGAATAAAGGGAAAAACAGGTGGACCCACATTGTTCAATATATAGAATGATGGCCCCACCACTAAAAGCATACCTTAGTCATGCTTATTTGCTTAACCACTTTTAATCATTAGATAACCCACATATAGACCTTATAATTAAGGAGATTTTGAATTTTAAAATATGATGAAAATGTGATTAATGGTCATATTTTGGGAGTTCTACATGGAATTGGAGAAGATAAAGAAAAAGGTTGGAGCATGGCCCACCTGAATAGATGATCTAAACCATTCATTTTTTGGGCCCATATAAATCATCATAACATCAAACGACCCAGGTCTCACCTCCAATCGCTCTCCATCTTCCACTTTTAAAAACCCTCTCTCCCTCTCAAAACTAAAAGCATCATATTCCTATTCCCCCCCGCCTCTTTAAGATCCGAAAGCAAAACCCTAGAAAAGAAAAAGGCTAAACCCCTCGTCTCTCTTTCCCCTTTCGTTGAGATACGAAAGCAAAAAGCCCTAGAAAAGGCGAAGGGAGAAAGAGAGCGAGCCCGATCAAAACCTTAATTTCTCCGATCGAGACAGGTACGGATATCTCCCTCCCCCTCTCTCTCTCTCTCGATGATCGAAAATCTTTATCTGTCCCTGATTATGCTATTTCCATTCATCTGTCTTAGATCACCCGCCTCTAGCCTGTGGGGAATTTGGCTTTGTTCTGCCAATCTGAAACTCTTGATCGATCGCTTTCTAGGGTTTAGAGTTTTGGTCATCTTTCTCAGTAGATTAGATGCTATTTTAATTTTAAGGATCTATCGACCGCTTTCTAGGGTTCTGGGTTTTGGTCATCATTCTCAGTAGTTTTTTTTTTTTTTTTCAGGGTTTTTATTGAAAGCTTTCTAGGGTTTAGGGTTTTGGTCATCATTCTCAGTAGATAAGCTGTTTTTTAGTTTTCAGGATTTATATCGATCGCTCTCTAGGATTTAGGATTTTGGTCATCATTCTCAGTAGATTAGCTGTTTTTTTTTCTCAGGATTTTCATCTAGTTTGGGACAAAGGCTTTGTTGAGTTGAGTTGAGTTGAGTTGAGTTGAGGATTTTCATCGATTGCTTTCTAGGGTTTAGGGTTTTGGTCATCATTCTCAGTAGTAGTTTTTATTTTATTTTATTTTTATTTTTTTATTTTTCAGGGTTTTTATTGGTCGTTTTCTAGGGTTTAGGGTTTTGATCATCATTGTCAGTAGATTATCTGTTTTTTAATTTTCAGGATTTATATCGATCGCTTTCTAGGGTTTAGGGTTTTGGTCGTCATTCTTAGTAGATTAGCTGTTTTTTTCAGGATTTTCATCGATTGCTTTCTAAGGTTTAGGGTCTTGGCCGTCATTCTCAGTAGATTAGCTGTTTTTTTTTAAAAAATTTTCAGGAGTTTTACTGATTGCTTTCTAGGGTTTAGGGTTTTGGTCATCATTCTCAGTAGATCAGTTGTTTTTTAATTTTCAGGATTTTTTTACAAATGGCATCGCAACAAGCTGTCGCTAGATCTCCCCCGCCTGCTCACGTGGTGCGTATCACTGTTTGAATGACGTCTCCGCGCGTAATTCTCATTTATTTTTCTAGGTCTTTTTATCTGAGTTAGTTTTGTGTTTTTCTTGAAAATTGTGTTCTGAATTGGTTAGGTTGGGAATGCTTTTGTTCATCAATATTACCATATCCTGCATCAATCGCCCAATCTTGTTTACCGGTTCTACCAAGAGAGTAGCAAGCTCGGCCGCCCCGAGGCCCTGGGTGTGATGAGTTCAATTACAACCATGCAAGTAAGTTAGATTTATCATGTATTTACTTCAATTTCGTTTATCAAGTATCTGGTTTGAGTTCAAGCGGGTAAAGTATCTTGAGCTGTGAAATAGCCAATTACTCCTGTTAACTTACCAACTTCTCCAAAAACTTAAGCTGTTGGACAAAGGCGTTATTTATCTTTTTATACTTTAACACTCCCCTGCACGTGTGTCTTACTTGGCAAACACGGGGAACATGTGGTCCCACTCTGGGCCGACCATTGCATGTGGATTTTTGCTATCCAGGAGGTTTGAACTTGAGACCTTTGGCTTTGGTACCATGTTAACTTACCAACTTCCTCGAGACCTTTGGCTTTGGTACCATGCTAACTTACCAACTTCTCCAAAAGCTTAAGCTGTTGGACAAAGGCTTTATTTATCTTTTTATACTTTAACAACTCCAAAAGCTTAAGCTGTTAGAGTTGTCATTTAACCCATTTTCAAACAAAGAAGAAAAAGATTTGTCTTTGAATCATTTATACTTCAACTCCCCTAACGTGTGGCCCCTCTTTAATGGGTTTGCCAAACACGTTGATTTTTAATATCAAGGAGTTGTTGGGTTTTGAACCTAGGACCTGCCGTGAGGCAATAGCTCTAATACCATGGAAACAACCAATAACTCCAAAAGCTTAAGCTGTCAGAGTTGCTATTTAATCATTTATACTTCAGCATGAGTCTTACCTTATATCGTGGAAGTCGCAGATTGGGCTACGAATTCAAATGTCCTTCTTGATATAGTGAATCGGTATTTTTTATTGAATGTTATATTTTTTGTCTATACAGGCTATCAATGAGAAGATACTGTCTCTTGATTACGGCACATTTATAGCTGAGATTAAGACAGTGGATGCGCAGGAATCATTCAATGATGGAGTTCTTGTCCTCGTGACGGGATATCTGACTGGAAAGGACAGCGTAAAGAGAAATTTTACGCAGTCTTTCTTCCTCGCCCCTCAAGACAAAGGGTACTTTGTTTTAAATGACATGTTTAGATACACGGAAGAGGTTGAACATCACAAGGAGGACCAGGGACATGTTAACATCACGAGCGCACCTCTTCCACCTGACCAGGGTATTGACGGATGATTTTTTACATGTTTATAAATTGCTGCTCTTTTTTATTTTTTATTTTTATATGTTGGGTGTGGTGTTTTATTTCGCAGATCCAGTCCCAGTTCAGGAGCATCAGGTTTTTGAACAAACAGATTCTTTGTCAGAGGAAGAAGTTCCTGTTGAAGAAGTGTATAATCCTTCTGACAATGATGATGATTTGGTCATGGAAGAGGAATCACTAGTAGTTGAGGCGGTTGAAGAAACTCATAATGATTCACAGATGATGACTGATTCTGGTTCTAGCATCCAAGAAGAAGCGCCTAAAAAGTCATATGCTTCTATTGTAAGTGGCCTATCTAGCAGGACATGGCTCTCTTTTCTTTTTCTTTTTTTTAATACTATTTTAACCCGGAATTTATTGAGGAACCCGGGGCGGCACCTTAAATTTTATAAATAAGAAAAAAAACGGCTCTCTTTTCTTCCCTTTTATTCCTATCCTGTTTCTTCATGCTCCAAATTGTAACTTGGTTGTTGATCCTGATGTGCTCATTCATGATGTATATGTACATGCAACTTTTTCATGCAGTGATGCAATCACTTGATACCTTTGTACTATCATCTTTTTCATGCAGTGCATGTGCTAGGGTCAGTCGTTGGGTTTTGATTGGTGGTTTATATCCGCCTTGGATTTAGAGTTGCATAAATATTTACCTTAATGTCAAGCTATTCAAGTTCTAGGTGATTATGAATTTGGTATATTTAGTGGTTATAACATTTTCTCTGGATAGTTGAAGGTTACGAAAGAGAGTGCACCACCTCTATCAGTTCCTGCACCAGCACCTCCAAACCCAGAAAGACAGGTTGTTCCCCCTCCAGCACCCTCTTCGGCACCTGAGGTACCCGTTTCCAGTTCTGGTTCGAATGCTATTGAGAGTGGAAATGTCCAAGAGGCAGAAGGTTTCACTATTATCATGACTAATCTTTGTTATATGAATTTATATGTAAAAAGTTTGTCCCCTCTCCTCTTTATGGTGTTCATTTATCTGCTTGTTGCAGCAACTGGCTACTCGATTTACATCAGGAATCTGCCGATGAATGCCGAAGCCGTGCAAATTGAGGAAGAGTTCAAGAGGTTTGGACCCATTAAGAGTGGTGGTGTTCAAGTCAGAAGTAACAAGGTTCCTTTTAATTCAATATTGTACCTCGTTTTCTTTCAAATGCCTTCTTATCTGCCCCTTTTGGATAATTTTTATCTTTGATGGTGCAGCACCAAGCATTTTGTTTCGGTTTTGTGGAATTCGAGGTAGCAAGTGCTATTCAAAGTGCAATAGAGGTATCCCTGCATACATCTTCTGTGCCTTGAAACCATTTTCTCGGTTTCTTTGATCGGTTTTCAGTTGATTGACATAATGAATTTATGGTAATCCAGTTGTTTGCTTTTACTTGTGATTATGTTTTTTCCTCCGTGGAAAAAGTAAAATACTTCTAGCGCTGAGCCAAAATGTTTCATGTTGTCTCGTTTTCTCTCTTGACCTTTATTGTCTCCTCATAACACATTACTTAAGCACTGGTCGCTTGTACTTAGTTATTTTGCAATTTGTGGGGTCTTGGCTGATTCCAGTTATTATTCTAGCCGATTGATAGAAAGCAATTGCTATTTTCTCATATTAGCTTACAAAGAAAAGGCCATTTTCCATTTGTCCATAAGTAATCCCTAAACTTATCCGTGAGGTTTTCTCCTTCTCAATGAGGGGAAGATTCTTACTTCACTTACCAACCTTGTTCTCTACTTCGTTTCTAAGTTCTTTGAACTTTCAAAGATCTTCAACTTGCGTTGCTTCAGGTATAGTGAGCTATACCCAGAATTATTTGTAAAAACTATGAAGTAGACGAACCCACCTCTAGACGAATAAGAAGAGTCTACACACGACAGTGCAAATCCTCTAAACTTCCACTCTTGCCCCAATGCGAATCGTTGTCATCTTAACCTTTAGACATGGTTCACAGATTGGATAGAGTTCCAGATGATTAGATCCAATGGAACCTCCAAAACCAATTAGTGATCCGTTCTAGGTTACTAAGACCTCAATCGAAGGAATCAATGATAGTTGGCTTTACAGCGTCTCGCCTTTTCAATGCGACTCACACTGGTTAACGGCTACTCTCTCAGTAATACCAACCTTATTTGAGCAGGGTTGGACCATTTATCAAAGTATCCCTCACCTTCAAAATTTCCTTTGTTTTATAAAAACAATTTATATCAAAAGCAATCTTGTATTCAAATATTTTGGAAAATAGAAATCCAATTTCTTATTTTTGAGGGTACTAATAAATGTCCTCTCATTTTTAATAATTCCTTACCTCTAAAACAAGTTAACCTATACTATCATATAGTCTTCACTGCAACCATTGCGTCGTTCCGACTTATCAGAAAAGCTTTCATTTGATCAATCTTCTAGTTTTCTTGAATCCTTGCACACTTGCAAGTGTGGGATTGTTTAAGTATCCACACTAAGGAAAGTAGTACCAATTGTATTGGTTTCCATAATGAAACACTTTTAATTTCTTATGAGTGACTCTCGCCATTGTTCTCTACAACATTTTGAATGTCTCTTGGAGTCACCTAGTAGTTTGACTCCATCCTCAAAAACATTTCCTAGACATTGGCTAGTATATCTAGGGCTGTCGTTAAACCCTAACACTGCTTCCGCAGCACTCGTACCATTGACTACGAAGATATTACATTTGCCATGTCTTTTTCTTTATGCCACTTTACGAAGCAATTCTCATCAGTGGCATTTGGACCTGGCACTCTTAGCACCTCTATGGTTAAAATGTAGTTGACCCTAATCTTGCTGTGATTATTCTAGTTTAGTTCTCTAACTAGTTTATGAATCATTGGATCACACCGTTCTACCTTATTTGGGCATTTAGCTAAAGAGTCGAAGGAAATCTTATGCAAAGGAAAATGAGGCTAACTCAAGCAAGTATCCACTTTTTAGTGATATAAATTTCATGACATATCCATCGGATCTGGGTTTTCGATCTTTGATGGTACCGCCCATTGAATGTCTCATTCACGGGCCCCTCAACCTTGTGAATCAAGAGAAATGTAAAGATTTCTCCAATGAGCATCGGAAACTCATTTATGCAGCCATGGCCATAGGCTTTGGGCATAAACCATTTTTGCCTTGAATAAGCGGATTCATCTAATCCGTCATGTCCAACACAACATTCGATTTAATTTGGCCTCCAAGCATTGCCTTGTGTATCCTTTGGGCATCAACACTCTTTGCTTGGACCGCCTCAGAAATGTTCACAAAACACAATGGCTTCTGCTTTGGCATATGACCAAAGCATTTTGCAGACTTCCCTTATCCTAATAGGATTCTGTCAGTTGCTCTAGCCAAAGAAATAATATCGGTTTCTGCCTTGGCATATGACCGTCTTACTCTCTAAACTAGCCAACTAACAGATGGGTATGGAACGCCATGACGATCAATCCTTTCGATCAAATCCCCATTTAACAACTTAATATTAATACAGAAGGAATTACATGTTGGAGTACAATAATCATATTAGCTATGTTTTTAAACTAACTATTCCATGGAAAAATAAAAACATAAACATGCCATCAATCATCAATAACATGGGAAATGTAAACAAACCATTCATCATATGGATAAAAAAATAAACACACCATGGAAACACAAATAGAAAATATCCATGTATCCAATTTGGTATCTTGGATTATAGGGATCCTTCCACTGACCTTATTTGAATGAGGGAATCCCTACAACATCATATTACCAAATTGAGAGTGGAGTATGGGCAACAAAGTGTTTTCGCATTAGGAAAAATCCGCTGACCTCAAGGCAAATTTTCCAAAGGGTTTTATCTCAGATTTGCATCATCAAATGAAGCTAAGAGTATATGTAATATCAGCGTGCATGTCCGTCCTCGGTTGGATCGAATTCTGCCACCATCCGCCAGACTGTTTGGAGCATCGCGATGACGCGATTCCCACGATCCATCCGTCAATCTTCAAGAAAGCGGTATCATCCTCAGTTAGTCTTGGACAATATAAAATAATCTATCAAAGTGTCCTACCCTAGCCTATGTAATCTATACATCAGTAATAATCTCCATAGGAAACCAGCCGTTCGCACAACTGCCTAGAGGAAGTACATAAATTGAATTAAATTAAATTAATTACATTGCAGACTTAAAAATATATAAACCATGAATAATAAATCTGATATGAAAACACATCAGAACATCCATCACATGAATATCCATTCATCATATGCACGAATTAAGGTCTGTCATCACCAATATTGATAAATTCGCATAAAAAATAAGTTAATTAATTTTTTTAATTAATCATCCTAGTTTCTGATTTCAAAGAGAACATGGTGAAAAATATTTTTAACAATATAGAAATCCACACAAAATTTCGTGCCAAAAAAAGATCCTTTGGTTAAGAAAACTAAAAAAATAGTCCTGTATCAGGGACTAGTTCGGATAGCATGACCATCAGAACAATCTAAGTAGGAATTAATTGTTCTGACTCCTAATAAAGGTTCTAATCATGCTACAAACATCCAAAATCAGTGTTTGAAAGGTTTATACCTAGGTTATAAACTTTTCAACCATTTTGGGATCGAACAAAAAATACCCGTTAATTCCGCAGCGAAAAATTGCATTTTTGGTACAACTTGAAAAATTCATCTCACAATCCGCTTGTCGGATTTCGATGATTCTTGATGCGTTGAACTCGTATTCGAGTGTACTTTCCGACCACGTAGAGAAATCAACATGAAAATTCTAGCAGGTAGATCGTTTCCGCTGATCTTTGCGCAATCATCCATATGTCTATTAAATCACACAACAAGCTAGGAACTTCGGATATCCGTGATAAACGTCCGCGCTCACAACGGATAGTTGCATGATCTATCTTTGGTTCGTTAGCCCCCAATCTACCCTAATTAGCTCTGATATAACTAGTTGGAAGGGTTTTCACCCCAGGCGAAATCGTTACGCGCAACAAAACTAGAAACCGTGTAGAACAAAACTTTTCTCATCGATTTCGCCTGTTAATCCAGGAACCTAGGGTCTAGATGATCTTATGGTGATTTAAATAAAAATATAAGACATAAAATACCTTTGTGACTGACCGTAATGTCAGCCTCTGTTCGATCTACTCAAATGGCCACGATCGATCTCATTGCCGTAGACCCGCAAGTTGAATCGATGGATTACTTCAAAGCAAAGAGAAGTTGAAGAACTTCTCTTCAAACATGTACTGATCAATATCAGTACCTTTGGATGGGAATTTGAATTTTTTTGATGTAGCTTTAGGTTTTCTCAAAACAATTTGAACTATAATTGAAAAACTAAGAGATAAAGATAGAAAACTTGTGAGTAGAAGAGAGAGATAGTCTTGGATATTATTCCAAGGAGAGTGCACGAATTTTCCACCCTTGATTAGCCTCTAAAAACGTGCTATGATGGTTTATATTGTTGGTTGATTAGCCTCTAAAAACGTGCACGAATTTTCCACCCTTGATTAGCCTCTAATAAATTCTAAAGTTTCTCACAATTCGACTCAAATTGGAAAAACTAGTTAAGTTGACTTTGAATATTGGAAACCAACACAAACTGGGAACCTTTGGAGGTTTCCTACTAGCATTGGGCATGTTCCCAACCTTGGAAAAATGTAGCTTGCTTTGGGTTTTTTTTGCATGTGGGGCTCGTTCCGATGCACGTGCATTTCCGCTACAAAGCTGCTAGCTAATTTTCAATTTCGTTTTGGACAATTAGATTAAAGAATCTAGAAAAGTCATAAACAGGAAGTTGTTACCCTTTTAAAGATCTTTTCAATGAGTATTTACACTCAATTTCACCAAGTGATTAGTGAGTTATAATTGTTTGAGTAAAACGAGTCTATAAGCTAAATACACACTTGTTATTTAATTTTCCTAATTAAATAAACTTATTTTCTCCCATCCAATGGGATAAAAGATCCATTCATAATATTCTATAATTCCCAAAATACTCCTAAGTTAACAATTAATTCTTTGGGTATTCCAAATGCATCATACGGTGTGTATATACACCAAAGGAACTACGTAAATCTTTTCGCTCGCATCAAATGCGATGAATCTAGTCCGTCCGTGCAATCTAGTAAATGTGGGACCCTTATCCAAAGGATATAAATGAGACATTTGAGTTATGAGTGTGATCGTTGCAGGGATCCGATGGTCGATTCTGTAGATCTAATAATGGGCCCCACTGCGATTTTGCTCAATAGTCAACTATTATAATCGCATTGTATCAGTGGCCTCCATCGTGACGTAACCCTGAAAATAATCGTCAAATCATTATACCCCTAGTCACATCTAAGGTTTAAAATTTCGATTTCGGTAACGATTTCGGACTGTGAAATTTCGGTCAAAATCTGGCACTCGACCCGAAACTAATATTTTATTCAATATTAAATTTCGGCCGAAATTACCGGAAGGCCGAAATTTCTGTGAAATATTAAATTAATATTAAAAAAACATATTTTGTGTCAAATTTCGGAAAAACCGAAATTTCGACCGAAATTCTGAAATTTCGATCGAAATAAATGACCGTTTCGGTTTTGATGCATTTCGGTGTCGGTCTCCACCGAAATCCGAAATTTTGGTCCGAATTTTAAAACCATGGTCACATCTTAAATGTGCAAGTCCCTTCTCCATTCCACGTCTCACTGAGTTGAGTCTTATGGAGGGTGGACAATTACTGCCCCATGGGCCCACTCATGGTATACCTTTCAGTCAAGCAGTTAGGGCCGCAAATGCATTTGCAAAATCATTTCAAAAGCATGCAAGTGTTTTAATAGAATATTTGATAAACCATTGAATATGTGTGATGTACTCGGTAATCGACACATATTCGTCCTCAGGTAGTTAAGTAAGAATACCATCCTCGAGGATTCACAGATCCTAGGGAGCAGGGTGATATGATATCATAGTTTTTTGCAGACCTTAAAGGTTCTTGGTTGGGGTCGATATTGGACATCTCGTCCCTCTCACAACCGGCACCAGTCTTTCCTACATGCACGTGTCGTGGAGTACTTATCTCAGTCACTTGGGTACTGGACCTCAAGCAAGATGAGTGGGTGCGACAATGAGATTGTGCACTGAACAGGATCACACTAGAATAGCTCGATTACAGGAGTTAGTAAGGCTATTCTACATGACATGACCCTTTACATGTCCTTAGATCTTAGGGGTCATATTGGTCCGTGGGCCCAACCTAGATTCTTGGTCTATCCAACCGTGGTCCTTCTATAGATCACCAGAGGGTAGTACTGGAGTCTTGGACAAACCCACGAGGCTAATAGGGATACCCAACATGGAATTCTTCGCCCCTATATTAGAGGGAGATCATCTACAGTTTCGATCAGAGCAGTAGGCATATAACATAGCTTGCCCAAGCGGATTGAATAAATGGTTTATCAAATGTTTTATTAAAACACTTGTATGTTTTTGAAATAGTTTTTGCAAATACATTTGCGGCCCTAACTGTTTGACTGGAAGGTATACCACAAGTGGATCCGGGAGTAGTAGATGCCCACTTCCTGTAGGATCCAACTCAGTAGATGTGGGATGGGGAAAGGACTTCCGCATATTAGATGTGATTAGGGCTATGATAATTTGATGGTCATTTTCAGGGTAACGTCTCGATGGAGGCCACTGATCTAATGCGATTATAGTAGTTGACTACCGAGCAAAATTGCAGTGGGGCCCATTATTAGGTTTTGCAGGATCGACCGTCAAATCCCTGCATTGATCCCACTCACAATTTGAACGACCCATTTATATCCTTTAGATAAGCGTCTTCCATTTACTAGATTGCACATACAGATTAGGTTCGTTGCGTTTGATGCAAGGGAAAAGATTTATGTAGTTCCTTTGGTGTATAAACATCGTAGGACGCATTTGGAATACCCAAAGAGTTAATTGTTAACTCAGGGGTATTTTGAGAATTATAGAATATGATGGATGGAGCGTTTATCCCATTGGATGGGAGGAAATAAGTTTATTTAATTATAAAATTTAATAACAATAGTGTATTTTGCTTATAGTCACATTTTACTAAAACAGTCATAACTTTCTAACCTCTTGGACAAAATGGCTGTGTAAGTACTTGTTTTGAACAACTTTAAAAGGGCTACAACTTTGTAGCGTATGAATTTTCGATTCTTCTGTCTAATAGTCCAAAAATGGGCTTGAAAATCGGTCAACAACTTTATAGCGGGAATGCACTTGGATCTGGGTGGGCCCCACATGCAAAAATGCCCAGCCTAAGCAAACCACGTTTTTCCAAGGTTTAGAATATGCCAAATCCTAATAGGAAATATTCATATGTTCCTACTTTGTGTTGGTTTCTAATATTCACAGTCTCATGATCTTGTTTTCCTAATTTTTGTCAAATTGTGAGAGAAACTTCTGGAATTTTTAAAAGTTGGAAACCAACTCTATATAAACCATCATAGCACGTTTTTGAAGGCTGATCAAGGCTGGAAAATTCGTGCTCCCTCCTTAGAAAAACATGCAACACTATCTATTTCTTCTACTCTTAAGTTTTCTCTCTTTATCTCCTAGTTTTTCAATTCTAGTTCAAATTGCTTTGAGAAAACCTAAATTTCCAAGATGATTCAAATTCCCATCCAAAGGTAATGATATAGATCCGTACATACGTTTGAAGAAAAGTTTTTCAACTTCCTTTCTCGCAATTTGAAAATCCATTGGTTCAACTTGCGGGTTCGCGGCGATGAGATTGACCGTGGCCGTTCGAGGAGTAGATAAAGCAGAGGCTGATTTACGATCAGTCGCAAATGTATTTTTGTGTCTTTTTTTTTATTTGAATCACCATCCGATCATCTAGACCCTAGGTTCCTGGGTTAACGGGCGAAATCAATTAGAAATTTTTTATTCTATGCGATTTCTAGTTCCGTTGCACATAGCGATTTCACCTGGGGGTTAAAATCCTTCCAACAAGTGGTATCAGAGCTGACTAGGGAATAGATTAGGGGGCTAACGAACCAAAGATAGATCATGCGGTTACTTACTGTGAGCCCGGACGTTTGTCCCGGCTATCCGAGGTTTCTAGCCTGTCGTGCGATTTAATAGACATAAGGACTGTTGTGCAAAGATCATCAGAAACGATCTTCTTATTGGAATTTTCGTGTTGATTTCTCTACATGGTTGGAAAGTAAACTCGAATACGAGTCCAACGCATCAAAATCCAACAAGTGGATTGTGAGATATGATTTTTTCAAGTTGTACAAATAACATAGTTTTTCGCTGCGGGAATTAACGGGTTTTTTCCTTAGAAGCACGAAGCGGGTGCGGGAGCGGGGGCGGAGGCGGGGGCGGAGGCGGGAGCGGGGGCGGGGAAGCGTGGGGTCTAGAAGAGTCTAAGTTTGGGAGCGCCATGGGAGCGTGTATGCAATATTTTCTTAATATATCTTTAAAAATTCAAGTACATCAAAAAATAATATTTTCTAACCATTTTCATATGTATCTTTCAAAATGTAAATACATCTAAAAGCTAATTTCTAACCATCTTCATTTGTGTGCACTCGTTCATCGTGCATTCTGAAGATGCATAAGCCTTTGTGCTTGCTCCAATAAAGTACTTTGAAGAGTTAGAGTTTGATGTAAGGAAGTTGGTGATGGTGGGACTTATAGAGTAATAGAAGTAGGCTGGGGTGTCATTAGAACGGTTCCCGTCTCTCTCAGGTCGCGGTCCCTGGAAGCTCCTTCCTAAGGAGCGCCGAATCGAGGTTCTGAGGTGGGAGCGGCACCCCGAGAGAAGGTTCCTGCTTCTAAGGTTTTTTCCATGGAGTTTCCTTTCAACTAAGCAGCAATTCAGAAAATTTTGATGGAACGACCCAAGATATGCCAAACCTCAATAAAATGCAACCCCAAACCACAGTGGCTACCTCACAATGCATAAAAATGCGGTCTATGGATTCACCAGTCTGAACGCAGAGAGAACAATCTATCAACCACATACTCCTGTTGGGTAAGAAGTCAATCGTCTGAATATCTGGCCTCTGCAAACCGCCCAACAAAATAGGCACACTCGTAACAGATAGATCTGGGCCCTTTCAAATCCTTTCTAACCACAGTTGTTTGAAATAAAAACCCTTAACAGATACATTTGGTGCCCATTAAGCATTCTGCATGACTTCTATAACAGCATCCCATCCTGACCTTCTGATAGCTTGCTAAATGATTCTTTCATGCATTTCCTTCGGGATAGAATTGTAAGAAAGCATTGGTCCATCCAGCAGAACTCTGCTTGTTCCAATAATCTTCCAACTCCTCTACAAACTTCAAATTAGTCGAAAGAGAACCCCATTCAAATCGTGCATAAGTGAATGTTAACCATGTAACTTTCCTCTACAAATCTAAATTAGTCGAAAGATCACCCCACTTATCATTATCATGGATTTTTAGCTCACAGGGTGTGGGGTTTCTTGAATGCTATATGAATTTGATAATTAGTGCATCCACATTCTAAGGATTTTGATGTGATAAATGGATTTCCTTGCATTCTATGAGAAAGCTACAATATCGAATTATCAGTTGGTATTCTCACACGAATAAACAAGCAGAAACGGATTAATGAAAATCTGAGGAAGCATGTCTTGAGTCTCTCCACAGAATCCCATCTTTTAATCACTCAAAACGAAGAAAACTGGTAAACGGGCTCTGTGGGTCGTGGATGTTGAACAAGATTTTCAGGATTCTCCATCCTTCGCACCTAAAATGTGCAGGAATTATTATTACAATGGTTGCTGAACACTCCGTTGTAGAGTTGGAGGCCTCAAACAATTAAATTGTAGAGACTATTTTTCTTCATTCAACTGTTCTCAGCCCCTGGAATGCTTTGTCAAAATTTTACTTCTTTTGGAATTCCTTTGTTTTCCTGCTTGATGATTGCTTCACATGTTTCAGTAACCCCAATGTTTTCTGGGTGTCTAGTTTGGCATTCCTACTGGCGAGTATACTATTAAACTTGAGAATGCACAGGACAAAGAGTTCAAAATGCAAGGGAATATTTATTATTTAGATGTCGCTGAAATTCTAAAACTTTTAATAAGATAAGAAGCTGGGTTACTTCTGAAACTAATGTGATAGCTGGACTCCTGCTTGTATGAATTTCTCATGTTCAAAAAAAATTGTCAACGTTTTGATATATTTCATTGTTTATGTGTTTGATTCTTTATTTCAGGCTTCACCTATTATGATTGGTGGTCGTCAAGTTTATGTTGAGGAAAAGCGAACGACTTCTACTTCTCGAGGTAAGTCGTGCAAGAAACCTGGTTCATTGTGGACTAAAATGTTATCCGAGGTTTCAATTTGCAATGGATGGACATTTTTTTTGGCAATGTAAAGATCTATATTAAAACCATAAAAAAATGGAAAGACCTATATTTTTTTATTATAGAAAACATTGGTGCTTCTGTCAATGGCATGCATATGCATACACAAACACAGATTTATGAGCACTGCTAATCCCATCTATTCGCTTCTATCCTTTTGTTGCTCATGGGTCACAGTGTAGATGTGGCATGCGTCCCTAGTAATTGTGGCTGTTGGTCTGATGGGTCCATTAGACTAAAGGTATTGGGGGGTCACTGGGCAAAAGGGATAATCCTGAGTCCTAACCACTGGATGATGGCCTGCAAACAGAACAGCAACATTTGGTAGGAAAAACCAAATATGAAATATCCCTTTTTGATCGAGGGTGTAGCATCCTCCTCTTTCTGTGGAATCTGGACCCACGTATGATCTTCTAGTGGTTTTCCTCAGTATCAGTTGCCCTGATTCCTACACGTGCTGCATGTATGGTGGGCCTGTGAGGGGAAAGATGATAGGTGCGAAGATTATAAGTATTCTATATTCCCATGTTTATATAACCCATTTCAGTATTTCAGGATGTGTTCAAACTGGTTGGTATCTCAAGTTATAAAATTGGAATTCAGCTCTTCAAATTCAGAATTGTGCACATTTTCTGAAAGGAAATGATATAAGAACAAACATGTTTTGATATTTGCACTAACACGTCTTGTCTTTTATTATTTAAAGAGCTGTCAAAGGCTATTAGAGTTCCCCAAAAGCTCTCGCAAGCCAAGTAAAATAGAAAAAGACGAGCTAGGTTTTGTGCAATTATTTAAACATGGTTGTGCTGATATTATTTCCCTTTACGAATTGTAAAAGCAGATCATGTAGTACCATGTCATTTGAAAAGGACATTTGTTTGCCAAAGTTGATAGACAGGGATGCCCCCATTTTTTTTTTTTTTTTTGGAGTTATGAGACAATGAAATGATTTGTTTTCTCTCTGCAGTTAACAACAGAGGACGGTTTCTACCTGGGAGGGGAGGAGGGGGGTTCAGGCATGATGGAGGGAGAGGGAGAGGGAACTATACGAGTGCTCGGTATTACAGCAGAGGGGATTTCAATAACAGGTCCGACTTTGTGAACCGGGGTGCCAGCAGGGGAGGATCTTCTAGCCGTGGAGGTGATGGAGGATATCAGAGGTTTGATGACATGGGTAATAACAGTGGCCGCATGAACCGCCCTAATGGGTTTGCTGCGCCAAAATCGGTCGCACCACGGGTTTCTGCTTCTGCTTGAAGACTGGATATTAGAGGTGTGGTGAGGAATGTGATTTATCCGGATGGATGGTTGACGTTTTCAGAAGCTAACTAAAGATCTTTAAGGATTTCGTTTTTGATTTTTTTCTATTTTGCCACCCTTTTTTTGGGTTTAAGCTGGTGGTATTACATGCTTACTTGGTAGTTGTGTTGTGTTAGCATATTGTTATCAAACTCCAGGTTAACTTTTCTTTTCTTTTCCCCCTAAATTTTTTTCTTAAATACTGGCTGTCATTTTTAGAAATTTTCTTTTCTGTGCTGGAAAAAAAGAGAGCAGATGGTTAGTTGGTCTGGGTTTTTTTTTTTTTCTTTCTGAGATTGGTTGGCCGATTGGTTATTAGCGTTCACTTTGCCTATTGTTTCTATTGAAGAACTGTAAAAAAATGATTTATATGTTTCCTTCGAACCTTAAATCGTCTTGTTTCCATTGCTGGTCCTGAATGGATTTGGAGTGATTCCTCGGGCTTTCTTCATCAGTGATCTTGTTTGTTTACATTGGTGTTAAAATATCAGCAGTCCTTGCTTGCATATATCTTGTATGAACAGATTTTCCGAGGCTTAGACTATTACATTTCTTAGTTACTGACTTTTCTTTTCTTATTTTTTTGGAGGGTGGGGGTTGGTCATTTTATTAGGTTTTGTTCGGCTTGGGCTGGAAATTTCAAGATTATAGAACCTTGGGTGTATGTGTTTCCTTGCATTGTGTTTGTGTGACCTGCTTCTCAAAGTATTACCAGTCATGTGTGGTACAGGTATCCTGAATTCTGATATTTCTCAGACTTGTTTTTTCATTGGTTACAGCCCAATGGAAGCAGCATTCAATTACTGTGCTGTATTTTCTTGAAGAGGCTAACAAATATGGGATTTGCTAGCGTCCAACTCAGATTGTCTGTTGCATGTCACACCAACCACACAGGCTCACTTTACAGCAGCTTTTGTCTTCATTCAGGAGGGGGCTCATCTGACATGCAACTGACCATCTGCGATTGACGCTAGCAAATCCCAACAAATATATGATGGATCAAAAGCTGGTGAATGTATGGTTAAAAGATAGTGGCCCAGAAATTTGAATTGGGTAGCAAATTCTTCATCCAAATCAAAAAGTTAAATTGGTTTCCCAAGGTGAATTCTTATGTTTACAAATTGCGGAAGAGACCAAAAACAGAAAAGAAAAAACATGGTTCATGAAGCTAATCTAATAAAGCTTTGGGGCCTCTTCGGTTTCATGCTTTTCTGATCTAACATTACTAATAGAACCATTCGATCGATGTGGCTTTTGAATAATAAAATTATATTTTGATGTGGTAATTTGAGCAACTAACTTTGTGGGTCACCGCCTTTCCTATTATCAATTTCCAACTAATTCAGTCGGGTCCTGTTAGCCTATTGGAAAACGTGTCCTCTGTGTACTCTTAAATAGTGTTTTGAAACTTCGGACTTGGTGAGAACGAGTTCGACCAGAGTGGATTAAAGATGGTGGCCAACAGTTTTTCATTAACTCAGATGTGTCAAACGAGCTTTGATCGACTTAGAACTAATAATTTATAACTTTCAAGGAAAAATATCTGTAGCAATAGCACATGTGGGGTTCACTGGTTTAATCTAAATCATTATTTCTCCTGCATCAAAGTATCAAACAATCCCAATCTTCCATTTAGAGAGATTTTCACGAAATAGACATCTGATAGAGGACCAGGATTGTCCAATGGGGAAGATATATTGACATGGTTGATCCAACGTACATGGCATGGGGTGGTGCCATTATATAATGGTGCGAGATTAGTGTGATTTTTGTTTGGAAAAGTTTGGAAAGGTAAGTTCCTACCTTTTCTTATACTCAAAAAAGAAAATTGGAACTGACCCTATTCAAATTTTATTTGGAGAGACTTACAATTTGTGATAATATCCGTCCAAATTAACCATGATAGTATCATTTCCCTTGGAAGGAAATTTTTTTGATTTTTTTCCATCAAAAATGTTTTTCTTGCAATCAACAGGGCCAGAGAGCCTTCTTTCTGTCATGTCCCCATGTTATTAAAAGATGAGAGAGAGAGAGAGAGAGAGAGAGAGAGAGAGAGAGAGCAGGATTGATCTCATTAACCATTGATTAGTGTAAGGTTAAAAAACAAAATAGAATCTCCTCTTGCAATTTGCTAAGAAGAGTTCACGTACAGTTTTGATGATACAATGCTAACCTCTGTTTTGGTGTACCTATACAAGAACCCAGTTATGGTTTTCCCATTCGAGCCATTCCCAGTGGTTGAAACGCATGGCATTTTGGGTAGGGATTGTGGGCAGGGCTGAGATTTATTGTCTGCATTCTGGGTTGTTTATAGTTGAGACTGGTTCCTCTGGTCTTCTTGGGCTAGATGTTGCAGTGTTTGATTGCATTTTAAATTCTACAGGTACTTGGGTAGATTTTATCTGGTTATTTGATGGGCTGTGCTTTAATTGGGTTCCCGCCCGGGAGCTGAGGTTGCTGTAATGGAGACTGACTTGAATGGCTTCTGGTTTTGCTGTTGCTGCTCTCTCCTGAAATGATGAACACAGTTTGATTTTAGATGACATTTTGTAGATTGAATTCTTGTAAGAGCAAATACATGAAGAAAAAGAATACAGTATTTCTGTATCTGATTGAACCCAATTGATGTTGTTTTTTATAGCCTTTGTTGATTCTTGATGACTAAAAAGGTTGATGAAACTACGAAAAACCAAAAACCAGACATTGTGATTTGTATACGTCTTTAATCAAATCCATCTTCTTCCCAAGAAGACGTGTTTCCATTTTCATGTTAGGTTATAATTTTCATGTAAAACTCTATCCCCTGCAATGCTGGATTCAGTTGCTCTAGCATTGCATAATCTCATCTCCATCTATGGAGCTTCAAAACTAAAACTTGATAACCCAATGAAGAGATTCAAATCGGTTTTCTTAGAACAAATTTGATGACCCAAAATACAGATATGCAAGCTCTAAAAGAAAACTGTTTCTAATTTGATAGCAGAGGACAATGACGGAGAGGGCCCAGAACTGGAGGAATCAAATATTGTTAAATTTTGGAGAGAAGATTTCACTAATCTTGAATTCTCTACAGAGAGCCCAATGAGTTATTATATAGAACACTCAAAAGATAAGCATAACCAAGGCAAGAGATAAATATAAAATTCCTACCTACTAAGATTGGCCTAATTGCTAATTTAATTAAGCTACCTAATCTAGCTAGCTTTCCCATTCAACCCACTTGCCTAATCCCATTCAACCCACTTGCCTAATCTACACCAAGATAATCCAACGGTCTGATCTGACAAATCTTAACACGCCCCCTCAAACGTATATTGATTGAAAATCAATAAATGTTTGCTGACAATAAAATTTTCCACATTGATTACAATAAAATGTCCCCAACACACTTAGCGGTGCAATGCAGTCCAAGCAGATGAAGAAGGTCTTGATTGATGCTTCTTGCCAAATGTACGCCAAAGCCCGTTGCCGAAAGGAAGCCACAATAGACTAGATGAGACTCAAGGCCCCTATGGACGAGTCTACATGAAATGGGTCACTGTGAACTGTACCAATGCCAAAATTGGCAAAATTCCTCTATGGGCAAAAAACCCTCTCAGGCGCACACACTCCAAGGGTCCGAGAATACGCCTCAACGGACTGAAGCACCTCAACTGAGTAGAGTAGCTACTATTTTAGGCACGTACCCCAAGGGTCCGAGGCATATACCTTAATGGACCAAAGCGAGTAGAGTAGCTACTATTTCAGGCACGTACCCCAAGGGTCCGAGGCATATACCTTAATGGACCAAAGCACCTCAACTGAAATAGTTTGGAGAATGAAGAATTAGAAGAAAAAGAAGATAAAAAGGAACGGCAACTAAGCGGCTTAAGGAAACAATTATTGGCAAACATCAAAGTCATATGAAACCTTTTAAAAAGAAATGAGATAGTGTGTCCACAAAGAGGGGTGCAAATATCAAATTGGGTGAAAGATAGATAAGGACTTGAAGAAGGGATTTATGGATCAAAAGAAGATGATGCAAATCCAAGGGGTGCTGATATTAATGTTGGCATGTATTTGTTTTTAAAGAACAGAAGCAAGAGGTGTGGTCATATAAAAGTTGGATATAGACACTATCTTTTGCAAACCCAAGAGAAGGAAATGAGAGTACATCCACACAAGACAAAGGCAACATGGTGGCTGTTGAATAATATTACTTAGCTTGCTTCCCTTGTATCTTCAAGGTCTCCAACCCATCAATTTTTCATTGATTAGAGAGCTTCATCCGTGTCTTGTCCCATCCAAAATAAAATATCACAACCTTCCTCATCAAATAAGAAACCAATATCACCCCCTTTGCAAAAAATGGGATGACAGGAAACAACACAAGTTTTTTTTTTTTTTTTGGCTGGGCAACGTCCTCGCATCAATGGAAGGCTAACATGCTCGGCGTAGGTGCTTAATAAAAAGTAACAGCCACAAGCCCACAACACCGATGGAGTGGGAGTAGGAAGGGGACAAGCAAGAAAGAGGTAATAAGCAAAAGCCATATGAAGAAGGCAGAGATATACGTTTAGAGTTGCAGCGGTAGCGGTCCGGCGGACAGCCGGTCTAGCTGTCTGCCGAAGAGAGCGGTGCTTCTAGGGTTGCGGTCAGCACATGAACGGTTGCTTTGATACCATGTTAAATTTTGGAGAGAAGTTTCACTAATCTTGAATACTTTACAGAGAGCCCAATGAGTTATATATAGAACACTCAAAGGGTTAAACAAAGTAAGAGATAAGCGTAACCAAGGCAAGAGATAAATATAAAATTGCTACCTACTAAGATTGGCCTAATTGCTAATTTAATTAAGCTACGTAATCTAGCTAGCTTTCCCATTCAACCCACTTGCCTAATCTACACCATGATAATCCAACGGTTTGATCTGACAAATCTTAACAAATATATCACACACAGAATTACAAGGGCAAGGAAAGGATAGGAGGAGCGGAGTATCCCTCCGAAGCCGGCCTAGAACGGAAAACTAAGGCGAGAGAAGCCCTAGAAGACGAATTATTGAGGAACCATGACAACTCCTAATGTGAACCATGGTAGAAGGTCCCAAAGAAAAATTGTGTAAGACAACTAGCCGATTATGTAATTCAAGTTTGAACTCTTAGATTTAGTGTTTTGTTTTTGTCTATCCTGACCTTTTGGATCTGAAATTAACAAGAGGGGGGTGAATTGGTTTTAACACTAATTTATACCTTTTTTTAAATTAAGTATTAAACCTAAATTAATTTTTCTTCTCTTGATTAGAATTTTGGTTAGTGCAAATAAGATTAAAAAACAAAATGAAGTGCCAAACCAAATAAGAATGAAAGTGCAAGATAATGGAAGGAACACACCGATGTATAGTGGTTCGGGCAAAGCCCTACTCCACTCTTTTTAAGATCGTCCTTAAGGATTTCCACTATGCGAGACCTCCACGATGCCCGGCTCCGAGGCCATTACACTTCTAAGGGATATTAAATAAGGATGCCCTTACACCTTTACACCGACTCTCCTTCTTCGCCGAGTTCTAAGCGATTGCTCTCTAGGGTATTAAGATAGGATGCCCTAGCCACCTTTACAATAATAAAAGATGAATAGCTTGGCTTCTCTTGAAAGCTTGATGCTCTTTGTTGTCCCTTTGATTGCTCTCCAATAGTGGTTGCAAGTGAAAGCTATAAATCAAAACTCAATAGATTTGCAAGTGCAAGGCAAGTTTGGGAGAAAAATAAAATCTTAAGCTCAAATGGGTTGCAAGTTTGTTTGAATGCTTAAGGAGGTTTTTCAAAGATTCAAGAGAGGAAAATAATTCTCTTGAATGTGTTTATATAACATCTTAACAAAATATGACCGTTTGGGGGTGTTGTTATCAAAAACAAAAATTCAATTCAAACCCCAACGGCTATTTTCTAAGCTGTCGCGACGTTATTGGAGCTCCGAGAAATTCTCGGAGTTCCGAGAGAACGGCCAGAAGATGGAAAATTCTACTAGACCATTTCTCGGAGTTCCGAGAAAATGATCAGATACTACTAGACCATTTCTCGGAGTTCCGAGAAGCCTAAAATAAGCAGATTTTTTTAGTTTTTATTGCTTATTTGATTTTGGGCTTCTGGAACTCAACTCCTATGATAATTTTGGAATGTTTATAAGGGTCCCAACATGTTGGTCCACCACATAACCATTCACTTAACCATTTTACTTCTTAAGTGGTTTTTAGAAACTATTTTAAAAACATTGCCTTGACATAGAAATCTAAAGAGAAAAGATGTACATTGAATTCTAGGTAAACCTCAACTTCTCTTTAGCATTGGTCTTCAATTGGTCTTCCATCTTGTGTATGCTTGCTTGAGAGATGATGTGAGCTCCACTTAGCTCATTTGACTCTTGTGTGGTACATCTTCAAGCAGGACCATGTAGTGTGTTGGTTTCTTCAATGATCAATCCTATCTTAAACACAACACTTCAAGGCAAATTGATTAGTATTCAATAACATAATCAATTATGTTTAGAATCATCAAAACAAGATAGGAGAGCAGACCCTTGGACTTACAATCTTCCCCTTTTTTATGATGACAAACAAAATTGATTATGAGGAGTGTGTGGAGTGACATAGTAGGCAAGTGAATGCAGGAACTCCCCCTCAATATATGCACAATGATAAATGATAACAATTAAAAGCATATGGTGCATATGGGCAATTTGAATAGATAATTAATTTCAAACTTCTCCGCCTTTTGTCATCGACAGAAAGGGTGAACTAAAATGTAAAGTAATTTAGGAGTGTATGAAGATTGAGCTAGGTACTCTCCCTAAATCAATGCTTATGGTATAAAAATATGTAGCCAAGTAATGCACATATACCTGTTCATGATCGAGATGTTGACACATTGTCAAAATGTTAGGTATTTTAATTAAGGTGAAGGTACCTCTCCATCTTAGAGAACTAAGAAGGCTAAGAGTACCAATTGAGTGATTTTTAAAATTAATATTTGACATCTCATTCATGCAGATACTACCAAGCAAGGATGATATGTATATACTTTATAGATAAGCTGTTGAAAGGCACAAAGTATTTATTTGGCAATTTCTTTGACTTGATCCGCACTCCAAATGTTCAAGACACTTCGGATATAACATATTCTATCATCACTAAGGGGTTTTGTAAGGATATCTGCCAATTGATCCTTAGTATTGATATATTTTAAGCAAATATCCCCTTTTTGTGAGTGATCTCTAATGAAGTGGTGCCTAATCTCAATATGTTTTGTTCTAGAGTGTTGTATGGGGTTTTTTGTCGAGTTTATAGCACTAGTATTGTCACATTGGATGAGAATATTTTCCATTTTAATTCCATAGTCCATCAATGTGCTTTTCATCCATAGGACTTGTGCACAGCAAGCTCCAGCTGCCACATATTCTGCTTCTGTTGTGGATAGAGCTACTGAATTTTGTTTCTTGCTAAACCAAGAGACAAGTGATTTTCCCAAGAATTGACAAGTCCCACTAGTGCTTTTTCTATCCACTCTACATCCAGCGAAGTCTGCATCTGAATATCCAATGAGAGTGAAGGCAGTAGATCTTTCATACCATAGTCCCAGACTTTGGGTTCCTTTTAAGTACTTGAAGATCTTCTTGACTGACGATAGGTGAGACTCCTTTGGATCCGATTGAAATCGAGCACAGAGACAGACAGTAAACATAATGTCTGGTCTGCTGGTTGTCAAATAGAGTAAGCTACCTATCATACCCCTATACATCTTTTGGTCCACGGATTTGCCAAATTCATCATTTTCTAGCTTAGCAGTTGTACTCATGGGAATTCTTGATGTCTTACTGCTATCCATGCCATACTTCTTTAATAACTCATTTGTATATTTTTCTTGATTTATAAATATCCCATTTTGGTATTGTTTAATTTGGAGTCCTAAGAAGTAGGTTAACTCACCCATCATGCTCGTTTCAAATTTATTTTTCATTAGATTTGCAAATTCATCACACATTTTTTGATTAATTGAGCCACAGATGGTGTCATCCACATAAATCTGGACAAGGAGGATATCTTGATTTTCTCTTTTGATAAATAATGTTTTATCCACCTTTTCCATCTCAAATCCTTTTTCCACTAGGAAAGTGCAAAGCCTCTCATACCAAGCTCTAGGAGTTTGCTTTAATCCATATAAAGTTTTATCAAGCCTGAAGACATGATTTGGATGTTTGTAGTCCTCAAAACCTGGAGGTTGCTCAACATATACTTCTTCTTGGATATAGCCATTTAGGAAGGCACTTTTGACATCCATTTGATATAGTTTAAATTCTTTGTGAGATGCATATGCCAAGAGTATCCTAATAGCTTCCATACGGGCAACATGAGCAAATGTCTAATAATAGTCTATTCCTTCCTCCTGATTGTACCCTTGGGCTACAAGCCTAGCTTTATTTCTAGTGATAATTCCATTTTCATCCATTTTGTTTCTAAACACCCATCTCGCGCCAATGACTGGATGATCACTAGGCCTAGGCACTAGCCTCCACACCTTATTCCTTTCGAATTGATTCAGGATGATCTATCAATATTCTCTTATCCCTAGGCAATGAGTCATCATCTACATTCTCAACTTCCTCATTAGGTAGTGTATTACTTGTAGATGCAAGGGGAGGAGCAATTGTCTTAGGTAAGAGATGTTCAATAGGTTTATCCTCATCATGTGGCATTTCTTGAGGTGTTGGCTCTCTCTCATCAAATGTCACATGCATGGATTCTTCTACAACTAGGGTTCTTCTATTAAATACTCTATATGCCTTGCTATGTGTAGAATATCATAAGAATATGCCATCATCCGACTTCTTATCAAATTTGTGTAGGTTATCTTTAATGTTCAAGATGTAGCATTTACAACCAAACACTCTAAAGTAGCTTATATTTGGTTTCAAGTTTTTCCAAAGCTCATAAGGTGTTTTCTTAGCAATTGGCCTCATATATACCCTATTTATGATATAGTAAGCGGTGCTAACCGCCTTTGCCCAAAAATATCTAGGGAGATCATTGTCATGCAACATAGTTCTAGCCATTTCTTGGAGGGTTCGGTTCTTTCTTTCTACAACCCCATTTTGTTGAGGTGTCCTAGGTGCAGAAAAATTGTGTTTGATGCCATGTTCATTACAGTAAGTGTCAAATTGTACATTTTCAAATTCCGTTCCATGATCACTCCTAATGTAAGATATGAAAATACTTTTTTCATTTTGGACTTTATTACACAATTTAAGAAAGTTTTCATAGGTTTCATCTTTATGTGCTAAAAATATGACTCATGTATATCGTGAGTAGTCATCCACAATGACAAACACGTACCTCTTTCTACCAAGGCTACTTGTCTTCATTGGTCCAAAAAGATCTATACGAAGTAGTTGCAATGGGTAAGTGGTAGAGATCATATTTTTAGGGGCAAATGAGCTCTTCAATTGTTTGCCTAATTGACAAGTTCTACAAATGTGATCTTTGGTGTATTTGAACTTAGGCAATCCTCTAACAATGTCTTTTGAGGAGAGGGTTGAAATGAGATCCATTCCGGCATGACCCAATCTCCTATGCCATAACCAAGAATCTTCACCAATGGCATTAAGACATGTTACATTTTGGAGTCTAAGATCATCTAACCCAATAGTGTAAATGTTATTGTCTCTAGAACCTATGAATTGTACTTTTCCATCTATCTTATTTTTAACAATGCATTTGTTGGGGTTGAAGACTACTTCAAAACCATTGTCACACAATTGACTAATGCTAATAAGATTATGGGATAAGCCATCAACATAAAGTACATCATGTATGGGAGAGGTAGAGTTACCTATGGTGCCTTCTCCTTTGACTTTTTCTTTCCTATCATCCCCAAAGGTAACATCTCCACCATCCTTGAGTGATAGGGATGCAAATTGAGTGAAATTTCCGGTCATGTGTCTAGAGCATCCACTATCAAGGTACCATGTGTTCTTCTTGTTATGGCTTTTAGGGCATACCTACACATGAATAGGCAAGTGAGATCCCTTTGGTACCCAAATCTTCATAATCTTGCTAAGTTCATTTATTTTCACTTTAGAGTTGAATTTGATTTTATCTTGTTTAGCATACATGCAAACAACTTTATAATGTCCTTCTAGACCACAATAAAAATAAGTTTTGGTACTACTAGAAGAAGCTTTTACAAGTTTGTTTTTATAGTTTGATGTTGTAGTATTCCATTTATGTCCAAGTCCACTTTTATCATGTGACAATCTTTGAATATTAACAAGCCTATCCAATTTTAGTGAACTATGTTCAAATTTTTCAAAAAGTTTCTTTAGTTCATCACATTCATGAGATAGTTTACTATTTTTATGCATTAGCTTGTTGTTTTCAATAGATAGTTCTTGTCGGTTTTCATTTAAGATTTTGATGGTAGCATTCAAATCTTGAATTTCAACTTTATATTTTTCATTTTCATCATCTAAAAATTCATGGTCTTTCTTTAACCAACCAAATTCTTTTGTCATGTTAGAAAGAGAATTTTCAAGTGATGCATTTTTATCAAGTTCTATTACAAGTTCATCATGTGCACTTTGAAAGGAATCAAGAACTTCTTTTAAAATAATGACATCATTTAAAGTATTTACCTCTTGATTGTCATTTGTTGAGGCCATGAAGCAAACATTCTTTGCTATCAAGCAATCTTCTCCATCATTTGGTTCGCCTTCACTTTCATTGTCCTCATCCCATGTGGCGGTCATTCCTTTCTTGCCTTCTCTTCTCTTGAAGCGATTGTTTGAGGTAGGCTCATTGTTGAGTGGACAATCCGGGCGAATGTGTCCAAGTTTTTTGCATCCATAGCATCGGGGTTGAGACGGTCCGTCACCGAGCTCATCTTTCTTCTTGAATGGAAGATTGGTCCTTCTATTTCTCATGCCTCCCATGTTCCTTTGCAAGAACTTGATCCTTCTAGTTAGGAGGGCTACTTCATCTTCCATGACTTCCTTTGCCTCTTCATTATCACCTATATTGCAAGCAAAAGCAATACTTTTTCCTTTTTCCATTTTAGTTTCAATTTCGGGTGCTTTTGTTTTGAAAATCATCTCATGGGTTATCAAGGACCATATTAGTTCATCTAGGTTTAAAGTGTTCATGTCTTTGGCTTCGGTGATTGCGGAGGTTTTGGATTCCCATGATAAAGGTAGGGATCTAAGGATTTTGGTCACTAAATCTCTATTTGAAAATTATTTTCCAAGTCCCCTTAGTCCATTTACAAGGTTAGTGAATCTAGTGTACATGTCGGCAATAGTTTCATCGGGTGTCATTTGAAAGAGTTCATATTGCTTAAATAGATTATTCATTTTAGATTCTTTAACTTGATTGGTTCCCTCATGGGTGACTTCTAAGGTGCCCCAAATTTCCTTAGCCGAATTCAAATTTGACACTCCATTGAATTCACCGGGTGACAAAGCACAAATTAGGGAATTCATGGCTTTGGCATTGTAATTTGAAGCTCGTTGTTCGGCTTCGGTCCAATCGTTTAGATTTTTAGTGGGTAATGTATATTCATTATTAATGGCTCTCCACATTTGGTAATCTTGGGTTAAAAAGATTTTCATTTTGGTTTTCCAAAATCCATAATTTGTTCCATCAAAATATGGTGGCCTAGTGTTTGAGTAACCTTCATGGTGTTGAGGATAGTTTGCCATTTTTAGAATCTTTTCTCTACACCGGTTAGGGTTTTAAAATAAAGTAGAGACGAAGCTTTGATACCAATTGAAATTAACAAGAGGGGGGGTGAATTGGTTTTAACACTAATTTATACTTTTTTTAAAATTAAGTATTAAACCTAAATTAATTTTTCTTCTCTTGATTAGAATTTTGGTTAGTGCAAATAAGATTAAAAAACAAAATGAAGTGCCAAACCAAATAAGAATGAAAGTGCAGGATAATGGAAGGAACACACCGATGTATAGTGGTTCGGGCAAAGCCCTACTCCACTCTTCTTAAGATCGTCCTTAAGGATTTCCACTATGCGAGACCTCCACGATGCTTGGATCCGAGGCCATTACACTTCTAAGGGATATTAAATAAGGATGCCCTTACACCTTTACACCGACTCTCCTTCTTCGCCAAGTTCTAAGCGATTGCTCTCTAGGGTATTAAGATAGGATGCCCTAGCCACCTTTACAATAATAGAAGATGAATAGCTTGGCTTCTCTTGAAAGCTTGATGCTCTTTGTTGTCCCTTTGATTGCTCTCCAATAGTGGTTGCAAGTGAAAGCTCTAAATCCAAACTCAACAGATTTGCAAGTGCAAGGCAAGTTTGGGAGAAAAATAAAATCTTAAGCTCAAATGGGTTGCAAGTTTGTTTGAATGCTTAAGTAGGTTTTTCAAAGATTCAAGAGAGGAAAATAATCCTCTTGAATGTGTTTATATAACCTCTTGACAAAATATGACCGTTTGGGGGTGTTGTTTTCAAAAACAAAAATTCAATTCAAATCCCAACGGCTATTTTCTAAGATGTCGCGACGTTCTCGGAGTTCCGAGACAAATTCTCGGAGTTCTGAGAGAACGCCAGAAGATGGAAAATTCTACTGGACCATTTCTCGGAGTTCCGAGAAAAATCTCGGAGTTCCGAGAAGCCTAAAATAAGCAGATTTTTTTAGTTTTTATTGCTTATTTGATTTTGGGCTTTTGGAACTTAACTCCTATGATAATTTTGGAATGTTTATGAGGGTCCCAACATGTTGGTCCACCACATAACCATTCACTTAACCATTTTAGTTCTTAAGTGGTTTTTAGAAACTATTTTGAAAACGTTGCCTTGACATAGAAATCTAAAGAGAAAAGATGTACATTGAATTCTAGGTAAACCTCAACTTCTCTTTAGCATTGGTCTTCAATTGGTCTTCCATCTTGTGTATGCTTGCTTGAGAGATGATGTGAGCTCCACTTAGCTCCTTTGACTCTTGTGTGGTACATCTTCAAGCATGACCATGCAGTGTGTTGGTTTCTTCAATGATCAATCCTATCTTAAACACAACACTTCAAGGCAAATTGATTAGTATTCAATAACATAATCAATTATATTTAGAATCATCAAAACAAGATAGGAGAGTAGACCCTTAGGCTTACAGGATCTCACTCTCTCGTGTATCGAGTTAGGGAAGGTGTGTTTTGTACCCATGAATGTAACATATTTCTCTTTATCTCATAGACCCATAGGGCTCCCCGTCAAAACCCGAGCTTACGTATAAAAAAAAAGAAGAAAATCACAAATAAGCAACTCTGATTATAGCTGCTACCCTAAGACCCAGACGAATCCAGTTATAAGGAATACTTAGGGTTAGGTTTAGGACTGGGATTTGGATTCAATGTTTGGTTAGGTGTTACGGATAGGGTAGCATTATGTTCTCCGTTACTAGGGGAATCCTTGTGAGTTTCTTGTTCTCCGTTAAAATGGCCATGGTGGGACCCACGATAGCCTCTGCTCTAAATTTTGAAGGCGTGGGTGTCCCTGCTAAATAAACGGGGTCTTTTACTCATTTCCCAATTTTGTATAGCGACTTTTACCACAAGGGATCCAAACCGTTGGTATGACATAGACATGGGCGATGATGACAGACAGATTAGGTAATCTTAACCATCCGATTGATGTACAAGGTGATCCTATGGTCCATCTAGCACATGAGGAAAAAAAGGTGTGAATGGGTCCATTTCAATGCGGGGAAAAGTAAGGGGTAAAATATTTGTTTACCCCTTGTACCAAAAGGGTGTTTGTTCCAATTTTTAAACATGGCCAAGTACCCATATCTCATAGAAAATGACCAGATACCCAAAGTATTCGGATCTCATGGAAATAATCAAAATACCCCTATCTTAAGAAAAACATCTGATATACCATGTCTCTTAAAAATGACAAAAATACCGAATTCTAATGGAAAATGACCAAAGTACCCAGATATCATGAAAAATGACCAAAGCACCTCTATCTCAAAGAAAATGAAAGAAAGAAAAAAAGTCTCAATGAACATGACCAAAGTTCCATGTCTATAGGAAAGTGAGATAGGAGTACTTAGGTCATTTTCCATAAGATATGAGGATTTTTGTCTGTTTACATAAGGCAGGGGTATTTTCATGAGAGAGGTGGCCATTTTCCATTTTTAACCCCCTCTTGGGTTGTCATACCTGAGTCCACGGAGTAGTTTTAGTTTTTTTTTTTTCTTTGTTTTTTAGACTTCCGATGAATTTCTTCGAGAATCATGGGGGTGATTACAAGCATGAATGCAGTTTATTTGCCTCTTGGTTGATTTCAGAGAGCATCTTTTTTTAAGCTAACTACGATGAGCATTTCTCTTTGATTATCTATCCTTCGCACGGGCACTTGTTTGTTAATTTGTGTATTTTTATTAAGAAGTTAATCAGATTCTTGTCGATCTCATGTCGTTTGCATTTTGCGTGCATCAACATCATCGTTTACATTCTGCATGCACTGACATCCTCGTTTACATTTTATATATATCTACATTAATAGCCATCATGTTGGCACAACATCATTTAAAAGTCCTTTTGTCTAAAAAGGCATTAGAGCCCAAGGAACAGGTGCATGGTGTTCCCCTCGAGCCCTCACCAGAATCCACAATGGCGGGAGCCTCATGCACCGGGCCGCCCTTTTAGTTTTGAACCCAGGGCAATTGGTCTGATACCACGTGAAACAAGTTTCACATGTAGAGTCATCCAATAAGGGTTGGATGAAGGGCACTAAGTTTGGACTTGTAACTGCCAACAATAATCATAGACCTGATGACCTTGTACATGTAGCAATGGGGTCCAATACAATCGTTGTTTCCCTAAGCTCTGTTTCTTTCAACGTAAAACGAGTTTAAAACAAATTTTACGCCCAAGCATATAATTTGCACCAAAAGAAACAGATCGTCGTGTAAAATGGGGCATAAAACAAATTTTAAAGTGAAAAATGGGCGGAAATTTTGTTTTACGCCCATTTTATAGAAAGAAGAAGACCCTCAAAGAAAATAATGATCATTCAAAACATAAAACTAAAGTGGAAAAGAAGAAATGAAAAACTTTTCCAACATTTCCTCCTTTTGTTTGATTACACATGAGAAAAATAACTTCAACAAGCCATTCAAGTTTTATTTAGAGGAACCTTATTGAATTTATGATGATATCCCTTTGAATAACCTATAATCTAATAATCATATCATTTTCCTATAAATCAAGGAAAGGTAAACAAATTTCCTGAGAAAAATTTTCCGCCAGAAATAATTTTCCTGAAATCCAAACATGACCTAAAAATCAAAAATTAGATAAAGGGCAGACCAAAAGACTGCTCTTGTTATCTGATCCCTCTCGTGAAATCTAGGGTTCCTTTTTGCACTCCAGAGTAACAATGGCAGCTAATTTCTGGACTTCTTCTCACTTGTAATTCATCTAATCTCGTCTAGGGTTCCTTTTGTTTTATCTTCTCTCTAACCCATTTGTTTTGGCTCTGAAATCCGCTGTTTTATTTTTCCCCAATTCTAATTTTTCTTTCTGTAGCAAACAACTTTTGGATCAGGAAGAGGTGGATGTGGTGCATCAAACTGACAAGGAAAAGGGCTTGACTCTAGAAGAATTCAAGCTCATCAAGATTCACATGAGTAATTGTAAGTTTTCTGGTTCCTTTTGGGATTTCTTATCTGGGTTCCATTGATTTTTCCGAATTGTTTGGGATTTTTAAATTCTCTGATGGATGGGTTTCAATATTATTTCACAATTTTGGGATTTCTTATCTGGGTTTCATTAATTTTTCCGAATTGTCTGGGCAGAAGGCTACATTTGACCAAAATCTAGAATCAAACAGTAATGTGGCGCTAGCCTTTATACCCTCAACTTTCTTAACCTAAGCTGTTACGAACCCGAATCGGTTCGCAACGCGATTGATCTTCTTAGAGGGAAGATCGACCTCTTGATCCACTTCGAGGGAAGGATCAGTCCTCCTTTGTGCTCAAAAACACAATTTCTGGAATAAAATTCTTCATTAATTTGAAAAAAAGACTAGTTACATGTTATTTATAAAACACCCACTTGACCACTTCATCTAAAACTCCTACCCAATCCAATCTAGAAATCCTAACCTTTGTCTGTAAAGTTACACATACCAAACAACAACAAAGCAAATTCTACCAATTGCTAAAATCTAAGGCCACGTTTGGATACCTCATGTATTTGTATTTGGATTTGGATTTGAGTTTTGGATACAAAATACATCAATTATCCGCATGCTCATGTTGTACGAGAGGGAGAGAGGGCGGGAGGGAGGGAGGGGCGTCTGGCTGCTGCTGAAGCAAGGTCGAGGAGCAGCGAGGGTGAAGGTAATTGCCACAAATATTGATTTCCAAATAATGTCTCAACTGCAAATGTGAGAAATCCAAATCTGAATCTTGTGGGTATCCAAACGTGGCCTAAACTAATTTATTCTAGCCCAAGTGGGACCCATATAAGCATGTAACATAAGCATTGATACTAAAAGCCTCAGAGGGAAACAAGGCTATGAGATGTCGCTTCTGCTTATACACGTTTTGTGACATGAGACACGCACTGAAAAATTCTAGTAATTGCGGACTGTTCTTTGTAGAGTTCTCATCAAGCTAAGAGACCATGCATGCGCATTATAAACTTCTTGATTTGTTTAGCCTTTTCAGTGGTACAGAAAGCCCAATACTATTTCACCGCTCCCTTCTCTATTAACTTCTTACCTGAACTAATATAGCTAGAATGATTATCAATGGTAACCTGCACTACTTTATCCGCTCCAAGGCGAAACATCAAATCTCCATCCTTTATGGAGCCCAAAGCACCAACTGGTTTTAAAAACAATGTCCTTCCTGGACTATTAAGAAGAAGATTAATCAACCATATATCCTTCCCATATTTCTACCCATCCGACATGATACTACACCCATAAATGGCCCATGCCTCGTGCTCTTCCATCATGCCATTAATATTCTTAACTTCCTCCTGGAGGATCAATGTGGACCTCATCTCATGCATGGAAGGAAGGGGGTTTTAGGCCAACTCCAAATGTCACTGTTGTCTCAACCATAGCTGCAAAAATATGGGCTATTAACAATATTAAAAAGAAAGGCATTTGCAAAAGACAAATTGCCCTATTTTCTTGCAACCTTTGATATTTTTATCCTTCTTCCATCTTGAGTTTGTGGTGGTTTTCAGTTTTTCTAGCTCCAATAGTGAAAAATTGTTCAATGGGACGCCTTGACCTAGGTGGTTGAGAAGGACCAGCACCAGCACCAACATGAGTCCTCAAATCAATCCCCAGTTCACCACACCAGAATTATCACTCCTAAATCCCATTCCAATGTCCACTAGAAGCTCGTTTCTCCTCAGGGTGCCTTTTTGCACCTTAGCCCCTTGAACCTACACACCTTTGAGGTCACGAGTCTATATGTATATAGCTGCCTTGATTTTGAACACGTTATTTCGTACAGTTCTGATGCAAAACTAAATACCTTATTAGAATTGTATCCTCGAGTGACTCTAAGGGGATTCTAGTCCTTCATGACTTGTTCCGCAACAACGAAGTCATTCCATGGATTCTTCCCGGGCCTCACTGGTGAACTCGAGGAGCTGCTAGCATTAGTACACGCGCACTTATACACACATGTGTGTGTGTATATATATACTCAGATACACATACATATACACCTATCTATGCGTGTATATGGATGATACACACACTTGCACACATATGCTCACATATTTTGCTGCATAATGCAGACCTGTCAAGGTCAACTGTTTGGTCCATTTACTAACTTCAAAAGATTATTCCAGATATTTGGAAGCTGGCTCAACTTATTAAATTGAGGCAAAGGTAAGAGTCCTTTTGATGGTATTTCAGCCATGGTTCCTTAATACTAAAACTGTGACCATTTGCTTTATTATGATTAAATCATTGTTTGCTGTACGTTCCTTGCTTGTCTTTATCAAGGTAGGTTGTGTTTCGATTTTTGATCACCTAAGTCATTCTTTTTTTTTGTTCTTCTTATTTTGAATTGACCACCTAACTCATTATATTAATGCATATTGCAAAACTGGAGCAGTATAGTTGTCACGAATATATCTCCAGTGTTTCTTAAAATAACAGTCTCAAAGCTAAATTGGACTGAAGAAGCCTCGTAATTTTTTTTAGAAACACGAACTTTCAAGGAAAAAAAAAAGACGCACATGCTCGAAAATAAGTCTTCCAAAAAAAAAAAAAAAAAAAAAAACAAACTTCAAAGAGAATAATTGGTTAAAATGAGGATGCCAAGCTTTTTTAAATCTCGAATCCCTCTATCACTGAGAAAATGTAATAGTAATACTCCCTTTAAGAAGAACTAAGAATATATCACCTCCCTCAGAAAGAAAGAACCGACCAGAATGCTAGGGGCCTCCACTGATTTGTATCAGGGAGAACGGTGCACACTATTTAGTACTACATTGACAATTCTTTGTGGTCCTTTTCTTATAGAACAAATGCTTGTTGGTCCTTGGATGACATTAGTACTACATTGACATTAGTTGTATGCTATAGTATCCACCACAGACGTTACCTATGTCTGTATTGCAAATTAAGATTCTTGTAGGATAAAGAAGTAAAAGATGAAGAGAAATCATAAAAAAGGTGATCTATGTGATCAACAATGAAACATAAGCTCTCAAATTTTCATATACATAACAAAACATCCATTATTCTGTTGATAAGCCTCACAAAACTGCATCTTTATTCCCAAATTAACCTAAAATCTTTCTTTTAATCTGAACATACGTATCTTTTTTTGTTTTTGAAACACTTCTGTTGGGTTTTTAAAGGACAGAGATGGATTTGTAGCAAGAGAGGAAATGAAATTATACAGCATAATCTGAACGTACATCTTAGACTAATCTTAGCCCTTTGATGGCTTAAGGAGGTTAGAGTAGAAAATAGAGACATATAGTTGGCAAGTTACTATTCATGTTTTTCTATGAATTTCTTGAGCAGTTTTTCAAGAGACCAAAAAAGGCCTAGGAGATATTTTCTGGTCCAATAATCAGGCTCTTTTGCTCACCATTCAAAAATAAATAAATTTTACATGAAGAGTGCTGCTATGGAGACCGAGAGTGGAACCGAGAGTGTAACCTAACAAATCCCCACATGCCACATGGCATGGGAGGGGTAGTTTTGCCATTTTCATGGAGAAAAAAGCCAAAAATCAAGGGAAAGATTGCTTTGTTCAGTTCCACTCTTGGTCCCCAAACCTAGATTTTGAATTGCATCATGTCATGCCTATTGGCAAGAAATCGACGTCTCAAGTTCCTCAACATCATCTTTTATGATCTCTACTTCTTTACGACAGGGTTCTTCCTTTTTGACATAATCTTTGGGAATAAAAACCTATATCTGTCACATATTTATCAAACATAAAAATTGGAAAATGATGTTCTATCTTACATTTGGATATTTGATGCGTATTGCAGGCCCAATAAGTGGCATATTTGCCCATTAGAGCTTTTAGAATTTTTATTTCCATGTCATTGAGTTTCTAGAATTTTTATTTTCAGGTTTTAGTTTCTAGGGATTTTATTTTCCATGTTATTTTATTTCGAAGTTATTTCAATGGCCTATATAAGGACCTCATGTATTAGGGTTTTTTTAGAGTTTTGATGATGGATGAATGAATTGAGAACATAGATTCTCCCCTATCCCTCTCTTCTTCCCTTTCTCTTCTTCTCTTATTCTTCTTCCCCTATTTCCCCCTCTAATTTCTTATCTCCCCTCTTCTTTCTTCCAATCTCCTACACTTCCCTTCTTCTACTGTTATTCTCTTCCCCAATTTCTTTTACTTCTCCTCCCTTGGGACACATCAATATTAATCTGCTCCATAACAAACTTAAGATGAACACATGCTACTCCCTTGATCCCGTTCAAGGGCCGGAATATTATCTATACCACAATGTTCAACTTGACAATATTGAGCACCCATACCTCTTCTGCCAGGTCATCATGCCGAGCACAAACATGGAAATGTGCTTCCATCATCACCTCACTGCAGATACCCCACATTTTCAATTCACAATATCTTGTTTAATTGGTCCTTCTGTCTAGGCAGCCATGGGGTCCACAAAATACGGGACCTCCAAGGATTAGAACCTGTTCTAATACCAAATTATGGAAATTGAGATGCTTATAGATGGAATGTAAGCAAAGGACCAACATAAATCAGCAAAAATGTCATCTTTATGATCTCTATGGAGCATAAGCCCTCATAATTTCATAAACACAACAAGCATCCATTATTCCCGTGCCGTGAGAAACTCTGTACCCCAAGTCAACCGTAAATCTCATGGTCAGTTCCTCACTCTTAAGCTACTAATTGGGCTTTATACCACTCGCGTGCACGAGTGAGACCTAACCTTATAGATCCACTTCAACTAGTAGCACTCCTCCCAACTGTAGGGTTTGACCATGTACCTCTATTGGATAATGCTTTTATCCTTAATTGTGATGTGGCAATTTCAATCTCTTTCCTGCAAAAAGAACAAAAAAGTCTTCCTTACTTGTAGCGGTTAGAGGTCCCAATTTCTAGAGCTAACATCTCCTCGAGTTTTTGCTATTGCCTGCGACCAGTGAGGGATATGGAGGCCTCATGACAATTGAGGCTCATTGGAGGACAATTGCAAAAGAGGAATGATATTAGGAAGAAAAAACAAGAAAATAATTAATCCATATTAGGTAGGAGGGTAATGCTCCACCCCCGCTCTCCCTCCCTCCGTATGTGTCTCTCTCTCTCTCTCTCTCTCTATATATATATATATATATATATATATATATATATATATATATATATATATATATATACATACTTGTGAGGAAAGGGTTCCTGCTAACGTTAGCAGCTAAGCTTAAAACAAGGGTGGGCCACATTGTTGGGCTGATCCTCAGCATTCATTTGAAAGGCCCCATCATCGATGGGGTGTGTACCAAAAATCAGCTTCATTGGATCATCATAGGATGTCCATTTGTGGAGGTGAAAATGGACAGATGTTTGTCTACTAATCTGCCCATTTTTTCACCCCACAAATGGACACCCTAAAAGATGATTTAATGGAGGTGATTTTTTGTGGACACCCTATCCATGAAAGGTCCTTCCTAATGAATGCTTTGGATCCCCCCAACAATGTGGGCCCACCTTGTTTTACGCTAACGTTAGCAGGTAAGCTTACCTGCTAACGTTGGCAGGAACCCTTTCCTCATATATATATATATATATATATATATATATGAGGAAACTGTTGGTGAGCTTAAGCTTGCCCCATTTTTGTCCTCCACAAATGGAGGGGTTAGGATGATCCTATGGAGCTGATTTTTGGTACACCCCCTATCTATGATAAGGCCTTGCAAATGAATGGTTTGGATCACTCCCCAAAATGTGGGACCCATGTGATTGGGCAAGCTAGCTCACCAACAGTTTCCTCTATATATATATATATATATATATATATATATATATATATACTGCCAATGGTGCCTAACTGGCATCTAGAAATGTAGATCTGAAGCAAGATCAGTAGGGATAGTAGAACTAGAAGTAATAGTTACATCGAAGGTACGTGGTTTCCTTGGGTAGGCATTGTTGATTGTAGGCTAGTGGATAGGAGAATTAGCAGTAGCTGGAACCGAAACACGAGAATTAAAAGGGATAAGGGTATCTGAAGGGGATGTTGTGAGGAAAATCACAAGAGAATAAAGGTAGCTACATCGTCAACATGCGAGAAGAGGAAGATGTGGGAAGTAAAACAGAAATCTAAAAAAAGACATGAGAAATACAAAGATGACAGACAATAGGAACATAGCACGATTATACTTTTTGAGTTTCACCAGGCCAAACAGCTTATTAGCATCTGCTCGGGACTGTTCGTCTGCTTTAGGTTATTTTGTCCTCTTCTAATGGTATTCTGTCATTTATCTGTTTTTATTCCTTTTTTTGGTTTCCTTTCACTAGGGAAGCTGCGATTGAACTCCAACGCCAAGGCTGCACTAGGCCTCATCCAACTGAGCTACAGCTTCAACCTCTCCTTTCTTTGTTTTACCCCCATTTTGTTGTCCAAGTAGGGCAATTATTATGATCGATTGTAGCCACACGCTTTGACTTTTAGTAAAACTTACTGTGTGAGAGCTTGCGACCCTTATGATTCTTATCCAGATTCTCCATTCTTTGTTTACAACGTTGATTTCACTAATTTAAGAATTCCACTAGTAAAATGCTTTGTCTTAGATGATGCTATCATAGCATGAGTGGAAAAGAATTCTGTTGGAGATAACAGTAGCTTTAAAAAAAAAACTACCAAGACTTAATCTTGCTTCAAATTCATCAAAATTTGAAAATATCTGAAGGCCCTAGCTACTAAAAATCAGCTAATTCTAATTTTTGGGTATAGATATCTTCTGCATGTTTCCTTTGCTACTGATAAGTATGTTTAGTTCAGTACATCTGCCTTTTGTTATATGTTTTTTATTGCATCACTTTTTATTCTTTCAAGTGATTCCTAATGCAATAATTGATCTTTCAGGGTGGTAGCTACGGCAGTAACTTATTTCAGGCGCGTGTATACAAGGTGAGTCATAGGGGAGAGACAATGGAGTATTACTCCACTATCTACTCCTCTCCTCGTGCAGAAACCATTACTGAACTATAATGGTTCTTTGATCACAAACTTTTCCTTTGAATTTGCATGTTTTCCATATGTCCATTGAATCACGCTGATCCATCTTTTCTTTGAATTGAAGAAAATTGAAAGGCTTTTTGAAAGGCTTTTCTTCTTCTGTTACCAAAAATATCTATATACACAAAATATTGGTACTGGAATGTGTTATTTTGAAGATGTTTACATTTTAGACTCAAAATAATGGAATCATGGATGGCAATCATGGTGCACAAAAGGAACTTAATATCCCTTGATTGATTTAAATTTCAGTATGTTGTAAATCACTATAATATGGACACTTTTAGTTTTTCTTAGCCCAATGACATGCCTCTTTATATAGGCTTGTGAGTGGTTTATGGATGGTTTTGAAGAGCCCAAAAGCTCTATGTGAAGCAATAGTTAGTTTTTAGCTGGAATTTCTCATGGTGTTTGTTTGAAAACGGATTCTTTAATGTTTCAATTTTACAGTTTACAACAATAGGTTTGATGGGATGATGCATATAAATGAAAGTTCATTTTACTCTCTCAAACTTGAGTTGGGTGTATATGCATCTCCCTCGCGTGTGTATGCTCACGTGTTCTAAGATTGATGGTCCTGTTTGATTACTCCAAATTGAACCCGGTGCTTTGTTTTGGACTGTCACAAAAAAATCTCCGATATTTTCAAAATATCGCGTTTTTATCGTAACATTTTGATAAAATGACAAAATCCGAAATAATCCCGAGATTTTTAAAATATAGCGATATTTCCATTTTTATCGTCAAATATCGCGATAATATCATGATATTATCACAATATTTTTACGATATTTTTATTTTATATATTTTTTCTTAAATTTTATATATTTATATATTTTTTTAAATAATTTCAGTTTTACCATTTTTTCCCAATATAAACCCGAAAAAATAAAAAACATTTGATATATCCCTAAAATTTCCCTTGCCGAGAAATTACCGAGATGTAACATAGGTTTTGGAGAACCCAAGACCTAGCCTGATTTCTGAGCCTGGGGAACTGATTTTTGAATGTTGCAGTTGTAACTGGAGTATATTAGGCTATTTTCTTATGTATGTCTGCACAAATAGACTTTTTTAGGACACTTTAAAATGAGATAGGGCTTATCTTAGTTGTGAATAGGGACATCTTGTAAACTTGAATTTATGGTTTCAGGAAGAGTATGACAGAATATGATCCACGTCTAGTAGCTCCAACCTGCTTGTACCTGGCATCGAAAGCAGAAGAAAGCACAGTGCAAGCTAGACTTCTTGTGTTTTATATTAAGAAGATATGTAGGCATCTATCATCACTTCTCTTTTGGATCGCTTCTTATTCCATTTTTACCATTTAAGCTGAAAAACTGCTTGGAGTCTCATTTTGGCGTTGTTCTACAGATACAACAGATGAAAAATATCGGTTTGAGATCAAAGATATTCTTGAGATGGAAATGAAGCTTCTAGAGGCTCTTGATTATTATTTGGTCGTTTTCCATCCTTACCGTTCATTATCTCAGTAAGTTTTTCTTTTAGGGAAGCATACACAGTTCTTTCGTTATGTGTGTTGGAATGATATGGTATCGGTCTTTATTCTATGCACATTTAAATTTCAAGTGTGTTTAATTGATAATTAACTTATGCGATTTGATTGCTTTTGGTACCATTTCAAAAAAAAAAAAAAAACCAGTGATTGCTTTTGGTTCTCTGCATTGATTTCTGCGGAAAGACCCTTTTTTTGCTGGCTGTGGTTTGTAAATGATTTCAAATTGTATCTTGTCTGGGTTCAAGATTATTTTTCTTATAAGCAAGGGACAAAGTGTTGAGTTTTTATCTTCCATGCTCTTAATGGAGCTTCTCAATCTATTGGCTAGTTGTACCTCATTCAGTTGACAGAAGTCATCACAATCTCCAACTGCATGTCTGCTGTTGTGTTTCACTGGATACTTATGAATTGTGATACACTAATACTTGATGTGGAGAAGTCAATCCAGCGAATGACCTTCTCTGTGATTTAACTTACTTTTTCCTCTTTTTTGAACAGTAATTACCTTTGACTAATAAAATAAAAGGTACACAAAAGGAAATTTCATCAAAACCAGGGACTTCTCTTTTAGCCTGTGGGAAAAATGATCGAGGAACTCTATATATTACTTTCGGTTAAACCTATATTCTTTATTACTAAAACCAAATCAAATAGCAATTGATTTGAGTTTCATAGCTTGTGTCTTTCTAAATTTGGCTATTGAATTGCATATGCTTTTTGCCCATTTTCCATTGGTTTTATATTTCTTCGAGCATGTATTCTACCATCCTTTTCTTTGATTTTCCTCTCTGTACATTTTGTTTGTGTTTTTAGCATAGAAATATCTGATCTAAGGTTCTTCTTCTTCTTTTTCTCTTAAAACAGTTTATTACAGGATGCAGGTATGACCGATTTGACTCACTTATCATGGTAAGAATTAAATCTCATTATTTCTGGAATGACATGATCGAGTGCCTTGTTGGACTATCAAGATTTCTTTATATTTATGGGTCCTAAGGCCAATTATGCAAGCTATGTATGACATCTGCCAATTTAATTGGTTAATGTATCAATTTAGTCCTAGAAAATATTGACCGTGTTAACCTGTCATGATTGAATCTGGGTTCAATGCTCAATTAGAATGCTGATGTGGAAATAAATCAAAGGGTCATAAGAACCTATTCTAAGAGAAAAGACAAAGAAAAGAGGACCTTGAACTGGTTATGTCATGCCGACATCAGCACAGGCCATTACTTATGTTAGCAGAGGACCCACATCCACATGTGGCCAAAGCTGAGTGGAATCCCCCCATGCCCCTACCTTGTTTGAGCCAAAATATTTTGGGCATTTTTCTAAATTTTTTAAAGTTTGTTAGGATGGATTTTAGAGGTTTCCTTTTTGGGATGAAAATCTCGCTTTTGTGCCTTTGGTTGCTTTCATGAAAGTTTGGCGACAAATTTTGAGTGGATTTTAAGAGTTTTAGATTTATTTCTTATTAGGTGATAGTTTAGTTTTTTTTTTTTGTCAATATAAATAAAGGTTATTTTGTTGGTTATGATCTGAATTGGGATTGAGACTTATTTTTGGGGACCACATTCTTTCAACTCTGTGTTGTAAACCAGCCCTTTTGGAAATAGTGGCCTTTTCTCTAGACTTCTTGTTAATAGCGTTGTCATCCCTTGCAATCCTTGCCTTTCAGGCAATAGTTCCGTGTTATAAAATATGAAAGATCTATGATTTATTGTGCAGACCTTGATTTTAGAGGGAACTTTTCAAAACTGCACCCGGATCGATGGATCGGGTGTTGAAATTGTTACATCGAAATCCATGGGAAGACCTAAATCATGGATTTTTGTTTTAGGGACAGATCTCGATCTGAAATAAACCAGAATCCAGAATTTCCAGCAAATTAACTTATGAATCCTTGCACCCATGTTAGAATTAGATGGGAAGGCCCAACAAATCTACAGGAACGCCCAAATTATCGAAATCCATTAATCTTTTTTCTTTAGGTTTGTGAATTCAACCCAGTACCTGTGTTAGATTGCGACACTCCTAACCATACCCATGCAGCATAGCTAATCACCCGCATATTATGTGGTTTTCATTCCCTTTTTTCGATGTTTGAACCTGGGAAGAGAATGTTATGCGATTTTCATTCCCTTCTTTTGGTGGTTCGAATCTGGGAAGAGAATATTATGTCCCTCATGCCCAAACCACTGGGGAACTTGGTACTTGGTAGGATTCATTCTGTAATTCTATTCATTCCATGCTCCGTATGCATCTTCAGTTGAGGGAAGTATTTCCCGTTTGCTAAGTGGGCATTTTGAAACATGCAGGAGTCTCATCAATGACACCTACAGGATGGATCTCATCCTCATGCATCCTCCATATATGATCGCATTAGCCTGCATATACATCGCAAGTGTACTCAGAGAAAAAGACACCACGGCATGGTTTGAGGAGCTCCGTGTTGATATGAATGTGGTAAGAATTTTTGGCGAAACCCATTTCATTTCTGTTTTAAACTTGACTCCTTATCTTTCTTATAGCCAACAATTGTTTCCTTCAATTGCTTTGTTTTCCAGATCAAGAACATCTCAATGGAAATACTGGACTTCTATGATGCTTATAAAATTGCACCTGAGGATAGGATAAATGCTGCTCTAAGCAAGATAGCTTCTAAGCCCTGAGCAAGGCTTTAGATTCTTTGAAACCTGTTAGTTTCCAAGGATTAAATCTGGAAGTCAAATTGTGTCTTGTTTAGAGGTGGGCATGATTTGTAATGTAATTGTTGTTTCAGTTATTTTGCGCTTGATACATAGCGATACATATCGATGTCTGCAAGTGTAATTTGTGAGTTCTGTAATGGAAATGGCCGGAAAAATGATACTTTTCACCATGACTTCTTCAATGAAGACAGGCATTCCTACCAGGATTAAATATAACCAACATTATATATAACACATTGTACACATGATTAACAGGAGGACATTTTGTGGGGAAACAAATGTACTGTTTACCAGTTGATATAAAGTAGGATTTGCTAGGCAATTCCGGTGAGAGCCATTTCGCGGCTCCCCGCCTTACTGATAAAACCAATTGTTTTTGTCAATGCCCATCTCTATATATTCACAGTTGCTTCTCTTCTTTGTCATCTTCATTTTCCTCTTCCTGGTATTATACCTTCAATTTTATCTCCTTGCCCTCGCTTGTTCCTCCCAATGTTCCCACCTCCAGAGCCATCTACTTTCATTTCCTTAGTCCAAATTTCCTCCATTTTGAAACATTCAGGGAGTTTGGATCTCCAATTTCTTACCCAAATTCATGCTATGGTGATTTGCAGATTTCAGTTGTGGTGTGGTGAATGACATCTCTCTTATTGTCCACAAAACTCGATTGTGACATCTCCATCTTCATTTGATACAAGAATTTTGCTAGAATTTGTGCGAACATGACTTGCAAATTTTGGGAAGTGCGCTTGGAAATCCACAGGAGATGCTGGTTCAAACCCAGCTTGTGAATCAAAGAAAACAGAAGGCGGAGGCGCACACAAGTTCGTCTGTACAAAATGCCTACGCAAGTTCGTACAAAGTGCTACACAAGTTCGTCTGTACGAACTTTTTACACAAGTTCATACGATGTCAAACTTGTGTACGAAGTTGTGTACTTAATGAGAGTTTGCTTGTTTATTAAGCCAAAATGTCAAAAAGGACGACTTAGGCAAAAGTTAGGGTCATTAGTATGCTACGATGCCATATTCTTATGAATCATGATGGATCTAATAAATTTTTACTAAAGAAATTTTGATAAATGAGCTAACATGTGGAAACTACCATGAAGAGGATAATTCATTTGATTTGTTCATGGAACCTTAATATCAAATGAATTCTCCATAGCCTAGGTCTGAACTATCTTGATCTAGAGATTGATTTCATGGCATGGATCTAGCATTCAGATGTCTAGCTAAGAATACGACATATCAACATTTGAGCCAAGGAAGCAACAAAACAGTAACCTACATGAATTCTACCCTACAACATTTATGCGTGAGCTTCCTCTATTGGGAGAATTTCACACACTTTCTCTTAGAGGACAGATGAATTTGAATTCCAGTCTCTCTTGAAACATTGGTTTAAACTTTTACAAAGGCCTCAAATTTTGGTATGGGGAGGGTTTTTGTGGATGTGGAACTAAACATCCTACATAGATTTTGAAGATCAAGAGATTTGAAATAGCTTTGGCGCAATTCTAATCAATTTTTGAAAATTTGCAGTTTACAAGGACTTGTGAGCACATAATGTCGCCGTCTGGCGAACACACAATGACACAAGATTGGAAATGCCGCTGCACTTGAAAATTGAATATTTTTTGTTATTTGAAAATGGCGGGAAGTCTTAAGATTTTGTGCATATCTAAATCTACTTTTGATTCCGCGATATTTTCTTTATTAATAACTTCGGATTCTTTCATTTCCATATAAAGATCATTTCCTTACGGGTACGTTTCGTGTACGGAATGATTTTGAAATTCGCACATTTTTTTTTTCTCAACCGACGCATCGATTAATTTTACATTTTTTGCACATATCTTAATCTACTTTTGATTCTACAATATTTTCTTCATTAATAACTCCGGATTCTTTCTTATCCATGTAAAGATCACTTCCTTCACGAGTACGTTTTCTTATGAAATGATTTTGAATTTTGCGTATTTTATCTTATTCTATCAAACCTACCAATTTTATCCTTAGCAACACTAATTTGAAAATTAATTTTGTATAAAATTGGATAATTTGTTGAAAAAAAATAAGAATTTTGCAGATGTTAACTTATTACCCAAATCTGCCGTGCGCGTGCGGACTAAATGATCCTAACCATGAAAAATCATTTCCATCGGATGATCCTAACCGTCCGATCCATAGACGGAATGTACATTATAGAAACCTCTATAAATCGGATTTATGGAGATCAATTACAGGATCCCAACAAATGAACGGTTTGGATCATCCTATGTAGTGGGCCCCAAAGTACTTTACAGTAACCCACAATAGTTTTGTGTAGTTATTAAAATAATAGTTGTGCCGATATCATTCCCAATATTTAAGGCGCAAGATATTTCTTGCGAGGGAGTCTTAAACCCTAGCCGGCCACTCCTCATTTCTTCCCTATAAATTCTCAACCCATCGTTTCATTTTTTTTCACTCCTCTCCCCAGCTTCAAAATCTCTTAGGTAAGATCCTGTAAACCCTATGTTCTTCCTCTAAACCCTTCTCTCTCTCTCTCTCTCTCTCTCTCTCTCTCTCTCTCTCTCTCTGTTATGTTGATCGTATGTTATTCTTTATAATCTCGAAGCGTTTTGGTTCGTTTCCTTTTATTCTGATGCCCTTAGGGTTCATTTTTCTGATTGATATTTTGTAGGTTTTCGTTCTGTGTTGATTATGAGTTTCAATATTCGTTAGTTTTTTTTTTCTTTTGAATGGATGCTGAAGTCTGTGCCATGAAATTAAAATTGTTCTCCTTCTTGTGTTGTTGTTTTATTGAATGCTTACAAAGCGGAAATGGCAATGCGTTGCTAAGATTGTTTTACGGATTTTGCTTAATATGTTTGGAGAGACATGGATTTTATAATCTAGTATTGTAAAATCCAGGTATTTTACAAGCTAAAACGTGGATTTTTGTACATTTTCACGATTGTAAAATCCTGGTTTTAGCTTATAAAATTCAGGTTTTAACTTGTAAAATCTAGGATTTTACAATCCTAAATTATAAAATCTATGTATCCAAACAGCCAGTTATGGTGGTGGAATTGATGTAGGTTTCTGCTGTTTGTCTTGCCTGTACTTTTTTCAGAGTTTGGGTAAATGTAATAAGTTGTTATTTTGTTATACTAATCTATCAAAAAATGTGCATTTATTGTTTTTTTTTTTATAAATTCTATTCCCTTTTTCCATTTTTTAATCTCTTACGACGGAGATCAGGATGTTTTTGGGGCGTATCACCCCTTTGACCTTTTTAACCCATTTTTACATGGATGAATTATCAGCAAGCAAAACCAAATCTGGCTTGGGTTTGATTGAACTTGGCTTTGGTGCCTCTGTGGGCTAGGTACTCAGTTGGGTTGGTCAATTGTGTATGGTGTGTGTACTCTAGAGTTCTCTACCCTACCTTCCTGGCATAGAAGACTTGTTCCTATGTATCATTGCATATTTGCTTATTGGACCATACTGTTCCATATGCAGTGTCTTGGACGAGATCCTGTATATTAAGTTATAAACACAATACGGTGTTTACATCATGGTATCAGTTGATTGATCAATGTCTTTGAACAAAAAGAAAATACTGCATTGATTATTGAACCTTGTCTAAGCCTATGTTACAAATTTCATTGACATTTTCAAAATATAGTGATTTTATAATGACATTTTGATAAAACGACAAAATCCCAAAATAATCCTAAGAATTTAAAAAATATGGCGATATTTTCATTTACCGCAATAATATCGAGATAATATCACGATATTTATATTTTTTAATAATTTTTTATTGTTTTTTCCCGATATAAACCCGAAAAAATTTAAAAAATATATATCCTGAGATTTTCCACCCCCGAGAAATTTCCGGGAACGATATTTCTGACTTAGGTCTAGGCGCCCACAGATGCATAACAAGGCTTTTTCGATAAAAAACATGAATGTGCTCCCTTATTGTGTTTCCCAGGTCTACATGCCTTTTAAGCAATTAGGCATGATTATTTGCCTGGCTTGTGGCCCTGAAAATACTGGCAAATGCTTGAATCCCATTCATTGTTATTGATCCGTGTTGCATGGATTCTTTGCCCCCCTTATGCCAAATCCGTGTCGACATGTCTCCGCACCCAAATCGGACTTGGATTCACGCGGGACACACCCGGATTCTTGTCGTAGCTGTGTCCCACACGATTCCTCTTTTTCTTCAGGCGAATCCGACTTATTGTTGCCTCTTTTAAAATGCGAATCCTATATATTTCCCCTTTAAGTTTGTTTTCTTCTGAACTTTTTTATATTAAAGCACAAGCTATACTCTTTTAATAAAAACCCTGGCGCCTAGGCTCTCTTTCTCCTTCTTCAACTCTCTTAATAAAACTCTAACGCCTTAACCCTCTACGCTCAATTTTTTCACGAATATATATACATATATTATTTTTAATTTTTAAAATTTTATTTTATTTAGAAATTACCGAACCTGAATCCTACTTTTTGGGGTTTTCTGAATCTGACACTTTGAATCCGTGTCGGATCCCGACACACGAATCTGAATCCATGCAACACAGTTATTGATTGTTGGTATTCTCCACAATCTAATGTGGATATGTTGTATTTGCTTGTCCTGTAATGCTTTTGTACTTTGACCATCTCGGTCTTTTGTAATAAACTTTGCTATCATTCAAAAAAATGTCATGTTTCCTTGAACTTGTTGAAAAGATTGTCAGGTAACCGAGGGATCAATATGGCATTTCGAAATGGATTTGGGAGCCTTATCAGGCAGAGCCTATCCAGAAGTGGTGTATCTAATGGGCCAGTTCCCACGATGTCTATGCTTAATGCTATTCGCAATATGTCATCTTCAAAGCTTTTCATTGGAGGTATGTGTCCATTTCTTGTGTTGAATTTAGCTTAGAAGCCGATTATAATGCAAATTTGATATGTTATTACGTTTGTAACTATGTTATGTGATTCCATTTCCCAAAAAAAAAAAAAAAAAAAAAAAAAAACCTATGTTATGTGATTACTCATTTGGTATTTTGTAACTTTTATACGTAGGTCTTTCCTACTCGACGGATGATCAGTCACTTAGAGATGCATTTACCAGCTTTGGTGATGTTGTTGAAGGTGAGTTACAATCTTCATTGGTAGTTTTGAAGTTGTTTATGAATAGCAATGAAATAAACTAATAAAGAACCTCGACGATAGAAAATTGCATAAAGAGTACATAATCAAAAAATAAAAGGGCAAGTAGAATGTTGGGTCAATTGGTTAAGGCTTTGGTTTTCAACCTTGAGTTCGAAGGATCAATCCCAGCTTACCTATAAAAAAGGGCAAGTAGAATGTCACTCCTAGTAGGTTTTAGAATTATTTCTCTGTAGTCATAATGAATCATTGTAAATGGTGGATCAAGTACTTATAATACTGGGTTTTATGATGTTGACGAGTCAGGTGAGTAGTATCTCTCCATATAATCTATATGGTGCTTACTTAATGAGGTGTGTATCTTAACATGAATGAAGAGTTCCTCTGCATACAATATTTTAATCAAATTGTCCTTGGTTATGATGCAGCTAGGGTAATCGTCGACAGAGAGACAGGAAGGTCAAGGGGTTTTGGGTTTGTTAATTTTGATAGCGATGAATCTGCCACAACTGCCTTGTCTAGCATGGATGGCCAGGTTTGTAACTTTTTGTTTTGTTGGAAATGAATTACCGATGGAAAAATTCTCTGCATGCTTACAAACGAGCACACTTGTCTTAAAACTTCAAATACATGCATGAATGATTTTACTGAATGTTCTTTTTGACATTCCAGGATCTCAATGGACGTAGTATTCGTGTGAGTTATGCTAATGAGAGACCTAGTGGTGGTGGGTTCCGTGGCGGTGGTGGTTATGGTGGTGGTAGTGGTGGTGGAGGTGGAGGTTATGGTGGTGGCGGTGGAGGTTATGGTGGTGGTGGTGAAGGTTACTAAGCTTTTGATGGGGACTATTTAGGAGTGCTGTGTTCTTTAATTTCTAGTTCTGCGGCTACAAGTATCTTATTTCCATTTTGTATTGGCACTCCGGTGTACTTTTGAGGCTTTATATGCTTTATTAGTACTTGCATTCATGGCTTTCCAAATGAGGGGAAAGATACCATATTGTGATGTTTGGTCTTTCGCATTTTTGTTGTTAGAAATAGATTAGTGTAGTTTTTGCTCCCTTAAGTTCTAGAGTTGCGTATCCTAAAGCTCATGAAAAAATGAATCATGGTCTGGCAATGGGAAAATAGATAAAAATGTTACAGCCTTTCAATGGTCGCCCTCTTTGTTGTGATCAAGGCTTCAGATCCTAAGGCAGGGTGTATTGTTACTATGAAAACTTTTCCGTTGTTTATTTTTTATCTCCCCTTTGTGGAGGATGTGCATTTAGATTTCTATTGAATGAAAAATTTTTAGTCCTGACATTTCGAAAAGGAGAAAATTTTCAGTCAATGGCACCATACCCCAGGGGAACTTGGTAATATCCTATGTTTGAGGAATGCTAACCCAAAGTTTCAAAATTCCTCTAGATCATTGTGGGACTCCTTTTTACCTTAGCTTGGTTTTTGTTCTAAGAGTAAACAAACAAGTAGGAAAAAAGATGGAAAAAGTGAAAGGAGGTAGGAGAAGAGGAGAAGGAAAAAAAGAAACAACTCGTTGCATGAGACCCTGGAGAAGAGCTCTTAAAGGGGAATTGGGATGTTAGTATATGTAATTGCTAGCACGCATGTAGCTGGTGCTCAGTCTTCCCTCTGTCTTGACCTGAATTTTGGAAATCTGCATGATCTGAATCTGCTTGTGGCCTTTGAGGAACTGTGAAAGATTTTACTGTATTATCTCATGTCCTTGCATTTGCACATCCTTTGGGCGCTGTTCGGTTTGGATTTTGAGAACCGGTCGTGAGTCCAAAACTGAGGCTCTGTTTTGGATTTTGAGAACCGGTTGTGAGTCCCAAACTGAGGCTCTGTTTTGGATTTAGGGAACTGATTGCGAGTCCAAAACTTATTATTCGACCTTTAGGCAATGTTTGGCAATCATGAATATTTTTGGAAAATGATATCCCCTGATGGATAAAAATCCCCCATAACATTATTCACTCTCACAGAAACCATTAAAGGGGGATTTTATCCGGGGATATCCTTTTTTTCATGATAAAATTAGTTTCTCAAATGGGGCGGATGGGAGGAGAGATTTGAGATGGCATGAACGAGTAGATGGTGAGAAAGGCCTTATAGACAATTAAACACAAAACTCCACTCAAAATATGATTGTTTTTTTTTTTCTTAGTTTTCTGGGTGTTTATTTTTTTTCCTTGTTCATTCATGCCCTCTCAATTCTGTCCTCTCCCCCGCGCTACCCCTCTCTCACCACTTGAGAAACTAAATTTATCAAGAGAAAAAAAAAATCCATGTTTGGAAACCGTGATTTTTTTAGGATAAACAAATGGTGAGCGAGGATGGGAGATGGAGAGACCTGAGAGACTGAGAGGGTAAGAAAAGGCTAAAAAATACGGAAACAAAAAACTCCACTTAAAATAGGATTTAATTTTCCCTGATTTTTAGCCACTTCTCACGGTCTTCATTTGCGCTCTCTTAAGTCTCCTTCTCGCACCCCCCCTCTCTCTCTCTCTCTAGATGAACTAATATTCTATGGGAACAAAAGTTTATGATTGCCAGCATGGCCTTTATTTTGAGTCCAATAATCAGTTTTGCACTACCAATCAGTTCTCAAAATCCAAAGGCCCTGTAGTTTTTGGATTTTAAGAATTGATTGAGAGTCCAAAACTGATAATTGGACTCAGAATTAAGCATAAATTTGAGTGCAATAATTAGTTTTAGATTCACAATCTTGAGTGCAATAGTCAATTTTGGACTCACAATAGGTTCTCAAAATCCAAAACAAAGAGGGCCTGATTATTGGACTCAACATTAAACGTAAATTGGACTCACAATCAGGTCTCAAAAACCAAAGCAAACATGTCGTTACTCTTGGTGTCTAAACTGACAACCTAGAACTAATCCATGAATCTAAGAAATAGTGAGAATTTTTTCTCTCTCACTTCGAAGATTCAGGATTTGATGTCATTTCATGGTGATATTTCCCGAAGAAATTTCGTGGAAACTATTAAGTAAAGCTATCTCTGGGCAACTTCATCTTTTTTTTTGGTTGGTAAGCTGGCGAACCCCTGCCATTTCATTATTAAAATGATAATTTACACCCGGCCTCCTGTCTGTGTGGGGGGGGGGGGGGGGGGGGGGGGGGGGGGCGGGTAATTTTTTGACAAATAATGTGCTGCTGCACTGGCTTCTTGCCAAGTGAGTTACTCTCCATGTTTTGAAAAGAGTAGGACATCCCTGATGGTTGCAATTAATGGCCCTTGTTAGGTCTAAAATTGGTAACAAGTTATGGTAGGGCCGGAAGGGCTGATCTGGCAAGCCACAGCTGAAGGGCCAATGGAGTCCTGCGCTGCACAAGCACAGACAAGGATTCAAAGGGTCAGAAGACCAACCGGGAGTGGTGCTCCGGACGGGCGCTTCGACACTCAAGTCAGTATGAGCAGGAGTGCAGAGCAATGTCAGAGCAAAAAGCTTAGGGTTTTTATCTCAGATCCCTCACCTTAGCACAAGTGAAGGCTATTTATAGTGGTTCTGAGCCACCTGTCCAGGACAGGTGGTAGCCCTTGTATGGACCAGGTCTCATACCTAGGAGGGGCAGGTGGAAGTCCCCGATTGGTCCAGGTGTCATACCTAGCAGGGACAGGTGTTGGCTTTGCAGTGGTCCCTGTGAGGGCCATGTGTCAACAGCCGATTGGTTGCAGATTTTGGACCCCATCAGCCCTAGTAGCCATATGCAGCTATATTTTCCGTTGATCATGCAAACTACAATATGAAAGTGTGACTCGATCCAGATTTTTTCTATTCCTTTCCATTTGGCGATAGATGAGTAGATGGGGCAGGTTTCTAGAGCATATATCTCGTCAACATCAATATTTTGAGAAAAACATCTTGAGAACGTAGCCGTCCGAGTCTCTTTTTATGCCTCCAATTGTTGCTCTTCCCGTGGCTAGGGATGCATCGTTATTTAGAATGAAACAAATCCACCTCTCTTCATCTACTAGTTTTTATAGAGGTTTGCGCATGTAAGAGAGCCTCCATAAAACTGGAAGGACAAAGCATGCTTTGGGTTTCATATGGTTTCTGCCCTGTAGGGAATCTGACCTGGTAGAACAGCATTGGCCCTAGATCCGTCCAGTGATGGCCTATCAAATGTAAATGCTTAAGCATATATGCAATATGTCTGTACTGGGTGATGATCGTTTTCCTCCTTTATAATGAAATCTCAAATCACCTCGTGAGTATATCTCACACTATATCAATGAATTTGATGGTTAGATGCGTCACAAAAATATAAACAAAGGTATTTTACTGTAAGGCCATGCCCAATTGCACAACAGAAATGAAGGCTATGTTTCGCAATCGTATTTTTTTAAAGGGGAGTGATATTTACGCCCCTTTGATCACTAGGGACACCCAACGTTAGTGTATCAATGACAAAAAGGGGGCCAATGTACTTGATGTCAGAAAAATCCAGTGGCTTTGATTGCAAAGTACACTGGCAAAGGATGTCCTTGGTGATCAGAAGGGGCGTAAATATCATTTCCCTTTTTAAAATTCATTAATTTTTGGATAATACAAAATTCTTAATGATTAATTAGCATATATTCTTGAATCTTGACATGAGGGACTCTTTTGTTAAAAAATAAAATCTCTTTAGAAAAAGCTCATTTTATTCATTTTGCACAAAAAAAATTAAGCTACATTTGGATTGCTAGAATAGGAATCAAAGTCAATATTATATTCCGATTTCTATTCCAATTCCTATTACAATTCTCCCTTGAGCAGAATTAGAAAAAATAAATAAATAAAACTTTTAACTTGAAAAAAGGGAAATGATATCAGCAGAACCATGTTTTGATATATTCACCAACTCATCTTGTCTTTTAATATTTAAAGACCTGTCGGAAGTTTATTAAAGTTCCCAAACGCTCTCAAAAGGCATTCTCGCTGAAAATTTCAGGTAGAAACGGAGTGAGGAGATATGTAGAAGTGACTCGGAGTCGCTCCTCAGAATCTCATCGTCCACTCCAAGAAAAATGTGAAATGCCGAAACAGACTCTACAAGCCAACTTTTAACTTGAAAAAAGGGAAATGATATCAGCACAACCATGTTTTGATATATTCACTAACGCATCTTGTCTTTTAATATTTAAAGACCTGTCGGAAGTATATTAAAGTTCCCAAACGCTCTCAAAAGGCATTCTCGCTGAAAAATTCAAGTAGAAACGGACTGATGAGATATGCAGAAGTGACTCGGAGTCACTCCTCAGAATCTCATCGTCCACTCGAAGAAAAATGTGAAATGCCGAAACAGACTATTAACTTGAAAAAAGGGAAATGATATCAGCAAAACCATGTTTTGATATATTCACTAACGCATCTTGTCTTTTAATATTTAAAGACCTGTCGGAAGTTTATTAAAGTTCCCAAACGCTCTCAAGAGGCATTCTCCCTGAAAATTTCAGGTAGAAACGGACTGAGGAGATATGTAGAAGTGACTCGGAGTCGCTCCTCAGAATCTCATCGTCCACTCCAAGAAAAATGTGAAATGCCGAAACAGACTCTACAAGCTAACTTTTAACTTGAAAAAAGGGAAATGATATCAGCACAACCATGTTTTGATATATTCACTAACGCGTCTTGTCTTTTAATATTTAAAGACCTGTCGGAAGTTTATTGTAATTTGGTCCCTCCTGGATTGCAAATTATTCCCAAATTGTACAATGAGGTCGCTCCCGATTCCCAAATGAAGCATTCCCCTAAAATCACAAGGAGGAAAAAATGGTGAGTTTCACCGATATTATAATTTGGTCCCTCTTTGACCCAAAATACCAAACATGCCCTGACGCCCAAAATACCTAAGTATTGTAATTTGGTCCCTCCTAGATTACCACATATCCCTGCATTTCCCCCTCAATTGAATTCCCTCTTTTTTGGACCAAACTTCGGAATTAGACATAATCGGAATCAGATTCCGATTCCAGCACCGAATTCCAACAATCAAACACACAAAAACCTTGGCAACCCGGGAGTTTTTCTTCTGTAATGGAAAACCCTTTCATCTCTCTGCCTCTCTCTATTCATTGGAATTAGGGTTTTTGAATCTGATTGTTTGAGAAGATGAGTACGGTGGACAAGATGCTTATCAAAGGGATCCGGAGCTTCGATCCGGAGAACAAACATGTCATCACCTTCTATAAACCCCTAACCCTAATCGTCGGACCAAACGGGGCTGGAAAAACCGTAATATCTACATCATTCCTTCTCTCTCTCTGTTCTCCATTTCCTTTTCATCTTTATATTTTTTCTGAATTTCTCTCACCATTTTCAGACAATCATCGAATGCTTAAAGCTCTCTCTCACTGGAGAGCTTCCTCCAAATGCGAGGTCTGGTCAGAGTTTCATTCACGATCCCAAGGTCTAATTCCCATTCATATTTTTTTCCCTTTTTTCTAAATTTTTTTCACTCCGCTTCACTTTGAGAATTTTGTGCAAAATCTGAATATTTTCCCGCTCGAGGGTCGAAACCCTAAATCCTAAACCCTAAACGGGGAATATGGCAGACCAAATCGGGGTTACTGAATGCAATTCTTCATGTGTGTTCCCCGCTAAAGACGAAAAATCAATGAATATAATTTTCGGAGAATTTTGTGAAAAATATGAATATTTTTCCACTCTAGAGTCATAAACCCTAAACCCTAAACGGAGAAACTAGCGGAGCAGATCATAGAATTTTTGGAGGGTTAAAGAACGCGGCCTTACGAATTATTAATCGAGACAATGCTAACCCTACACTGTCATAGAATTTTTTTCATATGTTTTATGAACGCATATTAGAAAAATGTGAGATTATATGGTGTCCGTATACACGTTTTTTTTTTTTCTTTCTAATTTTGGTAATTTATCATCACCACAGGTTGCTGGGGAAACGGAAACGAAAGCACAGATAAAGCTGCGATTCAAGACAGCGGCAGCCAAGGATGTGGTCTGCATAAGATCGTTCCAGTTAACACAAAAGGCATCCAAGATGGAGTACAAGGCCATCGAGAGCGTCTTGCAGACCATTAATCCTCACACTGGAGAGGTAATCTTCGCTCCCTTGGTTCGAATTTTCGGGAAAAAAATTCATTCATTTTATTTCTTTCCATTTTTTCGTTGCTCTTACAATAAAATTACTCGTTCCTGCTCTCTCTCTCTCTGTATATATATTTGGATCAACCAGCGATTTGAATATGTTTAAACTTTAAAGTATAAATGATTAAATAGCACCAACTTTAACAGCTTAAGCTTTTGGAGTACTTGGTTGTTTCTCATGGTATTAGAGCTAGGGTTCAAAACCCAACAAGCAACACATTAAAAACCCTCGTGTATGGCCAACCCCCAAAAAGAGGGGCCACTAGTGATGGAGAGTTTTGAAATATAAATGATTAAATAATACAAACTCTAACAGTTTAAGCTTTTGGATCCGAGTAAATGGTTGTTTCACAAATATAGTGTCCAGAATGATGAGGTTTTTTATTGGATAGATTTGGAACTGAAACTCTTCTCAACTTAAAATTTAGAGCTCCTATTTTTTTTTTTTTTTGAAAAGTGACAATTGTATTTATACCATACGAATTACATTGGGGATCAGGAGTCCCAACTTGCAATTACATAGCATGAGAGGTCACGATATACCCTAGACCATAAGAACAACAAAAAATGAAGTTGTTTTCGGTTTGCCCCATTTTTACTCCATCAATTTGGCACGGGTCACCTCTTCTCACTGGAGCATCCAAAGGCCTACGTTGGATATGTCCAAACCATCTTAAGCGGTACTCTCTCATCTTCTCCTCAATCGATATAGCTTATCTAAGCTATAGCTCAAAAACACATGTGGCCCCACATTTTTTGGGAGATCCAAAGCATTCATTTGGAAGGCCCTTCCATGGATAGGGTGTGTACCAAAAATCAGCCCTATATGATCATCCTAACCCAATCAAAGGTGGAGTGGAAAATGGACAGACACTGTGTGTCTTCTGCCCATTTTTTCCCTCAACAGATGGCAGGGTTAGGATGATCCTATAGGGCTGATTTTTGGTACAGGCCCTATCCATAGAAGGGCCTTCCAAATGAATGCTTTGGATCCCCAAAAAATGTGGGGCCACATGTGTTTTTGAGCTATATCTTATCTAAGCTATAGCTTAGGAGCACTTTCCTCTCTCTCTCTCTCTCTCTCTCTATATATATATATATATATATATATATATATATATATATATATATAGCAGAAGAGAAAAGAAGAGATTTTTTTGAAAATTCTATGAGAATTACACATCATCTTTTTTGACTTTTTTTAACAAATGCACCCATTCAACTCACATATTTTTAATCTTACCCCTTCCTTTATGCTTTTTAACAAAGGCACCCATTAAAGCCACATAATTTCAATCTTACCCCCCTCGTTTATGGGTTTTTAATAAAAAATCTATAGGGTGATCTTAACCATCCGATTTAAGAGGAATTATGGAAACCTCTATAGATTGGAGGGCTAGGATCAGCCTATGGAAATGATTTTTGGGGCACAACCTATTTATGTTGTGTTCCATCACATGGACGGTTTGGATCAACCTATGACGTGGTCCGTACAGTTCTTTGTCGGCCCGTGCATCGCACGGGGTTTTTTACTAGTGTGTGTGTATATATATATATATATATATATATATATATATATATATATATAAAGAGAGAGAGAGAGAGAGAGAGAGAGAGAGAGAGAGAGAGAGAGAGAGCTATAGCTCAGATAAGCTTATCTGTACTGTAGCTCAGATAAGCTTATCTGTACTATAGCTCAGATAAGCTTATCTGTACTATAGCTCAAAACCACATGTGGCCCCACATTTTTGGGGGGGATCCAAAGCATTCATTTGGAAGGCCCTTCCACGGATAGCTCAGATAAGCTTATCTGAACTATACCTCAAAACCACATGTGGCCCCACATTTTTGGGGGGATCCAAAGCATTCATTTGGAAGGCCCTTCCACGGATAGGATGTGTACCAAAAACCAGCCCTGTATGATCATCCTAACCCAATCAATGGTGGAGGGGAAAATTGATAGACAATTTGTGCCCATGTTTCTGCCCATTTTTTCCCTCCACAAATGGCAGGGTTAGGATGATCATACAGGGCTGATTTTTGGTTCACACCCTATCCTTGGAAGGGCCTTCCAAATGAATGCTTTGGATCCCCCAAAAAATGTAGGGCCACATGTGGTTTTGAGCTATAGCTCAGATAAGCTTATCTAAGCTATAGGTCAGGAACACTTGATATATATGAGAATACTGTTTTTGAGCTCGAGCTCAGATAAGCTTATCTAAGCTTGAGCTCAGAAACAGGTGTGGGCCCACATTGTTGGGGGGATCCAAAGCATTCATTTGGAAGCCCCTATCATGGATAGGGTGTCTATAAAAAACCAGCTCCATTGGATCATCCTAACCCTTCCATTTGTGGAGGGGAAAATGGACAGCCATTTTCTCCTCCACAAATGGAAGGGTTAGGATGATCCTATGGACCTGATTTTTGGTACACACAAGGTTTTAAATCTCGGTTTCGGTATGAAATTTCGGACGAAATCTTGTAAAAATTTCACCTAAATTTCGGTGAAATTTTGTACTTCACCGAAACTTTTCACCGAAATTTCCGAAATTTTACCGAAACAAAACGTTTCGGCCGAAATTTCCTAAACGTTTCGGCGAAGTTTGGTACTTTTCCGACTCATTGTGAATTTCGTTTCGTTTTCCACTGAAACCGAAATATTTCGCGTTTCGGCGGAAATTTAAAACCATGGGTACACACCCTATCCATGATAGAGCCTTTCAAATGAATGCTTTGGATCACCCCCAAAATATGGGCCCACAGGAGTTTTTGACGTATATATATATATACTGGTAGAAAACCCCGTGCGATGCACGGGCCGACAAAGAACTGTACGGACCACATCATAGGTTGATCCCAACCGTCCATGTGATGGAACACAACATCAATAGGTTGTGCCCTTAAAATCATTTCCATAGGCTGATCCTAGCTCTCCAATCTATAGAGGTTTCCATAATTAAAAAAGCATAAAGGAGGGGGGTAGGATTGAAATTATGTGGCTTTAATGGGTGCCTTTGTTAAAAAAGCATAAAGCAGGGGGTATGATTGAAAATATTTGGGTTGAATGGGTGCCTTTGTAAAAAAAAGTCAAAAAAAGTGATGTGTAATTCTATTAGAATTTTGGGAGAAATTAAAATAATTCTCTCTTTTTCTCTTCTGCTATATATATATATAATATATGATTAAAGGGTTTCTGTGCTCGAGCAGATAAGCTTATCTGCGCTCGAGTGCAAAAATAGGAGTGGGCCCACATTGTTGGGGGATCCAAAGCATTCATTTGGAAGGCCCTTTCATGGATAGGGTGTCCACAAAAAATCAGCTCCATTAAATCATCTTAGGGTGTCCATCTGTGGGGTGAAAAAATGGGCAGATTAGTGGACAAACAGTATCTGTCCATTGTCACCCCCACAAATGGGCACCCTATGATGATCCAATGAAGCTGATTTTTGGTACACACCCCATCCATGATGGGGCCTTTCAAATGAATGCTTAGGATCACCCCAACGATGAGGCCCTTGTTTCTTGCACTCGAGCGCAGATAAGCTATCTGCACTCGAGCGCAGGAACCCTTCTCTCTCTCTCTCTCTATATATATATATATATATATATATATATATATATATAAACCATCAATTTGAATATGTTTGAAGTATAAATGATTAAATAACACCAACTTTAACAGCTTAAGCTTTTGGAGTACTTGGTTGTTTCTCATGGTATTAGAGCTAGGGTTCAAAACCCAACAAGCAACAACTCCTTGATATTAAAAATCCACGTGTACGGCCAACCCAAAAAAGAGGGGCCGCTAGTGAGGGGGAGTGTTGAAATATAAATGATTAAATAATACAAACTCTAACGGCTTAAGCTTTGGGATTTGAGTAACTGGTTGTTTCACAAATATAGTGTCCTGAATTATGAGGGTTTTTATTGGATAGAGTTGGAACTGGAACTCTTCTCCACACATTAACAGTTAATGGTAGAAACAAAGGTCAAATGGCAAGTGCCAAGTGGGGCCTTATAGCTGTTTATCCAAATGTTAGGTCATTAATCTTAGAACTATAAATGGATGGCATGGCAAAAATTCTGTTTCTTTCTTGTTTCTATGCCCATTGAACTAACAACGTGAGAGGTATGGCAGAGGTATAATGAATTCAAACCATAGGGAAGAAACAAAGAAGAAACTGGATTAACTCAACTTAAAATTTAGGGCTCCTATCACTCTCCTTTGCACCACTTCAGGAGTTTTTTCATCATTCAACAAATAAATACTCCTCAAATCGTACCCTAACCTACCAAAAATCCCACCTCTTAATTATTAACCCCAAACAATTCTAAACCAATACTAATAAGCAAGTCCTAATCAGGCTTGCTTAATTCCATATCCCAACTATAGAGTGTTAGTTGTGCTTTGACTTACTTGTACCCCTTTTAGTGTTGATTGTTTAGGAGTCTATCTCATAAACCATTAGTCTGTCCTCTAGTTAGGAGTTGGTCCTTTAGCATTAAGAGTCTGTCCTACTTTCATAAAGTCATAGGATTCTGTCCTACCCTTACAGAGTTTAGGAGTCTGTCCTACACTTACAAAGTTTAGGAGTCTGTCCTAACCTTGCAGAGTTCAGGAGTCTGTCCTGCTCTTACAGAGTTTAGGAGTCTGTCCTACCCCTTATAGAGTATAGGAGTCTGTCCTTTTCTTTTAGGAGCCTGTTCTTTAGATAAGAGTATACCCTTTAGTTCTAAGGATTCTGTCCTTGGTGTTGATACTCCGCTATGCTGTGGAATACGGAGTGTGGACATATAGGTTCCCTTTAGCTGAAAGGGTGAAACTGTAAAAATACAAAAAAACATTGAAAACACTCAAAACTCAAAAACATTGAAACATTTCAAAAGACACAAAAACATCTGAAAGGTCAAAAGGATTTTAAGAGTGTATTAGGAAAGTCTGTTTCTGAACTACGTTAGGTTGATCCTCTTCCACGAGGTACATAGGCATCTTGGGATATTTATCCCAAGTCTAGTCCAACCTTTCAAAATAAACATTGTCAAACCTTCTCGATTGAGGAAATATTGGCAATTATTGATGTGCACATGACATCAAACCATCAAGTTTTTTGCTTTGCCAATGGTGAGGATGATTCGCTTCCTGGTAGTGGGGTAAGGGGGCAAACTTCGTAGTCTTTGATCATCACCCCTCTCTCTTGAGTCTTTGTTGCTTGCTTTTGCTGTTTGTTTCATGGCGTTCCATCTCCGCATGATGTTTTCTTTCTCCTTTCCTATGCCTAAAAAAAGGCACCAAATAAGCTCAATGTTAGGTATATAGTGTCAAGATATAACCATTATAGCAAGAAATCCCAACATTAACCAGACTGTTGGACAATGTGTTGCCTTCCTAATGGATATGAGAAAACATATGATTCCTAAATATTGACACGATGCATGAACGGACATACAATTCGACCTTTTCCAAAATGTTGGACCCGGATAGGGATAAGGGTATCCTACATCATGAGATAAACTACAAGGCATGTATAGATAAAATACATATAAGTATATAACTTAACTAGATTTGACTTAGGAGATGCAATCTAAAATAGGATCTATAAGACTCACATACTCACAGTTATAGTGGGCAATGTGCTTTTAATACTAAAAAAACGTTGCCAATATTTGACTCTATCAAGCATTATAGTTAGTACGGAGAGTGTGACATATGTTTGAATGTGATTGCTATTTTGAGTTTTGACCAAGATACAAGTATCAATACCGTTATAGTTAATAATGAGCATAGAGTTCTATGGGGCTTCAAACAAACATTTCATTTGTTTTTTTTTTTTTTTTTTTACATTTTACTTCTATTGCTAATTTGTAGCGACTAAATTAATTAGGGCAAATGATTAAAAAAATGCAAATATTATGCTAAATTGTTAATAAAGGGTAGATATTTAAAAATTATTAAAAAAGGGCTGGGAGGTGAGAGAGTATCAGTTTAATGACAAATATACCCTCACTTTCATTCATTTTCCCACCATTTCTTAAGCTCTTTTTCTTTCTTCTTCCTCACCTTACCCAGGGAACGTCAAAAATAGCAGAGCCATTCCCATCCTTTGGAAGGTCTAATCCCCACGGTTTTCTTTCTTCTTCCTCTCCTCACCCAACCAAGGTGAAAAATACCAGTGCAGCCATTGTCATCCTTTGGAAGCTCTAGTCCCCACGTTTTTCTTTCTTCTTCCTCACCTCCTCAGATTTTGCGAGTGCAAGAGGAAGAGGTATCATCTTTAACGTTTTAAAAAAGAGTAATTTATAATTCAATAAGCAATTTTTTCTAGCATTGCTTTTTAATCTTCTATTTTATTTCTTTTGAAAGGAATTTTACATGCTAAGAGTTCCTTGAAAACTTGATATTGGCAGAAACTGAAAAAGCCCAAAGACCTATACTTATATTAGCATCGGTAAGTATATGGGTATTATGAGTTTATTTGGTCAAATACAATTTGATATTCTCATATATGATTTTAATAATTCACTGCTAGAAATAAGAAACAGCAGAGGAGAGCAAGATAGCTGTTACTAGAAACAGGATAGGAGAGAGGTTATTGAAAAAAAGATCAGGAACTCATTTTGGTAACAATTATAAATTTTGTGAGGTTGTGTAACAACTCGGCCTTCACTTTAGGGTCGAGATTAAAAAAATATGCTCAGATAGCTCAGCTCTTTACAAAAAAACTGAAAAATGATTCTTCCTGGATTGCCGTCTGAGAAATTTGCAATGTCCGGTCAAGAACGTTGTTAACCATGATTCTTTTGTGATCTGGCCGAAGAAGTGTAAGAACTAAGAACATCAAGAACTTTGAAAAGCATGCATGTTTCTGTAGCTGTTTTGTATCTTTTTTTGATTTGCTTCCTTCTCTTCTTCTTCTTCTTTTTCTTTTTTACATTCTTTAATTTGATTTTTTTTAATTCGTTGATTTGATTTGTAACTGTTTTTGTTTTTTGTTTTTTTTTCCAATGTTTCACCATAACCGAGATCCCGTTCTAAGATGGTGTTACAGCCAATGTGAAAAATACCAGTGCAGCCATTCCCATCCGTTGGAAGCTCTAATCCCCACGTTTTTCTTTCTTCTTCCTCACCTCACCCAGGCAACGTGAAAAATACCAGTGCAGCCAATCCCTATCCTTTGGAAGCTCTAATCCCATTGTATTTTGTTAAAAAAAAACACCATTACTTGTGAGAAATTTGAACGTCGGTGATAAACATAGCTCCAAGTATGTCCATGCTCCTCTACTTCGATAGGGTTTAACAGTTTATGAAGGTTTTCATATTTTGTTGGGATTTTACATTTTATGGAGGTTTTCAGTTTTGTTGGGTTTGAACATTTTATGAAGGTTTTCATTGTTTTGTGTTGGAAAAAGAGAGAAATTACCCAAGTTGTTCTATGTTGGTTGTATTGTATAATTGTTTCCATTGTTTTGTTGGGTTTTAAAAGAAAGTTAGAACCACCATATTCTCTGTTGGAAAAAGACCATTACTTGTTTCTACCCAATTTGGTTCGTACCGGTTCCGGGGTAGAAAATGTCGCTTTGTGCTGGGTCCGGCGTGTAAAATGTGGTTCCTCAGTGGTTCGGAGGTATAAAATTTGGTTCCGTACTAGGTTTTAGGGTATAAAATGTGGTTCCGTAGTGGTTCTGGGGTATGAAATATGGTTCCCTAGTGGTTCCGGCGTATAAAATGTGGTTCCCAAGTGGTTCCGGGGTTGAAAATGTGGTTCCGTAGAGGTTCCAGGGTATAAAATTTGGTTCAGGTATGAAATGTGGTTCCGTAGTGGTTGCGGGGTATAAAATATGGTTCCCTACTGGTTCCGGGGTATAAAATGTGGTTCTCTAGTGGTTCCGTGGTATAAAATGTGGTTCAGGGGTATAAAATATGGTTTCGTAGTGGTTCCGGGGTATAAAATATGGTTCCCGAGTGGTGACGGGGTCAAACATGTGGTTCTGGGGTCAAACATGTGGTTCCCTAGTGGTTCCGGGGTAGAAAATGTGGTTCCCTACTGGTTGTGACGTATAAAATGTGGTTCCGTAGTGGTTGCGGGGTATGGAATGCGGTTCCCTAGTGGTTCCTGGGTATGAATTGTGGTTCCGTAGTGGTTCCGCGGTAGAAAATGTGGTTCTCTAGTGGTTCCGTGGTAGAAAATGTGGTTCCGGAGTGGTTGCGGGGTATAAAATGTGTTTTCGTACTGGTTCCGGGGTATAAAATGTGGTTCCCGAGTGGTCCCGGGGTAAAAATGTGGTTCCCTAGTGGTTCCAGGGTAGAGAATATGGTTCCGTAGTGGTTCCGAAGTATAAAATGTGTTTCCGTAGTGGTTGTGGGGTATAAAATGTGGTTTCGTAGTTATTCCCGGGTATAAAATGTGGTTCCGTAGTGGTTGAGGGGTATAAGATGTCGTTCTGTAGTGGTTCCGGTGTATAAAATGTGGTTCCGTAGTGGTTCGAGGGTAGAAATATGGTTCCCTAGTGGTTCCGAGGTATAAAATGTGTTTCCGTAGTGGTTGCGGGGTAAAAAATGTGGTTCCCGAGTGGTGATGGGTAAAAAATGTGGTTCCGTACTGGTTCTGGGGTAGAAAATGTTTTTCCCTAGTGGTTTTGAGGTATAAAATGTGGTTCTGCAGTGGTTCCGGGGTATAAAATTAGGTTCCCTAGTGGTTCTGGGGTATAAGATGTGGTTCCGTAGTGGTTCCGGTGTATAAAATGTGGTTCCGTAGTGGTTCAAGGGTAGAAAATATGGTTCCGTAGTGGTTCTGAGGTATAAAATGTGTTTCCCTAGTCGTTCCTGGGTATAAAATATGGTTCCCGAGTGGTCATGGGGTAAAAAATGTGGTTCCCTACTGGTTGCGGGGTAGAAAATGTGGTTTCCTAGTGGTTCTGAGGTATAAAATGTGGTTCCGTAGTGGTTGCGGGGTATAAAATGTGGTTCCCTAGTGGTCCCGATGTATAAAATGTGGTTCCGTTGTGGGTCCAGGGTAAAAAATATGGTTCCCTAGTGGTTCCGAGGTATAAAATGTGTTTCCGTAGTGGTTCCGGGGTATAAAATGTGGTTCCCGAGTGGTCATGGGGTAAAAAATGTGGTTCCGAAGTGGTTACGGGTTATAAAATGTGGTTCCGTAGTGATTCCGGTGTATGAAATGTGGTTCCCTAGTGCTTCCGGGGTAGAAAATGTGGTTCCGTAGTGGTTCCGATGTATAAAATGTGGTTCTGTAGTGGTTGCGGGGTATAAAATGTGGTTCCCTAGTGGTTCTGAGGTATAAAATGTGGTTCCGTGGTGGTTGCGGGTTGTAAAATGTGGTTCTCTAGTGGTTCCGGTGTATGAAATGTGGTTCCGTAGTGGTTCCGGGGTAGAAAATGTGGTTCCGTAGTGGTTCTGAGGTATAAAATGTGGTGCCGTAGTCGTTCCGGGGTGTAAAATATGGTTCCCTAGTGGTTCCGGTGTATGAAATGTGGTGCCCTAGTGGTTCCGGCGTATAAAATGTTGTTTTGAAGTGGTTCCGGGAAATAAGATGTGGTTCCCAAGTGGTTCCGGTGTATAAAATGTGGTTCCAGTGTAGAGAATATAGATCCCTAGTGGTTCCGGGGTAGAAAATGTGGTACCCTAGTGGTTCTGAGGTATAAAATGTGGTTCCGTAGTGGTTGCGGGTTATAAAATGTGGTTCCCTAGAGGTTCTAGGGTATAAAATGTGGTTCCGTAGTGGTTCCGGGGTAGAAAATGTTGTTCCGTAGTGGTTCCGAGGTATAAAATGTGGTTCCGTAGTGGTTGCGGGTTGTAAAATGTGGTTCCCTAGTGGTTCCGGTGTATGAAATGTCGTTCCCTAGTGGTTCCGCGGTAGAAAATGTGGTTACCTAGTGGTTCTTGTGTATGAAATGTCGTTTCGTAGTGGTTCCGCGGTAGAAAATGTGGTTCCGTAGTGGTTCCGAGGTAGAAAATGTGGTTCCGTAGTGGTTCTGAGGTATAAAATGTGGTGCCGTAGTCGTTCCGGGGTATAAAATATGGTTCCCTAGTAGTTCCGGTGTATGAAATGTGGTGCCCTAGTGGTTCCGGCGTATAAAATGTTGTTTTGAAGTGGTTCCGGGAAATAAGATGTGGTTCCCAAGTGGTTCCGGTGTATAAAATGTGGTTCCCTAGTGGTTCCAGTGTAGAGAATATAGATCCCTAGTGGTTCCAGAGTAGAAAATGTGGTTCCCTACTGGTTTTGAGGTATAAAATGTGGTTCCGTAGTGGTTGCGGGTTATAAAATGTGGTTCCCTAGTCGTTCTTGTGTATGAAATGTGGTTCCGTAGTGGTTCCGGGGTATAAAATGTGGTTCCGAGGTATAAAATGTGGTTCCGAGGTATAAAATGTGGTTCCGTAGTGGTTCCAGGGTAGAGAATATGGATCCCTAGTGGTTTCTGAGGTATGAAATGTGGTTCCCTAATGGTTCCAGAGTATAAAATGTGGTCCCGAAGTGGTTCCAGGGTTAAAAATGTGGTTCCCTAGAGGTTCCGGGGTAAAAAATGTGGTTCCGTAGTGGTTCCGAGGTATAAAATGTGGTTCAGGAGTGGTTGCGGGGTAGAAAATGTGATCCCGTACTGGTTACGTGGTATAAAATGTGGTTCCATAGTGGTTGTGGGGTGTAAAATGTGGTTCCGTAGTGGTTCAGAGGTATAAAATGTGAATCCGAAATGGTTCCCGGGGTATAAAATGTGGTTCTGAGGTATAAAATGTGGATCCGCTGTGGTTCGAAGGAATAAAATGTGCTTCGAAGAGTGTAACTTATTGTTCCAATTGTGGTTGTATCATTGTAAATGGTTGTTCATATATTACTTTGTATTCTAATTTTATGAGGGTTTCATATTGGTTCTTATCCTAATAGGGTTTGCGAAAATGGTGGAAAGAAGGGCTTCTTTTATGTTACACGTTGATGGATACTTGAAGGATAAAGTATCATTTGAGTATATTGGCGGGACGAAGATGTCTTTAATTGTGAATCGGAATATAAAATTTGCAGAATTTGAGTCTCTAGTTCACCAAAAAATTCATACCACAGCAACCGGTATCTCACAATCTATAAAATGTCGATATGTCGTGGATCCATATCAAATCGTGTTGTACGACATTCGAAATGACGATGACCTAGCTATGGTGATGATGCTTTTTGAGAATAGCCTCTTCAATTGTATGAGCCTGTACATAACCAAAGAGTACAGAGTAGGAGGAATTAGTTCTGCACCGATCCCCATCCGGAGGTAAAATATTCAGTGAGGTGGAAATTTTCATTCTGTGAACTCTCATTCCATTACACTATTAGGTGATGTGACATTTGTCATTGCTTAGGAATATGAGGGATCGAATTCAACATTATGAAGATCCTATTTTAGATGGAAATATTTGTGAACCTTCTTCTCCTCCTCTTGAACCGCCATTGAACCTCATAAATAAATCCATCCGTGCAGCGTCAGGCCGTCAGCAACACCTAATCGAAATGACGTTGGTGCTCCGAAGAACATACAAATATTGGGCATAAACCGAGTAGATACCAATATTCCTCGGAATCCGAAAAGATATTCAGTGGACTTGAACCAAGACTATGAGGACCCTATTTTTAATGTGACAGAGGAAAATACAACTCAACATATGAGCACTGCCATGTAATTTTGTAATTACTAATTACATTTACTTCGCCAGTTTTATGTTTCTCTCATACAATATGCATTGTAACGTACTCTCTACTGTGCAGACATGATGCAGAGTTCAGCAGGGATTTCCATAGTGATATGCATGTTAGTGATGCGATTGAATGCGAGGATGGTAACAGTATAAAGGGTGATGATGACTTCGTTGAGGACAGTGAAAGCGAAGGTGACTTTGGTAAGGAAGATGAGTGCGAAGCTGTACGCCCCCTCGTTGGTCTACAGAACGTTGTGGGCGACCCGTTGTGTAATACATATAGAAGGGAGCGGTTGGAAGTAGATGAGATGGTTGTAGATGAATTAAATGAGGGATGTATAGGACTTGAGGAGATGAAGGTGGGGGGAATCTTCCCGAATTTGAAAGTATTTAAGAACAAAGTGAAAGAGTACGCAATTGAACGGAAGTTTGTATTCGTCCCAGTAGATTCAAAGCCTACAAAGTATGCTGTTAGATGCAAGGATAAAAGTTGCCCCTTCAGAATCAGTGGGAGAATTTGTTTGGATCATGTTATGGTAAAACGGTTTGTGCCAGAGCATACATGCTCAGGTACTATGAGGGGTAATGACCATCCCCTTGTCACAGCAGCTTGGGCAGCAGACACCTGTCTTGGGTTATTTCCCTGCCCAGGAGACGTGAGGCCTACTTTGATAAGAGCATACATTAAGGATAAGTGGGGTATAACCATAAGCTATGTCAAGGCTTTCAATGCGAAGGTCATTATACACGAAAAAATGTGTGGAAATGCCGAAGCATCTTACTGCATCCTTCCTGCATATGCTGAAGAGATGGAGAGATGCAATCCTGGCACCATTATGTGTGTATATCGAAGTCGTCAGCTATGGACGGGTGGAGATAATACATTGTCTTTTATTTTGGTCATTCGGCCCAAGCATTCGCGCCTTCAGTCGAACAATTAGACCACTGATACTAATTGACGGGACACATTTGCGAGGCAAGTATAAAGGAATTTTATTAGCTGCCACTGCAGTAGATGGTGACGGTGGATTATTTCTGTTAGCATATGCAGTGGTTGAGAATGAGATGTATGAGAGCTGGCTATGGTTTCTTCGTTTACTCCGGCAAAGGGTGATACCAGCAGAAAAAAACAACAACGAATTCACTATTTCCTCTGATAGGATGAAGGGTTTGCCTAGAGCTATAGACGAAGCATTGCCGGGATCATATCATAGCTACTGTATTCGTCATCTCAATGCCAATTTCCTGAAGACCTTTAAGAGCCAAATACTTTGCAAACTTTTTTCCAGAGCCGCATATGCTTTAAGGGAGAGAGACTATAAGGAGACGATAGAATGTATTAAAGCGAAGAACGCAAAAGCAGAGAAATGGATATCTGAGATTCCTAAAGAAAAGTGGGCTAATGTATACTTTAAAGGGTCTAGGTGGAATATGTTGACAACTAATGCAGCGGAGTCCTTCAACAACGTATTAAAGGGCGCATGGGAGTTACCGATCGCGGCTCTAGTCGATCACACTAGATGGAAAGTACAAGAGTACTTCCACCTTCGCCGCAAGGCTGCTTCTGAATGGAAAACGCATTTGACCCATAATGCAGAAAAATGGTTAGCCAGATCATGTCTGTATGGCAGTAAGTTTACACCCCGGCCGTGTAGTTGGAATGAATATGAAGTGATATCGTCAACTAATACGGATCGTGTGGACTTAGAGCAGAGAACGCGTACGTGTGGTCTTTTCCAAATTATGGGATTGCCGTGTGGGCATGCCATAGCAGCCATGGGAGTCAACAAGCTGGACAAATATAGGTACTACCAGGATTGGTTTTTGGCTTCAACTTATCGGACTACATATGACGACGTGATTCACCCTACTTTAGATCGCACACAATGGCCGGAGCCATCCCATGTTTTAGAAGTAGTGTTGCCACCACGAGTAAGAAGACAGCCTGGACGACCCAAAAAAGTACGAATGGAAAGAGGGCTACAATTAGGACAACATCACAACTGCAAATCATGTGGGGAACGTGGACACAACAAAAGAACGTGCAAAAATCCCCCCCTTGTAAATCTTAAGTTAAATATGACGCCCATCGGTCCATCCGCACCTACAGAAAATACGTATGTTCCCTTATTACTCACTCGATATGATTTCTCTATCAAACCAATAATTTTATTGATTGTTGCATGTTTTTCTTGTAGGTCCGGTGTCTCATTTGCACCTCCTTTCTTTGCTTAGGGATGGAGTTGTTGGTTTGTTTGTACAAAGTGACATTGATTTTGGGACTCTTCATACTGCACATAAATATTTACTCACACAGAATTTGTATAAATTAAACGTTATTATAGACTTATAGTATTACATTGGTTGTACAGCTGACCGTGACTGTTGTAAAAGTGATCATTAATGTATCATTGGTGTTGGCAATATCATTGGTTTTTACTCACTACCGAAACGTCAGTCGGCCCACATTGTTTGGATCCTCTAAATCGTTCATTTGATGCGTCGTCACATACCCAGCGTCCGGACTTCCGAATGATGAGAGCGGAAGCGCAATATCACTTGTCTCCGGTCGGAAGTCCGATAACGTGTTCGGACTTCTGAGGGGAGACAAATGGAAGTACACTTTGTTCTGGACTTGCTTCGGAAGTCCGAACCTTTGTTCGGATGTCCGACTCGGAATTCCGACCTCCGGTCCGGAAATCCGAAGGAAGTCCAGTATAGTTGCCATGGTACTGGGCTTGCTTCGGAATTCCGAACCAAAATTCGGAATTCCGAGTCGGAAATCCGAACCAACGTCCGGACTTCCGACGGAAGTCCAGTAGAGTTGACATTGTCCTGTACTTCCTTCGGAAGACCGAAACTATGTTCGGTTCTCGGAATTCCGAATTTTAGCTCGGCATTCCGAACGAAGTCCAGTGCCATAGCAACTACACTGGAGTTCCTTCGGATTTCCGAAAAAAAATCGGAATTCTGAAGAAAGTCCAGAACAACAGCGAATATGTTGATCATATACAAGGCCAAGTGTGCATGTGGTATACGACCGGGTTCATGTAGGTTATTTCACGAGGATCTACCAATTCAATGGTCTTCATCACATGTGTACATCATTTGTGGCCCAAGATCATAAGTGTAATACATATTAATGATGATCATTTGGGGGGTAAACTCGTGATGTGAAGAAGTTAATCTTAAAAGCACATATCTTTGGTGTCGGACTACCTTATAGAAAATGAAACTTTTAAGAGGAGTTCGTCCTAATATCAAAACATTGTACTGCCAATATCAGCGAAAATAATAAATTGCAGATTACATTTATGGACCCATGAGAGACCAATGGCGGGGGGAAAAATTAGCACCTGCCTCTTGCTTTCATTGAACATAGGGGCTGAAACAAAAAGTCCCAGCTGTGTCAGTTATGGGTTCAAAATAAAGATACAATCAACATGTAGAAGTTAAAAGAAAAAAAAAATTTCAGTGTCAACAATGAGTACTACTACTAAAAAATCATATGAGACAATCTCTTCTGTAACATCCACGACTTCTTCAACTTCCACTTCTTTGGCTTCATATTCTTCCTCTTCATCACTACGTTCGCCATCTCATGCAACTGTCTCCAGTGCTTCTCCCATCTCCCCCATTCTTCTTGCAACTTCTTCCGCTTCTCCCGATCCTGGTCACTTAGAAGGTTGCTATTGAAGGAGCAGATGTTGAAGCCATTCCTCATCCACGACTTCTTCAAGTTGGCACTAACGCTGAAGAGAGCCAGGATTTGGAACAACCCTTACCTGCAAACAAGCACAATTATCATAATGAATAACTAGAACATTTTGATGTTTCCCAATTGTTTGCAAAATATCCACTCACCCTAGCAGGTTGATTTCCCCCACCTACTTCAGGAACGAGGAGACCAAGTATCGGATCAGCCGCCAAGCAATTGAAGTCTAATGCATGTACAACCAACAACAATGACTCCGAGGTAAGAATGTGAACAACTTATAGGGATACTTTCCCATAGACCCCATTCAACATTTCCGAAAGTAGGGAAGCTCGCATAGCCGTAATATCTTTCTGGGTGAAATCGAGCCTAGCGTCACGGGTAATGTATTCCATCTCTTTCAAAACGAACAGCCCACAGTCATGGCTGCAAAACATGAAGCAAAACCGAGAAGATGAATTAATCGTTTACGGAGGTATCGTAAACTGAAGTAATTGCACGTAACATACCTGTTACCTTGTAGGGGCCGATCGACCACTACATCAATGGGGAATGCACTTATATCAATGTCTTTGACCATTCTGAACCATTTAACAAGGTAATCGACTTACAAATCATGAATTCCGTACGTTAGGGCAGTAGTAACAAAAAATTAATTAATAATTGTCATACGAATGAAGTAAAGAGTAGTACTCACAAGGGGTTGCACCTTCCTACAATCCGTGCGACTGTAAAGAGAATCGTAAAGAAAGAAGGTACGATGCCCCATATCCAACACGAGAAGTACCCAATGAACCATATCAATGTTAATTGGAATGAGTACTTTTCATATCTCTTGAAGAGGGGTGTTCTCTACACGAGTTACGAATCTGGAACATGCATCGGGACGTTCACATCTTTCGTCAAGAATAAGTTGCTGCAACCAGAAAAAGAAATGTTAGAATTGCCCGCAGCTTCAAAAACAAAAACCATTACTTATAAGTGAATTTAATCTCACAGGTAGATGGGTAGGAAGGCAAATGCATGATCCCTTTTCTGTTGTTCTCAAACATTCGTCCCGCAAGTTCAAGTAATCCGTATATACATTAACAATCTACAGAACAGAGCATAGGTCAACGAGAAGGAATTTAAGAAGATATGTGTACCAACGCATTATTCACGTTTTACGTTACTAATTGAACCATATAACATCTTACCGGAGGTGATATCCACCCTCTACGATCGGTTAGTATAAGCAAGTCTTCTTTACACATGTGGTACCCATCACTGTGAATGACTCTCTCACTGCAAATCGAGAAAAAAGTCACCTACCTCTATGAACCTTTGGTCATATAATTGTACTGAATCAACCTATGTATGAAATTAATCGAAGAAATTAGAATTCCAAAACAATGTAGGTTGTACGAAAATTTACCTAGGTTCTAGCGCCCCCAGTGCATCCACCTTCATCGCTGCAGGCCCGGTGATATTGCAAAGAGCATACATGCTTTTCCGGTTGCTTATGACATACGGTGAACTGACTGCTCTACTAAGTTGTAACTTCCTTCGACGTTGCTTCACATTTTTTTCAATGCTCCCAATAACTTTTTCATCTTCTTTCTTATTTGATTTCTTACTCTTACTGAGGTTCAAATCAGGACTGTCAAGCAAGATAACCATTTTAGCTGCAGCATCCCTGACATCCCTAGTAATTAGGCTATCAATAGAGATATGTTCTACGCTATCATCAACTATGTGTTTCTCCATATCATCTACAAAAACACCATCCCCTACTTCCCCCTTCGCAGTCATTATCTCGGCTTCCCCATCCCTATTGTCGGCCTCTCGTTCCCTCTTTCTCGTTATCTTCGTTGGGATATTATTCCCTGAGTCCAAACCTTCACTCTTCCTGGAATCTCTCCCGAACAAATGAATTTTTACCTCCCTCATTTCACGTTCAACTCTGGCTAACCTCTCCAACAATGAACTATTTGTAACAGATTCATCTACTTCGGACTTCTCATGTGCCCCACTTCCACTCCTACTCCTCCTCCTTCTTTCCATCCCCTGCTCTGCTGCAGTTGGCGCCATTGAATCCCCCACTACGCGCACAATTGGACCCATGCCATCCCCCAATGACCTCTTTGTAACGGAGTCATGTACCTCAGACTTCCCATGTTCCCCTCTTCCTCTCGTACTTCTCCTCCTTCGTTCCCTCCTCTGATATGTCGCAATTGGCCTCATTGGATCCCTCAGTACAGGCAGAGTTTGACCCATGCAATCCCCCACTGGGACCACAATTGAACCGACTGAATCGCAAGGAATACTACCATCGTCGTGTTGATCATCGAGTCGAAGTAGAGATTCTTCCCTTGCCGTAGCTTCGACCCTCCTAACCACCTGGAATACATTCCATATTACTAATTACAAATACGACTGTAAAAATAACACGAAAGACATACAACGACCACCATGCATTATACTCTCACCTCTGCGGCTTTCACCGTCCCATGAATAATACAGTTAATCAACTGTCGATGCTCCATCTTCTTCGTATTCATCTTAGCGGTCCACTTAAATAGACGCGGATACGCATCAGGAGAATTAGGTGCCCATAACGTGGTATGCTCAAATAGCCATACCTGATATCAAAGTAGATTAGATCCGCATAAGATAGAAAGACAAAAACTATATGCAATGAATGGAAAATAACCTGTAAAATGATAGAGCAACCCAATATATGTCCCTTTACACGGAGTGCAGCATGTGAATCTAATGATCTGACCAAGAACTCATGAACGGGATAAGCCCATGCAACATTTCCTATAGTCTGCAGATCAATATACGGGAAGAGGCAAGAACATGCCTCCTGATCCCTCTGCGCAAACAAGACAGTGCTGCAGAATAACAATATCAAATGCTTCACAGTCGACTTCACGAAGTCTTCTTCGTCTGAATCTATATCGGCATGAATAACCTTGACCAACTCGTCAAAGGTGGCGGTTGGAGCCCCAAACCTCCAACCATCCACAGTATCCCTGCTAGACCAATCAAATTGCGGCCTTTCCCCAATCATACTTAAACCTAATATTTTCGCTACATCACTAACTAGAAATGGAGTACGATGCCGCCCAAACGAAATGCTTTCCGTTTGGGATCCCATTTATTTACCATTGTCGTCAAAATCGTCTTCCGCAACTCGACATCTTCGAGGCCCTCATGCAGAATCAAATCTGTAAATGGGGTATCCTTTATGAAATCCCTATGCACATCCCGTAACCGAATATTTTGTAGGGACTCGTGAAAGCGTGACGGACAGCATCTAGATAAGACATATTTCGCCTGCAAAAATGGCACTATTAAACAGTTGAGCGAGAAACAGCAGGAGATGCAGACGGAAAATATAACAGTTACTCTCCATCACGAAAATGGAAACAATTGATGGGAAAGATCAACAATTTTGTTAACTTCGTCTGTATCTGTCGAAACCACCAACAATCACTTGAAATACAATATTAGTCTATTCAAACACAGTATTACTCCATTGAAACAACAAGGATAGAGAAACCATATGTAATCACTTTAAACAACACAGGGCTCCCCAAATAACTGGAAACAACCAGACGTAAAGATCATGAACACCATATATGACAACCGTAGCTAATCCCTTCAAATTTAAACAATCAAACATCGGTTCAAACAACATATGGCTCCCCAACTAATAGCAACCATAACAAACCGTACGAGACTCAAGCAAAACCATTCAAACTTAAACCACAAAAAATCACTTAAAACAACCATAGCTATATAGATACTTGAATCAAATTCATAAGAACCATCAGAAACATACCATGCAAGCAAGACACAGAAATATAACGATAATAACATTTAATCCATCCATCCATAATAACATATGAAACCCGTATATAACATAACATCCATGAACCATTAAAAAAAAAGAAATTTTTTTTAAAAAGAAACATAACATCCATCTATCCATAAATCAACCACAGCAACACTCTAATGATCTGGGGGCAACAGATGGCGGACCAAGTTGGTCAGTGAAGAAACCTGCTCCGTGAGTGAGGTGACCGCTGTGCCGAAGTCCTGGCGGAGGGTGGAGATCTCGGTGCGTACCCCAGTCAAAGCTTGCTGAGTCGCCAATTGGTCCTGATGATGGGATTGTAAAAGCTGATGAACCGCGGTAAACTGCCCGTCAAGGTGCTGACGATGTGCACGAAGCTCCTGCGCAACAAACTCCTGTGATGCAAAACGCTGAGCAGGCTGACGAGGAGGGGGAGCAGGGCCCTGTATATCAAGCCACATGGCCTTTATAGTTTTAGCATTGAACATAGTTGCGGGACTAAGGCGTTCTTCACCACCTTGTATCAACTTCTCATGGTTGAAGACATGCGTGAGAAGCATCCCGAATGGTAGACTAGCCAAGGCCTTCGTCCTCGTGTCCTCCATGAACCTAAGGAGGATATAGCCAAGGTGAAGGGGTGTGCCGCGAAGAAGTCGGTGCATAAGAAAAGCCTCAAAAGGCCGGACCATGTCAGCATTGCCTCCGCGAGGCGTGATATTGCTCGTCAGAATCTTGTGTAGGACTTTGCACATTGGGCTCAGGGAATTGTAGGATACGTTGGTTGACCCGTCAGTAGGTGGGCCTTCGCAACCAAGCTCCCCATAGGCGGTGACCGGATCATGTATACAGGCACTAATGTCATCCATGGTTCCGGGCCAAAAGTAGATTTCGTCGCCTGTGGTGGGAAGAGAGACAACTTCACAAAAATTTTGAACTGTCATATGGATGGTTTTGTTGTTTACTCTGGATTGGAAGACCTTCAAATCTCTGTCGAATCTGTAATTGGCATAGAATTGCTTGACGAGAGTCGGGTACGAGTCACAGTGAATTTTGAGAAAATTGACCTATCCAAAGGCCAGAAATAAGGGTTTCACATTATAAACTTCGACATCTTTAAAAATGACTTTCCTACCTCGGAGTATGCCCTTCCTTTGTATACGACCGAGGGACCCAACCTCTACATCTGCATCCTCATTGCCCATATCCTCATCAGAGGCAGGAGGACTAGGGGAGGGCTCACGGATAGCCTTCCCACGCCGTTTGCGGGTGGAAGACCCTGCATCTACATTCACATTCTTCTTTCTTTGCTTCGCGCGCTGCATGACTATAGGGGTTTTGGGTTAGGTGGTTAGTGGGGTTCACAAAGTAAAAGGGGAGCCACTTTCGGTCCTTATCTGCACAAAGCAGGAGAATAACTTGGAGGGGAAGATACTTTAAGGAGAAGATAGTTGAAAAGTTGAAATTAAAGATACTTCAAAGAAAACCATGTTTCAGAAAGTTTGTACAAACACACTATTTAGAGACTTCGAACCACTTGAAACCAATGTTAGGATAGAGGAACTACAGAACCACATATTAGAAAGTTCACAAATATGATTAGTGGAACCACATATTAGAAAGTTCAAACCACAATAACTGGATAGAGGAAGTACGGAACCACAAATTACACAGTTTTAACCACTAATACTGGATGCAGGGTCCATGGAATACTGGTTCCAACTTCGGCAGAATAAGTGGTTTCATGGATGCAACTTCCATGGAATAACGGTTCTAACTTTGAAACCCCTAATTGAAACCCTTCAAACAAATTCAAAACAATGCAACCATTGAAAAGCATTGAAAACCATGGAAACCCCAAATGAAACCCTTGAAAACCTATATGCAACCATTTAAATCCTAAATGAAACCAGGTAAACCATTGAAACCATAAATGCGAGCCTAAACCATTGAAACCCTTTCAAACCAAAAATTAAACTATTGAAACCCTTTGGAACTAAAATTGGTTCGAACTATATACAAAAAGAGAAACCAGATGAACCTATTGAAAAATGCCGAAATAGAAGATCCTTGTTACGTGCAGAATCTGTACCAGTTATTTAGTTATTTTCCTTTATGTTAATTTTCCCGTAGGGTCACTCCCATCTATGTAATGGAGTTGGTTTTGAGTGATTGTGGTGTCAGTTATGGAGAGTAAGTTAAATTTTGGCCCCATCCCATGTTTGGTTGCCTTTTAGCACTAGGTTTTTTTTAATCCCACTCTTGTAATGATTACTTGTGGGGTGAAATTTTTAATCCCACTTTTGTAATGATTGAAATGTCATCCTGTCCCAAGATAACCCCAGGAACAAAAATAAACTCAGGAACCAAAAATAAGCTTGAGAAGAATTTTTTTCTACCCAACAGTTCAAGCAACCAAACAAAGGTTTTTTTTTTCCCACCATATCTCCCACGGTATTTTTTTCTCCCACATAACCAAACATGGGATTTTTATTTTACCGGGATACTTCTACGACTTTTTTTTTTCCCACCTATCTCCCAGGGTATTTTTTTCTCCCACATAACTCCCAGGAACAAAAAAAACCTGCCAACCATACAGAGCATAAAGAGTTCTTATTTTGGTGTTACATTTCTTGTTTTTGGTGGAGTTAAGACAGAAACCTGTGGTTTGGCCATTTCCCACTTTTAACCTCGTGGTTTGGAAGTTACCAACGACACCACTAGGTATGTGGCATGCAACAAAAGCGAAGAATCCTAAGATCATCTCCTGGTGACTTACCAATTTTCCTATCAACTGTGGATGCACGTTATCAAGAGTTTTGGCATAGCTAGGGTATCTCAAGGATCAATCAAGAAAGTCATTCTTAATTGGAGTATAGGCCCTTTCGGCGAAGATGGTTGAATCACATGGAAGAAGGTCCCATTTGTTTTGATATGTCAACTTTGGAAATAAGGAACAACTGAATAGTGAAGGAGCGCGAGAGAGAAATAGGAAGAATACTGCTACATATCAAGATTGTTATACTATGGGGAAGAGGGAACAAGCTCAAAGCCACAAACACGGTGAGTGATATTCTAAGGGGTCGGACAACGATTATCATGGAGAAGAGTGGAAAACCTAAAACCTCGCTAAAGTGGTACACCCCACCCCTTGGATCAATCAAATTCAATTTTCACAGAAGCTACAAAGGAAGCCCGGGCTGGGTAAGGATTGGGATAATCTTCCGTAACTACGATGGGTAAACAATCCCATGCCATTAAAAAAAATTCTTTAAAAATCTTATCTTTTTCTGTACCACTGGGCATATGTGATGCAAATGAAGTAGAAGCCCATGCCTTATTTCTTCTTTTTTTTTTGAATGTTGAAGCTTTCATTAAAAGGAAGAAGACCAAGATGGTTGAAACTCCAAAGATTACAAGGACAGAAAAACAAGAGAAGCCCGTGCCTTACTATGGGGGCTGAAATGGTATTCAAATGCTAGACTAGAGCCACTGATCATCGAAGGGGACTCCTCTAACGCCATCGCTTGGGCTGCTAGTAAATCGTCAGGACCTTGGAAGCAAGATGACGTAATAGTAGAGATTAGATATTTGTGCTTATTCTAGCACTTCCTAAATCTCATCTTACATGTCCAGCATTTCCATAGGTTTTCATGATTTTACAGGATTTCCAGCAAAATTTCGAACCGAAACATTTCTGTTTCTCTCACAACTGAAACCGAATTCAAAACTGAAGTTTAAAACCTTGGTTCAGCCTCGTTTAGGCCTATAAAATGATATCAAGGGAGACCAATTGTCATCGCACGACAATCCTCCCCTACCAAATCTCGTTGACGTCCTTTTCTTTCCTTCAGCATACCACCTCCTTCAACGATTCCTCCATCAATTCTTCCGATGAGGAACTCGATCCTCCCATCGAGTCTTCGACCGACTGGGACACTCCAAGCGCCCATTCCTTCTTGCCCAGATTGCTCTTTCCATCATAGGGCCTTCAACTAATTGTAAGGTTGAGACTCTCCCATCCTTGCCATTCTTCGTATGTACAATGGGGAACATGTATGAGAACCACTCGCCCATGGTACTTACCACTACAAGATGAGGTATGGGAACTACCTACCTTTGCTGCACATGAGAACTCCATTCCTTGTATCACCTGGTAGTCGTACAAGGGCATTGTCGTGAGGTTGATGGAACTCTACGAACTTTACTTCCACACCTTTTCCACCCGAGGGTGGGTTCCCAAGTTTACGACCTTCACGGGTATAAAGTCATTCGCAAATTGTAGGCCTAACGGCATAGCATCCTCCAACACGAAGTTGCGAGTTTTGCATATGTACACTGAAGCCTCGTGGTCTTCCCGTTAATGAGCACGTCCAAATATCATGATTTCCACAAAAACCCTAATATTTTAGGGCTTTTTTTTGTTTTTATCAATGTTCTCTTTCTTAAAATGTGGGTTTAATGTAGCCATGGGGTGGGGTTTCATTGTCTGTGGTGGAGGTGACGGCGGTGGCGGTGGCGGTGGCAAATGGCGTAACCCTAATCCCTCTGCAAATGGCTTCAAACCAGTGATAAGGGTATTTCTGTCCTCAATATATTAACCATGTTTAGTTTTACTCATTCCGTCAGGTTAAACTAACGGACCATCAACAGCGGGGGTCTACTAAAAAATGTCATCAAGTTGAGGGGGTGTCATTGCTAACTTCCAAACCACGGGATTTAAAGTGGAAAATGGCCAAACCACAAGGGGTGTATCTGTATTTTTTCCTTTTTAAAAAAAAATACATTAACTACATGAAAGTTTCATTATAGATGTTGAAGAACAAAAGGGACAACAAATATTCATCACAATGCCAATTAGAACTTCAAATCATCAAGTTTGTTCGAGGCTAGCATTACCTTAACCAACAAAAAGAAATTGAAGAACAGGAGGGAATCTTAAAAGGGAAAAAATACAGGCAAAGTTGCTCCATGATTAGCAGGTTGTTCTGTAACTCAATATGGATCAGTTTTTCAAAATGCCGATGGGGTGAAAATGCAGCGAAAGTGAATCCTAGTCGACTTGGTTGATGCGGCTGAGTACTTGGTTGATGAGACTGAGTAATCGGTTTACTCCCCCGACATAAATCAGGAGAATCAGAGGAGCTTTGATGGACTTTGTAGGACAAAACGCGGACTCGGCCAAGAACACAGCCAAGTTAAAAAGAGTTGACTTGGGTGAGTCCATGATGATGTGGGGGAGTTTTGAAACTATTGCATGGATTAAACATTTTATGGAATTGAAGGGGGTAATACAGAACAAGTTTGAGAGGGGGTAATATAGAACAACTTTCAGATGGTTCTTGTCTACTTTAGTTTCCATTTGCTAGGTTGTCATAAGTTTGAGATGGAAAATATTCCTTTTTTTCTTATATTTACTTGAAGCGTAAGCTAATCTTGGAACTGATATTAAGTGAACACATCTCTCTCAAGAAAGTTTTCGTAAATGCTTCTAAAAGTAAGTAGGTCTGGGAAAGTTGTATTGACTTATAAATCCCTACAATTAAATATTGGGCTTTCATGATTTAACATTTTAAAAATAACATTTCCAATATGAAACTCTAAAAGCAAATTTTTTTTCCATGTATGTGCTTCTGTAGAGAACCTTAAACCATCTCAAGTTACAGAAGATCAGATAGCAACTGGGTATAAATAATAGAAAAACCAGAACCCATTGATATCAAGAAACAACATTTTCTGTAATATTACTCCTAAATTCCTAATACACATACATATCTGTGTATTTGCATGTAGGTGCTTTGTAGATAACTAGTGTTGAGTTCATTTAGCAAAAGAGAAGGAACATACAAGGACACAGATTCAAAATGCAATTGCTTCTCAAAAATACTCCCAAATCGTTAGCGAAGGAAAAATGACGGAAGATTCGCAATGCCCCTTGGGATTTAGATCTCCTCTGATTTTTCTACTCATTATTCCCATTTTAAGCCCTCAACGAAACCCTTTCAAACACAAAATCAAAGCCCAACGAAACCCTTTGATATAAACCTATATCAAAACCCATTAAAATCCAAAAATTTCAAATTCCATACAAATGAAACCCCTTGCAAAGCATTTCAAAGGCTTCAAAACTACATACTCATGCAAATCCCTCTCACAAACTACCAAAGACGTACTTAAAACCTATGAAGCACGGGTGCGGGTGCGGGTGCGACACGACACGGGTACGTGGGTACGTGATTTTCCAAAAAACTTGGGTGCGGGTGCGTTCGGGTGCGTTGAATATAATAATAATTTTTATTAAAAAAAAATTTTAAAAATAGGAAAGCAATCAAATAACCATAACATCACCATTCACCAAAATGGAAAAAGGGCTTTTATAATTTAAACCCCCCCCCCCCCCCCCAAAAAAAAAAGTTATTGGCAGCCCTCCTCTTTTTCTTTTTTTTTTTTTTGTTTTAAAACACTTAAAAACGTGTCGGGTGCGTCGGGGTGCGCACCCGACACTCACCCGACCGTCAAAATTTTTTAAAAAAGGGTTTTTGAATCGGGTGCGCACCCGACACGCACCCGGGACGCACCCGAGCGCACCCGTGTCGGATACGCACCCGATACGGGTACGCGGGCCATTTTGAAGCACCCGTGCTTCATAGCTTAAAACAGCTTCAGATACGTGACATCCAACCCATCACGAAAAAAACCCAAATTTAACAAAACCCTACATCAAATGTTTCAAAATTACCTTTGAATAGTGGACGAAGCAGATTTCCGGCGAGAGGGGATGCTTTCCGGCGAGTAGGTGGTGCGTCACCGAGATTCACGCGGACGTACGACGGTGACAACGGTCGTTTCTCCACCGGCGGTGAGAGCTCTCGTCGGAGAAGAGAAAGGTAAAAAAAAAAACCGTGTGAAAAGTAAAAAACCAAAGTAATATCAACAGTGTAAAAGGTTAAAACCTTAACTAAGGGTATTTTGGTCTTTATACATTTTTTCTCTCACCTCACACCCTTTTTTTATAATTTACAAATTACTACCCTTTTTTCACAATTTCGAATAAACATTGCCTTTTTATCATCTATGACTAATTTGTACTGACTAAATTAATTAAAATATATTCTTTTCATGTTACTTGAAAAAACCGGAAGTGTATGTCTGGTGTAATAATTCATATATTCGTACTAATTTATTTTCTCAATTGAATGAATGCACCTTTTGTCTTTCCAATTTCTACTGTCCATGATGACAGCAGGATATGAACGCCTAGGTTGAGTGATGCATTACGTTTACAATATACTTTTAAGAGATAAATTTCTCACTCACTTCAATTTAGTTTTCTTTGTTGGCTTTTTACAAAAATGCAGAAAGTTTGCCTCAGCTACCGATGTGCTGACATGGACAGGGAAATTCCTGCTTTAATGGGTGTCTCAAAGGCTATTTTGGAAAATGTTATATTTGTCCACCAAGATGACGCCAATTGGCCATTGCAAGATCCTTCAACATTAAAAAAGAAGTTCGATGATATCTTCTCTGCTACTCGGTATATGTGAATATCCTTGCTGCACGTGAATTTTCTTTCTAAATGAAAACTTTTAATTCTAATGCTTAGAAATAGTTGATTAAGTGATATCGAATGCCTGCATATGGTAAATTCTGTCGATGTCCATGGCATTTTTGCTTTTGAAGCTGAAAATTAATATTAATAATTTATTATTCTTAACTCAGTATATACGATCCAATTTTTTGTGCTATTGTATACTGATGATGAGGCTGTGACTGGAGCTCAAATTGGTGCTGTTCCATACTGTGAGAGCACATCTCAAATGCTAGTTTTCTTTTCAAAAAAGAAAAAAATTGGTACATTGAGGTTCAATTGAATAGCATGTTTTTAAATTTTCACCGAAACCGACACGAAAATGATTGAAATGTTTCTATTTCCATTCCCACGTAAACGATATCGAAATAGAAATGCACATCGAAATCAAAGTTGTAAGTGCATTAGTGGTATACTATATTAGTATGCTCAACTCAACTAAGCCTTTGTCCCAAACTAGTTGGGGTCGGCTGGTATACTATATTAATGTGTTACATAATTATATTTATATGAATTGCATGTGAAATATGGTGTATGTAATATGTATACATATTTATATAAATTACATGTGAAATGTGATATGTACTGAATTATCAGCTATGATTTGTGGACATGGACACGAGTGTCGCGTGTTGACATTGACATGGAGTGACGGACATGGTAAACCCCAAAAATTTAGAAACGGGGACACGGCTAAAATAGAAAGTATATATAATCATGATTTGTCAATAGAGATTCGTGAGTTTCGACACATATATGAGTTGTCTGACATGGAGTGACGGACATGGTAAACCCCAAAAATTTAGAAACGGGGACACGGCTAAAATAGAAAGTATATATAATCATGATTTGTCAATAGAGATTTGTGAGTTTCGACACATATATGAGTTGTCTGACATGGCAACATCTAAAAATCTAGAAATAGTGACACGTACATACACATAAAATTATTGATTACTATCTTTGTAACAATATAAATGTGGTATTCATTTAATAAACTAATAAATTCTAGAATTAATCAACTATGATCTAAAACAAACATGAGATAATCAAATAACAACGCATTCATCAATTTAATATAGTTCTCTTCCGGCTCCAATGTACAACGAGAAAGGGAGAGCAATATGATACAATGAATATAGTATTGGAATAAGAGTCTGTTTAAAGTTTTAGGTTTAGGGGAGGGGATATAACAACACATATTAGTTAAAGAAGATCTAAAAGAAGAGTTAATAATTTAATCTTTGTTATTTTTTCCTATTATGAATGTAAAAACTTATCTCACAATCTAAATCCAAGGATTTTTTGTATAATAATTGGAAAAATTTGCGTCTTGCCCCACCAAGGTCATTTATTTTTTTCGAATAGGTACAATTAATAGAAAAAAAATCTTACAATCTAAATCCAAGGAATTTTATTATAATAATAGGAAAAATTTGCGTCTTGCCCCTCCAATGTCATTTTTTTTTTTCCGAATAGGTACGATTAATAGAAAAACAAATTAGGGTTGATGTCTTACAAGCAAAGAAGGGAGCGGTGCAACCCCAGCAAAATAAAATATAAGAAAAAGATACAAAAAACTACAAAGTATGCGTCCCATGCCAAGTCCATATACTGGTCGTCCTTCAAATTGTCGAAGGTCTCTCGAAAGAAATGTCTAAATCTTCAAGGGGGCAGACTCCATACGAAGCCGCCACGAATTGCCTTAGACCCACAGCTTAGAACACCAATTAGTGATATCAGCTTGACTCCATTCTATTTTGTGCAAGCTGGTAAGCCTCTGTCGCGCCGAAACCACCACTAGGGTATGCATACATAGAATAATCTGGGGCTAGATTTCTAGAAAACTCAACCATAAGAGTTAATATAAAAGGACATGTCGTAAGGATGTAAATGCATTTTAATAAATGTAAAGTTTTTATTAGTTATCAATTGTCATTTACTTGCATTATCAAATACACATGTAAACATATCTTATAAATGTAAATTTCTTCTGTACGTCATATTACCACGCATTTATTTTTGTACTTTATTGGTAAGATTAATGAATGAAGTGATTTTATTCATTTTGTGTTATTCTACATTTATTTGGTCGTACACTTCTTGTGTTTAGAATGAATCTTATTATTCCGGACAGATGATTGTCTTGCTTATGTGATGGTTTCCATGTGTGTATTTGTGTGTATTCCAGCATTTCTTGAAGTTCATCTTAAAATTCTATCATTTGCTTATGTTTCTATATGCGCAAGTAATTTTACCACCGTAATATCCAAATGGAACCAAAATGTTTCCGTTTCTGTGGTGGCCGAAGCTGAAACCGGAACTGAAATTTAAAACCTTGGAAGGGAGGAGGGCGGGGGATATGAAACATGATGATGAGGACTAAAGCATTGTTATGAATGTGGCTATGGAGATTTGCAGAGGAGAGGGAGGGTTTGTGAAGGAGAATCATAGCTAGCAAGTATTTTGTTTTTTGTTTTCTGTTTTTTTTTTTTGGGGCAGGGGGGTTGTTGTCTAGGTAATTACAAAGGGTCGAGAACATGGCGGTTGGTCAATCAGGTTAGGAATGATTTTTGCCAGGGCTTAGGTTTAATTTAGGAAGGGGAGATGGGATTAGGTTTAGGGTGGATGTTTAGTTTACTGAAGTCTCATTGTGCCATGCTTTCCCTAATCTTTTTAGGTTGGTCAAGGTCCGGGATAGGGAGGTGTTAAGGCTACATTGGAGTTGGGGGAATAAGAGGGATTTTTCGTGAAGATAATGGTGATAAATTGTGGGAATATTGGGCCCAAACTGTGTGGTGGCGAGAGAGCATTACTAACAGGGTTGATGATTTCCATTGCAGGTTTGAAGGAAATTTACTAATCGAAGGTGACTGACTCTCATGACGAGTTCTTCTGGGTTGCTGGAAATAGTAGGTGGCCATGGATGCTGGGTTTAATTATAACGAACACACCAACATAATAAGGATTATTCATTGTGATTTTATTCAAGTTCTTAGAGAGGTCAACAAAGTGGCCGACTTGTTGGCCAGAGATGGTGTAGACAGTCCTCTGGTTTAGAGGGGCAATCTATCCCCCTTCTGCACTATATATCTGTTCTTGTCTTTGATAAGGAGTCATCTTTTCTGAAAAAGTACAGAATTTAGTATAAGGCTGTACCATTCCAAAAAAAGTATAAGGCTGCATATAGGTGTTTGTAGCTTTAAATGGGATTTTCAGCATCATTACTCTAAAAGTTTCATGCCCTTATTAAATTTCCATCCCCTTGGGTTGCATTTAGCCATTTAATGCTTAGTGTGATTATTTGTTCTGAAAGTAGCGCTTAGACAACCTCCATCATAAGTTTTCATTAATTCTTATTCTGAGTTATTTTCCTCAATCAGATATACGAAAGCCTTGGAGGTCATAAAGAAGCTTCACAAGGATCAGGCTCAAGAGATAAAGACATATAAGCTAAAGTTGGAGAACCTTCAGACTCTGAAAGATGCAGCATATAAGGTCTGCCCAACAAATCTTATTGTACTTCACATGTCACTGCACTTCATGTGGTTATGTTGCTCATTCTTTCGAATCGTAGGTATCTTTTACTCTGTTTCCTAAGAGTCAAACAAAAATAGTGCTAATCAACCTATACTTTTAATGTCTTTCAATTGGCGTTGGCTTTTGTACAGGCTCTTTTAGATCTCTATGCTTAAAAAGTTATTTTCCTTGACATGGGTGTGTTTTGGTGTCTATGGAGTATGAACATGAATGCCTGAGCAACAAATTCTGAATTGGGGGAACATGGCTACATTAGGACACACTTACTGCAGATGAAACTGAATGCTCAAATTTATGGTTGTTAATTAGAGTTATAACGGAAATTATTGTTGGAACTATCTGAATTACAGAATATAGGGTAACTCAACTCGATAGAATTTCAAGACACTTGACCTCTTTATCCGTTCCACACCAAATTGACTTGATAACTTCAGGCAATAAGATTTTGAGGTGATCCTTGTCTGGTGATTTTGTGGAATATGAACCCAACTTGATAAATCATGTATTCTTATATATTTTTAAATATTCTATTTTCCCAAATTTTCCCCTATATAAACCCAGAAGTAACCAATTTTTTTTTAAAAAATCTCCCAAGATATACACACCCCGAGAAATTCCCGAGGTAAACATTTGTGACTATGCTTCACGGTTTATTGTGACAAAGATACAGTGGGACATGTTCAGAGTTTAATCTGGATGAATCTATCTTCAATAAATACCTTTTAATATCCTGAATTTTTGTTGTTACAGCTCCGTGAAAGTATTTCCCAAGATCAAGAGAAAGCAGCGTCTCTGAAAACTCAAATACAAGAGCTGGAAAGGGATATTCAGAATGTGGAGAATAAGATATTGCAGACAGAAACAACATTAAAGAATTTACGAAAGCTACAGGATCAGATATCGACCAATAGTACCACAAGAAGCACCTTATTTAAGCTTCAGCAGACACAGTGTGCTGCTCTTGATGAGGAAAATGGAGGTCAGTCGAGGGGATTGGGATGGACTTGTTTTAATGTATGTTCAATCATGTACTTGTGGGCCCAATTGCCGCACCCGATGCATCATTACACGAATGCATACATCTGCATCAACTTGGATATCTTATCTGAGATTTTTTATTGTGTGTGGCCATATTAGCCCATATTTTTTAAAAAGTACGGTACGGCCCACACCATAGGATGATCCAAACCGTCCGATCTATAGAAGGACTGCACACTATGAAAACTTTATAGATCGTAGGGTTAGGATTATCCTATCAAAATGATTTTTGGGGCACAAGTGCACAACCTATTTACGTTGTGGCCCAACAAATGGACAGTTTGGATCATCCTATGGTGTGGGGCATACCTTACTTTTTGAAAATTAAGGGTATATACGGCCACGCATCATATAATATCTCATCTTATCTAGCTTCTTTAATTGCTAACTTTATCCCTTTTTCGTCCAGACACTGATGAAGAGCTGAAGGAATGGCAAACCAAATTTGAAGAAAGGATTGCACTACTAGAAACTAAAATTAGGAAGTTGGAGAGGGAGATGAATGACACAGAGACAAAGAGTTCATCTCTTACGAAGACAATTAACGAATCTACCCGGGAGATCGGCAAGCTTCAGGCTGAAGCTGATGTAATCTTTAACAAGTTGATGCAGGCATTATTGTTGTAGGATGTATTCTAAACTGAAGGCGTTCTTGTAGAAATGGGGTGAAAGGGTGCCCCCATTGGTTGCAAGGAGCAGATGTGCATTTATAATGGTCAAAGTACATTAAATGCATAACCACCCCTTGCAGCCATTGGAGGCGCCCTTTTACCCCATTTCTGCAAGGGCACCCTTCAGTTTATCATTTTAGTTAGCATAGAGATGCTTACACTTCGATAATTTCCTTTCAGGCTCATATGTCTGTGAGGGATGAGCGGGATTCAACAATCCAAAGGCTTTTTGCAAAGCATAATTTGGGGTCTCTTCCAAATACCCCTTTCAGCAATGAAGTGGCTTCTAGCCTCACTAACAGAGTAAGAGCAAGGTTGATGGATCTTGAGACAAATTTGCAGGATAAAAAGGTGATTGCACTCTTTTTCTTAGTTTTCTACTTATTTTTCATGTAATTATTTATAGTTTCCTTGCCAATGATTGAGCTTGTAAATTTTGTGAATTAAATTCTCTGTTGCGCCATTTACTTTGTCTTACATATTAGTGAAGATTTTTTTTTCTTGCTCTTTGAGCAGTGTTTGAACTAATTTTGACATTACTTCAGTAAGGATCACTATAGATTTAAAATAGGCCTCAGGTGAAAGTGAGTGGCTGCTTTTTCTTCAAGTTTTACTGCTAATTGCCTTCGTGGAATTCAATGTATTGTTTTGAGCTGTATGTGAAAGTGAGTGGCTGCTTTTTCTTCAAGTTTTATTGCTAATTGCCTTCATGGAATTCAAAGTATTGTTTTGAGCTGTATGTGTAATATTATCTTTAGCTGACCTTTTAACCATATTTTAACTTGGAACTTAGGAAATATGTTGTAAGCTATTTCCTCATTACGGATGTCTTTCTCTGTGCAATGTGCAAAACGTTCTCATCTGAGTGAGTCGATATTCCCTTTGGGAAGTGTAGGTGCCAATGTGACACTGTTAATTGTGAGAGGTTATGTGCCCATGGACCTTTAATAGGGAATTAGTTGCATAATATACCTATTCGGTTAGGCATGGAATAGGGATAGGTTCCCAATTGATGGGAAGGCCAAAATTGGATGGCATGCATTCATGTCTATGCTTGTGTGAGCCTCACTTGCAAAACCTGATCATGTTATGTAACCACACACGACACGTTCTGGGATAAAGTACTTGTGCATATAAGGGAAAATATGTTTTGCATGAGATTTTTGTGATCGACCTTTGCACATCCGCATTATGGTGCCATCCTTCAACCTATAGGTGGATCTGTACCTTGTCCGGATGCGTTTTTAGCTTGCGATCTTGAAAGGGAAAAAACGGAACACCCAACTGGGATTTGATCCCAATTGACAGTTTAATCTATTTAGTCCCTTGATTAGCTAACATTCATCTTGAATGCCTTCCAATGCGAGGGTGACGAATGCTCATTTTGGGTTGCAGTCTCAGTCAAAGTGAAGGTCAGGAACACATGTTAAAATTCCCTTGGATTAATTGTTCCAAGGCTAGTATGATATTCAAGGCTAGGAACAAATTGGATTTGCTATGTTAGTCTAATCATGGCATGCATGCAAATATATTCAATTGGAAAACTTTCCGTGTTTGGATATCGGGATGCATCCTTTTGGAGTATTATTATCATATAATTCCTTTCTAAGATAGAAACATTTTCCAATTGCAGAGAAAAAACCTGCATGTAAATTGTAACAGTTAGCCAATGAATATATGCTCATGCTTATTCCTTTTTTGGGAAAATGTCATAGGGCATTTTGGATGTTTGGTGGGAAGGCTGTTTGCATATCTTGCTGATGGTATCTTAGGCTGTCTGTAGGTTGCATGCATGTTAGAGTGAGCAAATTGGAGTGTTGATTCAGGAAAAATACGTCATCAACAACAGAAACTTTAATCTATTTCGTTAACAACAATTCAAACATGCAAGGGGCAACAATAGACAACCCATCGGAAGCAACCTAATTGAACTCACTAAAAATCTCTGCAGAGCATATGCCACCAACCAAATTTCAGCGAACAAAGATGTAATGATGACTCCTAGAACTTTTATAAGTAGGCGTAAAAAAAGAGAGCATTGTTCTTACTTTTCCAAAATGACCCCACCCTAATTCTACCTAAACTCATCTTAGAATTTACCAGAGTTCCCTATGATTAAAAATAGTGAAAGCCGTCCAGACCGTTCCTTCTTGAAGGATCAGTTGGGCACTCATCCTCAAGTTATCTTCATTACTCCTAAACTCAATTAAGAAAGCAGAAATACGAGTGCAATATTCGTACTTTTCCTAATCGAGCCAACTCAAAACCCACCTAAACTCTTCTTTGTGGTGTGCTCCTTTGAGTTATAGTAGAAAATATTCAATTGTGGAGCATTTTTGTATTGGCGAAACCTTTTGATGAAAGTTGTAGTCAAAGAACATTCTCATCTGATAATGGGGATGGTTAGGAAGTTTTGCATTGGGCACCAAATGAATGTGATGCCAATGTCATGCATGGGAGGCAACACCGCTAGAAGTTCTTCTGGAATGAAGTCTTTATAATCATGCAACAGTGTTTGAACTTTGAACTTCTGGCGTTAAGTGGTTCAAATTTCTTCTTTTTTCCTTGACATGTTTTCGCAACTTGTTAACCAATCCATTGTGTGGATGAATTTTTCTTCTTCACTTTTAGTAGGCACGTTGTCGATGCAACCAAAGTTCATGAACAAGCCCATAATTCAGCAACGATGATTCAAGAGAAGAGTGTCAACCAAGATCCAAAAGTAGCTGAGAAGGGAACCAAAACGTCATGCTATCATCAATAATGGGTCCCACAGTTTCGGTCATTACAAAAATTGGCAGCCTTTCTAATTTGAAAACTTTTCAAGCCACGAAAGTTGTATATTTGGGCAGAGATAAGTAAGCTGTGATAGGGAAGAGTCCTTAATTGAGTTCATCAAGTAAAGTGTCTAATTTTTGAAGTTTTGTAGGTTTAGTTGTTTTTTGGGTTTCTTACACAACATTTAATTCACTTCCTATTTCTATTCTGGGCTGTTCTTAGATGTGGCTTTATTTATGTTGATCTAAGGGCTAAAATTGATCATATACCAATTGTTTGAATTAACTTAGGGGTTTAAGGTTTTCTAGGTGTGCATATTTATGTGTGTGTGTGTGTGTGTCTATATGGAGTTAACTTTTTTAAGAGATTAATTTGCCACAATAAGTTTGATTCCGAAAATTGATTGAAAATTCACAGTGGCTCTGAAGGGAGGCTATTGATTCACATGAAAGGCTCGATCAATTGGAGCAAATTCTCCTGAGGCTATTGCAAAGACTAAATTGACTCGTGTTAGTTGTGGATTAACTGTGTGGAGGGAAATTGGAGAATGGAGATGATGTCGATAGGGAGGTGAATGGAGGACGCACCAACACAACACTTTTCATCGACGTAAAGCTTCAACATGTGAAGGTTAGGGTCAAGATCATGATGGTCAAGATCAATGATGAAATTATGATGATTAACTTTTTCGACTGCAATACAAAATTGGGTCTTTGGAATAGAGGTACAGATACCCAAGTTTCATGGTAAATTGTGCAACGACCCGGATTTGGGGCAAAATCTTAGACATAATTTTTTTCCAAAATCCCAAAATCCGAATTGCAACCCCAAAAAGGGAAACAAGTAAACAATTCTATTTCATTAGTTGAATGTCTATTGCATGATTTATCTCAACCCCAAAAGAAATCCTATGAGTGCTCTCTCCCATCCTAAGTGCCACCTAGACCTGTTCATTGGCAAATGCTCCTTCACTTTCCTCACCTACAAAGTCTGAAAAATAATCTAAATCAAACAGCAAGCTCATGTGACTGGCTTGGATAATAAAAGTGACAAGAATGAAAATCTGCATTATAAAGGTGTTTCTCATGGCATTCACATGTGCTAAGGAAAAACAATAAGAATTATAAGATTTATTGCTAAGGATAAAGAATATCAATAAGCATGTGAGAACGTCAAGGGAATATACTAACGATGGCAAATCAAGAAATCATACAAGAGAGCCGCAATCATACATAGTACATATAGAGATAGGTAAACTACGAGAAGTATCATGTTATCTCGACGAGGTATATGGGTCATATCTATCTCCTCATAAGTATATACACATTGTAAATCATCCCAAACCCGTCAGTAAGTGGCTACACGTAGCTCTATGGCCTTCTCGTACTATAGCACGTGGCGTAATATTAATAATAAGAAAACATCGTGTATATAGATTATGGCCTAAAAATAAGAAGTCCTACTATAGGAAATTCTACGGGGATAATCAGTTAATTCAATGATATAGGTGCAAAAAGATTGCGAATAATCATAGGAAACAGAAATATAGTCACATAAATCATAATTGTAACTAATATTATAAAAGTCAGTCATCACTTGCCTTGATATTGAAGTCTAGGTGATCGCACGGAGTCCTGAGACACTGATCTGAAGATGAGGATCCTGAGGTCCAAATTTAATAATTAGCTTGGTGTCAATTTCTTCTTTCGGTCTTATGTTAAAGTTGTTTAACATATGCCTATTATTGTTTTATGATATGTATTTTTATTTGTTTGTTCAATTACTCTCTTTGTGGTCGCAAAAATTATATTTTCCATACCCTAAAATATATATATTTTCATCAAAATACTCTGAAAATCTTCAACTAAATCAGCCCTAATAACTATAAAAATTTGCAACTAATCACGAAATAAAACTACGAAAATCTGCACTTAATCATGCACTAAAAACTATGGAAACTTGCACTTATTATGCCCTAAAGACTGAAAATTCAGCACCTATATATGTGCTTAAATACTCAAAATCAGCACTGATTTAGGGATATAAAATAGTGAAAATCAACAACTAATTAGGGTGTAAAACTGCCAAAATCAGCAACTAATTAGGGACATAAAACTGTAAAAATCAACAATTTTTATGGTACAAAACTCTTTAAAATTAGCATGTAAAGAGAGGTGATAAAACTTTCTTTAAATCATACGCGTGGGTTAAAACATATATAAACAAACCCTCTAACACTTTAAAATAGATTTAGAAGTAGTTTCACATAAGAAAATTAGATTTCTACATCAAAAACCCTAAAAAGAAAATCAAAAACTCTTTTCTTGATTCAAAAGAAATCAAGATCCATGTGAAATACATTTAAAATCCTAATTTGAACAACCAAAAACACTAAAAGCAAAAACACATCAATTTTACACCTAAAAGTACCAAAAATAGGTTTTCGGGCATTTACTCGAAGATGAAAAACCAATCGTAGCTTTTCTTCTTCCTCTCCTTTCTTCTCACCCCTTCTTTCTTTTTCCTTAAATTTTTAGGTGATTAAAAATAATCCTAGATGGGTTTATTTATAAATTTAGTATAGAGTTTTATTTCAAGAAGGATTCTAATTATTAGATTCCTAATTATAAATACTAATTTAAGAAGGGTGGAAATATCAATATTGGGTTTCCTAGCTTATTCTAACATATTATTAGTATTTAGGTTATATTAGGTTACTTTTACATTTTATTTATTTTTAAATAAAATAACCTAAAAGTTGCCTAATAAGACAAAACTCGTAACTATGCCTAAGCCTAATAGAAAAAGGGTCATAACTTGCTCAAATCAGTTCGAATAGCTAAATCTTGGGTCCGTTGGATAGGTATTCGAAATACCGATCTACCGAGACCAAAATCATGTTGAACGAACAAGATTTGATGCCCCAAAAATAGGTCATACTAAAAGTGACGAAAATACACTATGACCGTCGATTTTCAAGATCGTTTAATCTAGTGCGGGATAGGAAATACACAAGAATCTTACATATTAGGGATCGATCCAATATCTAATTTACATATCTTACGGTCCGACAACTCAAAATCGAAGATCTAGTCGTTAATCTTTGATCGAAAGATCTACGGCCTAGATTTAATTAGGATTTGTATCTTTATAGGCCCTTGTTAGGAGCGGGTCATTACGAATTGTGTTTAATTTTCTATACGGGAATCGTCAAGCAGATCATTTGTTTACCAAAGATCAAAGTAGCAAGTGTTTGTTGATTCAGAAGACATTGTTATCACCTCCAAAGAGCGCCTAAATAGAGGCATGAAAACGTTCAAAACATCTTCAAGAAAATGTGTTCCTTGAATGAAAACTATGTAATTTTGTCATAAATGACAGATCCAAGTATGGCAAGTGCTGCACTCTATCGTGAAAGTCCATGTTGGTGAGGTGTGGTTCCTGGTTTCTGTGTAGTGAGGACGATTCTTGCGCGTCTATGGCCGGTTCAAATCTGAATTTTGATCCGTTTTCCTGGTGTTCCATTTGGAATGGCAAGGTCAATGGTGTTATGGGGATCGTAGATGTTGTTGAGTGAATGCTTCACGAACGACCTGCAGCTGAAGATGACATGGCAGCGGAAGTTTCTATTCTCGAGCAAAGGGCAGGGATGCAACCGTTAAAATATTTTCGGAATCCATCGGATGACACCAGGGGGGTTAACCTGCGCAGGGTTAATGATGCAGGACAATACCTAATCAAGGGAAAATCCTACACTCCTAATGGGATAAAGGCTTTGGGAGCTACCTAGGGCTAATTAACACGTGATTCTTCTACGGCAACAGCAATAATGAGAAGTAAATTGCAGTTAATAATTAGAAAACTAACAATTAACAGGAATTAACTTTATGCAAACCAATCAAAAGATAAAGATTCGTAGGATGATTTGTTAACAGCATAATTAGTCCTAAACTAGGTTTTACGCATGCAACCAAATAAAAGACCTAAAAGCTAATGTATATACCAATGAATTATATGTAAACAAGCATGAAAATACTAATAATCAATGAAGAACAACAGAAGAAATTATCAACAGCAGTAAAGGTTCAAAACAATCCAAATTTTAGGCTAGGGATCTCAAAAACTAGTTTTAGGGCTTGAAAAGGGTGAAAACTCAACTAGGCTCAAAAGGAGTTTAGGGTAGGGATCTTGAGTGTTTTAGTTGAGATTTAATCACAAATTTAATCCCTCAAAATCTCAGATTGAGATCTTGAAGAACAAACAAGATATATGAATTTTGGTTTTTTTCAACTTTAGGGTCCAAAACACAAAGAAACTAAAAAGATTGATGTACTAACCTTGTTGTGTAGATTTGATAGAGAAAGTGAGTAGAGAAGAAGAAGAGAGAAGATGAGAAGGTTGGTTCCAAACCACCAAGAAGAAGAGAGAAGAAGAAAACCCAAATTCCTTGCTTCAAGCATAGCGTCAATTCTATTCAATATTCCAAAGCCCCTTACATTGCTTTAATAAGATGTATTTATAAGAAAGGAAGTTTTAGAAGATAACTTAAGACCTAAGCAACTAATCTCAACCATTCATCTAATCCAAAGTAAACTAAATAAAGTTAAAAACTTACCTAAAATAGTAATCCCGTAATAGACCTATACCACTTCCTAAAAACACCCATAACTTGCTCAAATCACATCCAAATCATGTGATCTTGGGCTCATTAGATAATTAGTTGAAAAACCTTTCTAATAATACAAAAAAACACTCCAAACGGATGAGATTTGATGCCTAAAAAGTAGGCTACAAATAAAATATCGAAAATAAAAGATAAATAATAAAAAAATGAAAATGGATGCCCATGTCTGTGGCCAATGCTAGAGTCTCGACCATCAGTCTCGCCACGTCTGCGCTTGTAAACCTTGAATTCTTTCGCATTGTTGATGCCCCCATCCGTTATTAATCTTTTTGATATCCAGTAATATCTCTACCATCGGTTTTTTGATCCGATAGTTACTCAGGCATAAGATATTCAACCGCTAGCGTTTCAAAGGGGGTTTCCTTAACCAAAATTGAACGCAACCATAGAGCGACCTTCGATCTGACGACGGGTGTCTAATGGTTATCCAAGGGGACTAGGGTTTGGTAGGGGTGTTCAAACAATCTTTAAACTGCCCTGCCATGTGGCGCTTTGGTAGAGGTCAACTTCTGATATCGTCTAACTGAACGGATGACTGATATCGTCCAACTGAAAGGATGACTGATTCCTGTGTTGAAAAATTGAGAGATCTCTAATATCTCAAAACTGGATCAAACACGATATGCACGACAAGATGGGGTGTAAGAAACCCAAACACAAAGCAAAAAAAACACAAGATTTACATGGTCCGGCAGTGTGCCTAGATCCACGGGAGAAGAGAGTTTCACTATTTTGCGTAGGGCTACAAACTCTTCTTTTCTTTGCTCTTGACCAAGAAACACACAAACTTCATAGTCCGTAACCTTAATATGCGACTTATATAGTAATGCCGCTACATCAAGAAATTACTTAAATACCCTTATAGGACAAACCAAAGATTGAATTTTCCTTTCGGAGCACTGCCCAGGAAATCCCCAGTAAGGTCTTGCTCTGCTCCCACTGCCTGAATAAAAGACATCTGTACAACTGTTTGGATGTGGATAACCAAAACCTAGTCTCATTAAGAGGTCATTTTGAATTGGAAAGTTTTCATAGTAATGTGTGCTTGCTGTCTGTGAAGGACCGTCTCACGTTGTGAATTTTTGATCGCTCAAGATCCAACATGGTTTCCGACTTGGCTGAGTTTCCAACACTTTTGGAAACTTTGAGACGCAAGGCCTTGTTTAACACTGGTTGGCGAGTTATGGTTGGATACTGCGTATTCTCTGTCTCATGATTCGGTTAGTAGTCTCTATTTCTCCGTGCGCTCTTCTTCTTCTCCCACTTCGACTGGGATTCCAGGAATGAAAGGCAAGGAGTATTTACTGGATTTCGATGGACCTCCCTTGTCCCCTGGCACCGGTGGGGGTCATGTTTAGCCTGTTGTTTCTTATGCCTTTCCTCCATTGGAGATCGTGGAGCAGTGCTCGGCTTGGGCTGACCGTGAAGTGTCAGTAAGTTGCACCCCCTCTTCCTCCTACTTGTCTGTTGAGGAGCCTCCCGTTGAGGCGATTGATACAGTTGCAAGCTCCTCCCCTGCCTTCCCTCACGTCTTCTGGATGCTCTAGTGCTTAAGTGATTTCGATGGGCGTGAGGCTCCAACCTGATTTGAGCAAGAAGATGCTGACTGGGGACGTTCTTGTATTAGGAGTTCTATTATCGAATAGACTTGTTTCTATTATCGAATAGACTTGTGCGACAACATATTTCAGTCGTGTTTGATCTTGCGTATGTGATGGTTTTTAAGTGTGTATTTTTATTTATTCTAGGAGTTTGTAAAGTTTCATCTTACATAAACATTGTTTCCATGGATTTCCGTAAAATTCCATGATTTTTACAAGATTTATATTTACTTCCATATTCCAAAAAGTACTTCCATGTCCGTGGGTTCCAAATTCTGGACCGACACTGAGGATTGGTTCCTTGTCATACATACAGTGATACAGATGTCAGGTAAACTTATTTTCATGACTCTAGAGTTTTTAACAACCACTAATGAGTTATTTGATTTACGTTATATGTTAAACTATAAAGTACTCTTGGATGTGTCTGACATCTCATCAGTTTAGTTACTCTTTTTTTCTTTTTCTTTCATCTGCTTCTCAACAAGTATGCAATCTTGATATCATTTCTTGGACTTGCCTCTTTACAGAATGTTAATTGCATTTTTTTGTCCTTGCATATTTCATCGCTATCTTTAACATTTTTTTTAGTAAGCATAAGTTTTGTATCTCTGTATTTCTGCTGTTGAGCTGCATTTGACAAGGGTATACTTTCAGAAATCAAATGAAACGGAACTCAAGGTTTTATGGGATCGCTATGTGGCAGTAAATGATCACTGCAGTGAAACTGAAGGTCAAAAGCATGCTAAAATAGAGATGCGGGTCTGTAATTGAATAATCATAGCTAAATTCTCATTCCAATGTCAATTCGTAAATGTTTGAATAGAGAGTTTACTACTTGTAAGTGCATTCCAGACAGCCCTTTTAAAGCGCTTGAGTGAGAAAGAGAACGAGCGGGATCTGGCAGAACTTGAACTATCTAACCTAAATCTATCGCATATTGATGAAAGAGAAAAGAACCTGGTGATTCTCTCGCTTCTACTCTTGCAGAAGTTTCACAATATTAAGTTTCAGATTTTTTTTCCTTTTACTGAATATCTACTGTGTAGTTCATTTTTTCCTCAATTTTGTTGTAGCAATTGGAAGTTGAGCGGAAGACAAACCAACTTGGAGAAAGAGATTTTGAATCCAACATAAACCAAAAGCGTACAGAAATATTTAGCTTAGATCAAAAAATTAAGGCTCTTTATCGAGAGAAAGATGGCCTGGCCAGTGAGTCAGAGGATAGAGTGAAGTTGGAGCTGAAGAAAGAGGAATTGGAAAGCCACAAGCGAAAACACAAAAAGATGCAAGTCTTTGCATATGGTGTTTATATAAATGTCTTTGATGTGTGCCCTTATTCAAGTTGATACCATATTTAGAAGCTAATATATTTGTTTTTGGTTCCAGAATGGATGAATACAAAGATAGAATCAGAGGTGTGCTGAAAGGGAGGCTTCCTTCTGACAAGGATATTAGAAAGGAGATCTCTCACGCACTAGGGTTGTGCCTAACTTTGTTTTTATCTTTTACCATACTTGAGAGGAGTGGACCTATAATGCCATACCGAATTTACATGGTTTTAATTATGGCTTTGGATTCCTGAAATTTCTGTTTATTCACATGGTCTTTCAGTTTAATCTTCATAGGTCAATGGTTGCAGTGGTCCACCATATGGCTGTTGGTCCAAACAACTGATTCTGTTCAATCTTTGCTTCAATGCCAATCACCATGCAACTGAACTGGAGGCCTTTTTTTTTTTTTTTTTTTTTTTTTTTTTTCTGTTTTTCATTTTTGCTTCCCCCATCTCATGAACGCTTTTCCAGAAGCCACCATTATTTTCCCGTATACTCATATGTTTAGAGAATCCTGTAATATTGGAATCCAAGACGTGTCCGACATCGGTACTTCGCCCATTCATAGCTTATAAATCTTCCATAAGTCACTCACAATCCTTATCTTTCAGAAAAAAAAAACTCACTCACAGTCCTGAAGTTGATCTTTTTTATTTATTACATTACATCCTGGGATCTTTATGTATCTCATTTATATCTTAATGTGAAAAACTTACAAAGATTTTTTTTTTTATTAGTCATGTATATTATGTCATACTTACTACATGATTTTTTTCCTAGTGTAGGGCTCTTAGGAAAGAGTATGACGATTTGAACTCAAAATCCCTTGACGCCGAAAAAGAGATGAAACTAGTGGAGATGAAAATACAAGATGTGAATAACAATCTATCCAAGTTTCACAAAGATATGGACGGTAAGCTCTGCCTTTAAGAGTTTGTGTTTTTTCAACAAGATCTTGTTGTTAATACTGTATCTGACTACGTCTAGTAATATATTATGCCGTTACTAGTATGGATTACCTATGCACGCATTACTCAAGAGTCTGCAGGTTGTGTGGTTTTAACTTAGCCATCCATATGTTTTGATTTTGCCATTGGTTATATTGTGCTTATTTCCATTCAGCCTGTTGGATCACTATATTGATGGTGGGTGCTTTTTAAATGTTTATTTATCAGTTGCCTTAAGATTTTTAGATGTATCGACATGAAAACAGGATAATAACCGAGATGTCATGTTCCTACACCCCTCAAAAAAGTGGACTTGCAAAGTGAAAGAACTCGCATCTTGTTGAATTCAGGACTATCAATGTTTAAATTCTTGTATTTTCGACATGTGTTGGTTGAGCAAATATTTGATAGTTATTGTGGCAGTATGTGTCAAATGGCATGCCCTATTCTTCATAGAATTTGTTATAAAAGTCATTTAAGGAGTGTTTTCTTGAAGCCTATGCATATCATTCATACGGAAGGCAACGCAATAATCATTCAAAGATTTTATTCTCCACAAATCTTCATTTTTAATTTTACACAACTTATTCCAGGCTACTCAATGGCACCTCCCCACCAGAAAATATTTAACAACTTTTCAACTTTGTTAAGGTGATATTTAGGAGGACTGAAGGCCGATAAATCTATGTTGGCATGCTAGATAGGACATGATTCAACAAAGTAAACTTTCATCCACCTGAGAGGATTTTTCCTTTCCAACTTACTATGCTTCCATGAATTTTCTCAATCTGGAGTTCTAAAAACTCTACTTTAGGTCTTCCTTTGTATAACAGAGCAACAAGGTAAGTAAGAGGGACCTCTTTGTATGAAATCCTGCGGCCTCCGTAAAAATTCTTCTACCGGCTGTAAGCATCTTGTCGTAACAATTAACACTTATTTTTTGATAATTTTCCAGATTTTTTTTTTTTCATATTTGGATAGAAATCTCATAGTGTGATCCAAGGAAGATGATGAGGCAGGGCCGGTGTTAGGCGGCTGTGGTTCGCAATAGCAAATGGCAAGAGGAGTGACAAGGAGGCGGAACAGATGCGTGTGGTGAGCAGGCTGCAATATGCGGCAACGTTTAGGAGAAAATCCTGCGATAGGGCTTTTGAAGGACAATCCACATGTGTGGCTGTTGCTTGCGGAGTCACAATTCAGCGGAGAGACTTTGGAGCTCTGTAATTTTGAATATGACCACTTCTTGACGGTGTCTTCAATCAAGGACACTTGGATCTTTCGCCTTTATACCAAATTTGATGTAGGACCGGGAAGTGAAATAGAAGAAAGGGGAGAAAGGGAAGACGATGAAGAATAGAGGAGAAAGAGAAGAATAAGAGAAGAAGAAGAAGAATAGGAGAAGAGAATAGAAGAATAGAAGAGAAGAGGAATAGATGAATTTAGGGAGAAGAATAGAAGAATTAGAGGGGAGAAGAAGAAATCTGTAGAGGGTAGAAATATCAATTCTATTCAATAATCATCAAAGTTATTAATCTCTAGTACATGAGGGCTATATATAGGCAATGGAACTAAAATTCCATGGAAAATAAAATAAACTCCCTAATTCTAAATAACATGGACTATAAAAATCCTAAAAACCAAAAACATGAAAATATAAATCCTAGAAAAACTAAATAACATGGAAATAAAAATCCTAATGGGCAAATATGTGCCACTTATTGGCCAACTATCTGCATTAGAAGATCTCATCCCGTTTTCAAACTTAGTCGTATCGTCCGCAAACAGAAAAATGGGTTATGAGAATACAACCCCTATTGGGACGAAAATACTTAACCTTCTCCTAGATGAAAATACTTAACCTTCCTGTCAAGAAATTGTTTTGAAGGCTTATACTTAGGACTTCCTCAGCCATGATAAAGAGATATGCAGAAACGGGGTCACCTTAACGTAAACCACTAGTTGATTTGAAGTATCCTTTAGGCTCCCCATTTATAAGAATTGAAAATCAGCAATTAATCACTGTTTTTACAACCAAACTTCTCTACTTGTGACTGAAACAAAATCTCTCTAAAAGCATCCATAAGAAAGTCCCAATTTAATCTGTCATGCGCTTTGTCTAACTTCATGATTAAAATTTCTTTCTCTTACCTTCGTCAATCCTTTGGACCATTTCTTGTGCGATTAAGATATTATCTAAAACATTTATTTCCTTCAAAAATGCTCTTTGTTCATGTCTAGCTTCATGATTAAATTTCTTTGTCCTACCTTCATCAATCCTTTGGACCATTTCCTGTGCAATTAAGATATTTTCTAAAACATTTATTTCCTCCAAAGATGCTCTTTGTTCAGTATCTATATATACATATACACATATATTTATTATATAGTGTGTGTCTAATTGTAGCCAGCATAACACGTGAAAATCACTCAGTTCAAACTTTAACATCCAGTTGTAGAACTTGATGTTCTATTTTTAACTCAACTGTCTATATTCAATTCATTGATTGAACAATTGCTATAATCCAATTAGTGCGATTTACTGGTCATCTTATCTCAATGATCGCGCTTCCCAAATTAAAGGGTGTGGATCACTCTAATGTGTGGGTGGGTGCAAGGTTTTAAATTTCGGTTTTGGTCCACTCTGAAACTGTAACATTTCGATTTCGGTTGGAAATTTTGGTGGAAATTTTCTAAAATCATGGAAACATATGCAAATGATGAAATTTTAAGGTTAAGCTTCAGTAAATGCTAGAATAAGCACAAATACATACTTAGAAACTATCACACAACCTCCATGTGTGAGTGTTAGGAAGGAGGCGTTAGAGGTGTCAGTGAATCATACGGTTAAAATTAGTCATAAGCTTGGCTTGATTTACCTTGGTCCTATGGATGAGTTTAGAGACATGATTAGAGCTTCGGAGATTAGGGATGCGGATGTGACTGGTAATATGATGAGTTATCCGACTGAGTCATCAAAGAAAAAATTGAGGGAGTTGGCTAGGTTGAAATCCGACGTGAATTATGGTGGGAGTTTAGTTGGGGAGGAGTCAATCAGTTCTCTTTCTGGAAGGAAAAAGAGTGTGAGGAAGGGGAGGAAATTAGCTAAAAATTGTTTCCTTATGAAGATCCTATCTTGGAATGTTAATGGATTGGAATTGGAACTTATCTGTATACAAGAAACAAAATTTGTATACAACAAAATTGGGGGTAATTGATAGGATCATAATCAAAAGTCTTGGCTTTAGTTTGGAATGGGGCTTCTCATTTGTTGAAGCTATTGGTGCATCGGGGCGGGGGGGGGGGGGGGGGGGGGGGGGGCATTTTAATAGCTTGGGATGAATCTAATTGGGTTAGGTTTGAGGAATGGAAGGGAAGGTTTTCAATATCCATAGTCCTTCGCAAGGTGGAAGATGCGTTTGTGTGTTGTTTTCTAGGGTGTATGGTCCTTCCCTATGGGCAGATAAGAGATTGTTATGGGAAGAACTAAACGGAGTTGGGGAAATGTGGTCCTATCCTTGGTGTATCGCGGGTGATTTCAATGAAATTAGGTATGTTTGTGAAAGGTTAGGATGTCAGAGAGCAAATCAAAACATGGCTGCCTTTGCAGATTTCATCTCAAAGCATGATCTAATTGAAGTACCATTGTCAGGATCTAGCTTAACAGGGAGCAGAGGAGAAAGTTATAGTAGGATCGATCGGTTCCTTATTTGTCCTGGTTGGATGAATTTGGTTCCTGAGGTTTACCAAAAGGTTCTCGTACATTCGGTATCTGATCACTGTTCTCTTCTCTTGGATCCAAGACTGGAGTACTGGGACCACCTCCTTTTAGGTTTGAGATTGCGTGGCTTCAAATCTCCCACATGGAGGAAAGATTGAGAGGATGGTGGGAATCGCATAGGTTTGAGGGCCCAGTGGATGTGGTTATAGGGTGGAAGCTTAGGCTTTTTAAGAAAAAGTTAAATGAATGGGTAGCGGAAAGGAGGCTAGCTGATTCGAGTAGAAAAGTATGGTTGGAAAATAGAATTGGAGATTTAACTATGTTGGAAGAATCTGGATTAGGGAACGTAAACTCGAGGGAGGAATTTGGTAGAGTAAAATAAGAGCATAAAGGATTGCTGCTTCATGGGGAGATAACATGGAGACAGAAGTCGAGAGTGAGATGCTTAAAGGAGGAGGACAAAAATACGGCCTATTTTCATGCAATGGCCAGTGCCCTAAGACGGAGAAACGGGATTGAGTCTTTGGTGGACAATGGAATTAGTGTTGGGGAAGGATGAGGTTATCAGAGTGATCTTGGATTTTTATACATCCTTGTATTCGTCTGATGATATCACTAGACCATCTCCAGAGGAATTGGTGTTTAGTGAGCTGAGTATGGCCCAGAATTGCATTGGAGGAACCCTTTGAGGAGGAGGAGATTGAAAAAGAAGTTTTCTCAATTAGTAAGGATAAAGCCCTTGGACATGATGGTTTTTGTTTAGCATTCTTTCAATCCTGTTGGTAGTATGTAAAAGGCGATATCTTGAAATTTTTTGATGAGTTCTATAATGGATTGGTATTGGACGAAGGCACTGGGGCTACTTTCATTGCCCTTATCCCAAAGGTTACTGGTGCCTCTAAAATAACTGATTATCGACCGATAAGCCTGGTGGGATTTTTATACAAAGTGTTGGCAAAGGTGTTAACGGATCGCCTAAAGGTGGTACTTCCATCTATTATTTCACATTGCCAAAGTGCTTTTGTTGCTAAAAGGCAGATTTTAGACTGCTCATTGGTTGCTAATGAGGCCATTGACTCATATCTTAGAAATGGTGTGGGAGGCATATTGTGCAAATTGGATATGGAGAAGGCTTATGATAGAGTGGAATGGGATTGCTTAGATTACATGCTTGGAAGAATGGGGTTTGGAAGTAGGTGGAGAGAATGGATGAGGGGCTGTGTCTCTTCGGCTTGGTTCTCAATTCTGATAAATGGGTCGCCTAAAGGATTCTTTAAGTCATCTTGAGGCCTTAGGCAGGGAGATCCCTTTTCCCCATTTCTTTTTGTCATCGTGGCTGAGACTCTTAGTAGATTGATGACTAAAGGGAGTGGGATGTGATTATTCAATGGTTTTAAGATTGGAAGTGAGCAGGTCGAGGTGTATCCTCTTCAATTTGCAGATTATACTCTTCGTTTTTGCGAACCGGAGATGAACCAAGTGATGAATTTGAAATCTTCCCTTAGATGTTATGAGCTGATTACTGGGCAGAGATCTAATTTCCACAAATCCAGGTTATATGCCTTAAACATTCCGTAGGATGAGGCGCTTGATCTGGCTAAAACTCTGGGTTGTCAGCTAGATCAATTGCCTTCCACATACCTGGGTTTCCCTTTTGGGGTTGGGAGACCAAATAAAACTTTGTGGGAACCTGTCGTAGAGAGAATTGAAAGGAGGTTGGAGACGTGGAAAAGGAATCTTGTTTCTAGAGGGGGAAGACTTGTGTTGGTTAAGGTGGTGTTGGCCAATATTCCCATATATTTTTTGTCGCTGTTCAAATGCTCGGTCAGTGTAGTATTGTGTATCGAACAAATTCAACGTAAGTTCTTATGGGGAGGCATCCTTTGGTGAGCTGGCAGAAAGTGTGCCTTCCTTCTAACAAAGGCGGTTTGGGTATTAGGAGAGTGAAAGAATTTAACCATGCCTTGTTGGGAAAATGGTTATGGAGGTTTGGGGAGGAACAAACTCAAATGTGGGTTAGGGTTATTGGGAGTAAATATGGGTGCAAGCCGGGGAAGTGGGAATCTGATAACCAGTTCAAGAAACAAAGTTTGACCGCTTGACATGACATTGAAATTGTCACATGCGTTTAACATGAGTGTTAGGTTTAGAGTTTATTCAGGGGATCGGATTAAATTTTAGAGTGATGTGTGGTGTGCAGATGAGCGTCTTATGAATTTATTCCCAGACTCATATAGTGTAATTGTTGAGAAAGATGTTTTTATTCGTGATTGTTTTGCCCGAAATGGGGGTAGTTTAGTTTGGTCCCCTAGTTTTAGAAGGAATTTCTTTCTATTTCATCTTGATGCCTTGAGGTGTATCCTCTATTTAAGCCAAGGTATGGAAATTTCATTGTCCGTCTAGAGTTGGTATCTTAGGATGGGCGGTATGTTGCAATCGGATTCAAACGATTAACTTCCTTCAGAAGCGTGGTATGATGCTTGTTGACCATTGCCCCCTATTCTTGGATGATGGTGAATCTGTGGGTCATCTCTTCATGCATTGCTTCTTCACGCGTCAGATATCGAGTTTTATATTTCTGAGATTTGGCATTAGTTGGGTTTTTCCATTTTCTATTCCGGAGTTGATGCATCATTGAGACTTTGTGCTGTGGAAAAAGAAAGGCAAAGTGTTGTGTAATATTTATCTGCTTGAAACATGGTGGGTGATTTGGAAAGAGAGAAACTCTGGAGTCTTTGAGGGGGTTGCAAAATCTCCGTATTGGCTATATATGAAAATTATTGCTCTCTCTATATCATGGGCGAGAAGTTTTCCGGTATTCCGTTTTGTCTCGGCCTTTGACTTATGGGAGGGTTGGAGGGAAGTTTTCTTTAATAGGGTGGATCTGCCTCAGATCGCTCAGAGATGGGAGGCTCCGCCTAATGGGATGTTCAAAATTAACTTTGATGGGTCGAGCCTTTGGAACCCGGGCCCGACTAGGGTTGGCGGATTGTGTCGGGATGCTTGTAGTGAAGTTGTATGGGCTTATTCCGGCCCTCTTGGAGTATGTGATGCCTCGGAAGCCGAAGTGAAGGCGGTATATCACGGCATAAAAAGGCTCGATAGAGATAGCATGGATAGCACTATTGTGGAGGGTGATTCACTGAATGTGATTCGATGGTTGAGTGGGTTGGTTTTGCCTCCTTGGAGATTTTTTCTATTTTTGATGAAATAGACGGGCTCTTCTGTTGTTTTGAATCATGTGCGGAGATCTGCAAATGGGGAGGCAGATTCTTTGGCTAGGGGTGGGGTTAGTCGATTGGAGTTGGAGTGGTTCGACTTCCTTCCTCCTTGAGAGTTGTCTTGTATTTGTTATTGTTGTATTGTTTCTTGTACTTTTGGGGGTGGTTCATCTCGGCCCTCTTCCTTTTTTAATGAAATCATCCTGCCACTTCAAAAAAAAAGAAAAGAAACTATCACACAAGCAAGAAACCCACACCTATTGACATGCGTTTTCACACATGTCTGGAACAACAAATTCGATAAAGAAGTATAAGAAAGTACAACGATTAATCATCCCTCCAAAGACCTCAACTCTATGTTAATACTAGATAGAGTTACGGGGTAATATTGGTCCCATGCTGATCTGACATAACATGCATAAGTTACAGTTACTTTGTTGTTTAGTCTTATAATTCTGCCTACCTAATATGATTGTCTACATTAATGAAATGAAATGAAAAGCAAAATAAAATGGCTTGCCAAAAAAAAAAAAACATTTCCCCTTGTTTTATGCATTTCGGTCAAAATTTTGAAATTCCGACGGAAATAATGAAGTGGAACGAATCCATTGAGATATCGATTGGGTCGGATGGAAATTTAAAACCATGGACGGGCGTGGATTAGGCTCTCACATGCTTCTCATATTTATTATTTCTCTCTCTCTCTCTCTCTCTCTCTCTCTCTCTCTCTCCGAGCCACTCATTTATTTCTTTATTCAACGTAATTTATAGAATATCAAAGGAGATATTCTTTGATTCTTTAGTTTATTTCTGTAATTTGTTGAATATCTTCTGTTGAATCGTTTGTTGTTTAGTAAAAAGATTACCTTTACAAGTACATTTCTAAAACTCCTTGTAGCGTTCATATCACTTGTGTCAGCACCTTTACTGGTACCATCTATATATTCTTTTGGCAGCTTGACATTATATCGGGTATGGTGGTGACAAGCAAGGTTTTAAATTTTGGTTTCGATCGGCACGGAAACGAAAACATTTTGGTTTCGGTGGAAATCTTGTAAAATCACGGAAGAACATTTTGGTTTCGGTGGAAATCTTATAAAATCACGGAAGCATATGGAAACATATGCAAATGATTAAATTTTAAGATGAAACTTTGGAAAATGCTTGAATCAGCACACATACATACTCAGGGCATGTTTGGATATGAGGAAAAAATTGTGGAAAAGTATATTTCTAGGAAACTTTTTCTTGGTTTTTTTTTTTTAGAATTTCATTTTTTACAATTTGGTTAACACCCTTTGAATTTCTGTAATTTATAATTCCAGGTTTGGCTCTCCCTTTGAATTTATGTAATTTATAATTCCAAGGTTTAACTCTCTCTCTTTCTCTCTCTCTCTCAAACCATCTACAACCCTCCTCGTTCTTCTTTTTCTTCTCTCTGTTCTGTCTCTCTCTCTCTCTCATGGAACCCAAGCCCCCATTTCTTTTTGTCCCGTTGTTATCCTACACAGTCACCATCTCTTCTACTCCCACTTCAAAACGCAGTCCCATCTCTCCATCTCCATCTCCAAATCCAAATCCAAATCCAAAACCATCTCCTTTCCCCTCTCATCCATCATCTCCTTCAAGCCTCGATCCAAAGCAGCAGCTCACAGCTTTCAGTCCCTTAGCTATTCCAACTTCTAGATATTCCTGCTCTTAGCCCGCCACGCGTTGCGATTCCGCCAAATGCTATGCGATTCTGTCATGGAAACTCCTTGCCGGTGGAGTCTGTAAAGCATGCTAGTTTTTTACATATAGCTCGAATGAGTGTTTCGTCCAGGAATCAATGGTGGGAAAAGGTGTTGTCCAAGAATGTGAGTTTCATCCAGGAATCTTGTCGGAAACGACTTGCGAACTATCTTCCGAGGTTTTCACTCTAGTAAAGTAGAGTCGAGGAGAAGGGAGCAAGAAGAGGGAAACAAATCCTTTCATGCCTGAAAAATGAGAAGCTTATGGCGTGTTTGGCGACGCTCTAAAAAAATCAGGGAAAATGTTTTTCTCAAGGACGGCCCAAATCATTTTTTTATTTTTCTTTTCGCTCCTGAAACGCTTTAAAACGAAACAAAAAAAAATTCGTTTTGCGGAAGAAACGGAAATGCGAGGATCAATATGTCGAGGACGACTTGTCTCTTTTTCTCCTCCCTCTCAAGGGTGACTACCTTTTTCCTTTTCTCCTCGCTTTCATCTTCTCGCACAGGCTGCCCCATCTACTGTTGTACGTAGCTGCTATAACAAACAGCCTAGGTCCTCTCTCTCTCTCTTCATTTTCTTATCTTTTTTCTTTCTTTTTTTTGATGACGTAGGATGTCCCCACCCTCTTCGGGAGTAGGACTAGTCCCTTCGGATACACGCAACGACACACACACCACGTGTATCAGGTAAGTCGGAGGCGGGATTCGAACGCTCGTCAACAGGGAGCATACCCGTGATATGGCAAGGCAGATGCAAACGCAAACCAAGGGAAAGGAGTGGGGTCTGAGAGACCACTGCTTCTCTTGCCGGAATCCGCCATTTTTGTAACTTCGCTTTGAGATTCTGGCCAGAGCTCTTTCCACGATTCTTTATCGTAGAAAGCTCGAGTCTTTCTGGGGTTTTTTCTTTGAGTTATTTTTCATATTTCTTTGTTCTGGATTCCAATTTGACTTTGTATTCTTTTATCTCCCATTTTTGGGGTTTTTTTTCTTGTCTATGGACTTTTGTTTTTTTGCTTATGATAGATTTCTTGATTCTTGTAGGCTCATTTAGAAGTCATCATCTTCTTTCGTCACATATTTTATTAGTGGTGCTTTATTTATTCTTTCATAGAATGTGCTCTTGTAGTCATGTTCATTCCTTTGTTTCTCATTTGCTGTTGCTTTCTTTAAATGAATTTAAGAGCCATCACCTTGCTTTTGCTTCTTATTACTCATTTTTTATGGGTTGCACATCATCTGTTTGATGAATTTCCTCAAAGAAATTTTTTAGATTTGTCATTGATAACAAAAGTCTAAAAAATGAAGGGAAATGATCTCCCCCCCCCCCCCCCCCCCCCTTAACGGTTTCTCTGAGAATGGTTCACTGCTTGAGGAAAAATATCATTCCCAAAATGAAAGACAAATCTAAAGTACACTAGACCAATCTGATTTAGCTCCTTAATGGAACAGTTCAAGTAGATTGGTCATTTGGGAGAAAATGCTAACTATAATTACAAAAATAAGAAATAGAATCACAATACTTGCCAAACGCGTTTCTATTTCAAAAACAAAAAAACAATTTTTTTAATGTCAGTTGCCAAACATGATTCGGAATGAAAAACGGAATCAAGAATTAATATCAAAATCAAGAAACATAATCAGAATCGTTGCCAAACACACCCTTACATTCCTGGAAAAAGAAATAATGTGTCTGGGTAGATTTTCTTATTTTTTTATTTTGTGGAGAATCTTTAATTCGAGAGAAAACAAAATCCCTATTAAATGAGTTTACCAAACCATTGGAAGTGTATTTTTTGGAGAGATTTTTTCTGAGAACGAAGAAAAATCCCTGCATACAAACATGATCTTAGAAACCATCGCATAAGCAAGAAAGCCATCCATAATGGCTTAATCACGTAGAACACCCAGTGACATGTGTTGTCTCACATGTCTGGAATTAAAGTTAATAATGAAGTATAATAAAGTACAATAACTACTCTCCCCTCTGAGGACCCCAACTCTATGTCAATACAATGTAAATAGCTTTATACGTTGTAATCATAACACCCTTGCCATTTTTTTTTTATCTAACCATTTTAGTCGAATTGGGAATTTTGGTCAAATTTTGAGAATTTCGCTCAAATTTCTAGAATTTCAGGAATTTCGGTAGGAAATAATGATGTGGAAGGAATTTCGGTTCAGGGAAATTTAGAACCATGGTGGCAAGTGATAACAGCTTGGAAAACTTAATGAAATTGTCAAATGCAGTTGTAATGACTTATGTTCACCAGTAGACTTTCAAATGGGATATATTGTATGGATTAAGCTTTTCCTTGTTGCAACTGCAGTTTTGCGTGGTGTACTTATGTCAATCTAATTTATGGAATTCATGATTGTTTCTGTTGCTTTAATGCAGCTAAGAGAAGATTTATCGACTCAAAATTTCAAGCGTTGGTCCAGCTATCTTTTGATGTCGATTCCTTTCCAAAAGTTCTGGTCGATGTTACAGAGAAGAGAGATGTCCAGAAAAGGTTCCTAATTCAATATTTATTTGACATCTATCAAATGTGTAGTTTTGGCCTTTTGATTTGGATTTGCAAGCAATTAGCACTCATATATCAAACATCACATGCAGCAAATACAACATTGCAGATGGCATGAGACAAATGTTTGATCCGTTCGAAAGAGTTGCACGTGCACATCATGTTTGCCCCTGCTGTGAGCGACCATTCTCTCCCGAAGAGGAGGATGAGTTTGTTAAGAAGGTACTCTATTTCCTGCTTTATTTCTTTATGCAGACAATGCCCGACTTGTAGGGAATTAGTGTCCTTTCACATGGCTTGATTTCTTTGATTTTTTATTATTTTGATCATGGTTTTAAATTTCTTGGGACCGAAACCGAAATCCCCCAAATCGAAATCTCGGAAAGGCTTGAGAAATTGATTTTTTTTAAATATAGTATTTTTCCAAAATTTCGGCCGAAATTACTGTAATTTCGAAATAATAAATTAATTTTTTTACTGGATTTCGGACGAAATTTAAATTTATGCTTCTGATTTCAGTAGCTGATTTGTTCTTGTATGTTTCAGCAAAGAGTGAAAAGTGCAAGTTCTGCAGAGCATATGAAGGTCTTAGCTTTGGAGTCTTCAAATGCTGATTCACATTTCCAGCAGTTGGACAAGCTTCGTATGGTTTTCGAGGAATACGTTAAACTTAAAAGAGAAACCATTCCTATAGCAGAAAAAAACTTGAAAGAACTGACAGAAGATCTGAATCACAAGTCTCAAGCTTTTGATGATGTAAAATTGCTTTTGGCTCTATCATCTATTGTCTTGCTCATTCTATGATTCAATTATTTCACTGGAATTGTTGTTTTTAATGTTTTCAGCATATTATTTATCATTATGTGGTGTTATAATTACATTGGATTTACACTTGGTCAGAAGTCTCAACCCGACCCGACCCCTTTTTTCCAACCCGAACCCGAAATTTTAAGCTCACAAAAAAAAAAAAAAAGTTGATAAAAAATGTTGGGTTTCACTTTGGTCGGGTTGCCTTCAACCCGACCCTGACCCAAACTCAGCCCAACCCGACTTAACTTTTTTTCGGGTTGAACCCGACCCGAGTTGCAACTTGCACCCCTAAAAACTAATGTTCTTTGCTACATGTTATTTATATATGAACTTTGGCTTGATTAATGATTACTGCATTCTTCATTGAATGGCCATCTACTGAATGGAACTTATCTGTGCCGGTATCTTAACTCTTTTCAGCGGGTTATGTTTGATGGTTGATAATGTTTGTTGCCTACAGCTTGTAGGTGTTTTATCTCAGATAAAAACTGAGAAAGATTTGGTAGAGGCATTAGTCCAACCAGTGGAAAATGGTGACAGACTTTTAATTGAGATTCGGAGTTTGCAAGCGCAAGTTGAGGATTTGGAGTATAAAGTTGATGCTCGTGGGCAAGGTGTTAAATCTGTGGAGGAAATTCAATCACAGCTAGATAATCTACAAAGCCAAAAGTACACTTCTGTCCTAAAATTTCTTATACAAGTTCTGATTGTGACTTTGTAGAAATTATACGGTGCCCGACCATGAATTCAAGTGTAGGTGGTACGATAAAAGTACCACCCTTGATATTTGATCCAACAGCAGAATCTTAAAAAGTGGTCTGCTGTTGGATCAAATATCAAGGGTAATACCGTCCACACTTGACTTCACGGCCGGGCACCATCTAAAATCTCGTGACTTTGAAGCTCTTCTTTTATACTCTTATCTGGTGATTAATAAGTTATCCTTCCTACCAACTTCAAACATCCTTCTTTCTTATCCGGAGCTTCACTGGTTGGATAGTAGTTTTGGAATCTAGCCAGCTATTTAACTGCACCCATTTTCTAGTTAAGATTTTTTTAAAAATGTATATTGTGCTTGCTCAAATACTTTACTGTTTGGAAACTAGGGAGAGCTTGAATTCGGACTTGGAGAAGCTAAGAGAAGAACAGAATTATCGAAAAAATGATTTATCAAATATCCAGATGCGGTGGCACACTCTAAGGGAAGAGAAATTGAAAGCATCTGCTATATTACATAGAGTCAATAAAGCAGAAGAGGAGTTAGATCGTCTGGCAGAGGAGAAAACTCAAGTGGAGCTTGATGAGAAGGTAGTGTCATGGCCCCTTTATCTTGTTTATTTATCTTGGGCTTATAGTGAAGGAGCTCCAAGTTTTACATGCTAATGTAGCAATTTATGGAGATAAGTCCACAATTTCATCCACTCTGTGATTCACAGGCAAGTGTTTTGATTGAATATGTTCATTTTCATCCATGTGATGGCTCCATCAGCTCAAGAGGTTCATGCACTCAATCTGGACCATTTTTACGCCAATCTTGTTGGATTTATGTATAGATGACTTAATTTGAGGGCATGAACCTCTTGGGATGATATCCAAATAACGAAGCATAGGTCAACGTAAATAGCTTACCGTCGGATTTTTTTTTCTTTTTTAACAATCAAACTAGTATAAGGCTAGGCTTTCTGTCCTCAATCTACTTGTTAACCCTAAAAATGATACGAACGATAAATGGAAATTTTTAACATGTGATTTATTATTACATGCTTATTTATGCATATACCTCAATTTACATAACAAATATGGCTATGATATCTACATCTACGTATGCCAAGCTCATTACCATGTGAGAGTTCTAATCAGTGTTTAAAACGCGGATGCGGGTGAAAACATGGCCAAAGCAAATCCTAGTTGGCTCGGCGCGACGTGGTCAAGTTCTCGGTTGACCCGTCGGAGTACTTAGTTGATGTGGTCATAACTCAGGAGAGTCAAAAGAGTTTTGATTGACTTTATAGTGAAAAACACAGACTCGGACAAGAACGCAGCCATGGTAAAAGGTAGTCGACTCGGGGGGAGGGGCGGGGGGGGGGGTCCATGGTTCTAATAAGCGTATTAAGGAAGCATATCTTGGACTTGGATATTGGGACAATTTTTTGGAACTACAGAATGCCATTGTAGATATGTGACCCAAGGTTATGCAGTTGAGAGAAGGGTTTTACACTTTTACTTGCTAAAATCAGTATAACATGACATTGGAACAGATCAAGACAGCCACAATTAAAAATCTAATCACATGATTAATAAGGCATGAAAAAATCCCAAAACAACCCAAACGACAGATTTAGGGCAGAAACTATGAGACTAGCAAGAAAAAAATGAGCCCTAATCAAGAAAAGAGAGTATAAAGAAGAGGAAAATCTTTTACTTGAAGTAAAATCCATCGCAATCCACTTTAAGGACTTTATGAAGTCTGGCAATGCTAAATAGGAGTCTCTTTCATCTTTTGCTTGATCAACTCGAAGCTCTTATCTACCCATGTTCTTTATTGAAATTTACCTTTCCCGAGACTCTTAGTGATCAGAGCGATGATGGAATTGAAGTTTCTGATGAACCTCCTATAGAAAGTGTCCAAACAATGAAAGTAAGGGATCTACTGAATGCTCATAGACTTTAGGCCATGTAAGGATAACCTCCACCTTTTCTCGGTTCGTATTGATGCCTACATTTACCAACTTGCAACTGCGTACTGAGGAAGATCAGCATATCTATCAAGAAACCACACTTCTTGAGATTGGCCTATTACTTTTGCTCTCACATCACATCCATCAGCTGACATTAGTGCATAAGGTGATTCTCCTTCCCGTGAATGTAAGCTAATATGTCGTAGCACACAACTAGAAACTTCCGTCAATTAAGGGTCTGAAAATCTTGCCTACTAGACTCATGAACGTGCTAGGGCCATTAGATAGCCCACATGTCATTACTAGCCACTCGTATAGTCCCTTTCGCATCTTAAACATGGTCTTCCACTTGTTCACTAGCCGAATTCTGATATGGTGGTAACCACGATGAAGGTCAATATCCAAGAACACTTGACCTTTCATCAACATGCCTATCATATGATTGAGCCTTGATATGGGAAACCAAATACTTGATAGTAATGTTGTTAAAGACCATACTGTTAGCACACATACTGTGATCCATCATTTTTTTAGTATCAGAATGGTTGACGCGGCACATGTTCTCATACTCTTCCTGATCATCCCCTTCTGTGAGAACTCATTTACCTAAGCCCTTCATGTTCCTTGTGGCTCATCCGATATGCTGGTTTGTTTTGGTAAACTTGAACCTAGAATGAGGTCTATGTGATGTTGGGTATCTTTTGTAGGAGATAATCCTTTTAGTGACTCGTATGGACACTCTTGCATCAATGACTCTAGTGTAGTACAATCCTTTTGGCTGTCCTTAACCACCCACAAATAGATGACTCCACCATCCTTGGATTCCTCCATGGAATTCACCATTGAAAGTAAGTTTTTACCCCCTCTCTAGACGGTCTTGAAATTACTTTTGCACCAACCTCGTGGAATGTATATGTATTTTGGTACCCATCAAGGACAATCTTATTACTCTATTGCCAGGTCACCCCAAAAGCAACTAATGGCATCCATTGGCACTACATCACACCACACATCATCATTATAGGAACAAAACTAGACAATGCTTAGAAATAGTTACCTCGTTTTCTTTCTTTAAACATGCAATCTTATATTACGTAAGGTGCTTCTCGTCTTCGGAGCTTGTCAACCGTGATTTGGAATACGATGTTCTCACAACATGGTGTGATTTGCGTTACTCAGGAATACTTTGGAATGGGTTATGTTCTTTCACACCTAGTCCTTGATGTTCACAACATCGCATGATTTTGGTAATTTGACTTTGGATTCTTCTATGGTTTGAGATCATATGTGGTAAGAAGACCACCAATGCTTTTACAGACTGAAAATACAATATTTTTCTGTCATAATTTCTATAAAACCAAGTGATAAGTGAACTCAGAATGGTATATGCAAATTAGGGATAAAGAAACTGGAATTTGTCCCAAAAAATAGTATCACAATGTTCTTCAAGAAAGTAAGTACGAGCTTTACCTTCAAGAGCCCTGGCTCAAAACGAATGCTAGCTATATGCTTAACAAATGCGAGTCGAACATTGTTTTTGAGGAGCTGGGCAGAAGGAAGAGGCTCATAGCTAAAAGGTAGTTTGTCTCGCCCAGAAGCTGGGAACAAAGTGGCGAACGGGTGTGTAATGCGTGAGAATCTACCCTTGCTGTCCAATAGGCCAAAGACTTCAACTTCAGTGTATTATTATTCTCTCGTGCAAACATGTCGCCGTGGAGGGATTGGAGGCCGTCAGAGGATTGAATCCTCAAAATCCTAACTCTCCCAATGCTTAATCCCTAACTTTGATGGTGATACTTCCCAAGGGAAACTGAAAGAAAATCTTTAAAAAATTGTCCCCTTGTTTTTTCCTCTTTCCCCTCTTTATAACTCCTTGCCTAGGTCACTTAAGCGATGCTAATTGCCTTAAATACCCCTTACATAAACATAAAACCAACAAAAGAGATTTTAAACGAGGATTTCAACAAGTGAAATAAGATCATCGTTGTATTGTTCCTTAATCACCTCTAACCCAACAGCACTTTCACACAAGGATTTCAACAAATAAATCCTTTGGCTTAAAGCGTTCACTACTTTGTTTTGCAAATCAGCCTTGTATCCTCAGACAATGGTGTACTCTTGTAAATATGCCACCCATTTTGCATGTCCTCAATATGATTTTCCTAGGAAATTGAGTAACTGCAGTGATTCATAATGAGTTCAGAATGAACTCCCTCTTAATCAGATAATGCCTCCAAAACTTCAAGGCTTGGACGATGGCATAGAACTCTGTCATAAGATTTGTCACACATCATTAAGTTTCTCTCTGAAATAGGAAATCGGCCATCTTTTTTGGATCAACACAATCCCAATTCCAACTTTAGATGCACCACAGTTCACCTTGTAGACTTTATCTAAATCTGGTAGAGCTAGAATTGGTGCTTCTATCATCTTTTTAATTTCTTGAAAGCTCCTTTGGCCCAAGAATTCTAACTGTAACTTTCACCCATAGAGCCATTCTGTTATCGGTGTCATGATACTGTTGAAATTCCTAATGATTTTTCCATAAAAGTTGGTCATCCCATGAAAACTTCCAATTTCTGTTAACGACTTTGGTGTAAGCCAGCCTGCAATTGCTCAGATATTTGACAGGTCAACTTCCACGCCTTTAGCTGATATGACTAAGCCCAAAAACTTCAATTAATCTGCCACATAGGCACACTTCTTCAGGTTTGCATAGAGCTGATGTTATCTTAAAAGTTGTAGGGCAGTGTTCAAGTATTCAAAACGAGTCTTGTGGTCCTTGCTGTAAGTCAGGATATCATTGAAGTAGACAACTACAAACTTCCCATTTAAGACTGTAACATTTGATTCTTGAACCTCATGAATGTACTAGGACATTGGAAAGAACAAATGGCATAACCAGCCATTCATAAAGCACATCCTTTCTTTTAAATGTCGTCTTCCACTCATCTCCTTCCCATATTCTTACTTGGTGATACCCACTCTTCAAGTCTACTTTGGAGAATACTTGAGAACCTGATAAATCGTCGAGCATGTCGTCCAACCTTGGTATTTTAAATCTGTACCAGATAGTTAAATTGTTTATAGCCCTACTTCCACACGCATCCTCCAAGATCCATCCTTTGGTGTGAGTAATCTTGGTACAACACATGGGCTTAGACGTTCCGAATGAATCTTTTCTTGAGAACTTCAGAAAACGTTGTGGTTCCTTGTGCTCCATCAGACTCATTCAATTATGAGGTAGGTTTGTAGGGCATCTCTCTGCACCATGTCAATTTGTTGTTTCACCAACCATATCACGCTCAAGCTCATCTTCTTCTGTATCACTATACTAATGAGTTTCCTCATACTGATTTTCATCTTCTTTGACTGCACAATTCTCTTCTACTCCTACTTGGTCCTCAACTACATTGATCTAAGATTCAATCTTTTTCTTAGACATTTATTTGATATATGTCCTATTAAAAAAAAGAAAAAAAGATAAAGGTAAGGGTGTTTTGTTACCACCGGCTCCCGGCGATCCTGGGCTCCTAGAAGTGGAGGGTTCCAACGATTTCTTAGCAATGGGAGATGTTTTTGGAATCTCTTATCAGGAGGATCTAGGTAAGACCAGAGAATTGTTCCTTGCTATGCAATCCAGAGTCACAGAGGAAAAAATAGCAACAGACAAGGCGGCTGAAACAGAACCTGACTCGTGAGAGTAAGAGAGCTTATCTTGAAAAGATGCTATGAATTGCTGCTCCAGGGAGCATGCTTTGCCTTTTAAAAGATCTCACTTAAGGTCAATACGTTAGTTGTGAATCAGTCTACCCGTTTTCTGCCGGATCATTCTTTACACATGAAGTTTCTGTTTGATATTAGTACTAGAGTCTGGTTGGCAAGAGGAAGGTTGTAGGATGCCGGGATCCTAGTATGGGGGTGGTGGAAATTGTGATGACGGTATCAATCTTATAAAGTGGTGGTAAGGTAACTTGATATAATGAATGTATTGCAGGGGTTAATCTCTCCGGCAGGTAATCCCAGACCCGAGATGTGCTGAGAAAAGACTTAGTTCCTCCATAACTTGAGAGACCATGGTCTTTCGCTAGCCGAGGCTTTTTGGGCTGGGAGTTTTTATTACAGTTTTAGTCAAAAAAGGAATAGACAAAAGAATAGATGAAAGGTTTATGTGCAGAGTAGAATCAAGTGTAGTTCAAGAATCATTCGTAGTACTTTTGAGGAAAGGAATAGTTGGTTTTTGTAGGCTACTTTTGCTACTTTTATATTGGTTTCGGGTATGTCCAAGCCAATTCAACCTAATATTTTGTACTGCAGGATGGGACTCCTGGTCCCGAATGCTTTCTGAATATTAATGAACTTTGTCACCTTTCAAAAAAAAAAAAAAACAAATCAGTCCCCAAAGAACGGAACTTGCTGTAGTACTAATACCACTTAATGTGAACTGAGATTGGTATCGTCAAATTAGGGATAAAGAAACCAGGATTTGTCCCTGACGATAGTATCACAATGTTTTCCAAAAGAACAAATAAGGACTGTATTTTCAAGAACCCTTACTGTCCAATAGGCATATAACTTTAATTTCAGTGCATTTCAGTCCTCTCACGCAAACATGCAACAGTGTCAAGGTCGTTCCAAACATCCCTCATAATGCTTCCACATGTACCAAGATCAGGTCATATTTGTCATTTCATAAAAAAAGGCAGTTTTGTTGTCAAGCAAAATTGGTTGTTAATGTATGATTGAACTTGTGGCACCATAGAGAGGGCTGTTAGGAGCATCCCTTACGTGTGCTTGTCTTCCTAACATCTCTCTAAGTGTCTATATTATGTATGTGTGATTTGGAGATGATTAACTTCTACTAACTTCATTTTTCGTGTAAGCTTTTAATGCTCTTTGTTTTATCTTTATAGAAGATAGCTTATCTTGTCTATGACTTTCAACTGCGTATAATGCCTTTGTGTTTATCCTAATTGTATTGGAATTGGAACAAATATTCTTCTTTGCTTCCTCTTCTGTTTAGACTCAATTGTGATGGAAGGGTTCTCATGCAACCCATGCTTGTTTATATGATATTTATACTTTCACCATGTGACTATTAGAAATTTGTTAAGATAGTGCATGCCATTTCATTTATTTGGAAAATCTTCTTGTTTATGATGCACGATGTTTCCTTTTGCTTTCTAGCATTTAGCAGAGGCTCTTGTTCCTCTGTCGAAGGAGAAAGAGAGGTTAGTACAAGACCATAAAGATATGAAATTGAAACTCGAGCGAGAATATGAAGAGCAATCTGAAATTAAACGAAGCTATCAAAGGGAGGTTGAAATGCTTTTAGCACATGCCTCTAAGATTAAAGAGTATGTTTCTTGAACTAAGTTGCTGCTATCTATTTCATTGTTCTCCTGATTTTGACTATGAATTGTGTTTTTGGAACCCCTTACTAGCTTTTTTTTTGAATGGTACCTCTTACTAGCTATGTTGATTCAAAGAAAGGAGAAAGGCTAAAGGAATCACAGGAAAGGCAGTCTTTATCTGAATCTCAGCTACAGAAATGTGAGAGCAGGAAACAGGAAATTTCCGCTGAGCTAAATAAGAGTAAAGAGTTGTTGCTGAAACAAGATCAATTAAAACGAAATATAGATGACAATCTAAATTATAGGAAAACAAAGGCTGAAGTAGATGAGCTTACACGTGATATAGAGTCATTGGAGGACAAAATATTGAAGATAGGCGGGGTTTCCACCTTTGAAGCCGATCTTAAAAAGCTCTTTCAGGAAAAAGAGCGACTTCTTTCTGAGGTAATACAATTAATTTGTTTCAGCTATGATTATTTCTTGTTAACTCTCTGAAAATCCCATCAAATTGATATTTTTCTAGTATTTTATTGATGGACTGGTCCTTGCTTTTTTTGTTTTTTTTGGTTTATCTTCATAGTGTATTGAATATATTGGTAAAGTGTGGAAAAGTTTACCATTTTAGTTCAAGCTATTCATACAGCTTGCATTTGATTGCCCTTGTATTCTACCTGAATTGTTCACAAATAAATGTTTTAACTGGTGTTTACCCACTTTCGATGTTTCTTCATTTTTTACCACCTTGGGTGCTGTCATCACTTGACGAATCATCAGCCTCTGCTTGATCTAACATGGTGCTGTTTTCTTCATCTCTGTCCTCTTACGGTTATAAAGATGCTCATCCAGGTCTTTTTCTTCGTTGTTGTTAGAAACTTACCGACTTCTCCAAAAGCTTAAGCTGTTGGAGAAGGGCAGTATTTAATCTTTTATACTTAAACAGTTGTCAATTTTATCCAAGTTGAGCCTCTGTTGCGGGCAGGCATAAGATGCATATCCGCTTTCCCCACAAAAGAAACATTCAAATGTTGATCTGGTGTCCATACACGAAGAGCTGCATCCAGCTCAATTATAGGCGAGGATTGAAATTTTGGTTTCAGTTTCAGTTTTGGCCTCAGCCGAAACCGAAATTTCAGTGGCAATTTCGGTTTCGGTGGAAATTTCTGTGAAATCTCATCGTTTCGGCTGAAATTTTAAAATTTCAGTTTCGGTTTTAAATTTTGGTCCTGGCCGAAATCTGAAATTTTGACCATTTCGGCCGAAATTTAAAATCATGATTATAGGGTCCTAACCTTACTGGTTCTTTTCTGTTATCAGTTCTATCAACTCCTCCGATTGTCCTAAAACATAGTTGACTTGATGAACTGTTTTCTGTTATCAGTTCTATCAACTCCTCCGATTGTCCTAAAACATAGTTGACTTGATGAACTGAACACACGATCGCTCCTAGTGGCCGTTTGGTAACTCCTTGACCCCTGAACATTTGTGTTTGCGTTGGTAGGCACATGTATGTACGATGGTAGCAAGCCTACGGACATAACATATCACTCTTTCTTTCACCCAAGAGCACCCTGATGTGCATCTTCAAGGTTATTGTGAAATGACCTGTTACTCCAAAAGCTTAAGCTGTTGGAAATTGGCGTTATTTATTCTTTTATACTTTAACACTCCCCCTCATGTGTGGCTCCTCTTTCTAGGGTTGGCCTACATGTGGCACTTGTGGCCCCTCTTTTGGGTTTGGCCATTTCATGTGAATTTTTGCTATCCGGGAGGTTTGAACTCACGACCTTTGGCTCTAATTCCATGTGAAACGACCGGTTACTCCAAAAGCTTAAGCTGTTGGAGAAAGGCGTTATTTAAGCTTAAGCTTTGGCTCTAATAATGAGAAGCGAGTTGTTCATCACTTTCCTAAGACCAAGTCCTGTGGAGTGTGGACAGGTTGTTAAACTCAAATTTACCCTCATTTCACATTGTCTCAACTCTTAACCCACGAAAGCGCCCATATAACACCATCATGTAATCGGCATGGAGAAATTGCTTCCTCATCTTAGCATTCATATGCTACCACATGCGAATCTTAGGCTTCCCTTCTCTGATCCGTCACCCTTCAACTCTCGTCCACCATTGAAGTGCATCCGATTCTCCTTTCAATTTTAGTTTCGCAAACAACACCTTTTGTTCTTCCATCATCAATTTCTATTCAAAATAGTTCTCGCAACTCGATTCCTAATCAAAGAAGTTTTTTTTTTGTGCACTTTTCCATAAAAATCAACCTTGACCTTAACTTCCTCTGACATTTAGATCAAGGACTTGTACCGAATGATTCTCTAATTCACCTTGTTCTTGGTCATCATGAACTGTGGGACCCTGGAACGAATCATGGTTACCAGAAACTTCTTAGTTGGATGGGAAGCTCGCTTCCCCAAAAAATCTCTTCAGAAGCTAAGTTATTCTCTTCCCAAATTTAGGGGAAGCGCCCTTCCTAGGCGCTTCCTACATGTTTCCTCTTAATTAAGAGTAGTGCACTTCCTATTTATGTGATTATTTCTTCATAAATGAATATTTTTCTTCTTTTGACAATGATGGAGCATATTTTAAAAAAAAATCGTTAAAACTTGAAAACTCATCTTCTATTTCAATTGAAAACCATGTGGATCTTTTTCCCAAAACTTAATCATTAAATATATATGAATAAAACATGTGAAACTGTGAATTCTTAAAACTTGTAATTCTAATTGGTCTGAAATCTTCTTTTCTACTTGTAATCCATACCTATATTATTATTTTCCCTTCCTCCCTAATCTACTACAATCCTACCCTTTCTATGTGTTACGTGAGATGGAGAAAGAGAATAGTGAGTTAGGGCATGACCATGGTTTTAAATTTCGACCGAAATCCGAAATTTGGATTTCGGTGGAGACCGACACTGAAATCAACCAAAACCGAAACGGTCATTTATTTTGGCCGAAATTTCGGTTTTTCCGAAAATTTCCCCAAAAAATCTGTTTTTTTTTTTTTTAAATATTAATTTAATATTTCACTGAAATTTAATATTGAATAAAATATTAATTTCGGGTTTTGTACCAGATTTCGACCGAAATTTCGAAATTCCAAGGTCCGAAACTGGTACCGAAACCGAAATTTTAAACCTTGGGCATGACTCTCCCTCACTAAAGTATTTATATAATAAGATCAAGACATACAATGATCATAATGGCCCTATGAACTGTACTTATTCTAAAACTCCCCCTCAAGCTGGAATGTATAAATTATACATTCCTAGCCTGTTACAGATATCACTCAACTTTGCTTTATTTAATGACTTTGTGAACATATCAGCCAACTGATCTGCAGAACGAGTGAATACAGTACATATCTCTCCCTTTTGAATCCTTTGACGAATGAAGTGACAATTGACTTCAATGTGCTTGGCGCGCTGAGGGAAGATTGGATTTGTTGCAATGTGGATGGCAGCCTTGTTGTCACAATACAACTGTGAAGGCAAAGAAAATACGATCCCAATCTTATACAAAAGTGATCTCAACCAGATAATCTTTGTACTCGTGTGTGCCATTGCTCTTTATTCTGCCTCAGCACTTGACTTTGCAATGACGTCCTGCGTTTTGCTTTTCCATGATACCAGGTTACCTCCTACAAAGGTATAATACCAGGTGGTTGATCTCATGTCTGCAGGAGACCCAGCCCAATCGGCATCAGAGAATCTCTCAATTCGCATATGACCAATCTCTTGAATAATAGGCCCTTTCCAAGTGCACCCTTCAAGTATTTAAGCATCTGAACCACTGCGCTCCAGTGTGAAGTACGTGGGGAGCTCATGTACTGGCTGACTACCCCTACTGCATAAGATATATCAGGGCGAATGACTGTCAGGTATATGCGCTTACCCTGATGTCTTCTATACCTGTCAGGGTCTTCTAACAGGTCCCCTTCTTCTGGAACTAGTTTTACATTGGGATCCAATAGCACATATTTAGGTTTTACTCCAAGATTCTCTGTCTCTTCCAACAAGTCCAAAACATACTTCCTCTATGATAAAGACAAGCCACGAGAGGAATATGCCACCTCTATCCCAAGATAATATCTGAGGCGTCTCGAGTCCTTTGTAGCAAAACTCTTTTTGTAAGGTCTAGCTTTTGTATTTCGCCTGAATTACTACCTGTAATGATGATGTCGTCGACATACACAATCAATAGAATGCAACCTACTGAGGACTGATGACTGAATACCGAGTGATCTACCACACACTGTCTCTGGCCAAAACGCATAATAGCCTCACTGAATCTCCCAAACCATGCTCGTGGAGATTGTTTCAAGCCATACAGAGATTTCCTCAAGCGACAGACAGAAGAACACGGACTGAAGGTATCTTGGCAACCAGAGAGAATGTCTCATTGTAATCGACCCCAAAAGTTTGAGTATATCCTTTAGCAACTAGGCGTGCCTTCAATCTCTGAACAGTTCCATTAGGTAAATACTTGATATAAAATACATATCAACAACCAACCGGTCTAGCACCAAATGAAAGAGGAACCAGATCCGATGTCTGGTTCGAATGTAGAGCACCCATCTCAAGATCCATGGCAGCACGCCATCCTGGGTGAGCGAGAGCCTCCTGTAAAGACTGTGGTAGCACAACAGAAGACAGATGAAAGAAAACTTTTGAAATTAGGAGTCGGACGATCATAGGAGATAAAGTTAGAAATAGGATGTGCAGTAGAGTGAGAACGAGTACGAGAGGCAATAGGTGATTCATAAGCAACTACAGAGGAAGGTAGAGAAGATACCTAGGTAGATGGTACTGGGATCTCGACCTGCGAAGACGATGTCTCGAGTTGAGTAGGTGGAGGCCCATCTTTGCGCTGACGCATCTGATAGTGCTTTGTAGCAGGTGGTGGAGCCGATGATGCGAAAGAGTCACCTGGAAGAGGCTGAGACAGTGGTTCAGATGGTGGAGGAATCGGTACCGGAACCGAGTCAGTAATCACAAGAAGGGAGACAGAAACCTCGGGTTCCAAGAGAGTGGAAGTAGGCGCAGGCGGAGGGCTAAAGAAGGGCTCAGACTTAAAAAATGTAACATTGGCCGACACAAACTACCGATAAAGACGGGGATTATAACAACGATAGTCTTTCTGAGTTCGAGAGTAACCTAGAAAGACACAGCGTTCCGACCTAGGATCGAGTTTGTCCCTATCAGGACCTAAATGATAAACAGAAAAGATACACCCAAAGACACAAGGTGTGAGTGGAAAAAGGTCATGTTGAGGATATCAGACCTGAAAGGGAGAAGCACCACGAAGGACAGACGACGGAAGGCGATTCGCAAGGAAGCAAGAAGTCAAAATCGACTCACGCCAAAAGGACTTAGGGACTCGCGTCTGAAACAGTATGATGCGGGTAACCTCGAGTAAATATCGCAATTTCCTCTCGGCCATACCATTCTGCTGAAAAGTGTAGGCACAAGAGGATTGGTGAAGGATCCCATGAGATGATAGATAATCCTGAAAGCCATGAGTACCCGAGAAAAACTCCCAAGCATTATCAGTACGGAGACATTTAATACTGCAATCAAAATGGTTCTTTATTTCAGCATGAAAAGTTTGAAAAGTAAAGAAGACCTGAGAACGGTCCTTCAGCAAATACACCCACGTCATACGTGAATAATCATCGATAAATACTATGAAATACTTGAATCCATTATTTGACGCGACCCTAGAAGTTCCCCATACATCAGAATGAACTAAATGAAAAGGATTATTAACTCGACTAACGACTCGGGAAGGAAAGGACACCCAGTGGTGCTTCTCGAGTTCACAAGACTCGCACTGGAATGATGAAACAAAACTAAGGATGTCTGCTAGAGCCGCTGAAGTGATGGGTGGCCAAGACTACAGTGCCACTGAAAGGCGTCCACACTCCACAGAGCTATGCAAAACAGTAGTAGAAGGTCGGCAATCAAGACGATAAAGGGCATCCACCTCATGTCCCGATCCAATCGTCTTCCCAGCCGAAAGATCCTGAAACAAACAATAAGAAGGGTAAAATGAGATGGAGCACTGAAGATTTTTCGTTAGTTGACTAATAGAAAGTAAACTGAAAGGATATTTATGAACACATAGTACAGAAGATAATGAAATACTAGGAGAGGGACACATGATAGCAATACCAGTGGTGGGAGTAATGGACCCATCAACTAGGGTAATGGTCTGATAATCAGATGGAAAAGAGCGAAAAGATGAGAGCTGAGATGAGTTACCAGTCATGTGATTGGAGGCTCTTGAGTCAATAATCCAGGACCCGGAGCAAAGCCTGTTGTGGGAGGGTGAGCAGTCAGACGAAGGCGCTGTAACTCATAATCTGCCCTAGTAAAACTGAAGGAATCATCAACAGGTGCAGGGGCAGAGTTAGAGGCAATAGCGTCGGAGGAGCTAGCTGTCGTGAGATGTGCTGAGCGAGACTGACAAAGCTCAGGATGAAGAGTGTAGCAAGTCTCAATTTGGTGGCCATCACGCTGACAACGGGTACAATAAGGACGACCACGTCCACCACCACGGCCACGTGCTCGTGGAAATGAACTGCCGCCCCGAATAGAGCGACTACCACTGTCATAAGCTGCTAGGGCAGAACTTTCATAAAGGAAAATCCAATTGTTAATACTATCTTTTGAAATTGTGAGAGTGGAATTTACTTCAACAACTGTTCTCATAACTTTCTATCACTTTACAGTGATTTTGAAAAGGTAAATCCAGTTGGTCCTATCCAAGATTTGAAATTTCGGTGTCGGTGGAAATTTAGGTAAAAATCTTATAATTTCGGCCGAAATTTTTAAATTTCGGTTTCGGTTTTAGATTTCAGTCCCGGTCGGCCGAAATTTAAAACCATGGTCCTATCAACTTGACTGAAATGCATCAAATATTTATACCCAGGATACAAGAGAGGGAAAAATCCCTGACATCCTTTTCTAGCTCAAATGACTGTTATCCCTGTTATTAGACTTTTGAGAATGCTAACTCCCATTTTTATGTCCTTTTCTGAAAGTTATTTGGTCTGTTTGATTTGCCCATGTACCCTGTACCTTATATCCATGAATATTTTCTTTGTCAAAACCTTCTTCATCGAGAATCAAATTCGTTAGGTTGATCATATGTCTTATTAAGTGTAGCCTAATAGCCTTGTTCTTAATGGAAGATGAGAAATGATTATATCATATGTCTACAGATAAACAGGTGTCATGGAACATTGTCCGTTTATCAGAGTAATATTTCAAAGCACAAAATCGACCTTAAACAGGCACAGTATAATGATATTGACAAGCGGTACTTTAATCAGCTGATCCAGCTCAAGGTTTATTCATTTCTAGTTCTCAAATTCTTTCTACTTTTTTCCATTTATCAATATTTGTTATTAACTTAATACTTTGTACAGACAACAGAAATGGCAAACAAGGACCTGGACAGATATTACAATGCACTTGATAAGTGAGTATTTTTGATAGAGTTGCTATGCCTTGTTCTTTTTTCTTTTCTTTTCCTTTTTTTTTTGCGCTCAGGATAATCCCCATAATGTAGGTTCAATGGTAGCAGTTGTTTGACTTGCTAGATTATATTCATTTAGCGATTTGGTGGATTTATTTTGATCCATGGTTGGCAAGCTTCAAATCGATTCTGCAATATATGCCGCTTATTGCCATCTTTAGTAATCTTCCCATGTTATCCTCCTACCCATTTTGTTTAGTAGTTGAATCGTTTTGTGCTGTTAGCCTATGTTATTGGACACATTTATCGCAATTGTGCCTCTACTGTCTTTGGTCTGTAGAGCCCTCATGCGTTTTCATACGATGAAAATGGAGGAAATAAATAAGATTATAAGGGAACTATGGCAGCAAACATACAGGGGGCAGGATATTGATTATATAAGTATTCACTCTGATGCTGAAGGTGCTGGAACTAGATCCTATAGCTACCGGGTATGTGAGAAAAATCCTTCCTTTGTAGGAATGATTTTGGCACATATTGACAATACTTACTCATTCTGCATTTTTACAGGTTATCATGCAGGCAGGTGATGCCGAGCTAGAAATGCGAGGAAGATGTAGTGCTGGCCAAAAGGTTAGCACATATCAGACTCGTTACTTTTAACTGCTTTTTTTTTAATGGCACGGATTTCATTAAAAAGACCTAGATGGTCAATTACAGAAGCAGAGAAGGAAAAAAATAACAACAGAGAAAAACAATAAAAAGAAATCGGGGAGGAAGTCAAACTGCTCAATATCCTCCAAATGCACCCCCTCCCTCGCAAGCGTCCTCGCTTCCCCATTGGCCGATCTCCTAATATGATGGAGTGAAATGGAAAATGAGCCCAAAATGTCCTTTATTTCATCAAAATACTCAGCAAATCTCCAAGGGAAGATATAAGATCCACTCAACCACCGTATAACATTTTGAGAATCACCTTCAACCATGACTCTATCCAAATCTTCACCCCCCAAAAACTTAATTCCTTGATGTACAACACGTACCCTGCCTCATTTGAGTCTGCCACACCGATTGGTCCTGCAAAAGCCCACTTCACTGTGCGATTCTCATCTCTAAGAAAACCCCCTATGCCGGCCAGTCCCAAGTTACCGATACTAGAGCCGTAAGCGGCTAGGGGGGAGGGCCTGAAATAGGATGTTCTCATATATTTTCTTTCTCTGAACCCCCCCACCCGGAAAAAAAAAGAAAGAAATCGAGAAAAAGAAAAGAAAAGAAAAAGCATATTTGTAGGGAAACATGTTCCAAAGTGGGAGTGATTTTCTTGGGAAACAACCAATGTGATGTAATATAGGATCTTGTACAGGATTTAGAAGATGCGTATCACCAAAAGTTACCACAACGGCAAGTGTGGAAGACACTGCGTTTCCGTGAATAAACATGCAATGTGGCGAGTTTCGCATCCTCAAAATATCCGTTTAATCTTTAGACAAGTTCTTTGGAAACAGTAGCTTTAAATGCTATTCTTCATTGTGCACGTGAGGGATATGCCTTTATTATACCTTAATGTTGTTGTTAACGGTAAGGGTGATATGGCAACTATAGGAAGCAATGAATTTGGGTTTTAAGTTTTATAGGATAGTTTCGATATTAGCTGTCCTCTCTTAATGCGAGAGATTCTTTCTTATTTGTATGATGGGTTATCTCATAGCTATTTTTGTTTGCTGTTGGTTATCTTTAGCAAGCGTAATAAGGGATTTGGAAAGACTCTTTAGTGAATGATTGAATAAAAGTTAGACTCATGGTTTGGAGGTGGAGATACGTGAGACTTTTTGTGATATACAATTCTTGTCTTTTGTGTTCTTGTTCTTGATTTGCTGCTGTTGATTCTTGGGCTGCACCAGATTGGTATCAGAGCTACCTCATTCCTACGGTTGACGGCGGATTGATCATGCCACCGAAAAGAAGAGGCGCTCACACCGTTCCGATGGCGGAGATTGAGACACGAGACGAACTAGACACGCTTCGAAGACAAGTTGAGGACTTGACAACCCGGATTCTTCACTTGGAAACATCTGGCCAAGAAGAAGAAACCGAAGAGGAAGTTGAAACCCGCATGAACCCTTTCCATGACAGGGTGCGAATGGAGGCTCCAGTGAACTCGTGTGAAAGAGACAACCGCAGTTGGGAATCCAGATTGAAAATAGAGATGCCCGAGTTCCATGGTGGATTGTCCGCGAAAGAGTTTTTGGATTGGTTATGCACGGTAGAAAGAATATTCGAGTTTAAAGGGGTTCCAAACCACAAGCAAGCCCAACTTGTGGCTTTGAAGCTGAGGAGACGAGCCTCGGCATGGTGGAGACAACTGGAACTGACACGATCCCATCGTGGACAGTCCAAAATTAATACTTGGGAGAAAATGAAGAAGAAAATGCAAGAAGCTTTCCTTCCTTTTAACTTACCTCTAAGATTTTTACCAACGGCTACAAGAGCTGAGGCAAGGCAACAGATCAGTGGATGAATACACCAATGAATTCTACGAGCTCGTCTGCAGTAACAAATGGGCAGAAAGCAAAGAACAAATGGTGGCGAATATACCAGCAGCTTGAAACCCCCAAATGCGAGATGTTCTGAATCTATATAAAACTTTTGGTCGGTATCTGAAGTACACCATAAGGCATTGGTTCTTGAAAGGCAGCAAGGGCGAAACACTGTGAGGAGTACTCCCAATCCACACCCTAATCCCATTGCACCAGTGCCTATGGAACGAACCCAATCGGGGTGGAAGGCACGCCAAGTTAACCCCTAACCTAAATTGGGTAATCCCAGCCTTAAACAAATTAAGCCATGTACAAGTAGCTAGCTTTATGGTAAATACTTGCAAATGACATACAAGAGTAAGGCTCGATTGCTAATGCCAAGGTATGGTTGCATTTAACCTTCCTCTTGAAGGTCACAAAGAAGAATAGTGTTCTTTACACCCTTTGATGATAGAGCTAAGAGCTAATAACAGCAGTGGAGATTAGAGTATGAACAACTATCATCTTTGCAAGAGCCCAATAGGAGAGACCGACTCCAATGAGGTGGAGATTCACGTGGCTTACCAGGGAATCAAGTTGTTAGATGTGGAGGATTTGGACAGTGGTGGTTGAAGGAGATTCTCTTAATGTTGTCCGGTGGCTTAGCGGTTCTTATGTATTCCCTTGGAGATTCGCCGAGCTTTTTGAGGAGATTAATGATATTACAAGGTCCTTAAATATCTCCTTTCTCCATATAAGGAGATCAGCTAATGGGGAGGTGGATAAGTTAGCCAAGGAAGGGGTGTTTTTGTCGTCCTTTGAACAATTTGACTTCTTACCGCCGTGATTTTTTCTCCTCGTTGTCCTTTATTTTCTATTTTTTGTTCGTTCTTGTATTTTGACCATCTCAGTCTTTTTTCTTAATGATTCTCTTGACCATTCAAAAAAATGTCATCTTTGCACCCTGCTGTGGAAATCTCTTATTGATTTATTCCATCTCATTCTGTAGATCAACCATAGCTTCTCTTGCTTTAAAAAAATCCAAAGAGAATCAAACCCCCATAGCGAAAGATTGGCCACCAAGTTCAGATAAGGGAATGCTTCCCCCACTATTAAAGGAAAGGCTTGATGAAGGGAGGGAGATACGGCGGGGATTTAGCAGATTTCTAATAGGAGATGAAAGAAGACCCATTGCTTGATTGAGATCAAGGGCATACAGTTCCTTTTGTATGACAAAAAAGATGCAAGGCTTTATTCTAAAAGATTTAATGGTGGATAGGGAAGGGCTGGTAAGAAAGATTTAATGGTGTCAAGACAATATAATGCAAATGATGTCTACTGAATGTGCTGAAACAACACCTTGTTGTAGAGGTCAGATTCCAAGGCATAGGATAGGCACATGAAGTGGCTTGAAGATGGAGGAGGAATCACATGGGTGTCCTTATCATTTTTTTAGAGATTATACAAACGCATGTCATTATCATGTTAGGGTGCCAGTATCACTTATTGGTCTCATTATCGAGTGAGTGCCATTCTTATTGATAGTCAGGACCCATCAAACAATTATGACATAAGGTGATTTCACTTAAGGGACAATCTATTTAACATAATTAGGTTTTTCTTCTAGTGATAATTAGTTGTCATTAACTTGTTGTATAAGATATTTATTATTAACTTAGTGTTATTCTAGTTATTATAAGCTTGCAACTCAAGCATGTCAACTTTCATTGTCATACATCGGTGGATCAAGTAATGCATCTATCTATGATGTTTTACATATTATTTAAAAATAAAAAAGAGAACATAAATAATGACAAAAAATAATTTGATATTTTTATCAGTTCACTAATCAACATCATAGATATCATATACCCTTATATTCTTTTAAAAAACGAAGGAAATAATGGAAATTCTTCAAAATTGTTTCATTCAATTACGATTAAGAACTTCTGTCTCCAAGAGCAAAGAACTAATAACTTCATGAAGATATGATACGGATCAAACACCCCTGAGTACACCCCAAAGAACACTCAAAGGGCCTACCTTCAATGCCCACAATGAATGGCATGAAGATGGAGGAACTGGAACCACATGCATGTCCTTACCTTATTGTTGATATCATCAAAAGGCATGCCATTATCATGTTAGTGTACCAGTGTCACTTATTGGCCTCATTATTGAGGGAGTGCCATTATCATTAATGGTCAACCCATCAAACGCTTATGAGGTGATATCACTTGAGTGAGAAAGAATGACCTACAAGCAACTTTCCATGTTTTCTTAGGAATCCTAGTTGAGTTAGGAGTAGTAGTTTCGTTGTAGCGGGATTGTGAAGAGAGTTTTTGTAATGGTAGGATTAGAAGTTTAAATTTAGAAGGTTGAATAAATCTTTCGACACGTTAGTTTCCTATGGTTAGAAAATGGTCTTAGGTTATTAAGAGTTTTACCAATGAAAGAGGGTTTTTATTATGCAACAAGGATTGGGATTAGTTTAGTTTTTAGATTTGATCATTCCCCATCTCAAATTTTTGTGGGATTGGAAGTACAAGCCTATATATGTATGGCGTTTGGCCTTTTTTGCAACGGAGATGAATGAGATTGAAACCCTTGCTTGAGCTGGTGTGATGCTAGATTAGTCCTCATTTCTTGCCTTTAAACCTGCAACTTGCACCCATTGACCTCCATTACCAATCCTTTCCGCCATCTTTTAATCACCTGTACAGTCACCTTCCTTTCAAGTCTTAAACCTTCGTTTCCCCTTCACCCACGACCTGTCCTCACCCATACCAATTACCAAACATCTTTCCTATCTGCAGCTAGCCCTGTGTCAACCTAATCCCCACCATAATCCTATCAACATATTTAAAACCCAGGTCTGCCTCACAATCTTACCAGATCAAAGAATAGACCTCTGAAGGCCCATTTTCTTGAATAATCTAGCTGGGACTATTGACTTTCAACCCTTCCATTAACCCACATCCCTTTTCCTATCCAGACCATAAATTTACAGTCCTGTTGCTAAACTGTATGCTAACTGTCCACTTTGTTGCACTCTTCGACCTTTTAAGCATTGCGACCAGCCCTCTACTTCACCCTTATACCCATCAGCTGCCTTATCCCTGTCCTGAAACCTCTGTCAACCCAATTCCTGTTTCTTGAAATCAAACGTATCACCTCCCCTACCATAACAGTCCGCAACTGTGAACTTTTTATTATCTGAACCCTCACCACCATTCCTTTCTACTCCCATAACCTATTACCTTTTTACCTCACTCGTTTCAGACCGATTACATGCAAGACAGACTGCTACGTTTGTATTTGTAATAGTCTCGCCTTTATCAAATTTCAGTTTATTTCAACATTCCTTTACTTCAAACTGTTCTAATTTATTGGAGATATTCTTATTATACTGTTGGTGGTCTGCATCAATTGATATCAAAGACTGGGTTTCACCACGGCTACTCGTAGCGGCAAGGCATACTAACATCGAGAGGTCTCCAATAAGGAGTTGTATGATATACTAGTCAGTTTAGTTTGCCTAATTTATAGCATCAAGACACACTTGGGAAGAACCAGAAATTCTTCCATGCCACTACGAGGCCCCGAGACTGACCTTGACAGGTCAACCATCAAAGTAGAAGTATTTTTTTGAGGGTGACTCCTTGGGTGACCCGAGCCCCGAGTCCCACACTTGCTACCACCTTAGGAGATGAGGTGTGTGGATTGTTTGAGCAGGATAGACACTTCTCTACAGATTTCATTGGTGACATGACTAGACGAATCTCCATCGACGCACCTGAGTTTGACATTGATCTAAGTCCTCAAGCCTTCGCCGATTGGCTTGCTGCCATGGAGGAGTAACTTGATTGGTGCAAGATAATAAAGGACCAGAAAGTAAAGTTTGTCAGAATGAAGTTAGTTGTTCATGCTAGAATATGGCGGAGAAAAATAGAGAACAAGTTGAGTGTCATGGATCATCACCCACCCATTGTTCAATGAAGGCAAAAGGATGTGATGAACTACAACTAGATAAGGAGAATGAGGAGCTTGCATAAAATGGCTAACCATACTAAAAAACAGAGGTAATATTCAGCTGGGTAATTGTGGGTAGATCAAACGCCTAACCAGACGTTGGTTCTCTAGGATCTAAAAGAAGATCACCCTCACTAGCATGGAGAATGAGAGGGTTTGAACCACAACATTTTACTGTCATTTAGGAGCTCAAGTGCATACTTTCTATGAGAAAGATCCCTTTTCTAGATTGGGGACAGGGCCCGGTGCGGCAGTGCCCACAAATAACTAAAATAACTGTTATATTATGCCAAGCTGTGTACAGAGCTTCCCCACACATCATTTCTCTTCATAATTTAATAGGGCTTCAGACTTGATTTATTCCTAGTAGAATCATGTGTTTTTGAACCGGAGGTGACCTTCTCACTCTTTTTTCAACCTTGTGGTTATTCTTTTCATTATTTTTGAAAGCAAAAAGATACATCTTGCTCTTACTATCTACATTTATTCGTTGAAACAACAAACAAACAAACTCGTTGACATCGTATTCTGTCGAGTTGTAGGCTTATAATGTGGTCAAACTAAAGTAATGATTCTTGCTGTCTTGTGATTATTTCCAGGTCCTTGCTTCGCTTATAATACGGTTGGCATTAGCAGAAACATTTTGCCTCAATTGTGGAATACTGGCACTGGATGAGCCAACCACTAACTTAGATGGTCCAAATTCTGAAAGCCTTGCCTCAGCCCTCCTAAGGTACACTTGGATTAGTGGTTTTCAAAGAAGAGTTTCATGGTGCTCATAAGCTTTTGTCTTACATTTATCCCTCCTGATTTCTTCCTCTCTGGCAGAATTATGGAAGATAGAAAAGGTCAGGAGAATTTTCAACTGATCGTAATTACTCATGATGAGCGATTTGCTCAGCTAATCGGTCAACGTCAGCATGCTGAGAAATATTATCGTGTTGCCAAGGATGAACAGTAAGCCTAGTCAACGTGCTATTCTTTTTTGGGATTTGCTAGCAACCATCGCAGAAGGCATTTCGCGGACCACCTGTTGCATGAGAGAGCAGCCACCTCATGAATGAGACAAAAGCACAGTTGTCTTATTCATGAGGTGGCTGCTTTCTCATGCAACAGGTGGTCCGCGAAATGCCTTATGCGATGGTCCCTAGCAATTCCCTTCTTTTGTTCATGTTTTCTGCAACTCTGCCCTGCACCTCTCATGTGTCTGCTTTCTTACTTGTATAATCTTGTCACAAAATGTCTTGACTTTACCCTCTTCTTACAGTCAACATAGCATCATTGAAGCTCAAGAAATATTCGATTAACCCTTTTCCGCGACAATGAAGGCTGTGGTTATAGGATAAGATTCCACAGGGAAGGAGACATCAAGCTTTTCCTGTAGTTTTTACATGCTGATTATTCGTTCAAGTTGCGGCTGGGGATTGGGTTCCAGTGAAAACTTATGTATGGGATCTCTTACCATCCGCTCGAGGAATAGGACTCATGCCTCCTTGTTTCACTTACACTTTAGCGCTAAATTCATAGCCTGAGGATATTGCTTGTATGCATAACTATAGCGCTAAATTCATAGCTTGAGGATATTGCTTGTATGCATAAGAACACTGTTTTTATCGCTGGAGTGACTTTTGTTGGATATCTGATGCTTGGGCACTCCTTAGTTAGCATTTTTATTGCACTAAGGCAGGAAATGTACAGTATCATATGGCTTTACCACTTGAGAAGCAAGACACCGGAATCGTAGTTAGCAAAACTCTGTTTTAAACAACGTTTTTTTGAAGAAAAAACAAAGCGTGTTTTATTGGTGTGCCGTTTAATACACCGTTTAAAACTTTTACAATGAAAAAGCTCTGTTTTTAGAGGCAATCGTTGTAAGCATGTTTAAAAAACACGTTTTTTTGGCCTACTTTCCAATTTTACACACCATATTTTGTAAATGACAAAATTTTAGACTCATTTTCTTGTGTTTCTGTGTTTTTACCACATTATTTTTGAATCATTACTATATTATACTCGAATTTTTGCGATCCCAATTTTTTTGCCGAATTATGCTAACTATGATCGGAATTAGAACTGAACTACTTTGGTGAGCATGGCAGATAAGCTTATTTTACAGGAACTGAACTACTTTGGTGAGCATTGCAGATAAGCTTATTTTACAGGTTTGAATTTTGAAGTACAGCCCAGGGAGCTGCTCTGTGATGGTGACCAGGGCTAGGGCATAGGAACCATTTTTGTTGTGTTTTATGAAGACGTAATCTCTTAACCCGAGGGTTGTAAGGCCCTGTTTATTTTATATTTTGAGAACCGATTGTGAGTCCAATTACTTATTGGACTCAAATTTACATTTTATTTTGAGTCCAATAATCAGTTTTGGACTCACAAACGGTTTTCAAACTCCAAGGGCCTAAGCAAACTTGAAAGCCTTCATTCGCACGCACTGAGTCACTGACTACAAAGTACTGCCTCACGCCTAAATCCTGACTAAAGTACAGCTATCTCATTAAAATGACAAAAATAACATATCTCATGTAAGATGAGCAACCTATACATTTAATGAAAAATGACCAAAGTACTCCTATCACATACAACTCAACTCAACTATGCCTGTGTCCCAACCTAGTTGGGGTCGGCTAATGAATCCTTCAAAAAATTTTCATAAATAAGGTGAAAGGATATACCCGGCTCAAATAGACAAAATCTAATCTTGACACTAGTTGGGTTCATCTACATGGATTATTTTCTTTCATTCTCTCGTATCCAAGGTCATGTTCTTGGTTATTTCTTCTTTTTCCTTCCTTTCTTTCTTCTTCAATATATATATATATATATATATTAGAAGGGGGAGCATTAGGTGGGTGTGTTTGGGAGGGGGGGAATATATATAATGTGATTTGTTGTCAAAAGGAGGCGTTAAAGTCTGCTCACAAATCACGTTAAAAGTGGGGTGCATGATCGTGGGGTGCATTATCGTACATGGGGGCAAAAAAATCATCTCATACCAAAGTGCATTTAAAGACTTTTGATCCCATTTAATGCACTCAGGTGATTTACGCCAAAGTCCAAAGGGGGTGCACTTTTATAGTTTTATCCCTTTTATGCAAGGTCACGGGCACCCCGCACCCTATGTTGAGTATTCTCCTCTTGAGACGAGTTGCCTCTTTTTTGTAATAAAAGAAAGAGGTAGCCCAAGAGTTAATAGGGAGGAAGTGAATGTTGGAAACTCCAGAAGTGGAGGGAGGAAGAGTGAGTAATCTTTGGAAAGAGGGCGTTCCTTGGATTGTTAAGGAGAGTAAAAAATAAAGGGTTTTGCTAACGAGTGCCCTTCGGGTGCCTCAAAGTATGTGTAAATTCAGGATCCCAATGGCAATTAAATGCACCTTAACGGTGCTCGTTGGCAAAACCCAAAAAAGAAAAATAGGTAGGTTGGATTTTCAAGAGATAAGAAAAGACCTTTTGAATTTAATATAAGAGTAGTGTTGGGCAAAGAAGCAAGTTGGTGTATCTACAAAAGGTGAAATATTTTGTAAAAATAGGGGATACATGCAACATCTTAATCCCCTGTTTAGATGTAGGGAATTTTTTTTCAAAATTTTTCAATGAAAATCAGCTCTAATTGACCAAAAGCATGTCAAAAGTGAGTAAAATCAGCTCAAAATGACCAAAAGTATCTCAAAAGTTCAGAAATGGGAGAAACAGGTAAAATGGGTCCGAATTGTGTGACATCTACTAGTGCCTAATTTTCATTAATCAAAGAAACTTTTCTCCACACTCTAGCCATTGGACCTCTGTTTTTTAGAAGAAATAATAATAAAGTCATGGATCCATAAATAGAACTGTTCCTCTCATCTGCTCCAATCTCTCCATAAAAGCTCTCCATTTAAATACACACAGTTCTTCTATACATGGAAAAGATCTACAGGGAACAGCCTATTAATGTTGTGGCCCAACAAATGAAGGGTTTGGATCAACCTATGAAGTGGGCCCCACTGTACATTTTCAAACCTACTGGATTTCAGTCCCACACAGCATATAATTTCTCTATTTAAATGTTCCACCCAAAAATTTCCAGTTAGCATTGATCTAGTGTGAGATCCCCTACTGCTACTTTTCATTTCAAAGAAGCCATACTCCAAGCTCCAACTACTTATTCCTTGTTTGTTTGAGATTGTGGCAACCGATTGTGGGCCCAATCCAATTATTTTGAGACCTAAATTGGTCTGTGCCCACAATCGGTTGTCACAATCTAAAACGAACAGGGCCTTACTAGTGTGCCTCTTTTTTAAGAAAAAAATAGGGATTTGCTAGGAATTTTTGTGCAGTCATTTAACGACTTGCTTTTGCAGGGGAGAACAACAAATATAAATGAATAAGACAATATCTTCTACAAGGTGGCTGTTCTCTAGAATAAAAGTAAGCTGCAAAATGGCTTTCGGCGAAATTGGCTAGCAAAATAATAATAAATTCAAGGATTCATAATAGAAGAGTTTTCTATCATGTGCTCCGATCTCCAATCTCTTTCCATTACCACTACAAAGTCCAAACTACTGTTGGAAATAATTTTGGGTCAAGTAGATTAGTTAAACAAAACTAGTGATATATTTAATTGAAATGAAATAAAGAAAGGATTAGTAAATCCGTAAGCAAGGATCAAAGGAAATATGTAAGAGAATAAAAAAAGTTTAGTGGTAGAGGCACGTTACAGAGTAACGCTACCCTTAAGATAGATTATCACCCCCACCATGAACGGTATGCAATTGGGTTCTCTTGCCACTTATCTCCAGGATACAACACCACTATCTTTGTCGTTGACGGTGTGCACGCACCGGCTCGGACCTTGCGAACAGTGATTGATGCCGAACAAATTTGCCCAAATGAAATACAAGTTACGAAGTTTTCCAAAGCATGAAACTTGTAAACATAATCCAAAAACCACCCTGTAGAAGAAATGAGACAGTCGTTTTTCATGTATTTAGAGAAGTGTCTCCACACTTTCTTTATACACTTGCTCATTTGTGCCGTTATACAACGGTCACAAAGGTATTGCAAACGACACATCCTATAAGAGAAAGGAACTGTAAACCATTAAAATAATGAAATGAGAAAACGTATAATAATCAAAACGGAATAAAATATTAAAAGGTATTCAAAGCATCATTGAGAAGGTTTGAATTTTTATTCACAAAAGACAAAATAGCATTTAATATATTAAATGCTTAAAATTTCATTAAAAATTCCAACAATCCCCCACATGAATTAAAATTCAAATCAAATATATTAAATCAAATATGGGCAACTTGAAATATCATGCAATGGGTGAAGGTGTCTTGTGGACTTGAACCTCCACTTAGTGTTTATATATTCGAGTCTATTAAAGTTCTAAGTGAACTACGTCTTGAACTAAGAACCTTGAGTAATAGACCTTCATATATTACACACACGATATCGGCAATATAACCGTGTTCTATTGGGGTAGCACATTTCGGCCATGCGCTGATCCTGTTTCATGAGCGCTCTAGAGAACAAGTCTTAATTCTCATAGGAAGCGGCCCCACTTCCACACTCATATAGGTGAGTCCATCAAGGGTACCTGCAACTACGCACCCCGCTTATAAACAGCTATAGACCCATTCAGAGGAAAGCTCTTCCTCCATATCATTACAGTTAGCATTATTTACATCTTAGGGATAGGCCAAGAGAAGTCTTTCATTCTCTTGAAAATTTAAGTACAGTGCTTTCACCGATCACTCGAATAACTTATTTTTTCCATTGAACCTAGCTCTTGGGATCACCAGTCATATAGGTTAGGTTGCCGTTATTGGTGATTCTATTTGATAGGCTTTAGCCCCATCCCTCTTGATGTTTCAACCACTAGCCTTTTAGTTAGTCATTTGGTCAATGGATCTGCCAAGTTTCTCTCTGACTTTACAAAGTCAATTGCAATTACCCCATCTGAAAGCAATTGCCTCACATTATTATGCCTCAGATGTATGTGTCTGGATTTACCATTATATGTTCTGCTCTTAGCCCTTGCTATTATAGCTTGGCTATCACAATGAATAGAAATAGCTGGAATTGGCTTGCACCACAGAGGAATATCTGCTAACAGATTCCTAAGCCATTCCGCTTCTTCACCTGCTTTATCTAAAGCAATAAATTCAGATTCCATGGTGGAACGTGCTCTACGGGTCTGCTTGGTAGATTTCCAAGTGACAACACCACCACCCAAAGTGAAAACATATCCACTTGTGGATTTAGTTTCTTCTGAATCTGAAATCTAATTTGCATCGCTATATCCTTCTAATACAGCAGGATAACAACCATAGTGGAGTCCAAACTCCATTGTGCCTTTCAAATATCTTAAAATCCTGATAAGTGCATCCCAATGTTCTTGACTAGGGTTACTAGTGTATCTACTTAGCCTACCAACTGCGTAAGCTATATCTGGTCTAGTGCAATTCATTAGATACATTAAACTGCCTATAATTCGGGAGTATTCTAATTGTGATATACTTTTTTCAGTATTTTTCTTAAGTTTTGAACTAGGATCATATGGTACACTCAAGGGAGTATAATCAAATTTGTTAAATTTTCTAAGGATTTTTTCAACATAATGAGATTGTGTTAAGACAATCCCTTCTGAATTTCTAATTATCTTAATTCCTAAGATTACATCTGCCAATCCAAGATCTTTCATGTCAAAGTTCTCTGACAAAAGATTCTTGGTGTCATTTATAACATCTAGACTCGTACCAATGATTAACATATCATCGACATACAAGCAGATCAAAACTCCAGAATTACCTTCAAATCTACTGTATACACATTTATCAGAATCATTTATGGTAAAACCATTTGATAACACTACTTTGTCAAATTTCTCATGCCATTGTTTTGGTGCTTGTTTTAAACCATAAAGAGATTTTATAAGTTTACACACTTTACGTTCTTGACCTAGGACTGCAAATCCCTCAGGTTGTTCCATGTAAATTTCTTCTTCTAATTCTCCATTTAGGAAAGCGGTTTTAACATCCATTTGATGGATTTCTAAGTTATAGATAGCTGCTAAAGCTATCAACATTCTTATTGTTGCAATCCTAGTTAGAGGAGAATAGGTGTCAAAAAAATCTATCCCTTCTTTCTGTTTAAAACTTTTGGCTACTAATCTAGCCTTAAATTTTTCTATAGATCCATCGGTTCTAAGTTTCTTTTTAAAAATCCATTTACAACCTATTGGTTTGCACCCATGAGGTAAATCCGTTAACTCCCATGTGTTATTTGACATAATGGATTCTATTTCACTATTTATAGCTTCTTTCCAGAAGTTTGCATCCAAAGAAGACATAGCTTCCTTAAAAGTAGATGGATCATCCTCCACCAAGAAGGTATAAAAGTCAGAGCCAAAGTTAGTAGCTTTCTTTGCTCTTAGACTTTTTCTAGGTTCTATCTCTAGGTTACCTTCTTCTCTACCTTTTTTTCTTCCTTTAGGTTCTTGGTTTTTTATTGAGGAATACCACGACTACTAGATGCAACTTCTGTTTGAGGTATTAGAGATTGACTCACATTAGTTTGTTTAAGAGGAAACACATCCTCAAAAAATTCTGCATCTCTAGACTCTAATATAGTGTTTACATCTATGAAATTATGTTCAGATTTTACCACCAGAAATCTATAAGCTGCACTATTGTGTGCATACCCTATGAATACACAATCCAATGTTTTAGATCCTAACTTTGTTTTCTTAGGGGGAGGTAAGCTTACTTTAGCTAAACACCCCCACACTTTAAGGTATTAAGACTTTCTACCTTTCCATAACTCGAATGGAGTTCCATTTTCATTTTTATAGGGTATTTTGTTTAGTATATGACAAGCTGATAACAAGGCTTCCCCCCACATGTTGAGTGGTAGCCCTGAACTAGTTAGCATGACATTTACCATGTCAATTAGAGTCCTATTTTTTCTTTCTGCAACTCCATTTTGTTGTGGAGAATAAGGTGCCGTCACCTCATGAATAATTCCATATTTTCTACGATATTCAAAAAATTCATTTGAGGTATATTCACCACCTCGATCTGATCTAAGTATTTTAATTCTTTTTTCTAACTGATTTTCCACTTCATCTTTAGATTTAAGAAGATATACCATTGCAAATTTTGATTTATCATCTATGAAGGTAATAAAATATTTATTTCCTCCTCTAGTAATAGTGTTCTTTAGGTCGCAAACATCACTATGTACTAGTCCTAGAATTTCTGAATTTCTTTCTATTGATTTAAATGGTTTTTTGCTAAATTTTGATTGAACACATATTTGACACTTTGGTTTTTGTTCAATAGAAACATTTGGAATCATACTTAAGTTCACCATTCTTTTTATAGATTGTGAATTTACATGTCCTAATCTACCATGGCACATATCATACGATTCAATAATATAAGCAGAAAAATCAGAAATTTTATTGATTTCATTGATAGATACATTGAGCTTGAATAAACCTCCACAAGCATAACCCTTTCCCACAAACATCCCACCCTTGGTGAGAATAAACTTATCAGATTCGAAGACGAGCTTGTAACCATGCTTGTTCAATAAGTAGCCAGAAATTAAGGTCTTCCTGACTTTTGGAACATAGAGAACTTGGTGCAGTGTGAGAACCTTGCCGAAAGTGAGTTTGAGATCAACCTTCCCTTTCCCCATGACCTTAGCCGTTGGGGAGTTACCCATGAAAACATTTCGCTTTCATCTACTTGATGATAGGTGACGAACGCACTTCTGTCACAACAGACATGTATAGTGGCTCCAGTGTCTACCCACCAATCACTCACATTGAACACCATGTTCACTTCAGAGTCTACGGTTATAAGTTTCTTCACTTTGGTTCCATGAATAACAGTTCCAGATTCTACCATATTGGCTTGAGGAGCGAGTTTTGCCTGAGAGTTTCCGACATTTTGGGAAGTGTCTTTCCCCTTCTATGTCGACATTGTCTAGCATAGTGTCCAAGTTTTCCGCAATTTAAACAACCTTCTTTCTTCTTATTTTTGTCTATCTTTTTGTTACTTTTGAAGTGGTTTCGGTTCTCCATCTTCTTCTTGTTTTGATGAGACTCAAAGTTTTTATTTGTTTTCTTCTCACTAGTCTCAATAAGATTGGCCTTAGAAAGGAGTTCCGATTCTTTATCATTTTGATCACGATTCCTATGTTCTTCTTCTATTCGGAGTGTTACTAGGAGATTTTCTAAAGATAATTCATCTTTTCTATGTTTAAGACTTTTTCCGAATTCCTTCCATGAAGGTGGAAGTTTATCAATAATGGCTGCCGAATGGAAACGGTCATCCATTTTGATTCCTTCCGCTAGGATCTCATTCAATAGGAGTTGGAATTCATGAACTTGTCCTAAGACGGGTTTTCCATCTACCATCTCAAATCTAAGATAGTTTCCAACTACATATTTTTTCACTCCGGCATCTTCGGTCTTATACTTTTTATCTAAAGCTTCCCACATTTCTTTGGCGGTCTTCATTCCACAATACACGTCATGGCACTAAGTATATAACCACGACATAAAAAGTCATCATTTTCCCATTTTTGAGTAACCTCAGATTGAGCGGGCTCATGCTCTTTGGGACTAGGCTTGGGTGTGGTCAAGACATAGGCAATTTTAAGAGTTGAAAGCCAAAAGAATAAGCGTTGCTGCCAACGCTTGAAGTTCAATCCATCAAACTTCTCTGGACGAGTGTAATCTTGACCGGCCATGTTGAACTAATCCAATAATCTATCTTAAGTTTGTTGGAAATAATTCTGTGTCAAGTAAATTAGTTCAACAAAACTGGTGATATATTTAATTGAAATGAAATAAAGAAAGGATTACCTTTGATGATCCTGAATGTAAACCGCAAATCCGTAAGCAAGGATCAAAGGAAATATGTAAGAGAATAAAAAAAGTTTAGTGGTAGAGGCACGTTACAAAGTAACGCTACCCTTAAAATAGATTATCGCCCCCACCATGAATAGTATGCAATCGGGTTCTCTTGCGACCTATCTCCAGGATACAACACCACTATCTTTGTCGTTGACGGTGTGCACGCACCGGCTCGGACCATGCGAACAGTGATTGATGCCGAACAAATTTGCCCAAATAAAATACAAGTTTCAAAGTTTTCCAAAGCATGAAACTTGTAAACATAATCCAAAAATCACCCAGTAGAAGAAATGAGACAGTCGTTTTTCATGTATTTAGAGAAGTGTCTCCACACTTTCTCTATACACTTGCTCATTTGTGCCATTATACAACGGTCACAAAGGTATTGCAAACGACACATCTTATAAGAGAAAGGAACTGTAAACCATTAAAATAATGAAATGAGAAAACGTATAATAATCAAAACGGAATAAAATATTAAAAGGTATCAAAGCATCATTGAAAAAATACCACTTTTTGTATTTTATTCACAAAAGACAAAATAGCATTTGATATATTAAATGCTTAAAATTTCATTAAAAATTCCAACAACTACTTCATTTAAATACACGGCCAGTTTAATTATAAAAAGAGAGAGAGACGGTAAGAGAGAACCAAGAACAAAGAGACCCGACACAAGAGAGACAAAAAAACCAGGATCAGAAAGAAATGGAAAGCAATGGTGAATCACTTCACGTAGCCATGTTTCCATGGTTTGCATTTGGTCACATAAGCCCATTCATCCAACTCTCTAACAAACTCTTCTCCCATGGCATCAAAGTCTCATTCCTCTCCCCCCCTTCAAACATCCAACGCATATCTTCCTCTCTCCAATCCCAAATCCAAATCATCCCCCTCCAAATCCCTCCTGTCGAAGGCCTCCCGCCGGGAATCGAAAGCACCGCCGAAATGACACCACACATGGCTGAGCTCCTTAAAACCGCCCTCGACGCCATGAAACCACAAATCTCAACCCTCCTCTCCCAACTCAAACCCCACATTATATTCCATGATTTCACCCACCAATGGCTTCCCTCTCTAGCTTCCCCTCTTGGCATCAAAACCCTATTTTACTCCGTCTTTGCCGCTCTTCCTGGTGCTTACCTCATCAACCCCGCTCGTCTTTTAACTTCCTCCAACAATATTGAAGATCCTGAGTGTTGTTTCCCATGTACACACGATGATCACCAGAACTTATCTCCTTCGAAAATCCCAACTATCGAGGACCTGAAAAGGCCACCTCTAGGATTCCCATGTGATTCCTCAATCACATCTCTCAAAAACTTTGAAGCGCGCGATTTGACCTATGTCTTTATGAGATTTGGCGGGCCTAGTGTGTTCGAACGTGGGATCGCGTGTCAGAAAAATTGCTCTGCGATGGTGATCAAATCTTGTCTTGAAATGGAAGCACCTTACATCAAATTCATCGAGACCCAATTCGGAAAACCGGTTCTTGTAACTGGACCGGTAGTTCCTGAACCCAATCCGGCGAAGCTGGATCAAAGATGGGATGAATGGTTGGGGGCGTTTGATCCAAAATCTATTGTGTTTTGTTCATTCGGGAGCGAGACTTTTCTCGAGGACGAGCAGATTCGAGAGTTGGTTCTTGGTTTGGAGATGGTGGGTCTGCCATTCTTGGTGGTTCTTAATTTTCCCGGCGGAGAAGATGGTGGGGCCCGTTTGAAGGCGGCATTGCCAGAAGGGTTTGAAGAGAGGGTGAAGGAGAAGGGGAGGGTCCATACAGGTGTTTAGTCATATGACCTTTAAATTTTATTTTTATTAGCTAATACTAATGGGAGCGATTTAGAATGGACTTAAAATATAAAAAGGAGGATCACACCTTAGCTTTGGCAATGTGATTTCTCACGATCTACCCATTGGATCTTGCCATTTAGTCAAGGTGCTCAACCTCTTAGAGGTGAGATTTATTTGGCGGCTGATACTGGCACTACCTTGTTTTGATAATTGCACTAACTCATCTTGTCTTTTATTATTTAAACAGCTGTCAAAAGGTTGTTAGTGGGTAGGGATGCAACTCGGGTCAATTTTCGAGAATTCGGGTTGAGGTTTTACAATAAAATCAGGTCAGGTTCGGGTTCATTACAATTCATTTTTTTAGCAAAAGCTCAACCTGACCCAACCCAAGTTGCACCTCTAGTTGTTATGCTTCCCAAAAAGCTCTTGGAGGCCAAATTTTTTTTAAGACAAGCTGAATTTGTACAATTATCAAAACATGGTACTGCCAATATCAGTAGGCTTTTATTTAATAGTTTATATATATAATATCTCTCTTTTTTAAAATTCAACAACAGGGTGGGTTCAGCAACAGCAGATTTTGGCGCATCAAAGTGTTGGGTGCTTCGTTTGCCACGCGGGTTTGAGCTCTATAACAGAAGGATTGGTGAATGATTGTCAATTGGTATTGCTAGCGCAGAAGGGAGATCAGTACTTAAATTCGAAGCTGGTGAGTGGAGATTGGAAAGCAGGGGTGGAGGTGAAGAGAAATGAGGAAGATGGGTCGTTTTTTAAGGAAGATTTGTGTGAAGCTGTGAGGTCAGTGATGGTGGGAGGGGAAGAAGAGCCCTGTAAATCAGTGAGGGCTAATCAGAAGAAATGGAAAGATTTCCTTCTAGACAAGGAAACTCAAGACAAATTCACTAGAGATTTCGTTGCCAAGTTGAAGGAGATGGTGTTTAAGTGACACAAATTTACCAGAGATTGAGAGATTGTGAGAGAGAAAGAGGGATGAAATCCATCCAAGTTCATTATGTATAGTAGGACACTGTTTTATCATTTTCTTTAGATTTTTTGTTTTTTTTGTTTTGTTAGGAGTACGTAAAGTTAAGAGTTTAATGTTATAGTAGGTGTCAGAGTTTATCCTAATCCTAGTTGGATTACAGACAGAGTTTGAGTAGAAGTATTTGTGTTCTATAAAAATTGACTTGTGGTAGAGAACAACATATTTTTTTTATTGAATAAAATTGAGTTTCAAATTTTCTCTTATTTTCTTGAGGATTTAAGGGTTTTTTTTATCAAAAGAGACGGTGGTTTTAAGGGTTTTTATCTTCGCCTTCTTTAGGCACGCTTCTGCCGCCTTCTGTTTAGAGGTGTATTGAATAATGTAGGGTGTTGACACTTTGTTTTGAGTGAGGGATTGGAATTTCTGTGAAATGGAAGCACAAGTCTTTCGATGTTGTTAAGTGTTAATTCACGTGACTTTTGTTTACTGTTTGCCTGATCTTTCTGAATCGGAAAAATCCTCTAGGAACATTGCATATGTAAGAACATATGCAATGTTGTTATTGGAACACTAGCAGATGTTGTAACATTGCTTCTAGGAACAATTTAACATATTGGAACATCACTCCTAGGAACTATAAAAGATGCCCGCACCTCTTTAGGGGAAACGCTATCACATACTAGAATTGGGACGCCGGCCAGCTAGGAAGTTGGAACCATAGTTGCTAGAGTGGGAAGCGAGTGCGAGAAACGATGTAGGAAGCGAGGGGCGTAGAAAAGGAAAAAAAAGGGGAAGCGAAAAGATTTTAAAAATACATAGAAAGAGTGTGAGAAGCGTTGCTGAAAGTCAACATGAGCACATAATAAGCCGCATTGGAGGCAAACAAGAAGTACAAAAATGAGTAGAATTGTACTAGGTTAGGGAGGAATAATTAATACAGGTAAGGATTACAAGTACAAAAGAGGACTTCGGATCAGAATTGCTAGTTTTAAGAATATACAGTTTCACCTGTTTTATTCATATTTATCTGATGTTAAGTTTTGGAAAAAGTTGCACATAATTTCCATTTGAAACTTAAGATGAGTTTTCAAGTTTTAAATGCACTTAAAAAAAATAAAAATCCTTCGGCATAATAAAAAGTAAGTAAATATTCTTTTAGGAAGAAATAATCTTCTAAATAGGAAGTGTACTTTTAATGAGGAAACACGTAAGAAGCGTATGGGAAATGTGCTTCCCCTAAATTTGGGAAGCGAGTTTATGGGGAAGCGAGCTTCCCATCCAACTAAGAAGTTTCCGGTAACTATGGTTGGAACTGGTGAGGATGCTGGTTATTAAGAAACTATATTTGCGCCTATAATCGGATTTGCTTGAACAGGCTCTCTGGTCAGGAAATATACGTACCCAGATTTTCCCACCACTAAGCACATGTCGTGTCATTGCTCGTTGCCCTGCTTATATTTTTCTAGGTGTGATCCAATCAGGTCAACAAGTAATGTGGATAGAGTGGAGGGACACCTAGCCGAAGAATCCACAGACAACTCTGCTACCTGCTCCTGGGTGGGGCTCCAAATCCTTAGAAATCAGTCTTTCATTCCTGGATCTCCGAACGTTACACCTTCAAGAACTTCAGTAGGTTACGAATACTGCTCAACCTTAGTATAGGATAAGCATGAGAAGATGAAATGAACATGAAGAAGTTAATCTTAATCTAACCTATTTACATAGTTTCCAAATCTAATCAAACTTCCTCTCATGAAATACTTTATGGTCCAACGGTTGAGATAATATCCCACACTCATAACATATCTCATTCAAGTTTTTTTTCTTCTTCTGAATTAATAGAAAAGGATCATGTTTTGATAATGGGACGACTCACTATGTTTTGGTTGGTAAGTTCGGGTGCAGCTCGGGTTGATTTTTGGGAATTTCGTTGAGCTTTTACCTTAAAATCGGGTTCAGGTTTAAGTTGAGCTTTCACCTTAAAATCAGGCCGGGTTTGGGTTGAGCTTTTACGCCCTTTTTCACAGTTAAAAATGAGCATAAAATTTGTTTTACATCCATTTTATGCTGAAAGAAACGAAGCCTCAAACAAAAATGAGAAATTATATGATGCCCGACCGTCAAAATGTAAAGGGCGGACGGAGACAAAACCTGCTGCCTTGGTTTTTGAACCAAGGAAAAGTAAAAAACAAGGCTCTCCCTTGGATTAAAAATCAAGGGAGAGAGGTTTTGTCTCTCTCTGCCTTTTATTTTCACGGTGGGCATCATATAATTTCTCAACAAAAATAACACGTCAAAATTGGGTGCTGATATTCCCCCTCCCCCCAACGGCTGGCTAACGTTAAACGTGAGGATTTAACGTATATGTCACTTTCCCACCATTTGACCGGTCTCTCTCTCTCTCTCTCTCTCTCTCTCTCTCTCTCTCTCTCTCTCTCCACACACACACAATAGGAACAGTTGGTGGGCCCAACAGAAACCGTTGGTGGAATGGTGGGCCCATCTTTGAACAACGTAGGCCCCGCCCATACCACACCATAGGATAATCCAAACCGTCCATTTGATGAGCCATAAACGTAAATAGGTTGCGTCCCAAAATATCATTTCCATAGGCTGATCCTAGCCATCCGATCTAAATAGAAACTACATCTTATGCAACCTTTATAGATTGTAGGGTTGTGATCATCCTATGGAAATGATTTTTGGGGCACAACCTATTTACATTGTGGCCCATCAAATAAATGGTTTGCATCATTCTATGGAGTTGGTCGTAAAGTAACATTAAGGCCCATCCACAACATAGGACGATCCAAGCCATCCATGGTTTGGATAATCCTATGGAGTTGGTCGTACAGTAACATTAAGGCCCAATCGTAGGCCCCACCGATATTTTTTCAAATTGAAGCGTACCGTCCACAACATAGGATGATCCAAGCCGTCCATGGTTTGGATCATCCTATGGTGTGGTTCGTACAGTAACATTAAGGCCCAATTTAGGCCCCACCCATATTTTTGAAAATGAAGTGTACCGTCCAGACCATAGGATGATCCGAGCCGTCCATTTGATGGGCCATAACGTAAATGGGTTGTGCCCCCAAAAGGGTTGGCCCAACAAATGAATGGTTTGGATCATCCTGTGGTGGTACAGTAACATTAAGGCCCGTCCACAACATAGAATGATCCAAGCCGTCCATGGTTTGGATAATCCTATGGAGTTGGTCGTATACTAACATTAAGGCCCAATCATAGGCCCCACCGATATTTTTCAAATTGAAGCGTACCGTCCACAACATAGGATGATCCAAGCCGTCCATGGTTTGGATCATCCTATGGTGTGGTTCGTACCAATTTAGGCCCCACCCATATTTTTGAAAATGAAGTGTACCGTCCAGACCATAGGATGATCCGAGCCGTCCATTTGATGGGCCACAATGTAAATAGGTTGTGCCCCAAAAATCATTTCCGTAGGATGATCACAACCCTACAATCTATAAAGGTTGCATAAGATGTAGTTTCACCAACGGTTTTTGTTGGGCCCACCAACTGTTCCTGTTGTGTGTCGAGATCGAGAGAGAGAGAGAGAGAGAGAGAGAGAGAGAGAGAGAGAGGTCAAATGGAGGGAAAACGTTAGGCAGCCGTCGGGGTGGGGTGGGGGGAATATCAGCGCCCTCAAAATTTTGTGGATCTCTAAATAATAAGGGTGCAACTCGGGCCGGGTTGGGTCGGATTGAGGCCAACCATAACCCAACTTGTTCTAAATCACTCAACCTTAATCCAATCTGACTAATCCGATATTTCAAATCTCACTAGGTTGGGTCGGGTTAGCCATTTCAACGGGCATGTGCCTTCTTTTAGAACCTTTAACTTATTAAGTTAGTCGGGTTTTGTTATGCAACACAACAAAGCACTATTTTCAAAAGGAAAATGTTATATTTGCCCCTTTTCTTTCCTTGGGCCACCTCTTAAAGGGTAGTCACAAATTACACAAGAGGCGGATGGACTAGGGGAAGAAAAGGAGGCCAATATGTCACTTCCCTTTTCAAAGGCCTATCAATTAAAAGGAAAAATGATATTTTACAACATCGATGATCTTACTTGTTCGGTTGTTCCCCTGTGTGGACTCAAAAATTGCACGTTGCCATTGATCCTGAAGCTGATTTTTGGTCTCAATCATTCCAAATGGAATAACCTCTCTACCCCCTTCGTAATATCTCCACTTCTTTTGTTTGTCTTTTCTAGCACCCCCTTCCTGATGATGCTGACTTGTTTCTATAATATACCGTTCCTCTATAGATTGGAGAGCTAAGATCATCCTATGGAAATGATTTTTTAGGCACAACTTATTTACATTGTGGACCAGCAAATGGATGGTTTTGATCATGGAGTGGGTCGTAGAGTACTTTTTACAAAATAATGGGCTATAAGCACTTACACATATAAAAACTCCAAAATATGAGTTCCAAATTGTAGGTTTCACCCCCTCCCCCACAATATCTTGCAAATTCCTGCCTCCGACCCTGGAGAGGAGTCGGCAGATTTCCTCTCAAAACTGGGAGGTCCCTGCAAAGGGCAAGATATCCGGGTCTCATCCCTCCCATCTTCCATTTTGAAAGTTGTAAATCGGGGTTCTTTGAGAATTCTCTTCACTCGGATGTAATTCTTGCTTTCGTTTTCATTTCTTTTTTGGGAAATGATATCTGCGCCAAGGTGTTTCGATAAACAAGCGCTCCACCACTTATTTATCGTGTAGTATTTAAAGGGATTTTAGAGGATACTACGGTTCTCAAAAAGCTCTTTCCCCTCTTTTGTTTTTGGAATATTATCTTGAAGGGGTTTTTGCCTTACCCACCACCTTACGCAAAAAAAAAAAAAAAAAAAAAGTCATTTTCAAGAAAATAAAGAGATGGGTAGAAAAACGTCAGTGTTTAGAAAAAGACAAACAGATGGGGGTGGAATCTGAAAATCAGAAGTAGAAAAATCACAATATCCGAAAATTTGTAAATTTTATGCCGTTTCACCTACGATTTTGGTTGTGGAAAGATGAAAAGCAGCTGCTGGAAATGTACAACATACCGTTCCATCCTATGAGCATCAGCTCTTTGGCCATGCTAATGGTCATCAAATCATATTCAAAATAAATGCTTCCAGATATCAAAACAAGGAGATGAGAATATAGTTCACCTAACAAAAGTCTTTTCAGTGGGACCCAGCATATCGATATTTTCCAAACGGCAGTTTTGTCGCGTTTTGTTTCCGTTTGGATTGCAGCAAAAATATCTCCTGAGGAAATTCTTTTCCCTCAGAATTTTTTTTAAAGAAAATTTTAGGGATAGTATTATGAATCAAAGGTCCTCAAGCCATGTTTTTCATATGTAATCAAGAGTAACGGACGGAAACCTGGTTGTGTAGAGGAGATTTTATCATATGGTCTGTGTGTGTGGAGTATTTTTAAACAAGTACAGAGGGGCCACTTCATAGGCTGATTCAACCCATTCATTAGTTGGGCCACAACTTAAATAGGTTGTATGTCGTAGATCATCTCCATAGCGGTATGCTAACCCTCCAATCAATGGGAATTGCACACAATAGATTGGAAGATTAGGATACTGCTATGTAGATGATATGTGGGGTACGGCCTATTTACTTTGTGGCCCAATAAATGTACGGTTTTCGATCATCCTATGAAGTGGCCCCACTATACCTTTTTGTAAAAAGTATTGAACTTCGCATTCACAAAAAACATATAAAAACTCTTTATATCAATTTTTGGCCACTACATCACTAGAGGTCGGTGGTAGAAAACTGAGAAAATACCTTCTCAATAAGGATCGAACACGATGTGCAAGAAAAATATCGAGAAACTATGCGAAGAAGACACTCACATAAGTGGTCCGGCAGTGCACCTATGTCCACATAAGAAGATTTTCACTATTTTCGGTCTAGGGATACAAACTCTCTCTTTTTTTTATCAAGAAAACTAGGCTATCCGTAACCCTAACATGTGGCATATATGTCAAGGCCACTACATGGAGAATGTTACCGAAATACTCTTTAGCGGAAATTTGAAAAATTAAATTTTCCTTCTTGGTAGGGCGCCCCTCCTCTGCACCCAGTAAGCTGACCGAGCAGCTTGCCCCGCATTTACGTTGTGCACATTAATCCCTGCATAATGTCAAAATAGAAGACATCTACACAACACCAACCGCTCCCCTCGATTTAACTTTAAACAAGCAATCTTTTGGTGCACATGGGCCCTATTTGTTTGAGATTGGTACACATGAGCCCACAATCGGATGTCACATTCTCAAACGAACAGGTTCATGGTAAACTTTAGTTGTCTCGTACCAGCCTGCTCATACTCTCGGTTACCATATCATTTTCCTCTCATCAAAGAATGGAAAACCATGAAAATTTAGAAAAGTTTTAACCGCATCCTTTTCTTCTAATCAAACAATGGAAAAAACATGAAATTTTAGAAAAGTGTTTCTTTTCAGAACACTTTCCTTTTAAAAAAAAAAAATCAAAAGAAAAAAAAATCCTGCAAGGAAATTTTCTAAAGAGACGGTGGCCGTTAGGCTCTTTACTAACAGCAAAGGGGGAATTAAAGGGGAATTAAAAGCAAATTAGTCAACGGGGAGATTGAGAGCAAATATTCCCTAAGTTGTTTGGTTGCGTTAGGTGAAGGAGGTTTTTTTTTTTTTTTTTTTTAAGGAAATGTTATCAGCACTACTGTATTTTGATGAGGGCACTCCCCACTTTATTAATAGTACTGTATGGCCCACACCATAAGATGATCCAAACCGTCCATTAGATGGACCACAACCTAAATAGGTAGTGTCCCAAACATTATTTCCATAGGTTGATCCTAACCCTCCGATCTATACATTAGTGCTAATAACATTTAATAAAGTGAGGAGTGCCCTCATCAAAATACAGTAGTGCTGATAACATTTTCCCTTTTTTTTATAGGAATTTGCTAGCCACCTTCTCCGAGGCAACAAGCTCATTCTTTGATGCAAAGATTGGCAAAAGTAACACCGGGGCAAAGGTGGCTAGCAATTCATAACAAAAAATAGTAATAATTACCATGTATTCCGATTTGTGGAGAAGTGGTAAGTTTTAAATAAAAATTATAGAAAATTTGTAACAAAGTATGACAATTATGAAAAAAATACCAACATAGGGTACTAAGACAATTACCCGAAAAACTACAATCAAAGTTACTAAACTAAGTTATGACAATTACGAGAAAAAAGCATTTGCCTTGAGAATTTCTTTCATTTTTTCTTCAACTCAGAGAAATTCATCTAGCAAATTTTGAGCGAATTTTGTGAGTTCCACGTCACCGACAAGCGCCCGACATCCCCGGCGGTCAAACTCCCTAATTTTGTAAAATTCCCTACCAAACACCCCTCGGCGAATTAGTAGAATTACATTCCCTGCTATTTTTCTCAAAATAGGAGAACCAAACAGAGCATAAGAGCTCCACATCAGCCCCTTGGGACCACAAGCCTTGCCCACTGCTACACATCTCATCCATATAAGATGATTCTAGCCCTTCGATTCGTCAACCTCATTTTAAGACTACCCCAAAAAAAGCTCAGCCATTGATTTTGGGGACTGATAATTTCACTACCCAATTTTGATTTGGGATTTCCTCGGGACCATCCCAGAAGGCATTTCACGGGCCAGCTGTTGCATGAGAGAGCAGCCACCTCATGAATAAGACAAAATATTATCTTATTCAACAAAATCTTTTCAACAGATTTTGTCTTATTCATGAGGTGGCTGCTCTCTCATGCAATAAGCCTAGCAACAAATGTCGATTTTGTTTTAAACATTTTTCATTAGCTTTTCTTGGCCGTTACAATCAACATTCAATGAGTAGTGTGATTATCAAAGTAACGTAGTCCGGATATTAATTCCCTTAATTACTCTCTAGTACTATATCTGTCCCCTCATCCTAGAACGAAACACCTAGAACGAAACACAAGGTATCGATCCTCTTTACTTTTTTTTTCTCTCCATGGCAGGAAAAGTTATGCAAGCTGTTCAATATGATAGCTATGGCGGTGGAGCTTCTGGCCTAAAGGTAAGTAATTTTCTTCCTATTTGATTGTGATTTCTCTGTAACCTTTTTTAATTTAAGCAATTGCTCTAGTACTTAACGGTAGGTTTAATTGAATTTTTTAATCAATCAGGTGTTGATAATGAAGAATTTTTTTGTGGGTCTGTTCTCTATTACTTGTTCTTGGTTTAGGGTTTTTGAATTTGAGTAGTTGAAAGTCAGTTTTAGCCTTTTTTCCCTATTGCATGATGAGAAGTATATATCCTGATAAAACTGGACAAAATCTCACAATCACAATCACAATCTTGTGTTCTAGGTTAGAGCAACTTGTGTCTTTACAACAGATAAGATTATGAGGTTCTTATTTATTTATTTATTTATCGAGAATCGAATTCAGATTTAGCGATTTAATTGCATTTTTGAGTCCTTTAATTCAATTGCGAAGTTTATACCAATATTGCATGATTCTACCCTCGCAGTTTTGGTGGGCGTGATAGTATTACATGAAGGCATGTTCTTGGTCCATCATGGTGATATTGTGATAGATGTCTATTATGGAAATGTTCTAATGCAAACCCTAGGCTCTGATACTAAACTGGTGCAAACCTAGGGTTTTTAGGTTGACTACCGGGAGTTTAGGAGGAAATAAATGGTTCCAATTCAATTATGATAGTAACATATGTTCCCAAATCAGCAAGAATAATCAAAATCAGCAAAAGATTTTTAAAGAAATTCTACTCTGGAAATTTCAATCATAAAAAAAAATAAAAATAAATTATATATAACATGTTCCATGCTATAAATCCCAACAAGAAGTAACTAATCAATATGAAATAAAAAAAAAGTCATCAACTATGAATCTGTCGCAAGAGGCGAGGATATGATGCGTGAATGGTAAAAGTAAGGTAAGGGTTGTGGGCGACAAGCGTAAAATAAAGATGTAAGGACCATTGGAACAGTTCAAAAGGTAGGGAAGTACTATGGATTGGTTGCTGAAAATGAAAGTGAAATTATTTCGTACCTGGGAATGACGTGCCGGATGTATAACGTTAATCATCTGCTGCAAGATGTGTCAGAGTGAGGAAAGAGAGAAAGCTAGAGTGAGGAAAAGAAGGGCCACTATCGGCCAAGTTAAATAGAGAAACATCGAGAATCAAGAACAAGAAAGAGATCGAGAGTAAAGAAAGAAATCATGATTAAGAAAAAAGATACGGAGATAAAGATCCAAGAAATAACAAGATCAAGAAGAAGGGAGAAAGAAGACTAAGGAGGAGAAAGAAGGGAAAAGGAAAACAGTTTATAAACCCAACTAGGAAGGGAGAGGAGGAAATAAGAGAGAAATAGATGTAGAACGTAAGAAGGGAGAAGATGGGAGGTGGAATAATAGAAGATGAGAGATGGGAAGGGGAAAGAGGAAGGAGGGAGTAGAAAGAGAAAAAATGAGATACCTTGTGTCTAAGAAGTTTTTTCACTCACTATTCAAGAAAAGAAAATAACAAAAGTAGTTTTTCACAATTTCCAAGACTTCCCAAGGCTTCCTCCCTTTTGGTCTTTTACCTGGGTAGGGGATTTCACACCTACTAAAAAATAGTAAGTCCGTTTTTACCATAAATAGTAAGTTTGTGTTTACTATAAATTGTATGCCTTTATTTACTATAAATAGTAAGTCTTCGATTAATACTGGAGGTTGATGTGGACGCCCCCACATCTAGGATAAAAATTATAATTAAAAATAGAAATAAATCCCAAATAAAATACCTAAATAAATCTCTCATGGAAAAAAATTAAGTAAAATCAAGTCTATGGCTAATGGATACCACCATATTCCGCCTCGAGTGATCAGCCAGGATAGTACTGTATTTTTTCACCAACTAGCGCTTATGCTATTGGGGGTATTTTCGGTAGTTGTTAGAGAGAGAGGTTCATTTTAGGGTTATGGGTAACAGATTCAATTGGGGTTCTAAGGGTAGTGAGGGAGAGAAAATCTTGTAACCCTAATCCCAGAGATACTGAAAATCTCCTCACCACGTTTGTAGATGTAGGCGCATTGCCAAATCATGCAAATCTTGCCGTGTTCTGTGTTTCAGATTTATTTTCTTTACCGGTTTCATGTTTTGATCTGCATTTTCAATTACATGGCAAGAGCTGTGGTCTTTGCGGAGAGGGTTGAATTGAATTGAATGGTGCAGTCACAGTCTGATATCTTCCATGCCACATATAATATTCTAGATGTAGACTAGCTTACTGTGTTTCTTTTGCCTCCAACGTGGTATGTCTGCAAAGAGGTTTTGGTTGAATGTATTAGGTGCTTGTCTGAAAGAAACTACTAAGGATCAATGAAATTTTAGGAGACGAACTGATTCATTAAGGGGCCGTTTGGATATGTGGGTTTTAGAATCTTGGGTTTCCTCAAAATCCTGGATGGGAGACAAGAGAAGAAGGTGATCGTCCGTTTCGCTTCTCTTTAGAATCTTGGATTTTTAGTAAGAAATCCAGGTTTTAGAAATCTCTCCCCCATCCTGAGATTTCTAAAACCTGGAAACATGATATGATCTCCTACTCTCTTGCTGATGGAAAGAAGGGCGAGAAATTAAAAAACGACAGACGGTCTCCTTCTTCTCTCATCTCCCATCTAGGATTTTGAGGAAATCCAAGATTCTAAAATCCGCATATCCAAATGGCCCCTCAACATAATGTTGAGGAGCTACTAGAGTGGAATTGTGGTTATAAGTTATGAGACATGCATTTAAAATCAAGTAGGGAGGAGGGACACGAGTTTCTGGGATGCAATCTTGAGATAGGGTTTGATCAATGACAAGTCAATACAAAAAAAAGGAACAAGAACTATGTGAGAGACTTACGCCTTTGAGGTACTTTGAGACATGGTTGGTTCCAAGTTTGATAAGGAGGTTGCTTGTGTTGCAGTATGAAAAAATGTCCTCTTGTCGATAAACTTCAAGAAAAGAGGTGAGTAATGTTGATATTTGAGGTAACTTGTTTTGATAAGGAAAATTTTTATGCTCAAGGGAAGTTAACTTTTTCAAGGGAAGACTACCTCGTCTTTTCGAAGAGAAGTCATTTGATAATTTCCTTCATGCCTAGCAAAGATCAGAATACTTGATTTTTTTGGTCACAACTTCCCCTCCCAAATTATCATTCCGAAAAAAAACTTACCTTCCCAAATTCACAGTTAACCTCAATCTTTTTTCTCTGTTTTTTTTGAGCAAACTGAATCCTATCTCTCATTCAAATTCAAATATTATCCATACCAAGTTACCATCCCAACTAAGTAACTCCTACAATTATGCATCTAACAAATTCAAATACTAATCATACCAATCCAACTTAGAAACTCCAAAATCATGCAACCAACAAAAGAAAATCTCCCGATCTCTTAACTGGTTAAGATCTTAATGGAAGTAAGAAATTATTTAGACAATCAGGCAGAAAGCCATTTAACAAAATAATAATTTAGAGAAACAACAATATATAAACCCAAATCAAGAGAAGAGAAAAGCAATGATTTGTGGACACGGACATGAGTGTCGAGTGTCGACAAGGACATGTAGTGCTGGACACGGCAAACTCCCAAAATTTAGAAACGGGGACGCAGCTAAAACATAAAGTATATATAATCATGATTTGTAGACAGAGATTCGTGTGTCGAGTTTTGACACGGATACTAGGTGTCTAACATGATAACTCCTAAAATCTGGAAGTGGTGGCACACCTATACAAGTACATACATATAAAATTACTTATTACGATCTTAATTTGCAACAATATAAATGCGATATTCATTTAACAAACTAATAAATCTTAGGATTAGTCAACTATAATCTAAAACAAACATTGAAAAATCAAATAACAATACATTCATCATTTTAATCTATTCTCTTTAATATTCAATATGCAGTAAGAAAGGGAGACTAATAGGATACAATGAATATAATAGTGGAAGGGAATAAGAGTTTGTTTAGGGTTTTAGGTTTACGATAGGGGATATAACAACAAATATTAGTTAAATATGAGTTTATAATAAAAGAAGAGTTAATAATAAAAAAGGTAAACACATTTTTTTTTTGAAATAGAAAAAGGTAAACACATTATTCAATAAAAAGGTAAACACATTATTCAATAATAAAACAGAATTTCGCACTTGAGACTGTACAAAAACGTTCAACACGCCCACATTAAGTCTGACACTTCTAGCAATACATTTAGAAGTGTCCAAAGGAGTGTTGACACGTGTGGACACGCGTGTCAGCAATAAATTCAAAGTGTCGGGTCCACACGTGTCAGCAATAAATTCAAAGTGTCGGCCAAATCATAGGAGAAAAGAAAAGAAAAAATTAGAAAAATCACTTCAAGGAGAATAGCCAAAATCCATCCAAGCTCCACTATTGCTACCAACTTAAATAAAAATAAATTCCCTTATAAGACTACTCAAGGGTTGTGTGGACCTTTTTGGTGGGCCATGGTCCACATCAAGCCAATTTTTAGTGGGCCATGGCTCACACATGCTTCAGATCTCCAAGTATCTCATGTTATCTTTGTGGATGAGTTTCCTAACACAAATACAATACGGGAACCGGGCATGTGAGGGATTCATAGTGTTCCATGGTCAGGGAGACATGGTTGGGTTCTTATGTTTAGCAAGGTGATGATTCATGGTACTGAAAATCTTGCCCAATGTTTTCAAAAACCATCTGAGGCTACTTTCTTTGAATTTGGACACAACAGGGCAATAATTGTTCAACCGACAAGTCAACAAGGTTGTTTTTCTGTAATTTTTCCTTAGATGAATTATGTAACTGTTACAGATCTATTAGATGGATCTGTTGTGCAAACTGTGTTCAAACTGCGTTTAGTATTTCATTAGATAACTAAATATTCCTAGCTTGTCTATTCTTTCCTGTAACAATTGGTTACTTTAACTGTTTTCATTTTGAAAAGTATTTGTTATTTCTTATTATACAATAATGTGCTGGATCTTATCTGTGTTAAATGTGTTGATGCATACATTTCCCATTTTATTTGTCAGACATATAACGTAGATATCACACAGGCTAGTCGCATGAAATACTTAACAATTAGGCCCTGTTGTTTTAAGATTATGACAACTGATTGTGTAATTTTGAGTTCAATAATCGGTTTGGCACTCACAATCTGTTGTCATAATCTTAAACGAACATGTCCTTAACGTTAAGTTTGGTTCTCTTTATCAAGTTATAATTACTTGGAATTCCTGCCTACTGCCTATTGCAGCATGTGGAGGTTCCCGTTCCTTCTACAAAGAAAGATCAGCTTCTAGTAAAATTGGAAGCTGCTAGCCTAAATCCAGTTGATTGGAAAATTCAGAAGGGGACAATACGGCCGTTTCTTCCACGCAAATTTCCTTTCATGCCAGGTACAGTTTAAGGATTTCAAGGTTCATATCTACATTAGGCAGTATTTTAATGCATGATTTAGTCAATGCCTGCTAATCATTTATTCTAACCTACATAACATCTGTGAAATTTTACCCTGTTTTGTTTCTCCATCAATTTAGTGCTTCAAATATCGAGTATATTGGCAGTGAAACTCTGGTGCAAGCAGTTAATTTTTTTAAATTCTTGCATTGCCAGGTGAATTTTTATGTAGCTTGTTCTTTTCCATGATTATAATACATAATACTGTGGTAGCTATTGAAAACAAGTGTCTTTATTTTAATGTGTTCAGTTCTCCTTCACAACTTGCTAATTGATGAAAATAGCAAAGGTTGATTATAGGATCGCTGGTAGAGAAAAATATATCATACACGTGGTATAGAAAATTACCATATTGACCTTATTTTTATATTTTATGGAGGAGAGAAGATACTTAATATGTTTGCTAATGTGACACTTGGAATATCATTTTGAGTTATTTATTGAACTCAATTCTTTCAAGACTAAGTGAAAGAACACTTTCAATCATTTGTTTTCTCCATCCTTGTCTATCCCATTTGCCATGGGATGGCTGTAATTTTCACATCCCTTTTCTCTCTCTCTCTCTCTCTCTATATATATATATATATATATATATATATATATATATATATATGTGTGTGTGTGTGTGTGTGTGTGTGTGTGTGTGTGTGAACAAACTGCTGTAATCAGAAAGGGCATACAATCTGCATGTAAAACAGTAAAAGGGGGTCGACTCGGGAGATTCAATGATTGACTTGGTCAGCTATTCATTAATTCAATTTTAAACTAGTAAATGAGTTTTTTATTGAGTTGGTAGGCCAAAACTCTGACTCGGATCGTAAACTCTGCCAAGGTGAGGTACTCGACTTGGGCGAGTCAATGATTGACTCTCTGAGTTTTTAAACAGTGGCTCTGTCTATCAATGTTCCCTCCTATGACACATGGTAATAGACATGAAACGCGTGGCATTATTATGAAACTACTCACATTGAAAAAAGGTGTATTAAGTATTAACTATTCTATATTAAAGCTAAGGAATCAGTTAATTTTTATAGAATACCACTTGCTAACGTTGTTAAAAGAAATACAAGTGCCATGTCTCACATTTCCACACCATCATCAATACCATGAGTTACAGCCCCACATGTGAAGAATGTGAGTTTTGAGTCAACTAAGGTAGGTTGTCGTCAAAGAGAAGCAGGACAGGAAAGTTAGGTATCACTGCTCGGTTCAGTCAGTCTCTAACCAAAAACCTAATCTAAATTTTTTTTGCAAAATGGGAAATCATGTCCCAAAAAAAGATAGTCCCTGAGGACACCCCAAACTTTGCCAAACTTTGCTAAGTAGTCAGCCTTTACATTTCCTTCTCTATAAATTTGAGATACAAAGGTATCAGATAATTCATGCAAATTATACTCCATTTCTATGAAAGTGTAGATAAAACGCCAAGGTGATTTGCACTCATTATTTAGCCACTTTACAACCATCAGAGAATCACCTTTATCCAAATATCAGCAACCCCAAGGCAAAACCTGCAAAAGATCAGAGCAGCTGGAATCTGAACTAAAAAACCTGGCTAATATTAGACGAGGATTTTGTGTCATAGTTTTAAAACCCCCCCGCATCATCGTGGACTCCCTCGCATCGACTCCCTTTTCCCTTGGCTCCAATCCATGTCTTTCCCTACTGAGTCAATAGATAAAAACTCCTTTGACACGCCCGAGTTATGACAGCCTCAACGGAGTACTCAGCCGCATTAACCACGTTTTTAGCTGCGTCCGCGCCGAGTTGAAAAGGATTTTTCTTGGCTGCATTTTGACCCGCATCCGCATTTTTAAACACTCTTTGTGTTCATTATTCGTTGAAGTTTTCAACTTAGGTTTGACACCCTTTTGCAGTTTTTACAGTGTGTCTGTGTGTGTAAAACAAATAGTGTGGTTATTTCTTAAAGACAGAAAAAACTAATTTACATTATGCGACCTCTAGCAGAAGCATCATGTGTTTGCACAACATGATCTGATAAATGAGTTTTTATTTGGTGAAAGCTCTTGCATCCCATTTAGTACAGAGGGGCCCACCTGAATGGATGGATCTTAAACCATTCATTTTTTGGTCCCCGCCACAGATAAGCCTATTTACAATGGGGACCAAAAACTGAATGGGTTAGTTTATCCATTCAGCTGGGTCCCGCTTTACTAAATGGGCTGCACAATCACTGCACGCATGTTCACCATATAAAAACTGGTAAATTACAGGCTCTTTCCCAGATCGGATTTAGTATAATATCCATTATTATACATGATGTATATCTTTAGTTTCCTGATTATGTTATAATCTTTTTCGCCAGTAGTTTCTTGTACAATGTATAGGTCTGATGTTTGATTGTTCACGGTCATTTATTTAAAACATGATACTATATCTATATTCAGGTGGACAATTGCAATTCCTGGTTCCATTAAAACTCAGAAATGCTAACATGCAAGAACATAGCACATGTTCCCTGCACATATCGCTTTGTTACAGACTTACAGTATGTTATTGACTTTCGGTACCAAAATCTAGAATGTTATAGCATTCTATATTGTTTAAGATTTCCTCACAGATTTGAAACAGTAGTCTACGCATTTACTATTTATCTTCTGCCTATTCATGACTTGCTGCTGTTAGGATTTGTAAATAATCATTTGATGCCTCGTACTGTCCCGACCTCAAATATTATATAATTATTTTCCTAAATCTATGTTATTTATATTTTGGACTCTGAAACAGTTACGGATATAGCTGGAGAAGTGGTTGAGGTTGGTTCGGGAGTTGAGACGTTCAAAGCAGGTGACAAAGTAGTAGCCGTGCTTAGCTCCTTGGTGAGCATTCCAAGACATTCATTGATATTACTTCCAACCCTCTCGCAGCTCTTAAAGACACCAAATTTACATATTCTTGCAAACTGACTTCAATGTTGTGGGCATAGTCACAGTGAGGGTCCAATTTATATGTTTTTTTTTTCCCAAAATAAGACAATTTATTGACGTAGAAAACGATCCAATTTATATGTTCTCATCCTACATTCAAGAGCGTATCTAGTGCCTAATAACTTCATGTGACCGGAATTTCCCTGTACTTAAAGAACAATTTTGACTTTCGACAACCAATCTCAGATATTGTCCACCTTCAATCAACTATAGAACTCAATTATATCCACCTTATTTCGATAATCACTGATCAATTCTAGCATATGAAGAAGCTGATCATCCTATCGATCTCTACCCTGACCAAGGGTTTAATTGTCCCTTTCTAGAACTCCATGAGGTCGAATTGGACTATGAACTGGCACCCGGCCACCTTGACTCTCATGACAAATAAGTTGTCCTAGCCATGTCCAGATCTCATCCATTTGGTCAATCCTTTCGACCTTTGGTTCTAATCAATCTGGTCTTTCTAGATCAGTCGTCAGAGCTTGAGAAATCCAAACTGCTGAAATTCAGTTGCCAAAAGCCCTCAAAGGAATCCTAAAAGAAGTTGGACACTTATCTAAACCATTCTAAAAGCTAGGGTTGGTCCTAATCATTGATCAAAACCCAGTCCTTACGGTTGAAGTTAGCTATAGGTAACAAAGATTCCCAAAATCATCTAAAATTTCAAATTGTAAAGAAACCCAATATGCATGCTCCATGGTTTTCATCAAAACATGAGTTTCTAAAGCCCAGCGATGATACACTAGTTCGAATAAAAGTGACCTAAACCAAAAAATCAAAATGTCGCGTTTCCAAGTTGCAAACAGAGACAATGTGGGATGAGCCCCATGTTTACGTGAGCATGCTGTTATAGTGACGCCATCAATGAAAGCCCCTTTTCGATTCATCTTTCAATCTCCTTTGATCACATGACCCTTAAGGGCTGGCCCAATCATGTGCAACACGCAACGTGATCAGAAACAGTAGGCACTTTATGTAACAAAGGAAGCAATGGTTAAAAAAATGTGAACCGAGATTAGAACAACGGGGATTGTTTTTTTGAATTATTTTGTGCACATCTTGTTGTGAAACCATAGCGAGGAGAAGCCGGGGGGGGGGGGGGGGGCGGTAGAGAATCATGAACAAGAAAAGAGATCAAGATCAAGAAAAATGGGAAAGATACCCAGTCAGGAAGGGCGAGAAAAGCGATGGGAGAAAAGATGAGAAGATAAATAAAGAGAGAAAGATGAGTTTGCGAATAGAAAACTGACCTAATATAAAACTTCACACTACTCTTCATTGATATGTTACATATATTTTTCCAAACGTAATCCACCTATTTAATAAACAAAATTCTTATGTGATCTGATTTTGCTACTCTTAATCATCTATGTTTAATGACAGTATGGGGGCGGGCTTGCTGAATATGCCGTAGCTGACAAGAGCTTGGCGGTTAAGAGACCTCATGAAGTATCGGCCGCTGAAGGAGCAGGTCTACCCATAGCAGGCCTCACTGCACTCCAAGCACTCACTGATGCTGCGGGGGTCAAGCTCGACAGTAGTGGCAAGCCCTCAAACATTTTAATCACTGCGGCATCAGGTGGCGTGGGCCATTATGCAGTTCAACTGGCAAAGCTTGGAAATACCCATGTAACGGCCACATGTGGGGCCCGAAATCTTGATTTTGTCAAGGGTTTGGGGGCAGACGAGGTGCTCGACTACAAGACTCCTGAGGGTTCAACCTTGAAGAGTCCATCTGGGCGAAAATATGATGCAGTTATCCACTGTGCAACAGGTATTCCTTGGTCAACTTTTGAGCCTAATTTGAGTGAAAATGGAAGGGTTGTGGACATTACTCCTGGTCCAAGTGCTTTCCTGACCTTTGCTATGAAGAAGCTGACATTTTCTAAGAAGCAGCTTTCACCTTTGCTGGTGATACCAAAGGGTAAAAACCTTGAGTTTCTGGTTAAGTTGGTGAAGGAAGGGAAGCTCAAGACAGTGGTGGACTCTAGATATCCTTTGAGCAAGGCAGAGGATGCTTGGGCTAAGAGCATGGATGGCCATGCTACTGGAAAGATTATTGTAGAGCCATAAGTTGAATATTATGCTGGGAAGTGATATATTCGCCCCCTTTTTTCTCTCCGGCGACAGCCTCCTCCTCTACTGTATCTATGACTGCTGTTTTACAATACTAGCGGGTGGCCCAAGTAAGCAAAAGGGGCGAATATATCATTTCCTTATTATGCTAGCTGTTTGATATTATTAAGAAAAACTGCTTGTTTCTCATTTGGATTATAATATGTAAATGTTGGCTTAAACTGTTACATGGTTTCTTCTAGCATAATTATTTATAAGAAAGCTATATTTATAAGAGAACTAGTTATGAGGTAAAAATAGAGCTTAATGGCCTCTTGATTCTTTCTAAAAGCTATTTAAATTTGATGTTAGGATATGATGTTAAGCTAGTGATATCTCCGTGGCCATGTTCTGATAATGGGACGAAGCCTTGTTTTATACTTGTCCATTAAATGCTGAGAGCTTCTTGGCAATTGTAATAGCCTTTCGCAGCTGGTTAAAATATGCCAGTTTCTAGTTCTTCAAGGATCACCTCTACTCTTCAAGGATCACCTCTACTGATGATCTTAGACTGCTTATTTCCCGATTCTTTGTGATCCTCCATAATAGCACTCTAAGACTTCGAAAACCCAATTACGTTAGGGCACTGATATCCCCCGCCCCCCTCCCCCCCCCCCCTCCCTAAAGCTATTCCTCCCCGCCTCTCCCCGCGTTGATGGCTGGCTAACGTTAAACGTTAGGATTTAACGTATATGTCACTTTCCCACCAGTTAACCTCTCTCTCTCTCTCTCTCTCTCTCTCTCTCTCTCTCTCTCTCCACACCCACAACAGGAACAGTTGGTGGGCCCAACAGAAACCGTTGGTGGAATGTTGGGCCCATCTTTGAACAACGTAGGCCCCACCCATACCACACCATAGGATAATCCAAACCGTCCATTTGATGGGCCATAAATGTAAATAGGTTGCGTCCCAAAATATCATTTCCATAGGCTGATCCTAGCCCTCCGATTTAAATAGAAACTACATCTTATGCAACCTCTATAGATTGTAGGGTTGTGATCATCCTATGGAAATGATTTTTGGGGCACAATCTATTTACATTATGGCCCATCAAATGAATGGTTTGGATCATTCTATGGAGTTGGTCGTAAAGTAACATTAAGGCCCCTCCACAACATAGGACGATCCAAGTCGTCCATGGTTTGGATAATCCTATGGAGTTGGTCGTACAGTAACATTAAGGCCCAATCGTAGGCCCCACTGATATTTTTTCAAATTGAAGCGTACCGTCCACAACATAGGATGATCCAAGCCATCCATGGTTTGGATAATCCTATGGAGTTGGTCGTACACTAACATTAAGGCCCAATCATAGGCCCCACCGATTTTTTCAAATTGAAGTGTACCGTCCACAACATAGGATGATCCAAGCCGTCCATGGTTTGGATCATCCTATGGTGTGGTTCGTACCAATTTAGGCCCCACCCATATTTTTGAAAATGAAGTGTACCGTCCAGACCATAGGATGATCCGAGCCGTCCATTTGATGGGCCACAATGTAAATAGGTTGTGCCCCAAAAATCATTTCCGTAGGATGATCACAACCCTACAATCTATAGAGGTTGCATAAGATGTAGTTTCTATTTAGATCGGAGAGCTAGGATCAGCCTATGAAAATAATATTTTGGGACGCAACCTATTTACGTTTATGGCCCATCAAATGGACGGTTTGGATTATCCTATGGTGTGGTATGGGCGGGGCCTACATTGTTCAAAGATGGGCCCACCATTCCACCAACGGTTTCTATTGGGCCCACCAACTGTTCCTGTGTGTGTGTGTGGAGAGAGAGAGAGAGAGGTCAAATGGTGGGGAAACGTTAGCAAGCATAGGGGGGGGGGGGGGGGGGGGATGTCAGCGCCCTACGTTATTTTATTCACTGAAGAAAAAGGAAAGCTTCGCACACATTCCTTTCTTTAACCAGCTGTGAAAGGCTATTACAATTCCCAAAAATCGTCCTAGTGTAAAACAAAGTGAGTTCGTCCCATTATCAAAACATATCACTCTATCAGTAGCCTAATGTTTTTTATGTTCTGGATCAGTAGCCTGAAGTTTTATAAGAGCCCAAGGCGATGTTCCTTTCATCTTCTCAATCGCCGGAAATCCAATTCCAAACAAAGGAATTGATTAGCCCCAAAAGTGAATTTTTTTTTTTTTGAACATTGACATATTTTATTGATATTATGAGAGTTACATCAGAGACCAGGGGCTCCCATTCACAATACATAACATCAACAAGACTGGCTGGGAAATAATCCAAACCCCTTACCTTTTTCCACACCACAATCAGTTTTTTACTATCATCTGGCCTAATATGTTTTCTAGATCATCAAACACTTCTCCCATGCTGCCAAAGCTCCTCTATAAACCCATTATAATCTTCACCTTTTCCTTCAAGAAGAAGCCCTATGCCTCCTGGTCCTACCGTCATATCAAGCCATCACCCAATGTTAGAAAACCGGCATCATTGCCTCATAGAACGAAAATCCATGGTCTCTCAAGCTATTCAAGGGTCTTCTGCTATTGATAGCACACCAGAAATTGACATTAAAGGGCTAATAATTCCTACTATTTCATCTGACTCATTAACCTATTTTGCCATGTTAAAACTATTAACAACTAAAACCTATTTCACAACCACTATCAGATCGATCACCTGCTCCCTGGAAATCCAAAAAGAAAACTTCCTTACCGAAGGGTCCAACGTTCAGACTTCCACAAAAGGCTTCCTTACCCAAGATCCAAAGTAAAATTCCCAAAAAACTGCTGCTTACACCCCCAAGCAAATCAAATCAAAGAACACTTACTCAATTTGCCCAGGAAAAATTCCACACTATCCTTCAGCTATCTGACTTTCGAAAGCAAAGCCACGGTCCTCTGCTTAATACGGCGGTGATAAGACTATTTGAGACTTTATCGCAGTCAGTCTTCCCTGGAAATTTTGTATTGCGGAACCCATTAGTACCTATTATGATCATTATCCCTAAAGTTACACTTGAAGAGAGGATAGGGCTTTTTTCCGGGCCTGATGACCTATCAGGTGATGCAAAGCCTGACACATCCGGATCAGCCCATATTTTGGAGCGGATATGTGAGAGTTGCTCAAAAAGCTCCCTTTACTTTGAGTGCTTTTGATTTACGGAATTTTTTAATATTAACCTTGACATCCCCTCTGTTGGCCTTTCATGATTATAGAAGTATCCATGCTGATTTCCTTGGGTTTGTCCATGACAAGAGTGTTGAAACCACCTTGTTTAGGCGGCTGATTTTGAAATTTAAATTTCAATGGTAGCCTAAAGGTGCCGAGTTCTTTTGCAAATTTAAATTTCAACTCGCCTTGATCAGAGCCACCCGGTTGACCCAACTGAGTCGGTGCCGAGTTCTTTTGCCGAGTCCCTCCACCATCAACTGTCTGTAGATTAAAATGTTCGCTCTTACCCAAAGGGCTCTGCTTCTCGGAAAGCACCGCAGGCTGACAGTCATAAGGCTTGATCAAAAGATCCGAATCCAATGGATCAAACTGGGAAGGAGAAACCCTATTAAGTGAATCCATTTGCTTAGGAGAACGAAGGTCAATGTCAATTTTGAAGATGGTGTCCTGGACCCGAATGTGTACGAAAGGCACAATCTCATCCGTTTTCGAGCAAAGGACCAAATCTGAGGCAAGAGTCATTCCTTCCAATTTAACACTTGATACTTTTCCAAAAATCCGGCCCAAAGCCTCAACCGTTGATGTCACCCAAACATGAAGAGGGATCCCTGTAAAATTGATCCAGATCGCCTTTTCCTCCTGTTTGATAATCGGGCTCCATGCAGATAGGGAGGAGAGAAAGTTTCCACATGCTTTGGCTTCCATCTCCATGACCCTGGTGGCCATTGCTTCACTGGTAAACATAAATAAGATCATATTTGGACTGAAAGAACCCGGCCTAGGAAGAGATGGAATATTCCAATGGGTTTTAGCTCGGTTCCAAATATCCATCAGGTTTCAATAAACCCCTTTTGGCCTGCCAACCAAACAAGATTTGAGAAGGGTGCTACGATCCTCCTCTTCCTTCCAGAGATAGTGAGGGTTGGGATCCCATTAATGGAACTAGATATGATATTTCCAGAATACGGCCAAACCCCTTCGGATCTTTCCTCCGATGACTTTCTAGGTCGCCAGAACTTACCTTTCCCTTTTCCAAAATTGCACTGCCTGCATTTACTTCGCCATCTGAAATTAAAGTATCTACAGTCAGTGCATATCCAATCTCCCTTCATCCCTTTGTTGTAAAGAAGAAATTCTCTGTGGCCAAGACAATTTTTTTTTTTTTAATAAAATAGCTAGAATTGCTTGCAATCAACATAGAGACCCACTAGATCAATGGTTGCGAGCATCACAAGATCCATCTTCTTCATCATCATCAAACTCCAGCAAATAGCTACACAAAACAAGCAACACCCCCCAAAAATTGAATTTTGGACACATCTTACTAATTGGCACGTGCCCAGGCATTTAACACATCATACTCCGCACTAACCGCACTGGCCATCATCCAGGTAGTCACAACAGTGAGGTTTTTGGGAACTGTAATAACCTTTGATGGCTGTTTAAATAATAAAAGACGAGATGAGTTTGTGCAGTTATGAAAACATAGTAGTGCCAACATCAGTAGCCTGCATGTTTTTGCATATTGTCTTGGAATGTGCCTCTTGTATGCAAATGGACATGGCCCCATTGTGAGATAATATTATGGAGAAAGTGAGCATTGGAGAGAGTCAATTTCGGTTGTGATAATTCACACATCACTCCATCCAAGACATGCACTTGTCTATCTTTGTAGGTGTTTGCTCAAGGGGAAAGATGAAAAAAAATATTGCTAAATTGAGCCCATTAACATCAGAGCAGGTGAGGCAAGACGATCTGTCTCACTGTTACTCCACTCCCTAACTTATAATCACATTAATAAATTATAAATCTTCACAAGAAGAGACTACCTCTGCTCAGTGACCTTATAACTTTTAGCTGAGTCGCCTTCTAATATTAGACGAATGTGAAGCTCTTAATGATCTAGAGGCAACACATCTGACTACAGGGTCCATATATTCACTATCTGGCCTTCTACATGGGGTCTGCTATACATGTAGGCTCCATTAGGTTGACCATTATGATGTCCTTGTTTATGGTTAGTCACGAAGATGTCGGCCTGAGAGGCCACGTCCTCCAGGCTGAGGAGTTGGAGGGCACATATGGGGTCTATGTCAGTAACAATCATGCGAGCTCCAGCCTGTTCTAGGGCGGCAGCGCAACCCTTACCTACGTCTCCATACCCGCAAACTACTGCAACTTTGCCCGCGATCATGACATCGGTGGCTCTCTCATCAGACCGTCAGGGAGAGAGTGACCACATCCGTACAGGTTGTCGAAAAGCACAGAATGGATCAGATGCACAGATAGAAAACGTCTATAACAAAAGGCTGTTGATATTGGCTCTACCATGTTTTAATAGGTACAGAAACTCAGCTTGTCTTTTTCTTTTTTAATTGGCTTCTAGAAGGTTTTTGGGAAATGTAATTACCATCGACATCAGTTTAAATAAGAAAGACGAGCCGAAGTAGTGCAATCATCAAAACATGGTAGTGCTTTTTTAATTGGCTTCCCAGAGCTTTTTGGGAAATGTAATTACCATTGACATCAGTTTAAATAAGAAAAGACAAGCTGAGTTAGTGCAATAATCAAAACATGGTTGTCCCAACATCTGTAGCCTAACAAAATGAACTTGAAAACGTCGGAGAAGACTTAGTTCTGGAGTTTAATGAGGCTACGGATATTCCCACTTCCATGTTTTGATAATGAGACAAAGTAATCTTGTCATTTATTATTTAACCAGGTGTCAAAAGCTATTACAATTCCAAAAAACACTCACAGAAGCCGATATAACAAGGAAAGGACGAGGTGAGTTCATCTCATAAAAAAGAAAATGATGAGCAAAACCATCTTTTAATAATTGCACAAACTCAGCAGTCAAAGGTTATTACGGTTCCCAAAAAGCTCTGATAAGCAAATTAAAAAAGAAAAGACAAGGTGAGTTAGTGCAATTACTAAAGTTGATGACACAGTCGAGATCTGGAAATCAGAATGTAGTTGCTTCAGATCCGGAACTTCTTCTAATCAGATTAAGGAATCGGAATAAAATACAGAAAATGAAGTGTCAGATCTTGGCGATCTAAAACACTGCAGTACAAATATCATTTTTTTTCAGAAGAGGAAAAATGTACAGAACCGGCAAAACGTGCCATTTCATTTTTATTTTTTTTATGATTAAGCTGGGGTTAGGCAAAACCCCCACCAGATATATTAAAGAAGTAGGAACCAATAAGTACAAGAGGTCCCCAGGGCACAGACTTAAACCCCGGGGATGGGCTCGGAGAGATTACAGAGACGGAAAAAAGCAAAATACAATAATAAATCAGTCAATTCTAAGAATACCCTGATAAACTACAGCCTTTGATAAATCTCGCCGGCTTGATCTCTGGATAGAATATCCATCAGAGGCAAAGGGATGGAATGGATGGGAATATTTTCGCCTTTGCATGGACAACTCTTTTTGATAGATAGTTGGCAATGGAGTTTGCTTCTCTCCAAATGTGCGGGATCCTCCAATCAATACTATCGAGATAGCTCCATGCTTTCTTGATATCCGGGAGATTTTTCCAAGGTGGATGGGATGATTTATCCATAGAAGCAACAACAAAGGTGGAGTCAGCTTCAATCCACAGTTTTGTGATCCCCAAAGCCATAGCAGCAGTGACCCCAGTACAGATAGCATGAATTTCCAGAAAATAAATTTCGCCTTTTGGAATTGACAGGGAGAAACAGTAGATCGCATCCCCATCTGAGTCCCTGATGATTCCTCCTACACCACCTCCTTTGTCGGACAGAAACGCATCATAATTGAGCTTAAATTCTCCCAGGATTGGCGGAATCCATCTGCAGAATCTGTCTGTTTTACAATTAAGGAGAAATTTGTACCCGAAATTGTTAGCCATTAGAATATTTTTGTCAGCATGATCTTCCAAGATATTGAGATTTCTCAATTTTATCTTGATATCATCCAGAATTTGACTGAGGACCTGTCTTTTGTGCGAAGCCTTTCCTTCAAAAATTCTGAGATTCCGCTCTTTCCCTATTCTGTAAATAGAGGCAGCAAATGCTACCTTAATGGCAACAGTACTCTCTCTTTCCCTTCCAATTGTTCCTTATCCATTCTTCTTCGGCAGAGAGAACGTTTGAGGGATCTTCGAGTTCCACAACGCCAAAGAATAGATTTCCAAATCCAAACAGAAAATCCACAGCAGAAAAATAAATGATTTATATATTCCTTACCAGATTTACTTAGTGGGCATCTATCATCAATTGAAGAGTTGATGAATATTGGGTGATCTCTGGTGAGGAGTTTGCTGTGAAGAACTTTCCATACCATGATCGCATGTCTTGGAACATGCCCAGGAAACCAGACAGTGGAGGACCAAAGGTTTAACAAGATACTTAGCACTACGAAAATTCCAGGCACTTTTGACAGTAAATTTGCCATCCACAGAGGGCATCCATAGAGTTCATTGGTTCATCATGGGACAATGCTTTTTGCAAGATAATTTTTACATCACGGAAAGAAGGCTTGTCGAGGATGGGGTGCCAGGAGTCCCTGAGGCGGGTTTCATTTAGAGTTTTGATGGGTGCCAGGGAGTAGTACTCCACCCTCGATTTTGAGATCAGTTTGTCAAAAGGACCCTCAGGGTGCCAAGGCTGACCCCACACATCAATCTCAGCATCGGCACCAATAATGTAGCATATATTTCCTCTGATCATCTCGCTGGCTTTGAGAATACTTCTGAAAGCCCATGATGGTTTAGACGGAATGGGTATGGTCCAAATATTCTTATTTTTTCAAATACTTAGCACAAACCCAAGAAGCCCAGAGAATCATTCGGTAGAAGGAGCCTCCAAATGAGCTTACATTGGAGTGCATTGTTAATGTCGCTAAGATTGCGGATACCCAGACCTCCTTTTCTTTTTGATCTGCAGATGGTATCCCAGGCCACTGTATGCAGCTTCTTTTTATTAACAGATCCAACCCAGTTGAAATCTCTATACAACCTTTCAATTTTTTCCAAAGTGCCTTTAGGAATATTGAAGGATGATGACCAATAAATCTGATAAGCATGAATAACCGATTTCACTAGTTCGATTCTGCCAGCCATTGAAAGGAAACGATTGTTCCAGGTGCTGATTCTCTTATTCACCTTGGAAATGATAGGAGAACAGTCGTTCAAGGTGAGCCTGGAGGATGTGAGAGGGAGCCCAAGATATTTTATGGGGAGAGATCCTTCAGCAATTTTCAGCTTCTCAAGAATTCTTCTCCTATCAACTGGCTTCTTTCCAGAAAAAAAAATCGCATTTGGCCAAATTAGCCTGGAGACCAGTGCATCGATGGAATCTTTTAAGATAGGAAACAATTCCTTTAGCAGATGAGAGACTTGCTTCAGTGTAGACCATAAGGTCATCAGCAAATAGAAGATGAGTGATTTCAACACCTCTATGTTTAAAAGGGGTTTTAATTTTATCTTTCTGCAAAGCTCTATCAAAAATTCTGGACAACATTTCCATTGCCAAACAGAATAGAAGAGGAGAGATCGGGTCCCCTTGCCTAATACCATTGGAGGATGAGAAGTGGCCTTGAGGAGTCCCGTTGACAAGGACTGAAAATGTTAGAGTTTTAATACACTCAGCGATCCAGTTGCTCAGTTTTAGATTAAACCCTTGTTTCTGCATAAAAGAGATTAAAGCACTTCTATTGACATTATCAAATGCCTTGGCAAGGTCAATTTTGTGGCACATGGAAGGTGGAGCTGACTTATGATGGAAATTATGCAGGATTTCATGCGAAAGAAGAATATTGTCTTGGATTAATCTCCCTAAAATGAAGGCAGATTGCGCCGGATTTACTATTTTATTGATCACAGTTTTAAGTCTTGCTGCCAAAATTGTTGTAATGGTTTTGTAGATAAGAGCAGAGCGAAATTGGCCTGAATTTGCTGGGGGTAGAAGCATCGGGTCCCTTCGGAATGAGAGATATGAAGGTGATGTTAACCTCCTTAAGTAGCTTACCTCTTGAGAAGAAGTTTTGGATGGCAGCAATGAAGTCATCACCTACCAGATACCAATTTTTTTTGAAAAAGTTTCCATTGAAGCCGTCAGGACCAGGAGCTTTATTCTCATCAACAAAGAAGACTGCTTGCCTAATTTCCTCCTGAGAGACCTCTCTGGTCAAGAACTCAGCTTCCTCCGGAGTAGCTTTTTATCAGGATTCGGAACAGTGAATTCAGGGGGGAGTCTTTTGTTCAGTAGGTTCTGATAAAAATTAACAAGAATACTCGAAATCTCATTTGGATCATAAGTGATAGTGCCATCTTCACGTTCCATCGCCATGATTTGATTCCGATGATATCTCGCCTTAACTGCCGCATGAAAGAATTTAGAATTAGTATCCCCTTCACATAGCCAGTCTACTCTTGATTTTTGCCGCATCATAGATTCCTCTTTTCGAGAAACATTCAGGAATTCCTCCCTCACCGCAATTTCTTCATTTCTGATATCTTGATCCGCAGGATTAATAGCCAGTATGCTTTGCACATCCTGAAGATTTCTTCTCGCAATAGGAAGCATGATATCAACACGGCCGAATATCTCTTTATTCTAGATGCCAATAGCTCTTCTAACTTCTTTAAGTTTATGAACTATTCTATACATGGGGTTGCCCACAATTTTGATAGCCCAAGCTCTCTCAACTTCAGGGTATAAGGAAGAATCAGCGAACCACATGTCCATAAATCGGAAGGGCTTAGGCCCAAGGCCGCTTTGTTCCTTGAGGCTAATAACGATAGGGCTGTGATCTGAAATTCCAGGAGCTCTGTATTCTGCAGATGCAAGGGGATAATCCTGAAGCCATATATCATTGATGAGAGCTCTATCAAGTCTAGCATACTTCCTTTCAGAGAGGGAGGCTCTATTACTCCAAGACAAGGGATGTCCAATAGAGCGGAGATCGGCCAAAGAGCAATTGTTGATGCAACAATTAAAGTCGTCCATGTCACTCTGATTGATAATCATCCCTTCAGATTTCTCAGAGTGGTAACAGGCCGCATTGAAGTCCCCTATCACAATCTAAGGTTCTTGAATAGTACTGCTTAAGGTCTCCATGTCTTGCCAGAGGATTTTACGAACTCCCCCATAATTCCTACCGTAGACATTAGTGAGAAGGAATGTCTGGTGAGTTTGAAGCAGAGTGACTCTAGCATGAATGAATTGACTAGAATCATTAAGGATATCTAATTACACATGATCCGGATCCCAGAGAGTCCAAACACGCCCTTTAATAACATGATTGTAGTTGCCAAAAAATTCCCAGGAGCTACAGATATCATAGACATGATCTCTCATCATCTATCTTCTGGCTTTAGTTTACTAAAGACAGCAGATAGGAGCATTTGAGTTCATAATCAGGTTGTACACTTCACCTTTCTTACTCGCCGAGCAGGTCCCTCTAATGTTGCCTAAAAAGCTCACGAGCTTTTCTGAGCCGAACTATACAAAGCTCAAGTTCGGCTCGTTTATCTGGCGAGCCTAATTTTTGGGCTCGGATTCGGCTCGTTTAGTAAACGAACGAGCCCGAGCGGAGCTTTTAACGAGCCGAACCCAAACATGTTAGCGAGCCGGCTCGGTTCATTTGCAGCCCTACACCCAGCCCTTCCCAAACCCCAAAAAAAGAGAAGAAAGCCAAAAAAAACTCTCTCCTCCACTAATTTCCCCTTCCTTTTTTTTCCCAATCCACCCCCCTTGCAATGGATTCCGTCAACAAATGGGGCAACATGCCACTCCAAACCCTCGACTCAGAAATCTTCTCCCTCATCGAAAAAGAAAAACGTCGACAATGCCGAGGAATTGAACTAATCACCTCGGAAAACTTCACCTCATTTGCCGTGATGGAAGCCCTCGGCAGCCCTTTAACCAACAAATACTTGGAAGGAATGCCCGGAAATCGTTACTACGGCGGGAACGAATTCATCGACGAGATAGAAAATATCTGCCGTAGACGTGCCCTAAAAGTCTTCCACGTGGACCCCACCAAATGGGGTGTCAACGTTCAACCTTATTCGGGTAGTCCCGCCAATTTCGCGGCCTATACGGCCCTTCTCAACCCTCATGATCGGATCATGGGCCTCGATCTCCCTTCTGGTGGACACCTCACTCACGGGTATTGACAAAATCAAAGATTTCTATTAGGATGCTGATATTGGCACTACTATTTTTGATAATGCAGTTGCTCATAAGCAAATTAAAAAAGCTGAGTTTCTCCAATTATTAAAACATGGTAGTGCTAATATTAGTGGCCATAAAGAATCGAGCTAAACAGTTTAGGCTACTGATCTACTATGTTTTGATAATTGCACTTATTCAACTTGTCTTTTATTATTTCACCAGCTGTCAAATGTCAATGCAGTTCCAAAAGGGAACAGCAGTGATTGACGCGCGTACGCTAGAGCTGGCTGTCCCATGTAAAGGAAAGGGGCGAATTTATCATTCCCCTTAACAAAAAAGCTCTTTAAAAAAACAAAAGATAAGATCAGTTAGTGCAATTATCAAAACATAGTAGTACTAGTACCAATATCAGTAGCCTATCAACATGTGCTTATATAAGGCACTTAGAGGTAAACATGGTATGGAATCCTAATAACTATGGAAAGAGAAAAGTGCTTCTCTAATGCAATAACTTCTACTAACCAACTTTTGTAATATAACATGATGAACCGATGGTGAGATCTCGACACAATCCAACAATGAGATCTTATGAGATCTTACATATTCTAATAGGTATTACACCTCGGGCGGGAAGAAGATCTCGGCCACGTCCATCTACTTTGAGAGCTTGCCGTACAAGGTGAGTTCTACGACTGGGTATATTGATTATGATAAGTTGGAGGAAAAGGGGATGGATTTCCGGCCAAAGCTCATAATCTGCGACGGTAGCTCGTATCCTCGGGACTGGGATTATGCTAGGTTCAGGTCAATTGCAGATGAGTGTGGCGCGCTTTTGCTCTGTGACATGGCACACATTAGCGGACTTGTGGCAGCACAGGTATTGGGGGAGGGGGGTCTGTTTGAAATTCTTTATTGTTAATTGTTTTTGGGATTTGGGTTTTGATTCTTTCAATGGGTTATGAAGATCTGCATCTGTTTTTTTTAATGAACCTGGAATTGTGCACTAAGGCACCGGGCGGACCTGAAAATTTTATTAATACTTAAAAGAATGATACATTTGTTTTGAAGAACCCATCTAGACGGGACCCAAAACTAATCTAAAATATATCTTCACATATCAAAATAATATTAAGGAAGAACTATCGTCCTTGGATTGGGTAAGGCCAATCTGAGTTTTGAAAGATCTGCATCTGGGTTTTGAATCTTTTAATGTTTTGTTTTTCTTTTTTCTTTTGATCAACCTTTTAATGTCTTATTGTGAAAGGTTCTAGACTTATCAGATGTCAATTACCCAGAGAGAGAGAGAGAGAGTCCTCCTGGTAAAACCAAATTTTAACCAAAATGCAGAGATTCCTTTATTCCTTGAATTATGAGAATAAACACAAATTAACTTTCCTCACTCCATCCTGAGAAAGATGGCAACTATCCCTAATTAGTACCTACTAAATAAGAAAGTCTATTAACTAAGTAACTTAGTCTAAAACAAAAAGGAAATAAAATCAAATCACAAATGATGTATGAGAAACTTAATCAAATCATAAAAGACAATGTTGCCTGATTTGTAACATTGCCTCCTCCTAAGCCAAGCCGTGTCCTCATGGCGTGAATGAAGGAAAATGTGTAACTTTCACCGCTGCATTGTTTTCAGTTTCAGCCAATGGCATGTCGGGTTCCTCCAAGTTCCAATCATAAAAATCTACATTCTCTTTCATCAATGACCGGGTGTGAATTGCTCATCACAATAATAACAAAGACCTTGTGCGCGCCTACTATGCATCTCCTCTGATGAGATCTTTTTTACTGGGGCGGTAATCATTCCGGACCCACTCTTTGAATTGGGTGGGGTGGGGTGGTTCTAACACTCGACCCAACATTTTTTACCTTGGCGTGTTGACTTCCGTAAACGTTCCATCTTCTCTTAACATCGAGCTAGACTCATCTCATGCTTTAAGGAAAAAAGGTTGGAACATTAATACCTCTTGTCTGATCTTGTCTTGCAAGCCTTGTATCAATGTTCCCATGAGCGCCTTGTCTGTCCACCCCTCAACCCAATTTGCAATCTGTTCAAATTCTTCTTGATAACCTTGGACAGTATCCGACCGTGTGTTTCTTTAGGACAACAACCCAACTATAGTCAGACCAAACCCTAATAATAGTGCTTTTGTAAGTTTTTTTCAAAGAGCAAATGGATGTTGTTTTATGCATCCATTGGAACCATGTGAAAGCCACCTCGTCCATGTGGAATGACGCCAATAGAACCCTTTCATGATCCGCTGTCCTGTGATAATTAAAGAATTTTTCCGCCTTGTATATAAATTCAAGGGGATCATGTCTATCAAATCTAGGAAAGTCTATTCGTGCGAAGCTCGTTTCGATCCGCCCATCTCCTTGCACATTGTGAACATGACTACTGACAATTGATCCGCATTCACTCGCAACATTCAACTCGCCGTCTCCGACAATAGTAGGCATCCGTAATGTTAATCACTCCATCGCCTGTAGAAGGAGATTAAACTTATCATCAAGTTGCTCCTTCAACTCAATCACTTGTACTTCAATGCGATCAATAAGAGCCTCCATCTTTTCCGGATCGATGGCACCTTGTTTCTTCCTAGGCATGCGGCATGCCCAAGAATTGATTGCTCTGATTTCGAATGATAGGTTGATACCAAATGGTAGGTTCTAGACCTATCAGATGGCAATTCCCATAGAGAGAGCGAAAGGGTGCCCTCTTGGTAACCCAAATTTTGACAAAAATGAAGAGATTCCTTTGTTTCTTGAATTATGAGAATAAATACAAATTAACTTTCCTCCCTCTGTCGTGAGAAAGATGGCAACCATCCCATAATTACTACCTGCTAAGTAAGAAAGTCTATTACTTAGTCTGAAACATAAAGGAAATAACATCAAATCACAAAAGATGCATGAGGAACCAAATCAAATCATAAAAGGTAGTGTTGTTAGATTTGTATGGGGAAGGGTGGGACTATTTGAAATCCGTTCTTTTTGATTGATTTTAGGATCAGGGTTTTGATTCTTTTCATGAATTATGAAGATTTGCTTCTGGGTTTTAAATCTTTTAATGTGTTATGCTTGTTTTTTCTTTCAATCTACCTTTTAATGTCTTCTAGATAATTGGGGTTGGTCCAGCTCCACTGCATCTACATCTCAATTTTAGATCTCAATTCAAGGCTTATTGAGATATGTATATTTTTATAATTTTCTGCATCCAAAAACCTAATATCAGCATTGTTCTTTATATGTTTATTTATTTTTTCTGCTATTCAGCATTGTTCTTTATATATTTCTTTGTATAAATGCTGCATGTCTTAATAAGTAGCATTTATATGTTTCTCTGTTTTCTTTGAATTGTTCTTTGTATGTTTATTTATTTTTTCTGCTATTCAGCATTGTTCTTTATATATTTCTATGTATAAAGGCTGCATATGTCTTAATAAGTAGCATTTATATGTGTTTTCTTTGAATTGAACTATTTTCTGCTATTAGGTCTTTGGATACTTGGTCCAGATCCACTCCATCTACATCTCAATTCTAGATCTTTTCAATGCTTATTGAGACATATAAATCAATAAATGCTACTTTTTGGATTCTTCAATTTTCTGTGTTGATCCTGTAAATTTGCTAATCCTTATTATTCTGGCTTTGTAATGTAGGAAGCTGCAGACCCGTTTGAGTACTGCGATGTGGTCACAACCACGACTCATAAGAGCTTGAGGGGTCCAAGGGCTGGTATGATCTTCTACAGGAAGGGGCCTAAGCCACCCAAGAAGGGCCAACCAGAGGATGCCGTATATGATCACGAAGACAATATCAACTTTGCAGTATTCCCAGCTCTTCAAGGGGGGCCTCACAATCACCAGATAGCTGCATTGGCCGTAGCCCTGAAACAAGCCACATCTCCTGGGTTCAAGGCCTATGCCAAACAGGTCAAGACCAATGCAGTTGCCCTTGGGAACTACCTAATGAATAAGGGATACAAGATTGTCACTGATGGGACAGAGAACCATCTTGTTCTATGGGATCTCCGACCTCTTGGCTTGACAGGTAATGGTTCTGTTTATGCAAACGCTTGAGTTGTTTTGGTTGGAAATTGGCATTGATATGCTAAACCCTTCTTTTTTCCTTCTATGGATTACTTGATTTTCAGGTAATAAAGTTGAGAAGCTTTGTGATCTATGCAACATTACAGTGAACAAGAATGCTGTTCTCGGGGACAGCAGTGCATTGGCTCCTGGAGGCGTTCGAATTGGTAAGGAACTGTTTTCTGCTATGCACCATTGTACTTTATACGTTTCGTCTGTTTTCTTTGAATTGCACTATTTTCTGCTATTCAGTATTGTACTTTATACTAGTAAGAAATTCATGCAATGCATGGGGCGATTTATTGGATAGTTAAGATCATCCAATTAATTATTGCTTTCTTTTGGATGGCCAAACCAAAACGGCCATCAAAAGATGCGATTTATCAGATGGTTAGCATCATCTCACCAATTCAATTTTTGGGTTAGATTGGCCAGTTTGGATCAATGACATGGCCCTACAATTGGATTGTACATGTGATGCAGTGTATGATACTTGCTCCGTTTTCTCTCCCATCTAATGAATCCAATCCTATTTGTATAATATCTAGAGTCTAAACCATTCATCCAATACGTACCAGATTGGCCAGGCCCAAATAGTATACCTATTAGAAGATCCTAACCATTCTAATTGTAAGATATATGAAATCTGAACCATTCATCAAACAAGTACCACGATCCTACCCATTCAATTGTAAGATTAACAGCCACCTCTCTGTCAACATCGACACTTACTGACCATCTCTCTTAGAAGCTCCATCTAGGAAGAGTTACACTTCTACATAAAATTGAACTATTTTCTGCTAAGCTCCATTGTTCTTTATATGTTTCTTTGTTTTCTTTGAATTCGGGTATCATTGCACTTGGCACTCCTGTTCTTCTATTGGAATTTTTGGTTGGTTTTCAAAAAAAAAGAAAAAAAAAGGATTTGTGGTCAGAATATTGATACCCGACTATAATTGATGCTTCCAATTTCTCGAAGTCTAATTTGTGCAATTGAGCCCAACTGTTTTTTCCAGTGATCGATTCGATCGGTCAATTCAATCATGGAAGATTCTAAATTTTCGGTAGGGTTGTGAATTGATTGCTTGGGTTTGGCTATCCAGGTGCCATGACTTCGAGGGGTTTGCTTGAGAAGGATTTTGAACAGATTGCAGAGTTCCTTCACCAGGCAGTGACCATCACTCTGAGCATCCAAAAGGAACATGGGAAGCCTTTGGCGGACTTCAACAAGGTTCTAGTTAACAACAAGGACATTGAAAACCTCAAAGCCACAGTCGAGAAATTCTCTGCTTCATTCGACATGCCCGGCTTCCAAATGTCTGCAATGAAGTACCAGGATTAAGTATACTATCCTTAGTCATATCTGCATCCCATTATTTTATCTATTTCTCTTCATTTTTATTAGGTATTCATGTTATTCTTTGAATCCTTTTCTATGTAAAATTCTCCTTTGTTTGGAGTAATTTTTCAGATTTGGGTTTCTTCCTATTCAATGTATGATGGACTTTTTTTTTTTGCTAAACTATATTTGATAATTCAACTAAGCAGAATGGTGGGCTCAAAGACTACCGTAGCAAATGCAGGACAAAAACAAGGAAAGTAGAATGCAGTTGGGACTCTTCTGAGAAAGATTATTGCATATAACCACCCGTATTGGGGCTGTTCAGCCTGGTGATATAGCTATCCTTGGATAGCTTCCGAAAACCCACAGAAACTAAACAAAAAATGTAAATGATGCATTCAATTGCATGAAAACTCAACAGAAACTTAAGTAACTAGATTCCAACCATCATCTGAACCAATTGTTGTATTCAGGCACATAATATAGTGCTCACATATATACATACCACTTTGATGAAAACAAGTGGGCCCAATATATGTTTTACAATCATAAATTCAGATTGAGAAAACTGCAACCATAGACACAAGAAAAATGATTGTCATAAAGAGGCATGGTAGACTCGTGCCTTAGACCCCATTTGATAGCAGTACACGGCTCCCAGCACTCTCTGGCTCGAGCTTGTATAGATGCAATCATAATGATCTAATCTCTGTTTGATCCCATGTACATTTTGCATCAAAATGAATAAGTTCTGTCCAAGATCAACCATTCCAACATGAGAACCAGTCATAATAACAGTTGTGAATGTCAGATGACCCGGTTTCACTTCTCATCATCCGACTGAAAAGATCAATTGCTTCATTGCGATATCCATGAATTGCTTATTTAAAGATAGTAGAATTCCTAGTAGCTGTATTCCTTCTCTCATTTGATTGAACAACTGCACAGCTTTGAGTATGAACCCACATTTTGCATACATATCAACAAGAGAGCTACAAACGAATACGTCTTCTTCAACTCCAACTACCACTGCACCCCCATGAATCTCCATCGAATGTGTCCCTTTTTCCGAAAAAGGTTTCAAAGAAATGACCGAAACCCATTTACACTTAGGGGCCGTTTGGATACGCGGATTTTAGAATCCAGGTTTTTAGTTTGAAAACAGTGTAAAAGAGGGTTCATGGTAAGCAGCTCCCGTTGTCCTGGCAGCGTTTCTTGGATTTTAAGTAAGAAAACCAGGTTTTAGAAATCTCTCCTGCATCCTAAGATTTCTAAAACTTGGAAAAATGGGAGGATCTGCTACTCTCTTGCTGTCGGAAAGAAGGGCAAGAAGTCAAGAACGACGGCTGGTCCGCTTCTTCTCTTGTCTCTTAGCTACAATTTTGAAGAAATCCCGGATTCTAAAATCGGCTTATCCAAATGGCCCCTTAGTATTTCTTAAAATCCAAATCATATATTTTGGGTTTCTGTGGAAATCTGAGAAACTGATGTGGCAAAAAAGACTCAAAGAAAGTATAAACTAATCAACAAGGGATTTGCTGGGCAATTTCACGAAAAGCCATTTTGCGACCGGCTTTTTGCATGTGAGAATGGCCACACAGGTTGATTTTGACAGTTTTTGCCTTTTTCATTTAGGCCGCGTTTGGATACGTCATGCTTTTGTATTTGGATTTGGATTTGGATTTGAGTTTTGGATACAAAATACATCAGTCATCCTCATGCTCATGTTGTACGAAAGAGAGGGAGGGAGGGACGTCTCACGTCTGCTGCAACAGCAAGGTCGAGGAGCAGCTAGGGTGAAGGTAATTGTCACAAATATTGATTTCCAAATAATGTCTTGCGGGACAGATTTGAAAATCGGAGTTTTTTTTTACTGTTGTAGCTGATTTGGAAATCTAAGGATCTGATCCAGTTCCAAATCTCAACTGCAAATGTGAGAAATCCAAATCTAAATCTTGTGGGTATCCAACCGTGGCCTTAATTCCTGTGAGGTGAATTTCTGTGAAATTGCCTAGCAAATCCAATAAAAAATAGAAAAATAAAAAAAGTGAAAACAAATTTTTAAAAACATTCATATCCATATAAATTTTTAAAGACATTCATATCCCTTCCGCCTTAAAAGAAATTCTTCTTCATCGATTATTCTTATTATGTAACCCTCGACATTTCAGGTTCTTAAAAATTGCTGGCCAGCCCATCCTTTCATTTTTTTTTTCTGGTGAACGATTGCCCATCTTGAAAGAAAGATCCCGCCACCAGCCACAACGCTTGGGGTTAGAGATGGGTGAGGAGAGAACGAACTCCGCTTCTCGAAAAGCAACCGAATGGGAGTTGCTAGGGAATTTCATGGAAAGCCATTTCACATCTGACTTTTGAATGAGATCAGCCCCACATAGGTTCAGTTTTAACTGATTTTGTCTTATTAGGCAGCACATCTTCTAAGCTTATGTGATCAAATCCGTTGATCCGAGGGGGGTCAATTGTGATAAGTACACCTATATCGGATGATTTTGGGCCCTTGATCTTTAAATCATCTGTTTGGATTGCAAGATAAACATTTCTCATGATTTTGGGCGTTGATTCTTAATTTTTCCTACTTCTTTTGTATTTTTCCAATGTCTTCTATTTTTTCAACGTTGATTCTTCCTTTTTTTTCTTCTTCTTCCTCTTTTCTATTCTTCGAGTGTCTTCCATTATTTTCCTGCGCTAATTGTTCTTTTTCCTGCCTCTTTTCTTTATATTTCTATTCTTCTTCTTATTTTTCTTTACCTTCTACCTCTTTTGAGTTGCAATGATGGTCGTTGGCAGTTGGCGGTCGCGGAGATGAAGAAACAAAAAATGTAAGAGCAGAAGAAGATGGTATTTTGGTCTTTTATCCCGTACAACGCCAGGCAAGCCTCAAAGAGAAAAGTACGGAATGCGGGTATTAATTTCTGAAAAATACGGATTTTGGGTATTAATTAAAATATGAAACTCGGCTGATTCTTCAAAAACGGGTGGAAAAAAGACCCCAGTACCCTTCTGACATGATCAGAGTCCTCGTATGTTGTCCTTCCTGACACATTCACAGTCCAACGTCAATCATTATCTTTAAAGTAATATTTTATTATTTCTCACTTCTCTTTTGGCTGAGAACAACTACGTTATTGAATATTTTATTATTTACACATCTCTTTTGGTTGAGAACGGCTACGTTATTGAATATTTTATTATTTACACATCTCTTTTGGTTGAGAACGGCTACGTTATTGAATATTTTATTATTTCAAACATCTCTTTTGGCTGAAAACGGCTACGTTATTGAATATTTTATTATTTCTCACTTCTCTTTTTTGCTTAGAACGACTACGTTCTTGAATATTTTATTATTTCTCACGTTTCATTTGGCTGAGAACGTTGCCGGATTATTGAGTACGCCGCAAGAATATAGAGTACACCACCGGAATATCAAGTACGTTGCCGGATTTTCTGGGTCAAACATGTGTTCCAAATGTATCGAGTACGCGACCAGAATCTTGAATATGCCGTCGGATTCTAGAGTACGCTGCCAGATTTTCTGGATTCAAACATGTGTTCCAAACGTATCGAGTACGCCGCCAGAATCTCGAATACGCCGCCGGAATATCAAGGACACCACCAGAATATCAAGTACGCTGCCTGATGATTTTCTGGGTTCAAACAAGTGTTCCAAACTTATCGAGTACGCCGCCGGAGGAATATCTGAAGTACATAAAAATATTTGCACTTGTCAAGGATCCAACGGTCTCTGCTTATTGCAGACTACAAAGATTAAAATGAACCTAAGCTTTTTTTTGTTCAAACACATGTTCAAACGAACCAGCTAAGGTCAAATGCATTAAATGCTACTCTATTTTCTCTCAAAGATAATACTAAAATATAAAAAAAGGTGATTACAAATTGACGTGAGAAATAATAAAATATTCAAATCTAACTTTAAAGATAATGATTGACGTTGGAGTGTGATCATGTCAAAAGGGTATTGGGGTCTTTTTTTCCACCCGTTCTGAAGAATCGCCTGAGTTTCATACTTACTTTAAATGGTACTCGAAATCCATATTTTTCGGTAATTAATACCCTCATTCCGTACTTTTCTCAGCCTCAAATAATATAAATTGCCATTCACGCTTCCCTTCAGATAAATAGCACAATTTCTTCATTATTTATAATAAATTGCCATTCACGCATCACTTGAGAAAAATATCACAATTTCTTCATCATTTAAAATAATTGCCATTCACGTGTCACTTCATTTAGAAAAAAATCAGAGCAATTTCTTCATCATTTAAGGGACCGTTTGGATACGCGGATTTTAGAATCCAGGATTTCTTTAAAGTTGTAGATAAAAGACAAGAGAAGCGGACCAGCCTTCGTTTTTTGACTTTTCACCCTTCTTTCTGTCAGTAAGAGAGTAGCAGATCATCCCATGTTTCTAGGTTTTATAAATCTCAGAATGCGGGAGAGATTTCTAAAACCTGGTTTTATCAGTTAAAATCCAAGAAACGTTGTCAGGACAGCTTCATCATGAACCCTCTTTTACACTGTTTTCAAACTAAAAACCTAAATTCTAAAATGCGTTATCCAAATGGCCCCTAACTTTTGTTAAAGGGTGAAAAGCATGTATGGCAAAAGAAAGACCAATCAATTCCGTGAGAAGCTAAAGCAAATTTACAATAAGAGTATTGGGCAAGCTAAAGCAGATTACAATGACGGCACAGGATGATGTCACACCAAGGAGTTATTAAAGTGGGGTGGGTCTTTGGGAACTGATATTCGTGGAAAAGACAGCTCTACACGTGAAAAGAGGGTCCTCAATTTCGAAATTTCAAGGTCCGAAAACGGTACCGAAACCGAAATTTTAAACCTTGTATTAAAGTCGGCATAGCCATAGTACCTAAAGCAAATGACAATGACAAGGCAAGCTAAAGCAAATATGGGGCACCCGATGATGTCATTCTGAAAAAGTTATTGAAGTGGAGTGAGCTTTCGGGAAAGAAATTTTGTTAAAAAGTAGATAGCGGAGGCATTTTTTTCTCATAAAAGTACCATTTTACATTTTAGGAAGGGAAATGTTATCAGCTACTGTATTTGATGAGGGCACTCCTCACTTTTTTAGAAGTACGATATGGCCCGCACCATAGGATGATCCAAACCTTCAATTAGATGGGCCACAGCCTAAATAGGTTGTGCCCCAAACCATAGGTTGATCCTAACCCTCTGATCTGAATGTTAGAGTGTTGATCCTAACCCTTTATAGATCGAAGGGTTAAGATCAACCTATGGAAATGATTTTTGGGGCACAACCTATTTAGACTGTGGCCCATCTAATGGACGGTTTGGATCATCTTATGGTGAGGGCCATACCGTACTTTTAATAAAGTGAGGAGTGCCCTCATCAAAATATATTAGTTCTGATAACATTTCCATTTTAGGAAACTTGGCATTTTTCACGTGAGGGTCCTCAATTTTAGGAATTGAAGAACCTTAAATGGTGGGCCCAACCATGAAAACATAAGCTGCTTAACGATGGCCAACTCAAAAGCTTGCCCCCACACATGCTAAAAGGGCTGCAAATGAGCCGGGCCAAGCCGAACTTTGGTGTGTTCGGGCTCGGCTCGTGTTCGGGACGAGGTTTATGCTATGGGCTCCTATATATTCGGCTCACCAAAATTTAACAAAGCTCGAGCTCGGCTCGTTTACTAGTCGAGATTTTAATGAGCCAATCCGAGCTAGACTTGATTGAGCTTGGTTTGGTTCGAGTTCAACTTGTTTAGTAAACACATCAAATAAATATCATTAGGTAATATATATATATATATATATATATATATATATATATATATATATATATATATATTGAGAAAACGGTTCCTACACATATGTGTAGAGAGTTCTCTACACACTAGCTTAAAATACAGTGGGGGCCCACATTGTTTGGGTGATCCAAGCCATCCATTTTAAAGGCCCTCACATAGATAGGGTGTCTACAAAAAGTCAGATCCATAGGATCATCCCAACCCTACGATTTGTGGAGGTAAAATGGATGTCTTTAAACCTTTACAAATTAGTCCATTTTTTGCCTCTACAGTTCGAATGGTTAGGATAATCCAATGGATCTGATTTTTTATGGACACCCTATCTATGTGAGGGCCTTAAAAATGAGTGGTTTGGATCACCCAAATAATGTGGCTCCCACTGTATTTTAAGCTAGTGTGTAGATAACTTATCTACACATATGTGTAGGAACCGTTTTCTCATATATATTACCTATATACTAGTAAAAATCCCCGTGCGGGCCGACAAAGAACTGTATGGACCACGTCATAGGTTGATCCAAATCGTCCATGTGATGGAACACAACATCAATAGGTTGTGCCCGTAAAATCATTTCCATAGGCTGATCCTAGCCCTCCAATCTATAGAGGTTTCCATAATCTGTTGTTCGTCTGAAGGTGCCCGGAATTTGTAAATATTTTTACAGGTGTGCGGAATTCGTAATATCCAATAAGGAAAAATAGTTTTTTCGTAATTGTCATATTTTGATACCTCTTCTTTGTAGTTTTTTCTGTAATTGTCATATCCAGATACCCATTGTCCGTAATTTCCCTCCCAAACTTTACTACGTAATGATTATTATTGCTAGCTTCTTTCTCTAGGTATTATTGCTAGTAACCTTTCAAGAAATAGTATTTCCGTGCAGTTTTTCATGACATCTAATGAGACAAATCTCTGAATACATATAATTGCAAAGGATGGGCGAGACATAGCGTTTGGAGAAGGTGGCTAGAGAACATTCATACATTTTTTACCCTCACATCGATAGGATGTAGAGATATGTGGGGAGGGCAAAAAACAGTAAAAATCATCACATTGACGTGTTAAATGGACAAAATTCTCTCCTTTTATCTTTTGCTATATATATATATATATATATATATATATATATATATATATATATATATATATATATATAGAGAGAGAGAGAGAGAGAGAGAGAGAGAAATTTCTTTTCTTTTTCTGTGAGATTTACACATCAGCATTACTCTTTTACTATTAACCCCTTTGCTGTTATCTAACATCTATCTCTATGAGAAATTATTCGAGGGTAAAATCGTAATCTACATACGAAAAGTACAGACCCGGTACCTGTCTATGACAATTACGAAAAAAAACTACCAAGAAGAGGTAAAGAAATATGACAATGAGGAAAGAACCACTATATAATACTCATGCATGACACTTGCAAAATATTGACGGATTCCGGGCACCTGAAGAGGAACAACAATTATGGAAACCTCTATCAATTGGAGGGCTAGGATCAGCCTATGGAAATTATTTTACAGGCACAACTTATTTATGTTGTGTTCCATCACATGGACGGTTTAGATCCTATGATGTGGTCTGTACAATTCTTTGTCAGCCATGCATCGCACGGGGTTTTTTGCTAGTATACTATATAGCAGAAGAGAAAAGAAGAGAATTTTTTAAAAATTCTATGAGAATTACACATCACTTTTTTTTGACTTTTTTTAACAAAAGCACCCATTCAAACCACATATTTTCAATCCTACCCTCTCCTTTATGTTTTTTAACAAAGGCACCCATTAAAGCCACATAATTTCAATCTTACCCTCCTCCTTTAAGCTTTTTTAATAAAAAATCTATAGGGTGATCTTTTACCATTCGATTTAAGACGAATTATGGAAACCTCTATAGATTGGAGGGCTAGGATCAGCCTATAGAAATGATTTTTGGGGCATAACCTATTTATGTTGTGTTCCATCACATGGACGGTTTGGATCAACCTATGATGTGGTCCGTACAGTTCTTTGTTGGCCTGTGCATCGCACGGTATTTTTTACTAGTATATATATATATATATATATATATATATATATATATATATATATATATATATATATGTAGGAAAAGGAGTGTGCAGTCGAGCGCACCTACGCTTAGGTGCGGTCGAGGGCCCAAACACATGGGTCCTAGATTTTTGTGTTGATCAAAACCATTCATTTGAGAGGCCCCATCATAGATAGGGTGTGTACAAAAAATCAGGTCCATTGGATCATCCTAACCCCTCCAAAAGTGGAGGGCAAAAATGGGCAGATTTGTTGCAAACGGTGTCTATCCATTTTGACATCCACAAATGGATGGGTTAGGATGATCCTATGGAGCTGATTTTTTGTACATACCCCATCTATGTAAAGGCCTTCCAAATGAATGCTTTGGATCATCCTAACAAAGTGGGCCCACATGAGTTTGGGGCCCTCGACCGCACCTAAGCTTGGTGCAGTCGACCGCACAATCTTATTCCTCATATATATATATATATATATATATATATATATATATATATATATATGGGATTTGCTAACCTCCATTGCAAAAGGCCTTTTGCGGCTGGTCTGTTGCACATCAAACTAGCCACCTTGTGAATGGAGACAAAAGCTGTTGTCTTTATTAACGAGGTGGCTGGTCTGATGTGCGACAAACCAGCCACGAAAACCCTTATGCGATGGACGCTAGCAAATCTCTCTCTCTCTCTATATATATATATATATCTCTCTCTCTCTCTCTCTATATATATATATATATATATATGTATATATATATATATATATAGAGAGAGAGAGAGAGAGAAGTGTTCCTACGCAGCTGCGCAGGGAGCTCCTTGCACTTGAGTGGCTTAAAAAGCCACCGATTGGTTGCTTTTTGTGGACCCCGCAAAGGTGGACCTGCCATACGAACCAATTGGTGGCTTTTTAAGCCACTTAAGCGCAGGGAAGCTCCCTGCGCATGAATACTTTCCTCATATATATATATATATATATATATATATATATATATATATATATATATATATATATATATATATATATATATATATATATAACGAACATAATCCGAGCTTTAAAGCTCGGCTCATCTTTATGAACCGAGCCTAAAAGATTCACGAGCTTGTCCAAGCCGAACTATACAAAGCTTGAGCTCGAACTTAATTTTGGGGCTCGAGTTTGTAATCTTGAAGGGCCCTACATGCTATGGATGTGGATAAGGCATGCCTCATTAAAATTGATCCCATTCAGTTGGTATGGATCCTCTATGGCTTAAATTTGATGACACATCATTTTCTTTCCTTTTTCTTTTCCAGTACTGCGCAATTGAAGAGACCTTTCCCGACTATTTGTCGTACTTACTTACGTTGTCAATTCGCAAGTCTCGATATACGTTGATGTGCACACTTTTTATCTACTAAAGTAGGGAATTGCTATCGACAATCACAAAATGCCCTTTGCGGATGGGCTGCTGCTTGTGAGAGCAGCCATCTCAGATGTATTAAATTAATGAAGACAAAATCTGCTGCGAAATGACTTCTGCGATCGTACCATCTAGCAAATCCCACTAAATTATTGCAAGTTTTTGTACGGTCTGTTTCTCTCTCCTAAATTATTGTTTCTAATAGAATCTTATCTCTCTCTCTAAGCTGGCTATATATATATCTTTCTTTACATGTGTGTTTGTATCACGTGTGAACCAAGTACTCTTTGAAGAATGGATCCTAGGCTTCATGAAGCAGCTCTTAATGGAGATGTAGCGGCCCTCCATCAGCTTCTCAAAGAAGACCGTCTCCTTCTGCACAAATTATCACTGGGAGACCTTGCAGAGACACCACTACACATAGCATCACTGCTAGGGCACGTCAGTTTCACAGAGGAGATTCTCAAACATGAGCCGGGCCTAGCCCGAATCAGCAATGAAAGAGGATCTTACCCTTTGCACTTAGCTTCGGCTAGAGGGCATGTCCAAATTGCAAAGGAGTTGTTGAGGGTCGACTCTTCTACGACTCAACTCCACGACAAGGATGGGAGAATTCCTCTCCATTTGGCTGCTATAAATGGCCATGTGAACATGGCCAAGGAATTGCTTTTGAGTGATCCCACATCTGCCCAAGCTGTGAATGATCGAGGTGAGACGACTCTACACCTTTGCGTGAAACATAACCAAGTTGAGGCTGCTGCATTGTTTTTAGAAAGAGATAAGGAGCACCTGAACATGAAAGACCAAAGTGGCAACACTGCCTTGCACCTAGCCACAGCAAGAAAACAAATTCAGGTAACGAGTTCCTACTGATAATTGATCTACTGTTTTAGCTTTTATAGTTAAGAAAGCCTATATATATATATATATATATATATATATATATATATATATATATATATATATATATATATATATATAGAGAGAGAGAGAGAGAGAGAGAGAGAGAGAGAGAGAGACATGTTGAAGGCATGTGAAAAGTGAGAAATTATATGGTGTAAGGCCTTACGACAATAAGGCCCTTGTACGGTGGAGGTTCCATCCTTGATATTTGATCCAACAACATCTACTCAAAAAGTGATTTCTCCTTTTTTAACGAGTAGCGAATGAGGAAATAAAGCCAAAAAAATCACAAAATTCTTGTTCAGCTGCTTGACCCGCTAAGGTCCGTTTTTTAAATTGTACCTACTTTTTCGACTAAAAAATAAGATTTTACAAAGCAATAATTAACTGTTTCTAAAGATTCTCATCACTCCGCTTCTCGCCCGTTTAATCGAGCAAGAAAGAGAAGCCTTGCCAAACGCGCCCTGAGCGACTGTTGGATTAAATATCAAGGTGGTACCTCTACCGCCTTACACCATATAAAAGCTCGTAAAAAGTATCTGCTTGTGTCTTTTATGGGTAGTTAGCTCAGTAGCAGTAGATTCAATATGTTTATGCTCCTCTCTCTCTCTTTCTTTCATTTAAACTGTAAGATAATTCTCTTTTTCAATAAAATTGTAAAAGCATGTGTATTTTATACACATTTTGAAAAAAGTTGACAATCCTAATATCTCTACTCTTCTTACAATAAAGTATATATTATGGGATTTGCCTTAATCAAGGTTAATCGAGTTCATCTACTAAAAACTTAAAAAAAAAAATAATGATCTTTCTCAATAATTTTTTTTTCTTTTTTGCTTAATTTACAGATGCTAAATCTTCTGCTCAAGGAAACCAGCATCGACGTGAACACCACAAATACATATGACTTAACAGCCTTTGATGTCTTAATACTGACTCCAAGCGAAACTGGGGACATGCACATAGTTGAAATGCTTTTAAAGGCAGGCTGTAAAAGCGGCAAAGAACCCACTGCACTGATTGAAAGCAAGGATCCACGGACAAAGAAGACCAGATTGAAAAATGTTTGTAACCTATGGCAAAAGAGAGATGACGCATCGTTGAAGGACATGCACAATACGCTACTGTTAGCTGCCACAATTATCGCAACCTTAACCTTCCAGGCCGGACTCAATCCTCCTGGGGGCTTCTGGCAGGAGTCCATGAGTCCTCCATCTCCGATGCCTGCTCCTTCCATACACAAAGTTGAGGCAGGGACATCAATTAAGGATTACATTGATGAAGACATATTCAACCTGTTCATGTTCTTTGACATGATCGGATTCGTCTCGTCTCTTACCATAATTATCACTCTAATAAGCGGTTTTCCGGTTATGAACCGATTTGTGACATGGATTTTGGTAATTGCCACGTGGCTCACTGTCTCCTCTGTGGCGGTGGCATTCGCCTTGGGCACATTTATAATCATGAAACCTCATTCGCAAGCGTCGGACTATTCTTTTCATGTCCTCTTATGTTGGATGGGAATAATGTTCATATTTATTCTCGGCCATGGCATCATGCTTATCGTCTGTCTGGTGAAGCTGATAATAAAAAAATGTAAACCTAGGAAAGGAAGAAAAAATGAGCAGAGAGAAGTTGATCGTCCAGGATGTTGCTTAGCCTGAAGGGCGTGTTTAATTTCAAGAATATATGTAAGGTGTGATGTGGCTATTATCTCTGTCTTTGCTAGATCTCTAATATATTAGTTCTATTTAGCTTTTGTTATTGTAGGATGCCTATGCATTTATCTTCAATGTATGGCACCTCACTTGTTTCCTCTCTTGTGATTCAAGAAAATAAATTTTATCAATATATTAACTGTAATACCCGGCCCATCGAGACTCACGAGCGCAAAAAGAAAAAAGAAAAAAGAATTGAAGTGGGATGTCTTTATCAATTTCAAGTTTTCATTTTTACTTTGGAAATGGGTGTCCTTATGAAATGGGTTTAGGATCATAATTTTTTTATTAATACCCAAACAATACGGATTTCAGGTATTAATTAAAGTAAGTATGAAGCTCGGTTGATTCTTCAAAAACGGGTGGAAAAAAGACCCTAGTACCCTTCTAACATGATTAGAGTCTTCGTATGTTGCCCTTCCTGACGCATTCACAGTTCAAAATCAATCATTATCTTTAAAGTAATATTTTATTATTTCTCACTTCTCTTTTGGTTGAGACCAACTATGTTATTGAATATTTTATTATTTACATATCACTTTTGGTTGAGAACGGCTACGTTATTGAATATTTTATTATTTCTCAAGTCTCTTTTGGCTGAAAACGGCTACGTTTTTGAATATTTTATTATTTCTCACATCTCTTTTGGCCTAGAACGGCTACGTTCTTGAATATTTTATTATTTCTAACGTTTCTTTTGGTTGAGAACATCGCCGGATTATCGAGTATGCCGCAGGAATATAGAGTACGCCGTCGGAATATAGAGTATGCCGCCGTAGTATCAAGTACTCTGCCGGATTTTCTGGGTTCAAACATGTGTTCCAAATCATGGAGTACGCGACCAGAATCTTGAATATGCCGCTGGATTCTAGAGTACGCCACCGGAATATCAAGTACGTTGCTGGATTTTCTTGGTTCAAACATGTGTTCCAACGTATCGAGTACGCCTCTAGAATCTCGAATACACCACCGGATTCTAGAGTACGCCACAAGATTCTAAAGTACGCTGCCGAAATATCAAGAACGCCACCGGAATATCAAGTACACCGCCGGAATATCAAGTACGCTGCCAGATTTTCTAGGATCAAACATGTGTTCCTAACTTATCGAGTTTGCTGCCGGATTCTGGAGTACGCCGCAGGAGGAATATCTGAAGTACATAAACATATTTTCACTTGTCAAGGATCCAACGGTCTCTGTTTATTGTAGACGGCAAAGATTAAAACGAACCCAAGGCTTTTTTTGGATTAAAAAACATGTTCAAACAAACCAAATGATGACAGCTAAGGTCAAATGCATTAAATACTACCCTAGTTTCTCTCAAAGATAATACTAAAATACGAAAAAGGTGGTTACAAATTGACGTGTGGAATAATAAAATATTCAAATCTAACTTTAAAGATAATGATTGACGTTGGACTGTGATCGTGTCAAAAGGGTATTAGGGTCTTTTTCTATCCTTTTTGAAGAACCACCCGAGTTTCATACTTACTTTAAATGGCACTCGAAATCCGTATTTTTCTGTAATTGATACCCACATTCCGTACTTTTCTCAACCTCAAATAATCTAAAGCCTTTCAAGCGTCCCTTCAGATAAATAGCACAATTTCTTCATAATTTACAATAAATTGCCATTCACGCATCACTTGAGAAAATATCAAAATTTCTTCATCATTTAAAATAAATTGCCATTCACGTGTCACTTCAGTTAAAAAAATTAGAGCAATTTCTTCGTCATTTAAGGGACCGTTTGGATACGCGGATTTTAGAATCCAGGATTTCTTCAAAGTTGTAAATAAAAGACGAGAAGAAGCGGACCATCCGTCGTTTTCTCACTTCTCACCTTTCTTTCTGTCAGCAAGAGAGTAGCAGATCATCCCATGTTTTCAGGTTTTAGAAATCTTAGGATGCGGGAGAGATTTCTAAAACCTCGTTTTCTCACTTAAAATCAAAGAAACACTGTCAGGACAGCTTCATCATGAATCCTCTTTTACACTGTTTTCATACTAAAAACTTGAATTCTAAAATGCGCGTATCCAAATGGTCCCTAACTTTTGTTAAAGGGTAAAAAGCATGTATGGCAAAAGAAAGACCAATAAATTCTGTTAAAAGCTCAAGCAAATTACAATAAGGCCACGTTTGGATACCCACAAGATTTAGATTTGGCTTTAGTTGATATTTTGAACTGGATCAGATCCTTAGATTTCCAAATCAGCTACAACAGTGTAAAAAAATTCCGATTTTCAAATCTGTTCTGCGAGACATTATTTGGAAATCAATATTTGTGACAACTTCCTTAATCGTCGCTACTTGTGGACCCCGATCCGAGAGAGAGGCGGGGGACGTGCCCCCACGCGCAGTCTCAGGATCATCCACGTGAATGGAGAGCTCTACCAAGGAACTCTCGAAAGAAGAAATGCCTCTCACAGCATGAGTGGCGATACAAAGGGAGATACCTCTCGATTCGGGGACTAGCCCAGATTCGAGGCGTACCTTAAACAAAGAAGAGTCGCCATCCAAGGAAGTGGGCCAAGGATCCCATACTATGCTCTGTTGCAACGGATAACCAGAGATATAAAAGAGGGTTCGTGCCTGGTTACAAATTCGGAAGGTTTGAAGAGCACCTCATCCGCCCAAGTGCAAGCACCTGGTCTCTTATGCCATTTGTTATTGATTTTGAAGAGTTTTGAGCGAAAGTCATATGAAGTGGGAACATATATCTCTGAGAAGACGTCTACCTAATCATGCATGTCTCAGATATGAAAATTAAACACATACACAAAATAAATGAAAGATGTGTCACCTAAGCAAAACTAGGTTATAAGTGACATGCCTAATGGGTGTCTAAGTTCTGGTGTGCAAACACATGCAGGTTACAGCTAAATGTATAGGATCTGTACATGAAAGTAAGAAAACACAGCAAAACACACAACACGATTCAATTCTATACATGACTGGACAAAATGAGTCCTAACTCTAATGCGACCTGACTCGGACCAAGATGACCGTCCATCCCAACTGCTCTACGTATCCCGGCCTCGGGAAGAATCGGAGTCAACGTAGTTCGATGCTCTATTCTAAACTACTATGCCTAACCATCTAGAACTGCTATCCTAGACTCGATTCCACTAGACTCGACTGATTTTTAAAGCTTTTTTGTACAATTGCTTAAATTCATGTGAGTTGTGATTTTTAGGACTCTCTATATGTCCTAACTAATGCAAGTTGATTAGCCTTAAGCTAATGCAGGTAGGCCCTACATCCTATGTGTATCTAGGCTGTGCAACCTAATGAAAACCATGGGATGACTATATGTTTCATAGTCTAGCCATCGGTTCGACTAAGTGTCTAACCGATCAACTTGAGGCCTCCTAACTCTAAGGACACTCACGCGACGGGACACACCATATCAACAAATCAAGACAGACTCCTAACTCTATAACACCCAAATAGCTGGGACAGACTCCTAACTCTAGGGGAAGATCTTTTTGAAAAGGTTTTGAAGAATTTTTGTATTTTTGAAATATTTGAAATGTTTATTTTTAAAGGTTTGGCTGGACTTGGGATGTGGATCCCAAGCTGCACTACGTACCCTATGGAAAGGGATCAGGCCAACGTAGTTCGGAAATGATTTTCCTAACTACTCCTAAATGACTCAAGATTTTTGGTTTTTGAAATGTTTTTGATGTTTTTGGAATTTTTGACACAAGAGGACAGAATCTTATCATCATAAGGGCAGGACTGACTCCTGATATCCCACAAAGGTTAGACAGCATCCTATGCTTTGCGGGGGAAAAGAACAGAAACACAGCTCTGCAAGGGTTGGACAACATCCTATACCTTGCAAGAGCGGATAGAAGAACATGATCTGATGAAAGGTTGGAAAGAATCTTAACCCCTGATGATGATAGGACTGACTCCTGAAAGACGGACTGACTCTGAGAAGGGCTCTAATGAGACATAACATGTCTCCTAAAACAAAATAATAAGTAGGGCCAATGAGACAAAGCCTGTCTCCAAAAGGTTTGACCTCTAATGAGACAAAGCATGTCTCTAAACGAGTTTGACATTCATATTGGGACATAGCTTGTCTCCCTAAAAGGGGTAAGCTCTAGCTAGCACTATCATTACCCTTGCAATGAGAAGCGATTCTAATGTTCAAGGTTGTACATCTAAAAGACTGGGCAAGCTTTCTAAATGAGAGAGGAATACTATCAAGACTAGGTGAGTCTCCTAATAATGGGCTTGGGCTATCGCCTTCATCGCCCTCGCAATGATAAGCTTCTAAGCTTGAAAATGATACTCAAAAGAAGAAATAATTGGGTTTAACAATCCTCTTGGCTTGTAGCCTAAGCGAAGAAACACCCAAAATATCCAAGTTGAAATTCATGAAACAAAAGACCAAACGCTTGAGTAAAAATAAGGATATATCTAAATACATAAACCATTGTACAATTAAGTAACAGACTTAATTAGAGAAAATGAGGGAACAAAGTATTGAGTCATTGATATCCTAGTTAGAATAAATCAATTGAATACATTCTTTTGAAATAAAATAATAATATTACTTAAAAAAAAATCTTCTTTCTGCCCTTTTATGCAAGTGAGGTACAAGAAAAATGAGATCATGCAGTTATATATAAAAAAAAACAAGGCTGAACCGAATAGGAAAATAATAATAATACCATCCTGCTTAAACGTTAACCCTCGCAATGACATATTATTTCATGTACCGGAATGTACTTGTACGAAAAAAAAATTGCTCCATTACCACAATGTATAACATTAATATCCTTATGCTTCGACCTCTACTCAACTACCCAGATTATTACACAAATCCAAATTAGAACCAGTAATAACCACATGACCTAAAATCAAAATAGCTACAGAAATTGATTTAACATTTCTCTTGTACTCGAATTTCAACCCTGTTAACCCTATATACTTAAGTAATATAAAGCACCATGGTGGAAAAATTATTCTAAGATGAAAGAAGGTTAAAGCTTACAAGGCAAGAATCAAAGTGGAATCAAATGAATACAAAAGGAAAATGAAGGAAAGATTGCAACGTGATATGAAATCAGTATAAGAAATATCCTTAACACCTAGTTTAAAAGAAAAGTAAAGACTGATTTATTTCTATCAAAATCTTTTTGGAATTCAAAGATTGAAACAAGAAGTCCATACCATGTAAAACCTTGAGAATCCAATTATGAATTTATCCATACAAGAAACAATTTACACATGAAAAACTTTCACTGAATTTAAAAAAAAAAAAAAAATATATATATATATATATATATATATATATATATATATATATATATATATATATATATATATATATATGGAGAGAGAGAGAGAGAGAAAGAGACTTATTTACATTATGGCTATGGTACATACACCCAAAAAACAAAAATGTCATTGGTCCTACTAACATGATCGTGAGCCATAGGTCCAAAATGAAGAAATTACATTCAAGTGGGGGTAGAGACTTTGAACATGGACATAGTGGGAGGGGACTGCACTGTCTAAACCATGGAGTGTTAATATCAACCTAACAGCTAATCAAAGAAGAAAATTTGAGTTGAATTATTGCAATTGACAAGCCACAGTTGAGTCAACATCACTTCCCTTCATTTAAAACATAAGGGGGTGGTTTATTGAAGCAAAGAGGTGTAAATACCAATTCCTATGAGAGTGGGCTGCCAATATCAAAAGAAAGTGGCTGCCATTATTAAGTGAGAGTAGGGGCTGTCCATATTAAAAGGGATAAAGGATGCTATTATCAAAAAGGTGTGGGGGTTGCCAATATTAAGAATGTGAGGGCTGCTACTAATCACAAGGGTGATGGCTGCCAATATTAAAGAATAAAGCTAATTCATCACTTCCCTATCATAATGCCACATTTTTTAGGAACACAGACCCACACCAAGATTCAATCGTCAACTTGTCAAAAGGCATTTTCAACATCTACTATATTAAGAATATAGTAATAGTATGGGCAAACTCAATCCAAGACAAAGATAACAACATACTCTTAGGCTATGAAAAATACATCAAACAGTCCAAGGGGAGCTGAAATCTCTAACACATAATTTAGCATATGAAAAAAGAACTAATCAACATGCCATTAAAGATGAAATAGAAGTAATTACCTCAGTTTTGGGGCTGAAGATAATTTTAGGTTCATATGATGATCTTTACAACTTTGAAAGACACTAAAATTTCCAGCTTAAATTATTGGCTTCTCCTTATAATTTCAAAACAGTTACTAAAACAAACATTTTTTTTAACAAGTCAAGTGTCATTTTGAAACAGGGGAACAAGGAAATGATCCAACTTTTTACAAGGTAAACTTGGGATTGGTTCCCAACTTAACTGCTTGTGCAAACTCTCAACACTCTCATTATAATGTTTTATTGATGGCCTTGCCTATGAATTATGACATCTTCCCTATCTGACATTTAATTTGACATGATCATGCCCCTGTTGCACTACAGGTACACTCAAATTGATTCTTTTGGAACATAATGCTCATGAATTTGTGAATGATAAGTAAGCTGAACAGATTATCATATATTCCATAGAAACAAAAGAAGAAACTTCAAACCTCAATCAATGAACATAACATCCACAAATATGTTGATCTTTCTCTGTATTTTCGCCGAGAATTACCTCCGTACAGTGATTGGAGCTGCCTGAAGAGATGATCCTTTTAATTTACCTCTTTGAAATTGCAGAGATTTGCTATCCTTTTGAGATTAATATTCCAAACCGGTCTTTCTTCCTTGATCTTGCAGATTTAAGAGTTTCTAAACTAGCAGCCACAAATCTAAGAGTTTCGAAGCTCGGATGTAGAATTTGTGAAACAGAAACACAGGTCTAAGGTTCAATAGAGGTTAGAACAAAGGTAAATTGAAGGACATGACGATTTTGACTATGGATCTAAGTTTAAGGGTTAGAAATGAAAATTTTAGGGTTTTAGGTTGAGAAAATGTCAAGCTAGGGTTTAAAATAAGAGTAAGATCAGAAAAACAAATTGGAGAAGGTAAGATCATCTAGTCGGAGAAGGAGAATTTCAGCCGGAGAAGAGAGGGAAGAAGATCGAAGATGAGAAGGGAGAAGAGATTAGAGTTTCTAAGGTTTATAAGGTGAAAATGATGTAAAAGGAAAAAGCTAAAAGAACAATGTAAAAGAAAACAACTAGGATTGATTTTCTCCGGTAGAAAATGGCCAGATTCCGGCCAAAAGCTAGCTGGAGAAGAAGCTCTTCATCTCCCTCTCTCTTTCACTCTCTGGAATTTTTCTTCACAAAAATGAGATCCCCCTTTTAAAACGAAATTATCAGCCTTTTATAACAAAACAAGGGGTGTGGATATTGGCACTACCATTTTGATAGGCGCGCGGTTCACGCAAAAATTTGATGGGCGCACGAAGAAATCGTGTCTTTTCTGCCCCAGGCCGCGTCCTTTCCAGGATAAATTCGCCCCCCCTTCAGGATAAATTCACCCCCTTTTCTGGTTTACACTACGACACCGCCTCGGCTCGATCGCTAGGCAAATGCGCTTGGATTTTGACGAAATTTTGCAGGGGCCTAGATGAGACCTTAACCTACCTTAGGGTGGATTTTGAGGACCTACCTCACTGATTTGATGGGATTTTTGCACAAAAATGGAAGGTTTAGGGTACGGTCAAAATGGGGTGTCTACACTACTCCTCGACGTTGCTCCGGCAACAGCGAGGCATCCCTCCCTCCCTCTCTCTCTCTCTCTCTCTCTCTCTCTCTCTCTCTCAAAACATGATCATGAAGATGATTGATGTATTTTGTATCCAAAACTCAAATCCAAATCAAAATACAAATGCATGAGGTATCCAAACGGGCCCTAAGAGTATTGGGCAAGCTAAAGCAGATTACAATGTCTTTTGGGAACTAATATTCGTGGGAAAGACAGCTCTAGAGTTTTTCACGTGAGGCATAGCCATAGTAAAACAAAACTAAAGCAAATGACAATGACAAGGCAAGTTAAAGCAAATTACAAGGAGAGAATTGGGCACGCGAGCAAATGACAATGACAAGGCAAGCGAAAGCAAATTATATATTAGAGACTTTAGAGTAGAGCGAGTCTTCGGGAAGGAAATTTTGTGAAAAAGTAGACAGCTGAGGCATTGTTTTGGCTCGCCAAATAAACGAGCTGAACTTGAGCTTTGTATAGTTCGGCCCAGAAAAGCTCGCGAGCTTTTTAGGCTCGGTTCATAAACGAGCCGAGCCGAGCTTTAAAGCTTGGATTATATTTGTTTTTTATATATAAAATAAAAGAATGTGGGTTGTTTATCACAAATGAAAGTTTGGCCGAATGGTTAAGGCCCTGGATTTAGAGGGGGCTTGGGATCAAATCCCACATATGTATGTTTTTATTATTCTTGTTTCAATTAACGAGCCGAGCCAAACTTTATCGAATATTTCATGAGCCGAGCCGAGCTTTTTCGAAAACTAAACGAGCCGAGCTGAACACGAGTCTTTATAAAAACTAAACGAGCCGAGCCCGAACATCCCAAAGCTCGGCTCGGCTTGTTTGCAGCCCTAATATTCAATAGCCCACATTCCAGAAATGTTGAGAGTATTTCAATTGTAGATATTTGATGTGTTTAAGAAAACAATAACCTTACTTTTCAAAGAAAAAGAAAGCACGCAAAACTACCCATTCATTTATAAGTTGCCAGCAAAAGTACACAGGAAAACAATTAGCCTTTAAATTCAAGCTAGATAAAATGACGTGATAATCTCTATGCATTTCATTCCCTTTCCCATTGGAATTGGAATAGGAATGGAATTTCATGTACATACCGATTCCTGATTCTCGTGATCCAAACACACCCTTAGGCCGTTTTTTTTTTTTTTTTCAAGGAATTTACTGGAAAAAATTGAAAAGGAAAAATATTCCTAAAGGTTCCTACTTCTTTTTACACACTAAGGCCCTGTTGTTTCAGAGTATGAAACCGATTAAAGTCCAAAACCTATTATTGGACTCAAAATTACATTTAAATTTGAGTCCAATAATAGGCTTAGGGCTGTCAATCGGTTGTCATAATCTGAAACGAACAGGACCTAAAAGAAGGATCATTTGAACAACCGCTTTACATTTTTTACTGATATCCCTCTAAATTAACCATGGTCATTCCGTTTCCCACTAAATTATGGGAAGAAAACATTTTTTTAAGGAAAAAGGTTTCCATCCGAATTGTTTTTCTTGTAATCCCAAACAGGCCATTTTGGACCGACAATCACCTGTCAAAATCTGAAAAGAAGGCCTTAATAAGCTACATTTAAGTATTTAACAATGCTTCAATTTCACTAGGGCATAGCTGGTTCCAACCTCTATTGTTCTGAACCGTTCACTTGATAGACATTACTTTGGATCTACCATGCCACACTATTGAGCCATCCTACCATCAAATGATGTTTATTTTTTGTTAATGTGGGCCATTACATACGCGTGCTTTTCTTACATTATTGAAGTTGATTCGTGTTGTTTGCACCAAAGGAGATCTAAAGTAGGCCGTGGACCACGATTTATTTGGTTCCCAACAAACCATTCACTTCTTCAAAGCAGTTACAGTTTTAGTGACAATGATTTCATGCATGTAACCGGAGTTTTTAGTCCATTGTTTTTCAAATCGTTTCCATAGAATGATCCCGACCCCACGATCTATATAGGTTTCGATAATCTGTAGTACCTCTATAGATCGTAGGGTTAGAATCAGCCCATTTACGTTGTGGATCAACAAATGGATGGTTTGGATCATGGCATGAGTAGGCTGAGAGAGAGAGAGAGAGAGAGATTTAAGTACTGGTTGTACAAAAGTGTTGTACCAGTTGTGAAGCAAATTTATCACCACCCTTAGGGCCCGTTTGGATACCGAGAAGAGAAGATTTTGATTTGGATTTCTCACATTTGCCGCCCTTTTTGTGTTGTGATTTGGATCCAAATCGATCAAATCCTTTGATTTCCAAATCAGCAACTGACAGTGAAAAAAATCAGATTTCCAAATATGCTGTGGAAATAAGTAATTGGAAATCCACAGATCTAGCAGTTTCCTTCACCCTCTTTGCTCCTCAACCTCTCCGTTCCAGTAGGAAGTACCCCCTTCCCTCTCTATCTACCTCAACATGAGCTTGCGGATCTATTCATTTTGTATTCAAAACTCAATTCCAAATCCAAATACAAAATATGAGGTATCCAAACGGGCCCATTAATGTTATTGTTAAAAATTTAATTAGCATCCCATAATAAATGGGCAATTAAGGGCACGTTTGTATACCATGAATTCTTTTTCATGATAAATCGGTACTGTCTCAACGTGATGAAAAAGCAGGAAACTAGTGTCTCCACCTGATGAAAATGGCTAAAAATCAAGGAAAAAAAAGAATCTACTAAAAAATATAGGATCAATTTTATTGTGTTCATGCATCACATTTTAATTTCTAAATATTATTTATATTATGAGCATTAAATTAGATCCATCTTTCTCTAATACATAATAAACCCTCCTCTTTCTACTAATTGATGAGGAAGGGGTGCATTATTGAATAACCTAGATAAGAGTCGGTGGAACCAGTTGCAACTCTTAGCGACTTCATTTGCATATGAGAGAGTCTGATGGACACCGAGGAACATCTTGCTCCAGCAAGATTTCTTGCTAAACTCTCCGATTGCCTGGCAACATTGGGGTTCAAATGACAAGTAGGGCTTATGGAATTCAAGTGGGTAAAGGATTGCTAAAGTGCAAACGGGTGCTGCTTTTTCAAGATCACCCCAACATGGATCGATGTAATTATGGAAGTGGTGATGGTGGAAGTGTGCTTATGATCTCCGATTTAGGTGAAGTTGACAAAAAATCTTCATTTTCCTCAAACAGCTCACGTGCGAGCCCCCGGTTTCGCCCATGTGATGAGTAAAGGAATCAACAGGAACCCAGCCAACTGAATCCCGTTCCTCATCATTCTCCTCTTCTATTCCTCTCCTCCTTAATTGGTTACCGCGGAATGACTTGGGTGATTGAAAACTACAAAGTGGGTGTTTATTTATAGAGTTTGGAATGGTGTGAAGATGGTATAGATCTTAAAACAGATTTCAACCATATTAATTTTGCATGGGATTTAATAGATGCTCCACACGCAATGGCCACATGTGAGGAGTGTTAAAATATAAAAGATTAAATAAAGCCTTCTCCAACAGGTTAAGCTTTCGGTGTTACTGGTTGTTTCACAATGAAAATTGTTCGCCGCTAAAATTTTGTTTTATTTCCTTGGGCCCCACCTCATTGGATGATTTTAAACCTTAGAGACAGCACGATGACACACATACTTACATTAAGATTTTTACATGACTTAAATCTTTCCATTAAGAACTCGATTTGGTGCAGACCTCAAACGAAGTGAGGAGGAGAAAAGGTGGTCATGTCAAAATTCAAATGATTATCGTTAAGTAATCCTAGTGAATAATATTGGGTCTCACATATTGAGAGTGACATCTTTAATTAATTGATTGTTAAGGTATTGGTATAATGATGAATGGTCATTCCATCTCTAAGATCAGGCTAGTTGATCGATCAAGAAGCCAGGATCATCTTAAAGCTAGGATCAAACAAAAAGCAAAAAGGAATAGATTATGAGGAGACATATTCTCTAGTAGCCAAATTTACATACATCCGGCATATCTTGATCTCCACCAAATGGGTGTTAAAACAACATTCCAAAATGAAGAACTTAAAGAAGAGATTTATACAATCAAACCTGAAGAATGTGAAATTGAGGGACAAGCAGATAAAGTCTATAAGTTAAAAGAAATTGGGCCTAGAAGGTATAATCAAACCTGACCCAAATTGGACCGGGCCAAATCCAACAAAATGTGGACTGATACTTGATTGGGCCTAGCAGGTTTTATCGGACCTGACCCTAATTGGGACGGGCCACATCAACCAAAATATGGTCCAATACCTGGTTGGGCATAGAATGCATTATCAAACCTAACCCAAATTATGCCCGGCCTGATTGTGCCTATAACGTACAATTCGAACCTGGCTCAAATTGGGTCCGACCTTTTTATCCTGTTGGGACTAAAAAAAAAATTATTCAAGAGGAAGCCTAGCCCGAAATTAATCAAGTTCACAGTCACAAAATATATGGCTAGGGAATTTCTTATGAAGGGTGTATCTCGAGATATTTTAATATTTTGTTATTTTTGAGTTTATATTGGGAAAAAATTTGGAATATCATGTAAAATATACTAAACATATAATATATAAAAATATATAAAATTTAAAAACGAAATTAGAAAAACATATAAAATCATGATTTTATCAAAATTTTGGGATTTTGTCCTTTTATAAAAAAAAAACACAAACATCTCTACCGTACACATGGCGCACATGCTTCACGATGGTCGTCTATTAATCCCCAACTAATCCTGCTCGCTCATGATCATGACTTTGATCAAAAGGACGCAATTTTGAGATCAATTGCTTAGAATTGTCTAATCTAGACCGGAAAAGCAGCTGGTTGGCTACCTAATGAATGGAGCCGATCAGCATATAAGCATGCCACGTGTACGGTGGAGAATTTTGGGATACATGACTGGATTTGAAAAATGCCACTAATTTTGTGTGATAGAGAAGAAACAATTTGCTTGAGAAGGACTTGATTGCTATAGGTTTACCACCTTTAGAATACAATTCTCTGTTTTGTATTCTCAATACAGAGGCAAAGATGTTTATCAATGAATTGCCCAATAAGCGTAAGTTGGGCCCACCTTATAAATGGGGATTTTAGGGCATACTTTTATAACTCTTGTCTCAAAAAGGGTTGAGAGCTCTAAGAAAGGTGAAAATATTGTGCTAGGGTTTTCTTGTGGGTTTTGGTGAAAAAGACACCGATCTTCTCTTGTAATCTCTTGTTCTCGTAGTGGATTATCTCATCGCCTCCACCGTGGAGTAGGATGTTCAAACCACGTAAATCTTTGTGTCTTTTGTATGGTTGCTCGTGTTTGTTCTTTCATTCTATCTTGCCATTGAAATCACAAATTGTATTAGGGGGTTTTCACAACAAATACTAATGAATCTAGTTATCGTTTTTAAAAGCTTTAAGGTTGTATGTTGATAAGGCTTGGAAAAAAATGCTACAGATTAGGAGAGAATGATGGAATTAACATCACATTCGACACAGAAACCAATGAAAATGAGAAAATTTGTCAAATCAATATACAAGATACGAACTTTTGCATCGACCTAGGGCAGTTAAAATGAAAGGGAGTTGCTAGCCACTCTCGTGTAAAGCCATTTCGCGCCCAACTTTTGCATGTGATGAGACCACACATGTTGAGATTTTGTCTTACTCATTTAATTCGTCTGACATGTCTCTCATCACATGCAAAAGCCACATGCAAAAGCCGGGTGCGAATTGGCTTTCACGGAAGTGGCTAGCAAATCCCAAATTGAAAGGGAGTTGCTAGCCACTCTCGAGGAAAGCCATTTGGAGCCAAACTTTTGTCTCCATGTGATAACCATGGTTTCAAATTCCGGTGAGGACAATTTCAGTTTTGGAATGTGTTTCAGACCTCACTAAACCGTCGTTTCGGCTGAAATCTACGAAACCATTAAAAATCATATTTAAATAATTAAAAACATTGTGTGATTTAAAACCTTGGTAATAACTAATCACACTGATTTCCGAATGGGAAAATATTAAATAATTAAAAACATGATTTGTGATTACACAATTCACAAATCACACTGTAAGATTTCACTATTCCGGAAAATAATAAAAAATAAAAAATTGAGATTTTTGGTTGAATTTCCTATAATTTCAAAATTATGTAATGTTTGGGGTATGTTTCGGTTTCAGTATTGACCGAAATCGAAAATTTCTTCGGTTGAAATCTAAGCGTTTTAATACGATGTAAGCCCCTATAGTCTCGTATTTTTTTTTCAGATGATCCAAACCGTCCATGTGATGGGCCACAACATAAGTAGGTTGTGCCCAAAAAATCATTTCTACATGATCATCCCAACCCTCCGATCTATAGAGGAACTGCATATTATAGAAATCTATATAGATCGGATGGCTAGGATCATCCTATGAAAATGATTTTTGGGGCACAACTTATTTACGTTGTAGCCCATCACATGGACTGTTTGGATCATCTTATAGTCTGGTCCGTATAGTACTATTGGAAAAATACGAGCTTACACCATATATAACAACCACAGATGTTGACTGTTTGGTGGATTCACCGAGTGATGATAAATTGCTAAAATGATATATTGCGAGATGATAAATACTCACCCTGCTATCGGATATTAATCAATGGAGCCATGTCCACTAAAAGACAAAAGAAGGAACCTATGAAAAGGTCAAATCAACGGTCATTTCCATCCCCTTTTTTTATTTCCAACACGGAATACCGTTTTCAAATGCTGTGTTCTTTTAGTTTCCTTTCCCCCTCTTTTCTGAGGAAAGTCCGCTTTTTTCTGCGGAAAACTGTAGAAAGCATGTTCTTTTAGTTTCTGCCTCTCTCTCTCTCTCTCTCTCTCTCTCTCTCTCTCTCTCTCTCAAGACCTCCATTGTTGACGAGTATCATCTGGTCCGTACAGTACTATTAGAAAAATACGGGCTTACACCATACATAACAACCACAGATGTTGACTGTTTGGTGGATTCATCAAGTGATGATAAATTGCTAAAATGATATATCGCGAGATGATAAATGCTCACCCTGCTATCGCATATTAATCAATGGAGCCACGTCCACTGAAAGACAAAAGAAGGAACCTATAAAAAGGTCAAATCAACGGTCATTTCCATCCCCTTTTTTTTATTTTCAACACGGAATACCGTTTTCAAATGCTGTGTTCTTTTTGTTTCCTTTCCCCCTCTTTTCTGCGGAAAGTCCAATTTTTTTCCGCGGAAAACTGTGGAAAGCGTGTTCTTTTAGTCTCTCTCTCTCTCTCTCTCTCTCTCTCTCTCTCTCGCAAGACCTCCATTGTTGACAAGTATCACCTTCCGGTAAGTCTCCCCTCTCTCTCTTTACCCCCCCCCTCTCTCTCTATTTCTCTTTATCTCTAATATCTGTCTGATTATTTTTTTTGCTGGATTTATGGGGTTTGTATAGGGTTTCAAATAAGGGGTTTGGGTAGGGATTAGGATTCACTGGGTTAGGGTTTCGTTTTTTGTTTTTTTTCCCATTCTATTTTGGTATTCTATTATTGGGTTAGGGTTTCGGATTTTTGTTTCTCTTCTGTAGATCCACATATCTTTGATTCAAAAATATGTGGGATCCAGCCTAGTATGGGACATGTTTAAAGGCCCTTGCCTAATGTGTTCCATCAGCTCTAGAGCTATTGGCGTATTTGTATGGTAACATTTGGTATCAGAGCAGCCATATGTCTCATGTCGAGTCACGGAAAGGGCGACCTGTGGAGAGGACTACGTCGAGAAAAAGGCCAGAGTGAAAGCCGTCACAGAGTGGGCCGTCGAGGACGGCGGATTCGGAAGAAAGGGTGGTATATTACGGTCCTAAATGGGGGCTCGCCTAGGTATAGGACTGGGCGGGACCCAGCCTGGTATGGGACAGGTTTAAAGGGCCTTACCTAACGCGTTCCATCAACTTTGGAGCTTTTGGCAAATTGGTATTGTTGGAGTTCCACGCAAAAGCAAATAGTCCCACATCGCTAAAGTGATGGGGATGGGGCTAGGTTATAAGGGAATGTGCAACCTCCCTCTAATGGCTAGCTTTTAGGGGTGAGTTCTACCCAGTTAAATTCATAAAAAATGGTATTAAAGCTGGAGCGTGGTAACTCCCGGGAAGATCTCGGTAACCCCAGTATGCCTCCGAGGACGGTGGAATTCCCTCGGAGAAGATCTCGTGGTTCCCACGTAGCCGCCGTATGGAGGGGCGAGATGGTCCACATTGCTTCTACGTGGAGGGGGAGATTGTTGGAGTTCCACGCAAAGGCAAATAGTCCCACATCGGTAAACTGATGGGGATGGGGTTGGGTAATGAGGGAACAGGCACCCTTCGTCTAATGGCTAGCTTTTAGGGGTGAGTTCTACCCGGTTAAATTCCTAACAAATGGTATCAAAGCTGGGGAGTGGTAACTCCCGGGAAGATCTCGGTAACCCCAGTATGCGTCCGAGGACGGTGGAATTCCCTCAGAGAAGATCTTGTGGTTCCCACGTAGCCACCGCGTGGAGGGGCGAGATGGTCCACGTTGCTTCCGCGTGGAGGGGGAGATTGTTGGAGTTCCACGCAAAAGCAAACCACATCAGTAAAGCGATGGGGATGGGGATGGGTTACCCTCCCTCTAATGGCTAGCTTTTAGGCGTGAGTTCTACCCGGTTAAATTCCTAACAGGTATGGTAATGCTTCATCCATAGATTTAAGGGGAAATTACCAGAAGCCCCTTGAATAAAGTTTCTCAGTCTGGAAATCCCTTGAATTTGGATAATTACTTGAATAACCTGTCATTAAAATTGATTCTACCTATTTTACGCTTGCTTAAGCATGGACTCTTCTTTTGGGTAAGCAAGAATTCTGATATGACTACTGCATGCTATGCCAGCCACATGAAAGGCCCAGAACAATACTGTAATCATCCAAAATTAGGTTTTTTCTTATTAATAAACTCTAGTAAAGAGGGTTTTTGGTAATTCACCTTAACTTTAAATTTCTTCTATTGTAACTCTGGCCGGGTCTTTCTAGCAAACACCTTCCTTGTATGCATGTCCGGCACGGTGATAGCATCCAAGGATAACTAAACAAGGAGGAGTGCCGAAAGAAGGGGGAATATTGAAATCTCTTGAGTTGAGATTTGGGGGCATAGATTACCCACCAATGGCTTTATTGGATGATTGAACAAATGGCCCTTCCTTCCTATACTTTTGAGGTTTTTCCTACAATGAGATAGAAATTTAAAAATCTTTTGGAAAGAGAGTGCTATCCGTCACATCGAGAACAGCCCTAATGGCGTAGGGTATAACTATACAAGCAGGATAGCCAATCCTAGGGGTTTACTCAAAGATAAGGGTAGCCAATTTCGGGAACAACTTATCTAGGGTAGAAATATTTATCAGAATTAAGATCTCTATTTGGTCTAAATTATGGTGATTAGTGTTCTTTTAAGATCTTGATGATCTTGTTTTGATGCAGAATTGAGATCTCTATTAGGCCTGTTAGGTCTAAATCACGACACAAATCAATCTGATCTAGACCGTTGATATTAATACTAGCATACGATATTCAAGTTTACTAGAATGGTTCACTGCTTGAGGATAAATTCACCCCTTTAAACTTTCTTTTAAGCATATATAATGTATCAGCAGTGGCTCCCACTTTAAATTAATCTGAACCATCCACCTGATGGGCCTTCCTTTGGATCCCAGAGCTCAAAAATCATCCTAACCATCCATTATTAACATCTAATAATCTGTATTTTATAGTCGAGTCAAATATGGACAGTAAAAAAAGTACAAGAAGCACAAATTTTAAAAAAGGCTGCTGGTATTCGCACTACCATGTTTTGATAATTGCACCAACTCACCTTGTCTTTTTGTTACTTAATCAGCTATCAAATGTTATTACAATACCCAAAAGGCTCTCTCTCTCTAGAGAGCCGATTTAATAAAGGACAAGGTGAGTTAGTGCAATCATAAAAAACATGGCAGTGCCAATATCGGTAGCCTAAAGAAAAGTACAACATTGGATTTCTCAGCCACAGGAGATCCAAAGAAAGGCTCAGAGTAAAATTTTATTAATTCCATAAGAAAAAACATTACTTCTTTCTTAATGATGATGAGGTAAAAAAAATATACAAAATAAATTGATCAATTTTGCAATATAAAAATCATTGACACCGAAACATAGACACTTCGGCCCACAAGCCCAGATGAAAGCTATTCGGATCCTTGTTCGGCCCACCAGCCCAGAAGAAAGTTATTTGGATCCTCCATGGTTGCTACGGCAACCGTACATTGAATTACATCCACGGTTATATTTGTTCACTTGGGTCCGCCGTTTGTTTTCTTCCTGGAGATTTGGGTCACAGACTCCGCCAGTGAGGGCACATGGGTCAAGATGGTGTTTTGGGTCTACTTCTACAGATAAACACAGATGGGCCAGCAAAAGAAAGCCCATCAGAGAAAGGCCCACGAAACGCAAGTTCATTTTTCCATATGCCATTGCTATCTCTCTCTCTCTCTCTCTGTCTCCTCCCTCTCTCTCACCCTCTTGTTTATATAGCTTTGGGGTACTGTCTAAAGAAGGAAAAGAGAGAGAAAAACTATAATTAGTGGGTTGACTCTCTATTTTTGGGCTGTTTAGTTAGAAAATTAACGGTTTAATCTTCTATTTTTTTGCTAATGGTACCAGAATAATTCTATTTTGGTCTATTTACTATTTTATCATTGACTGAAAAAATAAAAAATAGTGTTATAATCTAAGGTGATGGTGAGAGTTCAATGGAAAAATGCAAAGATGGGAAAATTTGGACCATTGGAATTGTAGATCGTCATGAGGCTTAGCTTTTCTTGGCAGAAAATAAAATCAAATATGCATTGTGGGGCTGGGATAATCTGATCGAGGTGGGATCAACCGCTGTGGTCAGGCTTGTGCTCAAAATTCTGATCGAGGTGGGCGCACATGACCCTGATATTTGGTGGTGGTGAGAGAAAAAGAGAAATTCTTCTTTGGATTTCTCATGTTATGTGAAATTGAGAGTGTACAGTCTTACTGAGAGAAGGGAAAGGATAATGGTTTATGAGTTTTGGGTTAACAATGTCGTAATTCTTGTATTACTTCTTTCTCATAGTGGAATATTGAATCTTCCCCTGTGGATGTATCATGTATGTATCGTTGCCGAACCACATATATCTCATACTTGTGTCTGTCATCAGATTTTTCAACACGGTTAGTTACACTGATCAACAACTGAACCTATTACGACCCCGATTCAATTCACAACGAAATTGATATTCTTAGAAGGAAGATCGGCCTCTTGAAATTGTCTCCATTCACGAGGTGGCTTGTCTGATGTTCGACAGACCAGCTGTGAAATGCCTTTTGCGATGGACCCTAGCAAATCCCCCACTTACCACTTTCTCTAAAAGTATTATCAAACCAATCTGGATAACCCTCTAAGACTACTATCCATGCCAACAACTAGAAAGCATATCCTAAAAAATGCTGAAATCGAAATTAATTTATTCCACTCTAAACGGGAACCATATAAGCATGTAACAGAACCCCAATCCCAAAAATAATAAAATACCAGTGAATTATTAGATGTGGTTATGGTATGGATCTCACCCTGCTCCAGGGAAAATGGGCCCCACATCTCAATAATAATAACGTCTATGTGATCATGATCCCCCTGAGCCAAGCCGTGTCCTCATGGCGTGAATGAAGGAAAATGTGTAACTTTCACCGCTGCATTGTTTTCAGTTTCAGCCAATGGCATGTCGGGTTCCTCCAAGTTCCAATCATAAAAATCTACATTCTCTTTCATCAATGACCGGGTGTGAATTGCTCATCACAATAATATCAAAGACCTTGTGCGCGCCTACTATGCATCTCCTCTGATGAGATCTTTTTTACTGGGGCGGTAATCATTCCGGACCCACTCTTTGAGTTGGGTGGGGTGGGGTGGTTCTAACACTCGACCCAACATTTTTTACCTTGGCGTGTTGACTTCCGTAAACGTTCCATCTTCTCTTAACATCGAGCTAGACTCATCTCATGCTTTAAGGAAAAAAAGTTGGAACATTAATACCTCTTGTCTGATCTTGTCTTGCAAGCCTTGTATCAATGTTCCCATGAGCGCCTTGTCTGTCCACCCCTCAACCCAATTTGCAATCTGTTCAAATTCTTCTTGATAACCTTGGACAGTATCCGACCGTGTGTTTCTTTAGGACAACAACCCAACTATAGTCAGACCAAACCCTAATAATAGTGCTTTTGTAAGTTTTTTTCCAAGAGCAAATGGATGTTGTTTTATGCATCCATTGGAACCATGTGAAGCCACCTCGTCCGTGTGGAATGACGCCAATAGAACCCTTTCATGATCCGCTGTCCTGTGATAATTAAAGAATTTTTCCGCCTTGTATATAAATTCAAGGGGATCATGTCTATCAAATCTAGGAAAGTCTATTCGTGCGAAGCTCGTTTCGATCCGCCCATCTCCTTGCACATTGTGAACATGACTACTGACAATTGATCCGCATTCACTCGCAACATTCAACTCGCCGTCTCCGACAATAGTAGGCATCCGTAATGTTAATCACTCCATCGCCTGTAGAAGGAGATTAAACTTATCATCAAGTTGCTCCTTCAACTCAATCACTTGTACTTCAATGCGATCAATAAGAGCCTCCATCTTTTCCGGATCGATGGCACCTTGTTTCTTCCTAGGCATGCGGCATGCCCAAGAATTGATTGCTCTGATTTCGAATGATAGGTTGATACCAAATGGTAGGTTCTAGACCTATCAGATGGCAATTCCCATAGAGAGAGCGAAAGGGTGCCCTCTTGGTAACCCAAATTTTGACAAAAATGAAGAGATTCCTTTGTTTCTTGAATTATGAGAATAAATACAAATTAACTTTCCTCCCTCTGTCGTGAGAAAGATGGCAACCATCCCATAATTACTAACTGCTAAGTAAGAAAGTCTATTACTTAGTCTGAAACATAAAGGAAATAACATCAAATCACAAAAGATGCATGAGAAACTAAATCAAATCATAAAAGGTAGTGTTGTTGGATTTGTATGGGGAAGGGTGGGACTATTCGAAATCCGTTCTTTTTTATTGATTTTAGGATCAGGGTTTTGAAGAACATAAAAGTATTCTTCTACATGAAGAGATATCCTGGAGGCAAAAGTCGAGGGTCAAGTGGCTGAAGGAAGGTGATAAAAATACAGCTTACTTTCATGCTATGGCTAGTGCTAGAAGAAGGGGTAATAGGATTGTCTCATTGATGGTGGACGGGGCGGTGGTTTCCGGAAAGGAAGATATTTCGAGTGCTATATTGAGCTTTTATAATGCCTTATATACATCAGATGGTATATTGAAGCCTATTCCGGAGGGGGTGGATTTTAATCATTTAGAATGTGATCAGAGTAGGAAATTGGAGGATCCGTTTGAGGTCGACGAGATTGAGAGGGCTGTTTTCTCTTTGAGTAGAGATAAGGCTCCCGGGCCGGATGGCTTTTGTTTGGCATTTTTCCAATCTTGTTGGGAATATGTCAAGGGTGACCTAGTGGTATTTTTTCATGAGTTCCATCAAGGAATGGAGTTGGATAGAGGTTCGGGGGCTACTTTCATTACTCTAATTCCTAAGGTGGAAGGTGCTAGCAGGATATCAGAGTTTAGGCCTATCAGTCTTGTGGGATGCCTTTATAAGGTTTTGGCTAAAGTTTTAGCGGATCGCTTAAAAAGGGTACTTCCATCAATCATATCGGATTATCAATGTGCTTTCGTAGAAAAAAGACAAATTTTAGATTGCTCCTTGATTGCAAATGAGGCTATTGACTCATATCGCAAACTTCGTAAGCAAGGCATCTTGTGTAAGTTGGACATGGAGAAAGCTTATGATAGAGTGGATTGGGGATGTATGGATTACTCTCTTCAGCGTATGGGATTCGGATGTCTATGGCGTTCGTGGATGAAGAATTGTGTGTCATCTGCTTGGTTTTCTATTCTCATTAATGGATCTCCAAAGGGTTTCTTCAAGTCGTCTAGAGGGCTTAGACAAGGGGATCCTTTATCCCCTTTCTTGTTTATCATTGTGGCGGAAACCCTTAGTAGGTTACTGGCGAAGGGAAGCGGTCTTGATCTTTTTAGAGGATTCAGGATCGGCTTGGAGGAGGTGGAGGTCTCCCACTTGCAATTTGCTGATGATACATTATTATTTTGTGAGCCGGAGATTGGGCAAGTGAGAAACTTAAAAGCCATTTTGAGATGCTATGAGCTTATTTCAGGCCAAAAATCTAATTTCCACAAGTCTAAAATTTTTGCTTTGAATATTCCTGAGGAGAGGGCTCTGGAAATTGCTGTGATTCTGGGATGTCAGCTGGACACATTGCCTTCCTCATATTTGGGCCTTCCTTTAGGGGTTGGTAGACCGAATAAAGACATGTGGGTTCCTATAGTTGAGAGGATCGAGAGAAGATTAGGTTCATGGAAAAGGAATCTTGTTTCTCGTGGTGGTAGGCTTGTGCTGGTTAAGGCAGTATTGTCCAATATACCTATATACTTCATGTCTTTATTTAAATGCCCTGTTAGTGTCTCCCTCAGGATTGAACAGATTCAGAGGAGATTTTTGTGGGGTGGGAATGAGGATAAGAGAGGAATTGCTTTGGTCAAATGGGAGGAGGTTTGTATTCCCATCAAGTTGGGTGGTTTGGGTATCAGGAGAATTAGAGATTTTAATCATGCGCTCTTGGGTAAATGGTTATGGAGATTTGGGGATGAGCATGATCGTTGGTGGGTCAAGGTCATTAGAAGTAAGTATGGATGTGATATGGGGAGATGGGAATCCTTGGACTTGTTTGAAAAAAAAGGGTTGTCGGTTTGGAGAGACATTCTAAAAATCTCTTCTCTTTTCAAGTTAAAGGTTAGATTTAGAGTGTATAGGGGTGATAGAATATCTTTCTGGCAGGATGTGTGGTGTGGGGATGTGTCCTTTAAGTGTCGATTTCCGAGATTATTCAATATGGCTTCAAATAGGGAGGCCTTTGTTAGCGATTGCTTTGAGTGGAATGAGGGTGTTCTTGTGTGGAACCCTGGGTTTAGAAGATCATTTTTTGAGTGGGAGGTGGAATTGGTCTCTAGCCTGCGGGCCCTTCTTGCGGGTTGTTACATTAAAAGGAATGGGGAGGATAAAAGGCTTTGGATTGAGGAACCTTCTGGGACTTTCTCAGTTAAATCTTTCTATAAAAGTATTATGCCCATTTCTAACCCTTCATGTTCGGCAAAGGTATGGAAATTTAATTGCCCACCTAGAGTTTGTATCTTTGGTTGGGCGGTTTGTCGTGATAGAATACAAACTATCAATTTTCTGAGAAACCGTGGTATGTGGCTTATTGATCATTGCCCACTATGTCTGCATGATGGGGAATCTGTGGATCACTTGTTTATGCATTGTTCGTTCACTAGGCTCATATGGCATTTCATCTTCATGCGATTTGGGATTTGTTGGGTTTTTCCAAAATCTATTCCGTCGCTATTGCACCAATGGGGAGGGGTTCCTTGGAAGGAAAAAGGAAAAACCTTGTGGAATTTTTGTTTACTTGCTACGTGGTGGTCTATATGGAAGGAGAGGAACTCTAGAGTCTTTGAGGGGAAAGCCATGAATCCTCATTGGATTTACTTGAAGATCATCACCTTGGTTATATCTTGGGTGAGATGCCTCCCATCCTTTCGGTTTGTATCGGCTTTTGATCTTTGGGAAGGTTGGCGGGAGGTGTGCTTTAGTGTTGAGCGCAGAGATCTTATTTTGCATAGGTGGAAGCCCCCTGCTCAAAACATGTATAAGGTTAATTTCGATGGTGCAAGTTCCGGCAATCCGGGTCCGGCAGGAGTGGGAGGGGTTTGTCACAATGATAAGGGGGATGTTATGTGGGCATACTACGGCTCTATTGGTGTGTCTGATTCCTCAGATGCGGAAGTAAGGGCGGCACATTGTGGCATTTTGAATATTGATAGAAGGTTGATGGATCAGACCATTGTTGAGGGTGATTCGCTAAATGTGATTCGTTGGCTGAAAGGTGAGGTGGCTCCTCCGTGGAGATTTCTTTCCATTTTTGATGAGATTGAGGACTTAACTGCGGGGTCCGCTATCGGCTTTCAACATGTTAGAAGATCAGCAAATGAAAAAGCGGATGCGCTAGCTAAGCGTGGTGTCTCCGGTGGTTCTATTCTGTGGTTCGACCACCTTCCTCCCTGATAAGGGTTTTCTCTGTATTTTGTTTTTTCTTTGTTCCTGTGTCTTTCTTGCTTCCTATTGTAGATATGGGTGGTCCATCTCGGCCTCCTAAATTTGCTATATATTATTATTGCCATTTCAAAAAAAAAAAAAAAAAGGGTTTTGATTCTTTTCATGAATTATGAAGATTTGCTTCTGAGTTTTAGATCTTTTAATGTGTTATGCTTGTTTTTTCTTTCAATCTACCTTTTAATGTCTTCCAGATAATTGGGGTTGGTCCAGCTCCACTGCATCTACATCTCAATTTTAGATCTCAATTCAAGGCTTATTGAGATATGTATATTTTTATAATTTTCTACATCCAAAAACCTAATATCAGCATTGTTCTTTATATGTTTATTTATTTTTTCTGCTATTCAGCATTGTTCTATATATATTTCTTTGTATACATGCTGCATGTCTTAATAAGTAGCATTTATATGTTTCTCTGTTTTCTTTGAATTGTTCTTTATATGTTTATTTATTTTTTCTGCTATTCAGCATTGTTCTTTATATATTTCTTTGTATAAATGCTGCATATGTCTTAATAAGTAGCATTTATATGTGTTTTCTTTGAATTGAACTATTTTCTGCTATTAGGTCTTTGGATACTTGGTCCAGATCCACTCCATCTACATCTCAATTCTAGATCTTTTCAATGCTTATTGAGACATATAAATCAATAAATGCTACTTTTTGGATTCTTCAATTTTCTGTGTTGATCCTGTAAATTTGCTAATCCTTATTATTCTGGCTTTGTAATGTAGGAAGCTGCAGACCCGTTTGAGTACTGCGATGTGGTCACAACCACGACTCATAAGAGCTTGAGGGGTCCAAGGGCTGGTATGATCTTCTACAGGAAGGGGCCTAAGCCACCCAAGAAGGGCCAACCAGAGGATGCCGTATATGATCACGAAGACAATATCAACTTTGCAGTATTCCCAGCTCTTCAAGGGGGGCCTCACAATCACCAGATAGCTGCATTGGCCGTAGCCCTGAAACAAGCCACATCTCCTGGGTTCAAGGCCTATGCCAAACAGGTCAAGGCCAATGCAGTTGCCCTTGGGAACTACCTGATGAATAAGGGATACAAGATTGTCACTGATGGGACAGAGAACCATCTTGTTCTATGGGATCTCCGACCTCTTGGCTTGACAGGTAATGGCTCTGTTTATGCAAACGCTTGAGTTGTTTTGGTTGGAAATTGGCATTGATATGCTAAACCCTTCTTTTTTCCTTCTATGGATTACTTGATTTTCAGGTAATAAAGTTGAGAAGCTTTGTGATCTATGCAACATTACAGTGAACAAGAATGCTGTTCTCGGGGACAGCAGTGCGTTGGCTCCTCGAGGCGTTCGAATTGGTAAGGAACTGTTTTCTGCTATGCACCATTGTACTTCATACGTTTCATCTGTTTTCTTTGAATTGCACTATTTTCTGCTATTCTGTATTGTACTTTATACTAGTAAGAAATTCATGCAATGCATGGGGCGATTTATTGGATAGTTAAGATCATCCAATTAATTATTGCTTTCTTTTGGATGGCCAAACCAAAACGGCCATCAAAAGATGCGATTTATCAGATGGTTAGCATCATCTCACCAATTCAATTTTTGGGTTAGATTGGCCAGTTTGGATCAATGACATGGCCCTACAATTGGGTTGTACATGTGATGCAGTGTCTGATACTTGCTCCGTTTTCTCTCCCATCTAATGAATCCAATCCTATTTGTATAATATCTAGAGTCTAAACCATTCATCCAATACGTACCAGATTGGCCAAGGCCAAATAGTATACCTATTAGAAGATCCTAACCATTCTAATTGTAAGATATATGAAATCTGAACCATTCATCTAACAAGTACCAAGATCCTAGCCATTCAATTGTAAGATTAACAGCCACCTCTCTGTCAACATCGACACTTACTGACCATCTCTCTTAGAAGCTCCATCTAGGAAGAGTTACACTTCTACATAAAATTGAACTATTTTCTGCTAAGCTCCATTGTTCTTTATATGTTTCTTTGTTTTCTTTGAATTCGGGTATCATTGCACTTGGCACTCCTGTTCTTCTATTGGAATTTTTGGTTGGTTTTCAAAAAAAAAGAAAAAAAAAGGATTTGTGGTCAGAATATTGATACCCGACTATAATTGATGCTTCCAATTTCTCGAAGTCTAATTTGTGCAATTGAGCCCAACTGTTTTTTCCAGTGATCGATTCGATCGGTCAATTCAATCATGGAAGATTCTAAATTTTCGGTAGGGTTGTGAATTGATTGCTTGGGTTTGGCTATCCAGGTGCCATGACTTCGAGGGGTTTGCTTGAGAAGGATTTTGAACAGATTGCAGAGTTCCTTCACCAGGCAGTGACCATCACTCTGAGCATCCAAAAGGAACATGGGAAGCCTTTGGCGGACTTCAACAAGGTTCTAGTTAACAACAAGGACATTGAAAACCTCAAAGCCACAGTCGAGAAATTCTCTGCTTCATTCGACATGCCCGGCTTCCAAATGTCTGCAATGAAGTACCAGGATTAAGTATACTATCCTTAGTCATATCTGCATCCCATTATTTTATCTATTTCTCTTCATTTTTATTAGGTATTCATGTTATTCTTTGAATCCTTTTCTATGTAAAATTCTCCTTTGTTTGGAGTAATTTTTCAGATTTGGGTTTCTTCCTATTCAATGTATGATGGACTTTTTTTTTTTGCTAAACTATATTTGATAATTCAACTAAGCAGAATGGTGGGCTCAAAGACTACCGTAGCAAATGCAGGACAAAAACAAGGAAAGTAGAATGCAGTTGGGACTCTTCTGAGAAAGATTATTGCATATAATCACCCGTAGCCTGGTGATATAGCTATCCTTGGATAGCTTCCGAAAACCCACAGAAACTAAACAAAAAATGTAAATGATGCATTCAATTGCATGAAAACTCAACAGAAACTTAAGTAACTAGATTCCAACCATCATCTGAACCAATTGTTGTATTCAGGCACATAATATAGTGCTCACATATATACATACCACTTTGATGAAAACAAGTGGGCCCAATATATGTTTTACAATCATAAATTCAGATTGAGAAAACTGCAACCATAGACACAAGAAAAATGATTGTCATAAAGAGGCATGGTAGACTCGTGCCTTAGACACCATTTGATAGCAGTACACGACTCCCAGCACTCTCTGACTCGAGCTTGTATAGATGCAACCATAATGATCTAATCTCTGTTTGATCCCATGTACATTTTGCATCAAAATGAATAAGTTCTGTCCAAGATCAACCATTCCAACATGAGAACTAGTCATAATAACAGTTGTGAATGTCAGATGACCCGGCTTCACTTCTCATCATCCGACTGAAAAGATCATTTGCTTCATTGCGATATCCATGAATTGCTTATTTAAAGATAGTAGAATTCCTAGTAGCTGTATTCCTTCTCTCATTTGATTGAACAACTGCACAGCTTTGAGTATGAACCCACATTTTGCATACATATCAACAAGAGAGCTACAAACGAATACGTCTTCTTCAACTCCAACTACCACTGCACCCCCATGAATCTCCATCGAATGTGTCCCTTTTTCCAAAAAAGGTTTCAAAGAAATGACCGAAACCCATTTACACTTAGGGGCCGTTTGGATACGCGGATTTTAGAATCCAGGTTTTTAGTTTGAAAACAGTGTAAAAGAGGGTTCATGGTAAGCAGCTCCCGTTGTCCTGGCAGCGTTTCTTGGATTTTAAGTAAGAAAACCAGGTTTTAGAAATCTCTCCTGCATCCTAAGATTTCTAAAACCTGGAAAAATGGGAGGATCTGCTACTCTCTTGCTGTCGGAAAGAAGGGCGAGAAGTCAAGAACGACGGCTGGTCCGCTTCTTCTCTTGTCTCTTAGCTACAATTTTGAAGAAATCCCGGATTCTAAAATCGGCTTATCCAAATGGCCCCTTAGTATTTCTTAAAATCCAAATCATATATTTTGGGTTTCTGTGGAAATCTGAGAAACTGATGTGGCAAAAAAGACTCAAAGAAAGTATAAACTAATCAACAAGGGATTTGCTGGGCAATTTCACGAAAAGCCATTTTGCGACCGGCTTTTTGCATGTGAGAATGGCCACACAGGTTGATTTTGACAGTTTTTGCCTTTTTCATTTAGGCCGCGTTTGGATACGTCATGCTTTTGTATTTGGATTTGGATTTGGATTTGAGTTTTGGATACAAAATACATCAGTCATCCTCATGCTCATGTTGTACGAAAGAGAGGGAGGGAGGGACGTCTCACGTCTGCTGCAACAGCAAGGTCGAGGAGCAGCTAGGGTGAAGGTAATTGTCACAAATATTGATTTCCAAATAATGTCTTGCGGGACAGATTTGAAAATCGGAGTTTTTTTTACTGTTGTAGCTGATTTGGAAATCTAAGGATCTGATCCAGTTCCAAATCTCAACTGCAAATGTGAGAAATCCAAATCTAAATCTTGTGGGTATCCAACCGTGGCCTTAATTCCTGTGAGGTGAATTTCTGTGAAATTGCCTAGCAAATCCAATAAAAAATAGAAAAATAAAAAAAGTGAAAACAAATTTTTAAAAACATTCATATCCATATAAATTTTTAAAGACATTCATATCCCTTCCGCCTTAAAAGAAATTCTTCTTCATCGATTATTCTTATTATGTAACCCTCGACATTTCAGGTTCTTAAAAATTGCTGGCCAGCCCATCCTTTCATTTTTTTTTTCTGGTGAACGATTGCCCATCTTGAAAGAAAGAGCCCGCCACCAGCCACAACGCTTGGGGTTAGAGATGGGTGAGGAGAGAACGAACTCCGCTTCTCGAAAAGCAACCGAACAGAGCCTTTGGGAGTTGCTAGGGAATTTCATGGAAAGCCATTTCACATCTGACTTTTGAATGAGATCAGCCCCACATAGGTTCAGTTTTAACTGATTTTGTCTTATTAGGCACCACATCTTCTAAGCTTGGTGATCAAATCCGTTGATCCAAGGGGGGTCAATTGTGATAAGTACACCTATATCGGATGATTTTGGGCCCTTGATCTTTAAATCATCTGTTTGGATTGCAAGATAAACATTTCTCATGATTTTGGGCGTTGATTCTTAATTTTTCCTACATCTTTTGTATTTTTCCAATGTCTTCTATTTTTTTCAACGTTGATTCTTCCTTTTTTTTCTTCTTCTTCCTCTTTTCTATTCTTCGAGTGTCTTCCATTATTTTCCTGCGCTAATTGTTCTTTTTCCTGCCTCTTTTCTTTATATTTCTATTCTTCTTCTTATTTTTCTTTACCTTCTACCTCTTTTGAGTTGCAATGACGGTCGTTGGCAGTTGGCGGTCGCGGAGATGAAGAAACAAAAAATGTAAGAGCAGAAGAAGATGGTATTTTGGTCTTTTATCCCGTACAACGCCAGGCAAGCCTCAAAGAGAAAAGTACGGAATGCGGGTATTAATTTCTGAAAAATACGGATTTTGGGTATTAATTAAAATATGAAACTCGGCTGATTCTTCAAAAACGGGTGGAAAAAAGACCTCAGTACCCTTCTGACATGATCAGAGTCCTCGTATGTTGTCCTTCCTGACACATTCACAGTCCAACGTCAATCATTATCTTTAAAGTAATATTTTATTATTTCTCACTTCTCTTTTGGCTGAGAACAACTACGTTATTGAATATTTTATTATTTACACATCTCTTTTGGTTGAGAACGACTACGTTATTGAATATTTTATTATTTACACATCTCTTTTGGTTGAGAACGGCTACGTTATTGAATATTTTATTATTTACACATATCTTTTGGTTGAGAACGGCTACGTTATTGAATATTTTATTATTTCAAACATCTCTTTTGGCTGAAAACGGCTACGTTATTGAATATTTTATTATTTCTCACTTCTCTTTTTTGCTTAGAACGACTACGTTCTTGAATATTTTATTATTTCTCACGTTTCATTTGGCTGAGAACGTTGCCGGATTATTGAGTACGCCGCAGGAATATAGAGTACGCCACCGGAATATCAAGTACGTTGCCGGATTTTCTGGGTCAAACATGTGTTCCAAATGTATCGAGTACGCGACCAGAATCTTGAATACGCTGTCGGATTCTAGAGTACGCTGCCAGATTTTCTGGATTCAAACATGTGTTCCAAACGTATCGAGTACGCCGCCAGAATCTCGAATACGCCGCCGGAATATCAAGGACACCACCAGAATATCAAGTACGCTGCCTGATGATTTTCTGGGTTCAAACAAGTGTTCCAAACTTATCGAGTACGCCGCCGGAGGAATATCTGAAGTACATAAAAATATTTGCACTTGTCAAGGATCCAACGGTCTCTGCTTATTGCAGACTACAAAGATTAAAATGAACCTAAGCTTTTTTTGGTTCAAACACATGTTCAAACGAACCAGCTAAGGTCAAATGCATTAAATGCTACTCTATTTTCTCTCAAAGATAATACTAAAATATAAAAAAAGGTGATTACAAATTGACGTGAGAAATAATAAAATATTCAAATCTAACTTTAAAGATAATGATTGACGTTGGAGTGTGATCATGTCAAAAGGGTATTGGGGTCTTTTTTTCCACCCGTTCTGAAGAATCGCCTGAGTTTCATACTTACTTTAAATGGTACTCGAAATCCATATTTTTCGGTAATTAATACCCTCATTCCATACTTTTCTCAGCCTCAAATAATATAAATTGCCATTCACGCTTCCCTTCAGATAAATAGCACAATTTCTTCATTATTTATAATAAATTGCCATTCACGCATCACTTGAGAAAAATATCACAATTTCTTCATCATTTAAAATAATTGCCATTCACGTGTCACTTCATTTAGAAAAAAATCAGAGCAATTTCTTCATCATTTAAGGGACCGTTTGGATACGCGGATTTTAGAATCCAGGATTTCTTTAAAGTTGTAGATAAAAGACAAGAGAAGCGGACCAGCCTTCGTTTTTTGACTTTTCACCCTTCTTTCTGTCAGTAAGAGAGTAGCAGATCATCCCATGTTTCTAGGTTTTATAAATCTCAGGATGCGGGAGAGATTTCTAAAACCTGGTTTTATCAGTTAAAATCCAAGAAACGTTGTCAGGACAGCTTCATCATTAACCCTCTTTTACACTGTTTTCAAACTAAAAACCTAAATTCTAAAATGCGTTATCCAAATGGCCCCTAACTTTTGTTAAAGGGTGAAAAGCATGTATGGCAAAAGAAAGACCAATCAATTCCGTGAGAAGCTAAAGCAAATTTACAATAAGAGTATTGGGCAAGCTAAAGCAGATTACAATGACGGCACAGGATGATGTCACACCAAGGAGTTATTAAAGTGGGGTGGGTCTTTGGGAATTGATATTCGTGGAAAAGACAGCTCTACACGTGAAAAGAGGGTCCTCAATTTCGAAATTTCAAGGTCCGAAAACGGTACCGAAACCGAAATTTTAAACCTTGTATTAAAGTCGGCATAGCCATAGTACCTAAAGCAAATGACAATGACAAGGCAAGCTAAAGCAAATATGGGGCACCCGATGATGTCATTCTGAAAAAGTTATTGAAGTGGAGTGAGCTTTCGGGAAAGAAATTTTGTTAAAAAGTAGATAGCGGAGGCATTTTTTTCTCAGACAAGTACCATTTTACATTTTAGGAAGGGAAATGTTATCAGCTACTGTATTTGATGAGGGCACTCCTCACTTTTTTAGAAGTACGATATGGCCCGCACCATAGGATGATCCAAACCTTCAATTAAATGAGCCACAGCCTAAATAGGTTGTGCCCCAAACCATAGGTTGATCCTAACCCTCTGATCTGAATGTTAGAGTGTTGATCCTAACCCTTTATAGATCGAAGGGTTAAGATCAACCTATGGAAATGATTTTTGGGGCACAACCTATTTAGACTGTGGCCCATCTAATGGACGGTTTGGAACATCTTATGGTGAGGGCCATACCGTACTTTTAATAAAGTGAGGAGTGCCCTCATCAAAATATATTAGTTCTGATAACATTTCCATTTTAGGAAACTTGGCGTTTTTCACGTGAGGGTCCTCAATTTTAGGAATTGAAGAACCTTAAATGGTGGGCCCAACCATGAAAACATAAGCTGCTTAACGATGGCCAACTCAAAGGTTGCCCCCACACATGCTAAAAGGGCTGCAAATGAGCCGGGCCAAGCCGAACTTTGGTGTGTTCGGGCTCGGCTCGTGTTCGGGACGAGGTTTATGCTATGGGCTCCTATATATTCGGCTCACCAAAATTTAACAAAGCTCGAGCTCGGCTCGTTTACTAGTCGAGATTTTAATGAGCCAATCCGAGCTAGACTTGATTGAGCTTGGTTTTGTTCGAGTTCAACTTGTTTAGTAAACACATCAAATAAATATCATTAGGTAATATATATATATATTGAGAAAACGGTTCCTACACATATGTGTAGAGAGTTCTCTACACACTAGCTTAAAATACAGTGGGGGCCCACATTGTTTGGGTGATCCAAGCCATCCATTTTAAAGGCCCTCACATAGATAGGGTGTCTACAAAAAGTCAGATCCATAGGATCATCCCAACCCTACGATTTGTGGAGATAAAATGGATGTCTTTAAACCTTTACAAATTAGTCCATTTTTTGCCTCTACAGTTCGAATGGTTAGGATGATCCAATGGATCTGATTTTTTATGGACACCCTATCTATGTGAGGGCCTTAAAAATGAGTGGTTTGGATCACCCAAATAATGTGGTCCCCACTGTATTTTAAGCTAGTGTGTAGATAACTTATCTACACATATGTGTAGGAACCGTTTTCTCATATATATTACCTATATACTAGTAAAAACCCCCGTGCGATTTATGGGCCGACAAAGAACTGTATGGACCACGTCATAGGTTGATCCAAATCGTCCATGTGATGGAACACAACATCAATAGGTTGTGCCTGTAAAATCATTTTCATAGGCTGATCCTAGCCCTCCAATCTATAGAGGTTTCCATAATCTGTTGTTCGTCTGAAGGTGCCCGGAATTTGTAAATATTTTTACAGGTGTGCGGAATTCGTAATATCCAATAAGGAAAAATAGTTTTTTCTTAATTGTCATATTTTGATACCTCTTCTTTGTAGTTTTTTCTGTAATTGTCATATCCAGGTACCCATTGTCCGTAATTTCCCTCCCAAACTTTACTACGTAATGATTATTATTGCTAGCTTCTTTCTCTAGGTATTATTGCTAGTAACCTTTCAAGAAATAGTATTTCCGTGCAGTTTTTCATGACATCTAATGAGACAAATCTCTGAATACATATAATTGCAAAGGATGGGCGAGACATAGCGTTTGGAGAAGGTGGCTAGAGAACATTCATACATTTTTTACCCTCACATCGATAGGATATAGAGATATGTGGGGAGGGCAAAAAACAGTAAAAATCATCACATTGACGTGTTAAATGGACAAAATTCTCTCCTTTTATCTTTTGCTATATATATATATATATATATATATATATATATATATATATATATATATATATATAGAGAGAGAGAGAGAGAGAGAGAGAGAAATTTCTTTTCTTTTTCTGTGAGATTTACACATCAGCATTACTCTTTTACTATTAACCCCTTTGCTGTTATCTAACATCTATCTCTATGAGAAATTATTCGAGGGTAAAATCGTAATCTACATACGAAAAGTACCGACCCGGTACCTGTCTATGACAATTACGAAAAAAAACTACCAAGAAGAGGTAAAGAAATATGACAATGAGGAAAGAACCACTATATAATACTCATGCATGACACTTGCAAAATATTGACGGATTCCGGGCACCTGAAGATGAACAACAATTATGGAAACCTCTATCAATTGGAGGGCTAGGATCAGCCTATGGAAATTATTTTACAGGCACAACTTATTTATGTTGTGTTCCATCACATGGACGGTTTAGATCCTATGATGTGGTCTGTACAATTCTTTGTCAGCCGTGCATCGCATGGGGTTTTTTGCTAGTATACTATATAGCAGAAGAGAAAAGAAGAGAATTTTTTAAAAATTCTATGAGAATTACACATCACTTTTTTTTGAATTTTTTTAACAAAAGCACCCATTCAAACCACATATTTTCAATCCTACCCTCTCCTTTATGTTTTTTAACAAAGGCACCCATTAAAGCCACATAATTTCAATCTTACCCTCCTCCTTTAAGCTTTTCTAATAAAAAATCTATAGGGTGATCTTTTACCATTCGATTTAAGACGAATTATGGAAACCTCTATAGATTGGAGGGCTAGGATCAGCCTATAGAAATGATTTTTGGGGCATAACCTATTTATGTTGTGTTCCATCACATGGACGGTTTGGATCAACCTATGATGTGGTCCGTACAGTTCTTTGTTGGCCCGTGCATCGCACGGTTTTTTTTTACTAGTATATATATATATATATATATATATATATATATATATATGTAGGAAAAGGAGTGTGCAGTCGAGCGCACCTACGCTTAGTTGCGGTCGAGGGCCCAAACACATGGGTCCTAGATTTTTTGTGTTGATCAAAACCATTCATTTGCGAGGCCCCATCATAGATAGGGTGTGTACAAAAAATCAGGTCCATTGGATCATCCTAACCCCTCCAAAAGTGGGGGGCAAAATGGGCAGATTTGTTGCAAACGGTGTCTATCCATTTTGACATCCACAAATGGATGGGTTAGGATGATCCTATGAAGCTGATTTTTTGTACATACCCCATCTATGTAAAGACCTTTCAAATGAATGCTTTGGATCATCCTAACAAAGTGGGCCCACATGAGTTTGGGGCCCTCGACCGCACCTAAGCTTGGTGCAGTCGACCGCACAATCTTATTCCTCATATATATATATATATATATATATATATATATATGGGATTTGCTAACCTCCATTGCAAAAGGCCTTTTGCGGCTGGTCTGTTGCACATCAAACTAGCCACCTTGTGAATGGAGACAAAAGCTGTTGTCTTTATTAACGAGGTGGCTGGTCTAATGTGCGACAAACCAGCCATGAAAACCCTTATGCGATGGACGCTAGCAAATCTCTCTCTCTCTCTCTCTCTCTCTCTCTATATATATATATATATATATATATATATATATATATATATATAGAGAGAGAGAGAGAGAGAGAGAGAAGTGTTCCTACGCAGCTGCGCAGGGAGCTCCTTGCACTTGAGTGGCTTAAAAAGCCACCGATTGGTTGCTTTTTGTGGACCCCGCAAAGGTGGACCTGCCATACGAACCAATTGGTGGCTTTTTAAGCCACTTAAGCGCAGGGAAGCTCCCTGCGCATGAATACTTTCCTCATATATATATATATATATATATATATATATATATATATATATATATATATATATATATATAACGAACATAATCCGAGCTTTAAAGCTCGGCTCATCTTTATGAACCGAGCCTAAAAGGTTCACGAGCTTGTCCAAGCCGAACTATACAAAGCTTGAGCTCGAACTTAATTTTTGGGCTCGAGTTTGTAATCTTGAAGGGCCCTACATGCTATGGATGTGGATAAGGCATGCCTCATTAAAATTGATCCCATTCAGTTGATATGGATCCTCTATGGCTTAAATTTTATGACACATCATTTTCTTTTCTTTTTCTTTTCCAGTACTGCGCAACTGAAGAGACCTTTCCCGACTATTTGTCGTACTTACTTACGTTGTCAATTCGCAAGTCTCGATATACGTTGATGTGCACACTTTTTATCTACTAAAGTAGGGAATTGCTATCGACAATCACAAAATGCCTTTTGCGGATGGGCTGCTGCTTGTGAGAGCAGCCATCTCAGATGTATTAAATTAATGAAGACAAAATCTGCTGCGAAATGACTTCTGCGATCGTACCATCTAGCAAATCCCACTAAATTATTGCAAGTTTTTGTACGGTCTGTTTCTCTTTCCTAAATTATTGTTTCTAATAGAATCTTATCTCTCTCTCTAAGCTGGCTATATATATCTTTCTTTACATGTGTGTTTGTATCACGTGTGAACCAAGTACTCTTTGAAGAATGGATCCTAGGCTTCATGAAGCAGCTCTTAATGGAGATGTAGCGGCCCTCCATCAGCTTCTCAAAGAAGACCGTCTCCTTCTGCACAAATTATCACTGGGAGACCTTGCAGAGACACCACTACACATAGCATCACTGCTAGGGCACGTCAGTTTCACAGAGGAGATTCTCAAACATGAGCCGGGCCTAGCCCGAATCAGCAATGAAAGAGGATCTTACCCTTTGCACTTAGCTTCGGCTAGAGGGCATTTCCAAATTGCAAAGGAGTTGTTGAGGGTCGACTCTTCTACGACTCAACTCCACGACAAGGATGGGAGAATTCCTCTCCATTTGGCTGCTATAAATGGCCATGTGAACATGGCCAAGGAATTGCTTTTGAGTGATCCCACATCTGCCCAAGCTGTGAATGATCGAGGTGAGACGACTCTACACCTTTGCGTGAAACATAACCAAGTTGAGGCTGCTGCATTGTTTTTAGAAAGAGATAAGGAGCACCTGAACATGAAAGACCAAAGTGGCAACACTGCCTTGCACCTAGCCACAGCAAGAAAACAAATTCAGGTAACGAGTTCCTACTGATAATTGATCTACTGTTTTAGCTTTTATAGTTAAGAAAGCCTATATATATATATATATATATATATATATATATATATATATATATATATATAGAGAGAGAGAGAGAGAGAGAGAGAGAGAGAGAGAGACATGTTGAAGGCATGTGAAAAGTGAGAAATTATATGGTGTAAGGCCTTACGACAATAAGGCCCTTGTACGGTGGAGGTTCCATCCTTAATATTTGTTTCAACAACATCTACTCAAAAAGTGATTTCTCCTTTTTTAACGAGTAGCGAATGAGGAAATAAAGCCAAAAAAATCACAAAATTCTTGTTCAGCTGCTTGACCCGCTAAGGTCCGTTTTTTAAATTGTACCTACTTTTTCGACTAAAAAATAAGATTTTACAAAGCAATAATTAACTGTTTCTAAAGATTCTCATCACTCCGCTTCTCGCCCGTTTAATCGAGCAAGAATGAGAAGCCTTGCCAAACGCGCCCTGAGCGACTGTTGGATTAAATATCAAGGTGGTACCTCTACCGCCTTACACCATATAAAAGCTCGTAAAAAGTATCTGCTTGTGTCTTTTATGGGTAGTTAGCTCAGTAGCAGTAGATTCAATATGTTTATGCTCCTCTCTCTCTCTTTCTTTCATTTAAACTGTAAGATAATTCTCTTTTTCAATAAAACTGTAAAAGCATGTGTATTTTATACACATTTTGAAAAAAGTTGACAATCCTAATATCTCTACTCTTCTTACAATAAAGTATATATTATGGGATTTGCCTTAATCAAGGTTAATCGAGTTCATCTACTAAAAACTTTTAAAAAAAATAATGATCTTTCTCAATAATATTTTTTTTCTTTTTTGCTTAATTTACAGATGCTAAATCTTCTGCTCAAGGAAACCAGCATCGACGTGAACACCACAAATACATATGACTTAACAGCCTTTGATGTCTTAATACTGACTCCAAGCGAAACTGGGGATATGCACATAGTTGAAATGCTTTTAAAGGCAGGCTGTAAAAGCGGCAAAGAACCCACTGCACTGATAGAAAGCAAGGATCCACGGACAAAGAAGACCAGATTGAAAAATGTTTGTAACCTATGGCAAAAGAGAGATGACGCATCGTTGAAGGACATGCACAATACGCTACTGTTAGCTGCCACAATTATCGCAACCTTAACCTTCCAGGCCGGACTCAATCCTCCTGGGGGCTTCTGGCAGGAGTCCATGAGTCCTCCATCTCCGATGCCTGCTCCTTCCATACACAAAGTTGAGGCAGGGACATCAATTAAGGATTACATTGATGAAGACATATTCAACCTGTTCATGTTCTTTGACATGATCGGATTCGTCTCGTCTCTTACCATAATTATCACTCTAATAAGCGGTTTTCCGGTTATGAACCGATTTGTGACATGGATTTTGGTAATTGCCACGTGGCTCACTGTCTCCTCTGTGGCGGTGGCATTCGCCTTGGGCACATTTATAATCATGAAACCTCATTCGCAAGCGTCGGACTATTCTTTTCATGTCCTCTTATGTTGGATGGGAATAATGTTCATATTTATTCTCGGCCATGGCATCATGCTTATCGTCTGTCTGGTGAAGCTGGTAATAAAAAAATGTAAACCTAGGAAAGGAAGAAAAAATGAGCAGAGAGAAGTTGATCGTCCAGGATGCTGCTTAGCCTGAAGGGCGTGTTTAATTTCAAGAATATATGTAAGGTGTGATGTGGCTATTATCTCTGTCTTTGCTAGATCTCTAATATATTAGTTCTATTTAGCTTTTGTTATTGTAGGATGCCTATGCATTTATCTTCAATGTATGGCACCTCACTTGTTTCCTCTCTTGTGATTCAAGAAAATAAATTTTATCAATATATTAACTGTAATACCCGGCCCATCGAGACTCACGAGCGCAAAAAGAAAAAAGAAAAAAAAATTGAAGTGGGATGTCTTTATCAATTTCAAGTTTTCATTTTTACTTTGGAAATGGGTGTCCTTATGAAATGGGTTTAGGATCATAATTTTTTTATTAATACCCAAACAATACGGATTTCAGGTATTAATTAAAGTAAGTATGAAGCTCGGTTGATTCTTCAAAAAACGGGTGGAAAAAAGACCCTAGTACCCTTCTAACATGATTAGAGTCTTCGTATGTTGCCCTTCCTGACGCATTCACAGTTCAAAATCAATCATTATCTTTAAAGTAATATTTTATTATTTCTCACTTCTCTTTTGGTTGAGACCAACTATGTTATTGAATATTTTATTATTTACATATCACTTTTGGTTGAGAACGGCTACGTTATTGAATATTTTATTATTTCTCAAGTCTCTTTTGGCTGAAAACGGCTACGTTATTGAATATTTTATTATTTCTCACATCTCTTTTGGCCTAGAACGGCTACGTTCTTGAATATTTTATTATTTCTAACGTTTCTTTTGGTTGAGAACATCGCCGGATTATCGATTATGCCGCAGGAATATAGAGTACGCCGTCGGAATATAGAGTATGCCGCCGTAGTATCAAGTACTCTGCCGGATTTTCTGGGTTCAAACATGTGTTCCAAATCTATGGAGTACGCGACCAGAATCTTGAATATGCCGCTGGATTCTAGAGTACGCCACCGGAATATCAAGTACGTTGCTGGATTTTCTTGGTTCAAACATGTGTTCCAACGTATCGAGTACGCCTCTAGAATCTCGAATACACCACCGGATTCTAGAGTACGCCACAAGATTCTAAAGTACGCTGCCGAAATATCAAGAACGCCACCGGAATATCAAGTACACCGCCGGAATATCAAGTACGCTGCCAGATTTTCTAGGATCAAACATGTGTTCCTAACTTATCGAGTTTGCTGCCGGATTCTGGAGTACGCCGCAGGAGGAATATCTGAAGTACATAAAAATATTTTCACTTGTCAAGGATCCAACGGTCTCTGTTTATTGTAAACGGCAAAGATTAAAACGAACCCAAGGCTTTTTCTTGGATTAAAAAACATGTTCAAACAAACCAAATGATGACAGCTAAGGTCAAATGCATTAAATACTACCCTAGTTTCTCTCAAAGATAATACTAAAATACGAAAAAGGTGGTTACAAATTGACGTGTGGAATAATAAAATATTCAAATCTAACTTTAAAGATAATGATTGACGTTGGACTGTGATCGTGTCAGAAGGGTATTAGGGTCTTTTTCTACCCTTTTTGAAGAACCACCCGAGTTTCATACTTACTTTAAATGGCACTCGAAATCCGTATTTTTCTGTAATTGATACCCACATTCCGTACTTTTCTCAACCTCAAATAATCTAAAGCCTTTCACGCGTCCCTTCAGATAAATAGCACAATTTCTTCATAATTTACAATAAATTGCCATTCACGCATCACTTGAGAAAATATCAAAATTTCTTCATCATTTAAAATAAATTGCCATTCACGTGTCACTTCAGTTAAAAAAATTAGAGCAATTTCTTCATCATTTAAGGGACCGTTTGGATACGCGGATTTTAGAATCCAGGATTTCTTCAAAGTTGTAAATAAAAGACGAGAAGAAGCGGACCATCCGTCGTTTTCTGACTTCTCACCTTTCTTTCCGTCAGCAAGAGAGTAGCAGATCATCCCATGTTTTCAGGTTTTAGAAATCTTAGGATGCGGGAGAGATTTCTAAAACCTGGTTTTCTCACTTAAAATCAAAGAAACACTGTCAGGACAGCTTCATCATGAATCCTCTTTTACACTGTTTTCATACTAAAAACTTGAATTCTAAAATGCGCGTATCCAAATGGTCCCTAACTTTTGTTAAAGGGTAAAAAGCATGTATGGCAAAAGAAAGACCAATAAATTCTGTTAAAAGCTAAAGCAAATTACAATAAGGCCACGTTTGGATACCCACAAGATTTAGATTTGGATTTAGTTGATATTTTGAACTGGATCAGATCCTTAGATTTCCAAATCAGCTACAACAGTGAAAAAAATTCCGATTTTCAAATCTGTTCTGCGAGACATTATTTGGAAATCAATATTTGTGACAACTTCCTTAATCGTCACTACTTGTGGACCCCGATCCGAGAGAGAGGCGGGGGACGTGCCCCCACGCGCAGTCTCTGAATCATCCACGTGAATGGAGAGCTCTACCAAGGAACTTTTGAAAGAAGAAATGCCTCTCACAGCATGAGTGGCGATACAAAGGGAGATACCTCTCGATTCGGGGACTAGCCCAGATTCGAGGCGTACCTTAAACAAAGAAGAGTCGCCATCCAAGGAAGTGGGCCAAGGATCCCATACTATGCTCTGTTGCAACGGATAACCAGAGGTATAAAAGAGGGTTCGTGCCTGGTTACAAATTCGGAAGGTTTGAAGAGCACCTCATCCGCCCAAGTGCAAGCACCTGGTCTCTTATGCCATTTGTTATTGATTTTGAAGAGTTTTGAGCGAACGTCATATGAAGTGGGAACATATATCTCTGAGAAGACGTCTACCTAATCATGCATGTCTCAGAGATGAAAATTAAACACATACACAAAATAAATGAAAGATGTGTCACCTAAGCAAAACTAGGTTATAAGTGACATGCCTAATGGGTGTCTAAGTTCTGGTGTGCAAACACATGCAGGTTACAGCTAAATGTATAGGATCTGTACATGAAAGTAAGAAAATACAGCAAAACACACAACACGATTCAATTCTATACATGACTGGACAAAATGAGTCCTAACTCTAATGCGACCTGACTCGGACCAAGATGGCCGTCCATCCCAGCTGCTCTACGTATCCCGGCCTCGGGAAGAATCGGAGTCAACGTAGTTCGATGCTCTATTCTAAACTACTATGCCTAACCATCTAGAACTGCTATCTTAGACTCGATTCCACTAGACTCGACTGATTTTTAAAGCTTTTTTGTACAATTGCTTAAATTCATGTGAGTTGTGATTTTTAGGACTCTCTATATGTCCTAACTAATGCAAGTTGATTAGCCTTAAGCTAATGCAGGTAGGCCCTACATCCTATGTGTATCTAGGCTGTGCAACCTAATGAAAACCATGGGATGACTATATGTTTCCTAGTCTAGCCATCGGTTCGACTAAGTGTCTAACCGATCAACTTGAGGCCTCCTAACTCTAAGGACACTCACGCGACGGGACACACCATATCAACAAATCAAAACAGACTCCTAACTCTATAACACCCAAATAGTTGGGACAGACTCCTAACTCTAGGGGAAGATCTTTTTGAAAAGGTTTTGAAGAATTTTTGTATTTTTGAAATATTTGAAATGTTTATTTTTAAAGGTTTGGCTGGACTTGGGATGTGGATCCCAAGCTGCACTACGTACCCTATGGAAAGGGATCAGGCCAACGTAGTTCGGAAATGATTTTCCTAACTACTCATAAATGACTCAAGATTTTTGGTTTTTGAAATGTTTTTGATGTTTTTGGAATTTTTGACACAAGAGGACAGAATCTTATCATCATAAGGGCAGGACTGACTCCTGATATCCCACAAAGGTTGGACAGCATCCTATGCTTTGCGGGGGAAAAGAACAGAAACACAGCTCTGCAAGGGTTGGACAGCATCCTATACCTTGTAAGAGCGGATAGAAGAACATGATCTGATGAAAGGTTGGAAAGAATCTTAACCCCTGATGATGATAGGACTGACTCCTGAAAGACGGACTGACTCTGAGAAGGGCTCTAATGAGACATAACATGTCTCCTAAAACAAAATAATAAGTAGGGCCAATGAGACAAAGCCTGTCTCCAAAAGGTTTGACCTCTAATGAGACAAAGCATGTCTCTAAACGAGTTTGACATTCATATTGGGACATAGCTTGTCTCCCTAAAAGGGGTAAGCTCTAGCTAGCACTATCATTACCCTTGCAATGAGAATGGATTCTAATGTTCAAGGTTGTACATCTAAAAGACTGGGCAAGCTTTCTAAATGAGAGAGGAATACTATCAAGACTAGGTGAGTCTCCTAATAATGGGCTTGGGCTATCGCCTTCATCGCCCTTGCAATGATAAGCTTCTAAGCTTGAAAATGATACTCAAAAGAAGAAATAATTGGGTTTAACAATCCTCTTGGCTTGTAGCCTAAGCGAAGAAACACCCAAAATATCCAAGTTGAAATTCATGAAACAAAAGACCAAACGCTTGAGTAAAAATAAGGATATATCTAAATACATAAACCATTGTACAATTAAGTAACAGACTTAATTAGAGAAAATGAGGGAACAAAGTATTGAGTCATTGATATCCTAGTTAGAATAAATCAATTGAATACATTCTTTTGAAATAAAATAATAATATTACTTAAAAAAAAATCTTCTTTCTGCCCTTGTATGCAAGTGAGGTACAAAAAAAATGAGATCATGCAGTTATATATAAAAAAAAAACAAGGCTAAACCGAATAGGAAAATAATAATAATACCATCCTGCTTAAACGTTAACCCTCGCAATGACATATTATTTCATGTACCGGAATGTACTTGTACTAAAAAAAATTGCTCCATTACCACAATGTATAACATTAATATCCTTATGCTTCGACCTCTACTCAACTACCCAGATTATTACACAAATCCAAATTAGAACCAGTAATAACCACATGACCTAAAATCAAAACAGCTACAGAAATTGATTTAACATTTCTCTTGTACTCGAATTTCAACCCTGTTAACCCTATATACTTAAGTAATATAAAGCACCATGGTGAAAAAATTATTCTAAGATGAAAGAAGGTTAAAGCTTACAAGGCAAGAATCAAAGTGGAATCAAATGAATACAAAAGGAAAATGAAGGAAAGATTGCAACGTGATATGAAATCAGTATAAGAAATATCCTTAACACCTAGTTTAAAAGAAAAGTAAAGACTGATTTATTTCTATCAAAATCTTTTTGGAATTCAAAGATTGAAACAAGAAGTCCATACCATGTAAAACCTTGAGAATCCAATTATGAATTTATCCATACAAGAAACAATTTACACATGAAAAACTTTCACTGAATTTAAAATATATATATATATATATATATATATATATATATATATATATATATATATATATGGAGAGAGAGAGAGAGAGAGAGAGAGAGAGAGAAAGAGACTTATTTACATTATGGCTATGGTACATACACCCAAAAAACAAAAATGTCATTGGTCCTACCAACATGATCGTGAGCCATAGGTCCAAAATGAAGAAATTACATTCAAGTGGGGGTAGAGACTTTGAACATGGACATAGTGGGAGGGGACTGCACTGTCTAAACCATGGAGTGTTAATATCAACCTAACAGCTAATCAAAGAAGAAAATTTGAGTTGAATTATTGCAATTGACAAGCCAAAGTTGAGTCAACATCACTTCCCTTCATTTAAAACATAAGGGGGTGGTTTATTGAAGCAAAGAGGTGTAAATACCAATTCCTATGAGAGTGGGCTGCCAATATCAAAAGAAAGTGGCTGCCATTATTAAGTGAGAGTAGGGGCTGTCCATATTAAAAGGGATAAAGGATGCTATTATCAAAAAGGTGTGGGGGTTGCCAATATTAAGAATGTGAGGGCTGCTGTAGACACCCCATTTTGACCGGACCCAAGTTCGCTATGTTTGTGCGAAACTCCATTCAATCCACCAAGGTACTCAGATCCAACCCCCATTTTCCACGTTCCCCTTTTATTCCACCAGTAGACCCAACCCCATGTTGCATTCTCAACCTCCCATCTCAACAGCAACTCCAAAGCCCATTTTCATCTTCTATTAATACCCACCAAACCCTCATGGACAATCAATTTCTTCCATCATCGGGCAAATGAGATCTACATCATCTCAAGGCCTAAAATTCATGAGAACTAATGTAAAGGGCTATCCAAAGAAAATGGGGGTTAGCACATCATTTCCTTTTTCTTCACTCATTTACTTACTCAGACTACTCTTAGGAATGAAAGGGTCATAAAATACATAGAGGACGGTGTCCAGTAAAAAGGGGAGGGAGTGAATATGTCATTTGTTGTTTTTAGGGGCTGATTCGTTTGCAAAGGAGAAGGGTGAAACAGGGAATGAGGTGGCTGTCCATAGCAAAACAGGGTCAAGTTTATCATTGCCTTTTTTTATTTCCCATTTTCTAACCGAGCCACCTCCTGTATTATAAAAAGTAGCCATCAATATACTAAGAGGGGCCTGACCAGGCAAGGATTGGAGTTGCAAAAATATTACTTCTTTATACAATGGCCTTCCAAGGAACAGGGGGTGGTTTATCAAATTATGGATGTGTAAAAAGCAATTCCATATGCAAACAGCCAATCAAGGAAGAAAAGACAAGTGAGTGGTGTAATTGCTAAAGCAAGGGGGTGCTGATTTCAGCACACCCTTCCTTTATAAAATTAGAGCCGATTGAGGCATATGGTCAATCCCATTTTCGTTGAAAAAAGGGGTGCAAAGGGGCTGATTAGGGAAGAAAGAGGGGGGGCTAAATATGTCACTCCCTTTATATGGCTTGATGAGGGCATTCTATAATGGGGGGGAGAATCTCTCGTTGAAAAATCAGGGGAGTGCAATGTTGAGTGGGAGGTGTGACCATACCAATAACAAGGCAAAAATCCATCTAAAAGAAAAAGATAGAAAGGGGTGAATTACCAAGCTCAAGGGGTGTTTATATCATCCTCATTTTCACCTATAAAAGGAGGGATCGGCTGAAAGGAAGGAGGGGGATTTTTTTCTGTCGAGCTCCGGCTAGGCTCCGGCCGGCGTATTTCTTTCATCTTCTACCTTATTTTTTAAAAAAAAACTATTGTTCTCTTTTTGTTTCTTTGCATAAACCCTAGATCCCCTTTCTTAAAACCTTAACCATTTTTTTTTGTTCTTCTCCGGTCAAACCTCAGTCGCGCTCCGGCCATAATCCGGCAAGCCTGATTCCATTGAATTTCTATTTTGTAGACTCATTAAAATTGCAGAGAAGGTTTCGACAAATCTAGAAGGAGGTAAGCTAGGGTTTCGGTGGAGCTATAAGAGATAGAAGGATTTGAGAAAAATCAGAGAAAGCTGGGAGAGAATTTTGTTCAGAAATTAGAGGAGAGAGATCTGAAATTGAGATAGGAGACATAGCTAGAGAGAGAGTTTCTTCTCCGACCGTTGCCGTGCCTCCGATCGGCCTTATTCGTGCCATTAACCTTTGATCAAGGTTTTGTTGAAGAAGGGCGAGGACAAGATACGATCCAGAGGCTATATCATTGTCCAGAGAAGCTGTGATTCCAAAACGAGAAGAAGAGGAAGAAAGACTCAGGATTCAGGCTTTTGCTCCATCAATTCTTCGGAAGGTCAAAACTGAGCTAGAAAAGGGAATCAACAATGCATTTTCTTGGTCAAATCACAAAGGTGTGGGATTTTGTTTCAACAAGGAAGGTATGGAGTTCTAATTTTTCATGGAGCTTTATTAATTGATTGGATCTATGAGTTTTCTAAATAGTCGTTACTACTAGTTGTTTACAAATTTCTTGTACTGATTTGGTGCTAGTCTTCAGCTATTAAATGAATGATGGGAGATCTGTGCTTTGGTTCTTGTGTTGCTATATTTACAATTGAATATGATTTTTTTATATATATAGTTTTTTCTCATTAATCATTGGATTTTTATGATCACAGTTAGCATCATTATCCATCGAATATTTCCTCTAAGTAGATATCAGTTCCAATTATGCTTTGAGCGTTGCATGCTTCTTTGATTAATTGTTTTAACAATCAGGTCTTGTAATGTACACGTTTATAGGTTACCCTTCTTATCATTTTGGCTTACTAGAAATGATATTTGTCTTTCCCTAATTTCTATGTATATGATTATGTGTATATTGATAAGCTTTCAAGAGCCTTTTGGGAACGGTCATGATCTCTGGACACTGCTGTGAATAATAATGGACTAAATGTTTCAATGCAAATACCAAGACATGGTTGAGTTGATGGTATTTTCTAGTTGGCTTAGTCATGTTTTGATAATCATATGCTCAGGTCTGTCATGGTTTATGATGTTTTTAAGGATCCAGATATAATTTGACTAATTTTTGAATAAAAAAAAAAAGGAGAGAAGAAGAAGAATAAAATATTAGCATTGCTACTTCATTTTCCTTATGGGAGTTTTTCTTTTACGATGGAGGAAGTAATACTTTGATAGCTCTTTGAATAATAGAATATAAGATATGTTAGCATAAGTATCAATACATTGAGGTGCTAATATTATGTCCCTACTACACCCTCAGAGGAATTCATGATAGACGATAAATTTTGTTGCATGCACAATCTGAGCCTCTTTGTCACATGTTCTTATCTGATAGCTTTGTCATTCTTACATGAAGGTAGTGATGTCATAGTGTTGTATGCTCTTAGTTATTTTTTATGTCTATGGGTTAGGTGAACACGCATGCTTATAACAGTCCTTCCTCTGTTGTCGAGATATAATAATGCTTATAACGGTGTCCATAGAAGCCCGTTCACTTGTTGTTGGTAGGAATGTTGCCATGCTTGATAGTTGTATGCTCTATCCGAACTTTAGATATTTATATATTTCATTGCATGGGCGATGAAGGAGTCATCCTAAGCCCTCTTTTAGGAGGAGTTGTTTAAGTCCTGTAGCATCCCTTTCTCTTCATTTTAGAAGACTTTCTAAGTCTTTTAGATATTCTCTTTAGACGTGTTTCATCCGATTGATGTTTCATTTGTTTGTGATCATGCTAGTTTACTTGTTTGTGACCACGCTGGTGTACCTGTTTGTGAGCACACTAGTTTACTTGTTTGTGAATCACTCTTGTGTACTTGTTTAGTGTCTTTATCTCGGAATATGTTCCGAACTACGTTGGCTTGATCCCTTTTCATAGGGTACGTAGTGCAGCTTGGGATTCATATCCCAAGTCCAGCCAAACTTTTTGTAAATAATGTTTTAAACCTTCTTCAAAAATCTTTAAAATCTTATTTTCAAAAGATCTTCCTCTAGAGTTAGGAGTTTCTCTTAAATAAAGAGTTTTAGAGTTAGGAGTTTCTTTTTTATAGTGTGTTTGATTGTTTGTTTGCTGTGTGCTTGTTTTAGAGTTAGGAGTCTGTCCTAGAGTTATAGGAGTGCCTCCGTCCGGTCAGTTGGCGATTCACATTGCCGACTGATGACTAGGTCTTGGATACGTTAGTAATCCCATTATTTTCCTTAGGAAACACAGCCTAGTTACATATAGGTTGTAGGAACCACCTGCATTAGCTTAGGGCTAACCTGCATTTAGTTAGGGCATATAGGGTGTCCTAAAATCTAAAATCCATTAGAATTTAAATAATCACACAAGAAGCTTTAAGAACTAGTCCGGTCTTTTAGATCGAGTCTAAGATAGAGGGCTAGGTGTCTTAGGCATCATAGTTTAGAATAAGTGCGAAGAACTACGTTGCCTTGATTCTCGTGGAGGCGGGGATACGTAGGCTTCTTTGAATGAACATCAGATCATCTAAGGACTCAGGCTTAAACATTAGAGTCATAGGGTCTGTTGTTAGCACTTAGGGCTTGTGTTTGTATATCAATTCTTACATAGGATCATGATAGTTTGTGTTCATTTCCTTGTTTACCTAGTTGCTTAGTTGTAGCTCTTACGTGCTTAGCTGTAATTCTCTATCGTTATTAGATTATTGATTATTATCTTTTTACTATCATCTACTGACGTTTGCTCACTGTGCAGGTTTATCTTTTTACTTGTGACACTTTACGGTATTACTGCATTTCCTATCTGTCATTTACTGCTTTCTAGATGGGATGTGTTAGGATTTTATATTAGGCGCTATGTATTCGCCACATTGTAGATAGGCGCTATGTGCACGCCATAGGTTTTTATTACTGCATTTTCTATCTGTCATTTACTGCTTTCTAGATGGGATGTGTTAGGATTTTATATTAGGCGCTATGTATTCGCCACATTGTAGATAGGCGCTATGTGCACGCCATAGGTTTTTATTACTGCATTTTCTATCTGTCATTTACTGCTTTGTAGATGGGATGTGTTAGGTTTTTATATTATGCGCTATGTATTCGCCCCATTGTAGATAGGCGCTATGTGCACGCCGTAGTTTTTTTTTTATTTCATTATTCTGGTATTTGCCTGACATTTTATTTATTCTTTATTTCATTTACTGTTCATGATTAACTGTTAATTTTAGATTTCCTTTCCTGTACATCCTATACCTTTAGCTGTAGCTTGCATGTGTATGTCCACCAGAACATAGACACCGGTTAGGCATGTCACTCATAATCTAGCTATGTTTAGGTGGCACACTTCTTTCATTTATCTTTTGTATGCTATTATTTCTATTTCTCAGGAAATGCATGCTTAGGTAGACGACTCCTGAGGATTGTTCCCATTTCACATGATTTTACCCAAAATTCTTTGGATCTAATAATAAATGGCATAAGAGACCAAGTGCTTGCACTCGGACGAATTGGAGGCACTCTTCGGACCTTCTCCATTCGTAATCAGGCACGAACCCATTCATTTCTGGTTATCCGTGGTATACAGAGCATATTTTTTTAGGGATCCATGGCCGTATACCATGGATGGCGACTCTGAGTTTTATTTTTTGTTTCGAGAGTTCCTTGGTAGAGCTCTCCTTCACGTGTGGATGATCCAAGAGGCCGCTGGGGGCTCGTTCCCTCACCTCTCTCTCGGATCGGGGTCCACAGGCTGGCGACTCTGCTGGGGAGTTCTTGAAACATTGCCTAACTCTATAAAAAATGCCATTTTTACTAACTTTGGAGAAATTTGGGTGAAAATTATTATAAATGGGAATTTTTTCGCTTAAGAATCCAGGGGCACCAAATAGGTGTTTAAAACAAGGGACTCACACACATCACTGCATGCATTATCATATTCTTTATCTTGTCTTTTATTTTTCTTTCTTTGATTTTATTGGCTCCATGGGATAGATATAGCACATACCAGATGGGATGTCATTACCCTGATGGGATTGTTGTATCTATTTCCAAGCTATGCGCCAGTGCTGCAGCCGTAAACACTAGGCGTACTTGTGTTTACAGCAGACGATGAGCAGTGAAGCATACTGTGTATAACACTAGGCGTACTTGTGTTATACATCTAAAGTATGGTTCATAAGCATAGTACCCGATATATTGAGTCCGGAGCCCTACTTTTATTTTACATATATTATGTATATAAATATATTTGCTGATTTAGTGAAACCCAATTAGGATCTGCATGTGCTTATATATATATTGCATTCATATAAAGACGAACATGTGTTGCTTACACATGTTGGAGCCTAGACTTAGGAGCCATGTCCTATCTATAGATTATTGTAGCTCATCATATGTGGTTACAACGCAGTCCTAGTGTACTCACATGTCTGTCTTGAGTCAAGTGTCTTGACTCTACGGGATCATATCTAGGGCTGGTGCCCCTGGTTAGGGTGTATATATATATATATACATATATATATATATATGTGTATAGTGTATTATTCTTAGATTAGGGCTTATCCTTTCGAATAAGGTTTCTTTATCTATTTCAGTCATACCATTCTTTCAGACCTGGTCGATGACTCTTGCTCTTGCTTGATCATCATCCAGATCGCAATCTACCCTGTCATCTTTATCATATGATTATTCCTGTATCTCGGATTTATATCCGTTTTGTCGGCTGTCAAATCGGGGCTTGCTTTCTACAGAGATTTTCTGATCTATTATCGCCGATTAGAGTTTGTTCACTATTTCAGTCTTGGATCAGACCGATGGTTCTTGTTCACCACCTTTTATGACCATGATCCATTTCTCGATTCCTCGTTATCCGTTTCATTTAAAATTTGTGAACCTAATCATTCCTTGCTAGCTGTTAGACCAGGGTCTGTCTATCAATGAAGTTTTCTGGTCTATCCATTAGCCACATTGTTTCATTCCCCAGCCTTCGGACATGGTCAGTAATTTTCCTCTATCGTTATTCTGACCATGGTCTGCCTGTTGTCTCTCGAGTGTACATTTGAGTGCAAGTATCCTTGCTTATGTTGAGTTGTGGGGATCACCCTACATAGCCGTCATGCTGCCAAATTTTATATAAACACCTTGAGCGTGATCGCTATCTTTTCAGAGTTATCGATAAGCCATGCGTTTACCTTACCATGATTCTTTTGTTTGTTCCTATCTATCCATTCTATGGAGTATCATTAGATTATTGGTTCTTTATCCATAATCTATTCCTTGGTTTGTTGTACGTGGAATTGATCCGTATTTTCTATCACAGATTCACCATTTTTATATCGTGATCGCTAATGGATTGGTTAAATCTTGTCTATCTTTCCTATGAGTGCATGATTATTGCTGAGATCAAAAACCTATTTACATTATGAGTGTTTATTGTTCCAATTCTTTCATGTTCAAAAGACAGTAGCCATATCTAAAGAAGACCCAAATGAGTGGATTGAGGGTTCTTTGAGACCCTGTGGGTGTAGGTCATATTATCACTGTCTATTTTTTACCTTCATAGACAGTCTCCTTTTGACATTCCAACTCAAAATATTAATGGATATGCTCAAGATGGCTTTTATCTCAGTTTGTTCAGAATTTTTTATCCCATGACTATTGATCTAGTGTGTGTACTTCCAATTCGAAAGTCTAAGTTCAGCAAATGACCTTCCTTTCAAATGATTAACCATTTTCAAACACATTTGATCAAGGCAGTTTATTACTTCCCCTATATTGCCAACATAGCCTTTTATTGTCCCACTTAACCTTGGCCTTGTAGGGTTACCCTTTCCGAGATTCCTACTTCAGGATCAAACTCAGTAGATACCTTTATCATGGAGGAAGGTGTGTTGCCCAGGAAGTTTCAGTGCCACTCTCTTGCTCATGAAGAAGTGTCCAGTTTTCAGAGTTTGTCTTTTGTTGAGTTTATACCAACTCTTGTGTCAAAGTTGGTAAGTCTAGTCGTGTCATCAATAATTCGGAATATATAATGTTTGTCAGTCTTCTTATTGGGTCAATGTCCAGTCTTCTGTTGAGTCTGATGTAGAGCCCGTTGAGGCGCGTCTAAAGTCATCAATGTATTTGAAGTTTCCAATTCAATAAATACTTGATTACAACGTTATCTGTATTGTTATGATTCACTCTTAGATCTAATGTTTAAATAAACAAAGACACCCTTCTCGGATGAGAATGCAGACGAAATTTCTCTTGAGATCTGAAAAATGATCAAACTAGATAAAGAGCGTCTAGCATAGTCACTTAAAGAGGAAATCGAAGCTATTGATAGTGGTATTGAAATTCGAAACTCAGGAAAGATAGATTGGCAAAACTTTATCTCCCGAGGAGCGCGACGAATTGATAAACCTATTTAGAAGGATTCATAGTAGTCTTGCTTGATCCTATAAGGATAAACCGAGTGAATGCCAGGGTATGGTGCAAAGCAAGACTCCATTTGTTTGAGACATCAAGTCAAAGAGCAAAATTCAGGAGAGATGGACATCAGACATCCTATGGAGCTGATGACGAAGTGAGAGAAGATTTTCTCAAAATGAAGTCATAGATTTGAGCCCTAAAAGAACAATTGGGCTATGTATTTTCATTATGATTCTGGGGTGGAATATTTCAAGAAAAATGACATTTTTAATGTTTAGAATATGAAAGAAAGACAAAGAGAAGGGAATGTGTCCCTATGACAATTCTTTTGGAATATCAAAGACCCAGATGATGGAGTCAATGAGATAGATCGCATATGAGAATCGTCTTCACTATTTGGAAACAACTAAAAGTTTAAGAATCTTGAGCATAAATTCAAGGTCTCGAGAAGAGAATGGAGCACCGTGGTTGAAGTCTTGCCAGAAAACCGCCAGACTCCTCGACAAAAATATTCAAAGTCTTTGAACCTTAAGCAAAAAAGCTTGTATGTCAAATACACCAGGAGGTTATCATTGGACGTTTGAGCCGTTATAGCCAAAATCCTAACGTTTTAAAATCCATTTGTGAACCCTTTGGGCCAAAAGTCAAATCAAACCATTTCTTTCTAACCACATTATAAACCAGGGGCATTTTTTTTAAGAGTTTGAACTACGTTATGACCTGATCCCCATATCTTCAGGGATACGTAGGTAGCCTGATTTATTTGGGTTCGGTCAACCTTTGGAATAAATGTCAATTATTCCCTTACAAAATTTGAAGCTAAAAGCTAAACCATTCTTTGATAAACCCCAAAGCGAACTACGCGAACCTGATCCTCCATTTTTGGGGTACGTAGGTAGTCTGGCAAGACCAGATTCGGTCCCAATCGTTTGAACTTTAAATATCCCACCCTTTTGAACCTAAGCCTTCCTAGAAAGTCCTTCTGGTGAAACAAGCAAAGGTTCGAGATAAATGAAAAGAAAAACAGAAAGAAAAGAACGAGAGTCTGAAGACCCACTAGGTTGAAAACCCGAAAGGGCGGCCTAGATAGATACATGTACTTTCTAAGTCAATAACCAAAGGTGTTGACTTATGCAAAGGCAAAGGTAGCGGTTTACAGGATTGAAAAACCTGATAAAGGAATCTAGTCAGGGGCAAAGACTTCACATAATGAGTGAGTTGATGAGATGCAGAAGGAGTTCCACAGTTATGAAGAACTCAGAAATTCAAATAGTGCAAGCAAAAGCTGAGACGAGTGGTCTGTAAGACAGAAAACTTGGAAGACATTAGTTATGACTTCCTGCAAAGAGAGAAGTCGATGAGACAGAAAAAGTGATTTCTGAACAGGGCAGGATCCTGGAATCCGAGTAGTGTCGGTGAGATTTGCTTTGACATTTTTCTAAACTAGGGGCATTAAGACTGAGCAATCCGAAAGGGGTAATAACCATGACGGAAATCCTGATGGAGGAAATTAATGCCTCTTGACATAGTTTTGAGATTATTCTGAGGGTGGCTGACCTTACTATAACAAAATAACACATTTTATCTAAGGGTGAATCAAAAGTGAGTCGAGTCCCTTGAATAATCCGAATCTTCTTTGATCGAGTCCTTGGAAGTTTGTTCCTCATTCTTATCTGTTTCCTTTCAAGGTTCAAAGTGTCTGGCACTGAAAGAATGGGTGTATACCTTTTAAAATGTGGAGAAAATCTAGAGTAGATCCTGACTTAGGAATCAAAGAAAGGCAAGAGACCTGCCAAGGATATCAAGCCTCAAGTTATGAGCAGCAAGGATAGAGAGAATTCCCAGATTCAGCCATTGTGGAAATTCTTTTACCCATTATATCAAAGAAAGAACCCATGCAAATCCAAAATTTTTCTACTTTTCCTAGTTTTGCTTTCTTAAGACTTTTGTCATGGAAGTACATCATACTAGGGGCATCTTTTATGACTTGCGTCATAAAAGATATTAAACACATAATGATAACTGGGATAACTATTCTCAGCAAATGGAAACTAGAGAGGCTTGAGCACAATCTTTGGGCCAGTCTCTTTAATCAAATTGTTTTCTTTTGGAGTCAAGTTTTTAGAAAATCTTATCCCTAGCGGAGTCTAGAATTTGCTCTTGTAATCTTCAAACCCCTAGCAAAATGCTTTTCACTCATTTTGAAAGGGTCAATACCGAAAATTTTCTTCAAGTTTCTTGAGTTTTATCTTAAGCAAAGATCATGCATTTTCAATCATTCTCTGCAAGGGATGACTTATTCACCTTGTGAAATCGATCAAAGTTGGTCATTTCTTCAATCATTTCAATGAATTTTCCTTTCATTTTGTAAATATTTTTGCCACAGGCTCCGTGATTTGGAGTTTGGCATTTTCTTTTATCATTTTGTAAATTTCTGCCAATGGCTCCGTGTTTTGGAGTTTGGTATTTTCTTTCATCATGTTGTATATATTTTCGCCAATGGCTCCGTGATTTGGAGTTTGGTCCTTTTCTCTCACCATTTGAGAAGGTTTAAAAAAAATAAAATGCCAATGGCTCCTTGATTTGGAGTTTGGTCTTTTTCTTTCATCATTTGAAATGTTTCAAAAATATTTTCGCCAATGGCTCCGTGATTTGGAGATTGCTCTTTTCTTTCACCATTTGAAAGGTTTAAAAAATATTTTCGCCAATGTCTCCCTGATTTTGAGTTTGGTTTTTTTTTTTCACCATTTGAAAGGTTTAAAATTGTTTTCGCCAATGGCTCCGTAATTTGGAGATTGGTCTTTTCTTTCACCATTTGAAAGATTTAAAAATTGTTTTCGCTATTGGCTCCGTGATTTGGAGTTTGGCATTTTTCTTTTATCATCTTATAAATGTTTGCCATTGGCTCTGTGATTTGGAGTATGGTAGTTTTCTTTCATCATTATGTAAAAATATTTTCGCCAATGGCTCCGTTGATTTGGAGATTGGTATTTTCTTTCATCATTTGAAAGATTTTAAAAATATTGTCCGCCAATGGCTCCATGATTTGGAGTTTGGTCTTTTTCTTTCATCATTTGAAAGATTTAAAAATTGTTTCCCCCAATGGCTCCATGATTTGGAATTTGGTATTTTCTTTCACCATTTGAAAGATTTTCAAAATGTTTTCGCCAATGGCTCTATGATTTGGAGTCTGATAATTTCTCTCATCATTTGAAAAGGATTTCTTCTTAAAGGAATTTCCAGTGAAGCAGCTCCGCATGTTTGGAGTCTGGGCTTTTCTTTAAATCATGAAGAGTTTTTAGAAGTAAGAAACTACCAGTGAAGAAGCTCCGAGTTTTGGAGTCTCGTCTTTTCTTCTTCGCCCGTGACGTTTAGCAGTGAAATGCCAAATTTTGGCTTGTCTAACTGTCACTTCGCAATGTACCGCTACCTAACGAGTTAGGAGTCAGGTATATCTGCATGGATTTATATGGAACCTTTTTTTTACAGGACCATATCAATCTTGGATGACCCGCTACCTTGAAAGAGAGGAGTCAGGATTATCTGGATGGCTAAACAGACGGATTTTCAGCAATGGTCTGTGTAGTTATCGCCGTTTTGTTTTGAGTTAGTTTTGACGACTGATCAAGCGATATTTGGTCTGATCGTTAAGATTTGCTCATCCTTTTTAATGATATCATTTTTGGCAATAGACCAAGTGATATTTGGTCTGATTGTCCGCAAAAACTCTTATTCATCGATACAATTGTGTGTTTGAAGTACTATTTTAGTCTTTAAGTGCATTTCATGTTTTGTTAAAGTTTTGGTGTCCAGTATAGTAAACAAAAAAAAAGTGTTTTGTGCTTGTTTATTTTCAAAAAGGTCTTTGTTTGTCGATATAGTCTGTTGAGTTCGAGTATTACAGAGAGGATATCTCATTTTAGATGTCGAGAGTCGGAGGGAGGCCATCTCTCAATGTTTGTAGATTTCGAGTTGTGTTGCAAAGTCATTTTGTTGTTTTACTTTTGTGATTGCTGTTTTACTTTTGTGAATACCATTTTAGAGCCAAAAACCCAAATAAAAAAAAATTTATTTCACTTTGATTTCGGGTCGGCCAAAATGTGTTGTCAGTTCAGCTTTGACATTCGCGCGACAAGCACGCTCTGCCAAAGAGGGGCATCTGTAGACACCCCATTTTGACCGGACCCAAGTTCGCTATGTTTGTGCGAAACTCCATTCAATCCACCAAGGTACTCAGATCCAACCCCCATTTTCCACATTCCCCTTTTATTCCACCAGTAGACCCAACCCCATGTTGCATTCTCAACCTCCCATCTCAACAGCAACTCCAAAGCCCATTTTCATCTTCTATTAATACCCACCAAACCCTCATGGACAATCAATTTCTTCCATCATCGGGCAAATGAGATCTACATCATCTCAAGGCCTAAAATTCATGAGAACTAATGTAAAGGGCTATCCAAAGAAAATGGGGGTTAGCACATCATTTCCTTTTTCTTCACTCATTTACTTACTCAGACTACTCTTAGGAATGAAAGGGTCATAAAATACATAGAGGACGGTGTCCAGTAAAAAGGGGAGGGAGTGAATATGTCATTTGTTGTTTTTAGGGGCTGGTTCGTTTGCAAAGGAGAAGGGTGAAACAGGGAATGAGGTGGCTGTCCATAGCAAAACAGGGTCAAGTTTATCATTGCCTTTTTTTATTTCCCATTTTCTAACCGAGCCACCTCCTGTATTATAAAAAGTAGCCATCAATATACTAAGAGGGGCCTGACCAGGCAAGGATTGGAGTTGCAAAAATATTACTTCTTTATACAATGGCCTTCCAAGGAACAGGGGGTGGTTTATCAAATTATGGATGTGTAAAAAGCAATTCCATATGCAAACAGCCAATCAAGGAAGAAAAGACAACTGAGTGGTGTAATTGCTAAAGCAAGGGGGTGCTGATTTCAGCACACCCTTCCTTTATAAAATTAGAGCCGATTGAGGCATATGGTCAATCCCATTTTCGTTGAAAAAAGGGGTGCAAAGGGGCTGATTAGGGAAGAAAGAGGGGGGGCTAAATATGTCACTCCCTTTATATGGCTTGATGAGGGCATTCTATAATAGGGGGGAGAATCTCTCGTTGAAAAATCAGGGGAGTGCAATGTTGAGTGGGAGGTGTGACCATACCAATAACAAGGCAAAAATCCATCTAAAAGAAAAAGATAGAAAGGGGTGAATTACCAAGCTCAAGGGGTGTTTATATCATCCTCATTTTCACCTATAAAAGGAGGGATCGGCTGAAAGGAAGGAGGGGGATTTTTTTCTGTCGAAACAGATGAGAGAGAGAGAGAGAGAGAGAGAGAGAGAGAGACAGAAGAGAAAGTTTGGCTGAATCCCTATCCTAGCCTCCATTTTTTCCGGCCGAGCTCCGGCTAGGCTCCGGCCGGCGTATTTCTTTCATCTTCTACCTTATTTTTTAAAAAAAAACTATTGTTCTCTTTTTGTTTCTTTGCATAAACCCTAGATCCCCTTTCTTAAAACCTTAACCATTTTTTTTTGTTCTTCTCCGGTCAAACCTCAGTCGCGCTCCGGCCATAATCCGGCAAGCCTGATTCCATTGAATTTCTATTTTGTAGACTCATTAAAATTGCAGAGAAGGTTTCGACAAATCTAGAAGGAGGTAAGCTAGGGTTTCGGTGGAGCTATAAGAGATAGAAGGATTTGAGAAAAATCAGAGAAAGCTGGGAGAGAGTTTTGTTCAGAAATTAGAGGAGAGAGATCTGAAATTGAGATAGGAGACATAGCTAGAGAGAGAGTTTCTTCTCCGACCGTTGCCGTGGCTCCGATCGGCCTTATTCGTGCCATTAACCTTTGATCAAGGTTTTGTTGAAGAAGGGCGAGGACAAGATACGATCCAGAGGCTATATCATTGTCCAGAGAAGCTGTGATTCCAAAACGAGAAGAAGAGGAAGAAAGACTCAGGATTCAGGCTTTTGCTCCATCAATTCTTCGGAAGTTCAAAACTGAGCTAGAAAAGGGAATCAACAATGCATTTTCTTGGTCAAATCACAAAGGTGTGGGATTTTGTTTCAACAAGGAAGGTATGGAGTTCTAATTTTTCATGGAGCTTTATTAATTGATTGGATCTATGAGTTTTCTAAATAGTCGTTACTACTAGTTGTTTACAAATTTCTTGTACTGATTTGGTGCTAGTCTTCAGCTATTAAATGAATGATGGGAGATCTGTGCTTTGGTTCTTGTGTTGCTATATTTACAATTGAATATGATTTTTTTATATATATAGTTTTTTCTCATTAATCATTGGATTTTTATGATCACAGTTAGCATCATTATCCATCGAATATTTCCTCTAAGTAGATATCAGTTCCAATTATGCTTTGAGCGTTGCATGCTTCTTTGATTAATTGTTTTAACAATCAGGTCTTGTAATGTACACGTTTATAGGTTACCCTTCTTATCATTTTGGCTTACTAGAAATGATATTTGTCTTTCCCTAATTTCTATGTATATGATTATGTGTATATTGATAAGCTTTCAAGAGCCTTTTGGGAACGGTCATGATCTCTGGACACTGCTGTGAATAATAATGGACTAAATGTTTCAATGCAAATACCAAGACATGGTTGAGTTGATGGTATTTTCTAGTTGGCTTAGTCATGTTTTGATAATCATATGCTCAGGTCTGTCATGGTTTATGATGTTTTTAAGGATCCAGATATAATTTGACTAATTTTTGAATAAAAAAAAAAGGAGAGAAGAAGAAGAATAAAATATTAGCATTGCTACTTCATTTTCCTTATGGGAGTTTTTCTTTTACGATGGAGGAAGTAATACTTTGATAGCTCTTTGAATAATAGAATATAAGATATGTTAGCATAAGTATCAATACATTGAGGTGCTAATATTATGTCCCTACTACACCCTCAGAGGAATTCATGATAGACGATAAATTTTGTTGCATGCACAATCTGAGCCTCTTTGTCACATGTTCTTATCTGATAGCTTTGTCATTCTTACATGAAGGTAGTGATGTCATAGTGTTGTATGCTCTTAGTTATTTTTTATGTCTATGGGTTAGGTGAACACGCATGCTTATAACAGTCCTTCCTCTGTTGTCGAGATATAATAATGCTTATAACGGTGTCCATAGAAGCCCGTTCACTTGTTGTTGGTAGGAATGTTGCCATGCTTGATAGTTGTATGCTCTATCCGAACTTTAGATATTTATATATTTCATTGCATGGGCGATGAAGGAGTCATCCTAAGCCCTCTTTTAGGAGGAGTTGTTTAAGTCCTGTAGCATCCCTTTCTCTTCATTTTAGAAGACTTTCTAAATCTTTTAGATATTCTCTTTAGACGTGTTTCATCCGATTGATGTTTCATTTGTTTGTGATCATGCTAGTTTACTTGTTTGTGACCACGCTGGTGTACCTGTTTGTGAGCACACTAGTTTACTTGTTTGTGAATCACCCTTGTGTACTTGTTTAGTGTCTTTATCTCGGAATATGTTCCGAACTACGTTGGCTTGATCTCTTTTCATAGGGTACGTAGTGCAGCTTGGGATTCATATCCCAAGTCCAGCCAAACTTTTTGTAAATAATGTTTTAAACCTTCTTCAAAAATCTTTAAAATCTTATTTTCAAAAGATCTTCCTCTAGAGTTAGGAGTTTCTCTTAAATAAAGAGTTTTAGAGTTAGGAGTTTCTTTTTTATAGTGTGTTTGATTGTTTGTTTGCTGTGTGCTTGTTTTAGAGTTAGGAGTCTGTCCTAGAGTTATAGGAGTGCCTCCGTCCTGTCAGTTGGCGATTCACATTGCCGACTGATGACTAGGTCTTGGATACGTTAGTAATCCCATTATTTTCCTTAGGAAACACAGCCTAGTTACATATAGGTTGTAGGAACCACCTGCATTAGCTTAGGGCTAACCTGCATTTAGTTAGGGCATATAGGGTGTCCTAAAATCTAAAATCCATTAGAATTTAAATAATCACACAAGAAGCTTTAAGAACTAGTCCGGTCTTTTAGATCGAGTCTATGATAGAGGGCTAGGTGTCTTAGGCATCATAGTTTAGAATAAGTGCGAAGAACTACGTTGCCTTGATTCTCGTGGAGGCGGGGATACGTAGGCTTCTTTGGATGAACATCAGATCATCTAAGGACTCAGGCTTAAACATTAGAGTCATAGGGTCTGTTGTTAGCACTTAGGGCTTGTGTTTGTATATCAATTCTTACATAGGATCATGATAGTTTGTGTTCATTTCCTTGTTTACCTAGTTGCTTAGTTGTAGCTCTTACGTGCTTAGCTGTAATTCTCTATCGTTATTAGATTATTGATTATTATCTTTTTACTATCATCTACTGACGTTTGCTCACTGTGCAGGTTTATCTTTTTAGTTGTGACACTTTACGGTATTACTGCATTTCCTATCTGTCATTTACTGCTTTCTAGATGGGATGTGTTAGGATTTTATATTAGGCGCTATGTATTCGCCACATTGTAGATAGGCGCTATGTGCACGCCATAGGTTTTTATTACTGCATTTTCTATCTGTCATTTACTGCTTTCTAGATGGGATGTGTTAGGATTTTATATTAGGCGCTATGTATTCGCCACATTGTAGATAGGCGCTATGTGCACGCCATAGGTTTTTATTACTGCATTTTCTATCTGTCATTTACTGCTTTGTAGATGGGATGTGTTAGGTTTTTATATTAGGCGCTATGTATTCGCCCCATTGTAGATAGGCGCTATGTGCACGCCGTAGTTTTTTTTTATTTCATTATTCTGGTATTTGCCTGACATTTTATTTATTCTTTATTTCATTTACTGTTCATGATTAACTGTTAATTTTAGATTTCCTTTCCTGTACATCCTATACCTTTAGCTGTAGCTTGCATGTGTATGTCCACCAGAACATAGACACCGGTTAGGCATGTCACTCATAATCTAGCTATGTTTAGGTGGCACACTTCTTTCATTTATCTTTTGTATGCTTATTATTTCTATTTCTCAGGAAATGCATGCTTAGGTAGACGACTCCTGAGGATTGTTCCCATTTCACATGATTTTACCCAAAATTCTTTGGATCTAATAATAAATGGCATAAGAGACCAAGTGCTTGCACTCGGACGAATTGGAGGCGCTCTTCGGACCTTCTCCATTCGTAATCAGGCACGAACCCATTCATTTCTGGTTATCCGTGGTATACAGAGCATATTGTTTTAGGGATCCATGGCCGTATACCATGGATGGCGACTCTGAGTTTTATTTTTTGTTTCGAGAGTTCCTTGGTAGAGCTCTCCTTCACGTGTGGATGATCCAAGAGGCCGCTGGGGGCTCGTTCCCTCACCTCTCTCTCGGATCGGGGTCCACAGCTGCTACTAATCACAAGGGTGATGGCTGCCAATATTAAAGAATAAAGCTAATTCATCACTTCCCTATCATAATGCCACATTTTTTACGAACACAGACCCACACCAAGATTCAATCGTCAACTTGTCAAAAGGCATTTTCAACATCTACTATATTAAGAATATAGTAATAGTATGGGCAAACTCAATCCAAGACAAAGATAACAACATACTCTTAGGCTATGAAAAATACATCAAACAGTCCAAGGGGAGCTGAAATCTCTAACACATAATTTAGCATATGAAAAAAGAACTAATCAACATGCCATTAAAGATGAAATAGAAGTAATTACCTCAGTTTTGGGGCTGAAGATAATTTTAGGTTCATATGATGATCTTTACAACTTTGAAAGACACTAAAATTTCCAGCTTAAATTATTGGCTTCTCCTTATAATTTCAAAACAGTTACTAAAACAAACATTTTTTTTAACAAGTCAAGTGTCATTTTGAAACAGGGGAACAAGGAAATGATCCAACTTTTTACAAGGTAAACTTGGGATTGGTTCCCAACTTAACTGCTTGTGCAAACTCTCAACACTCTCATTATAATGTTTTATTGATGGCCTTGCCTATGAATTATGACATCTTCCCTATCTGACATTTAATTTGACATGATCATGCCCCTGTTGCACTACAGGTACACTCAAATTGATTCTTTTGGAACATAATGCTCATGAATTTGTGAATGATAAGTAAGCTGAACAGATTATCATATATTCCATAGAAACAAAAGAAGAAACTTCAAACCTCAATCAATGAACATAACATCCACAAATATGTTGATCTTTCTCTGTATTTTCGCCGAGAATTACCTCCGTACAGTGATTGGAGCTGCCCGAAGAGATGATCCTTTTAATTTACCTCTTTGAAATTGCAGAGATTTGCTATCCTTTTGAGATTAATATTCCAAACCGGTCTTTCTTCCTTGATCTTGCAGATTTAAGAGTTTCTAAACTAGCAGCCACAAATCTAAGAGTTTCGAAGCTCGGATGTAGAATTTGTGAGACAGAAACACAGGTCTAAGGTTCAATAGAGGTTAGAACAAAGGTAAATTGAAGGACATGACGATTTTGACTATGGATCTAAGTTTAAGGGTTAGAAATGAAAATTTTAGGGTTTTAGGTTGATAAAATGTCAAGCTAGGGTTTAAAATAAGAGTAAGATCAGAAAAACAAATTGGAGAAGATAAGATCATCTAGTCGGAGAAGGAGAATTTCAGCCGGAGAAGAGAGGGAAGAAGATCGAAGATGAGAAGGGAGAAGAGATTAGAGTTTCTAAGGTTTATAAGGTGAAAATGATGTAAAAGGAAAAAGCTAAAAGAACAATGTAAAAGAAAACAACTAGGATTGATTTTCTCCGGTAGAAAATGGCCGGATTCCGGCCAAAAGCTAGCTGGAGAAGAAGCTCTTCATCTCCCTCTCTCTTTCACTCTCTGGAATTTTTCTTCACAAAAATGAGATCCCCCTTTTAAAACGAAATTATCAGCCTTTTATAACAAAACAAGGGGTGTGGATATTGGCACTACCATTTTGATAGGCGCGCGGTTCACGCAAAAATTTGATGGGCGCACGAAGAAATCGTGTCTTTTTTGCCCCAGGCCGCGTCCTTTCCAGGATAAATTCGCCCCCCCCTTCAGGATAAATTCACCCCCTTTTCTGGTTTACACTACGACACCGCCTCGGCTCGATCGCTAGGCAAATGCGCTTGGATTTTGACGAAATTTTGCAGGGGCCTAGATGAGACCTTAACCTACCTTAGGGTGGATTTTGGGGGCCTACCTCACTGATTTGATGGGATTTTTGCACAAAAATGGGAGGTTTAGGGTACGGTCAAAATGGGGTGTCTACACTACTCCTCGACGTTGCTCCGGCAACAGCGAGGCATCCCTCCCTCCCTCCCTCCCTCTCTCTCTCTCTCTCTCTCTCTCTCTCTCTCTCTCTCTCTCTCTCTCTCAAAACATGATCATGAAGATGATTGATGTATTTTGTATCCAAAACTCAAATCCAAATCAAAATACAAATGCATGAGGTATCCAAACGGGCCCTAAGAGTATTGGGCAAGCTAAAGCAGATTACAATGTCTTTTGGGAACTAATATTCGTGGAAAAGACAGCTCTAGAGTTTTTCACGTGAGGCATAGCCATAGTAAAACAAAACTAAAGCAAATGACAATGACAAGGCAAGTTAAAGCAAATTACAAGGAGAGAATTGGGCACGCGAGCAAATGACAATGACAAGGCAAGCGAAAGCAAATTATATATTAGAGACTTTAGAGTAAAGTGAGTCTTCGGGAAGGAAATTTTGTGAAAAAGTAGACAGCTGAGGCATTGTTTTGGCTCGCCAAATAAACGAGCCGAACTTGAGCTTTGTATAGTTCAGCCCAGAAAAGCTCGCGAGCTTTTTAGGCTCGGTTCATAAACGAGCCGAGCCGAGCTTTAAAGCTTGGATTATATTTGTTTTTTATATATAAAATAAAAGAATGTGGGTTGTTTATCACAAATGAAAGTTTGGCTGAATGGTTAAGGCCCTGGATTTAGAGGGGGCTTGGGATCAAATCCCACATATGTATGTTTTTATTATTCTTATTTCAATTAACGAGCCGAGCCGAACTTTATCGAATATTTCATGAGCCGAGCCGAGCTTTTTCGAAAACTAAACGAGCCGAGCTGAACACGAGTCTTTATAAAAACTAAACGAGCCGAGCCCGAACATCCCAAAGCTCGGCTCGGCTTGTTTGCAGCCCTAATATTCAATAGCCCACATTCCAGAAATGTTGAGAGTATTTCAATTGTAGATATTTGATGTGTTTAAGAAAACAATAACCTTACTTTTCAAAGAAAAAGAAAGCAGGCAAAACTACCCATTCATTTATAAGTTGCCAGCAAAAGTACACAGGAAAACAATTAGCCTTTAAATTCAAGCTAGATAAAATGACGTGATAATCTCTATGCATTTCATTCCCTTTCCCATTGGAATTGGAATAAGAATGGAATTTCATGTACATACCGATTCCTGATTCTCGTGATCCAAACACACACTAAGGCCCTGTTGTTTCAGATTATGAAACCGATTAAAGTCCAAAACCTATTATTGGACTCAAAATTACATTTAAATTTGAGTCCAATAATAGGCTTAGGGCTGCCAATCGGTTGTCATAATCTGAAACGAACAGGACCTAAAAGAACGTTCATTTGAACAACCGCTTTACATTTTTTACTGACTGACCTTCTGTTTATGACAATATCCCTCTAAATTAACCATGGTCATTCCGTTTCCCACTAAATTATGGGAAGAAAACATTTTTTTAAGGAAAAAGGTTTCCATCCGAATTGTTTTTCTTGTAATCCCAAACAGGCCATTTTGGACCGACAATCACCTGTCAAAATCTGAAAAGAAGGCCTTAATAAGCTACATTTAAGTATTTAACAATGCTTCAATTTCACTAGGGCATAGCTGGTTCCAACCTCTATTGTTCTGAACCGTTCACTTGATAGACATTACTTTGGATCTACCATGCCACACTATTGAGCCATCCTACCATCAAATGATGTTTATTTTTTGTTAATGTGGGCCATTACATACGCGTGCTTTTCTTACATTATTGAAGTTGATTCGTGTTGTTTGCACCAAAGGAGATCTAAAGTAGGCCGTGGACCACGATTTATTTGGTTCCCAACAAACCATTCACTTCTTCAAAGCAGTTACAGTTTTAGTGACAATGATTTCATGCATGTAACCGGAGTTTTTAGTCCATTGTTTTTCAAATCGTTTCCATAGAATGATCCCGACCCCACGATCTATATAGGTTTCGATAATCTGTAGTACCTCTATAGATCGTAGGGTTAGAATCAACCCATTTACGTTGTGGATCAACAAATGGATGGTTTGGATCATGGCATGAGTAGGCTGAGAGAGAGAGAGAGAGAGAGATTTAAGTACTGGTTGTACAAAAGTGTTGTACCAGTTGTGAAGCAAATTTATCACCACCCTTAGGGCCCGTTTGGATACCGAGAAGAGAAGATTTTGATTTGGATTTCTCACATTTGCCGCCCTTTTTGTGTTGTGATTTGGATCCAAATCGATCAAATCCTTTGATTTCCAAATCAGCAACTGACAGTGAAAAAAATCAGATTTCCAAATATGCTGTGGAAATAAGTAATTGGAAATCCACAGATCTAGCAGTTTCCTTCACCCTCTTTGCTCCTCAACCTCTCCGTTCCAGTAGGAAGTACCCCCTTCCCTCTCTATCTACCTCAACATGAGCTTGCGGATCTATTCATTTTGTATTCAAAACTCAATTCCAAATCCAAATACAAAATATGAGGTATCCAAACGGGCCCATTAATGTTATTGTTAAAAATTTAATTAGCATCCCATAATAAATGGGCAATTAAGGGCACGTTTGTATACCATGAATTCTTTTTCATGATAAATCGGTACTGTCTCAACGTGATGAAAAAGCAGGAAACTAGTGTCTCCACCTGATGAAAATGGCTAAAAATCAAGGAAAAAAAAGAATCTACTAAAAAATATAGGATCAATTTTATTGTGTTCATGCATCACATTTTAATTTCTAAATATTATTTATATTATGAGCATTAAATTAGATCCATCTTTCTCTAATACATAATAAACCCTCCTCTTTCTACTAATTGATGAGGAAGGGGTGCATTATTGAATAACCTAGATAAGAGTCGGTGGAACCAGTTGCAACTCTTAGCGACTTCATTTGCATATGAGAGAGTCTGATGGACACCGAGGAACATCTTGCTCCAGCAAGATTTCTTGCTAAACTCTCCGATTGCCTGGCAACATTGGGGTTCAAATGACAAGTAGGGCTTATGGAATTCAAGTGGGTAAAGGATTGCTAAAGTGCAAACGGGTGCTGCTTTTTCAAGATCACCCCAACATGGATCGATGTAATTATGGAAGTGGTGATGGTGGAAGTGTGCTTATGATCTCCGATTTAGGTGAAGTTGACAAAAAATCTTCATTTTCCTCAAACAGCTCACGTGCGAGCCCCCGGTTTCGCCCATGTGATGAGTAAAGGAATCAACAGGAACCCAGCCAACTGAATCCCGTTCCTCATCATTCTCCTCTTCTATTCCTCTCCTCCTTAATTGGTTACCGCGGAATGACTTGGGTGATTGAAAACTACAAAGTGGGTGTTTATTTATAGAGTTTGGAATGGTGTGAAGATGGTATAGATCTTAAAACAGATTTCAACCATATTAATTTTGCATGGGATTTAATAGATGCTCCACACGCAATGGCCACATGTGAGGAGTGTTAAAATATAAAAGATTAAATAAAGCCTTCTCCAACAGGTTAAGCTTTCGGTGTTACTGGTTGTTTCACAATGAAAATTGTTCGCCGCTAAAATTTTGTTTTATTTCCTTGGGCCCCACCTCATTGGATGATTTTAAACCTTAGAGACAGCACGATGACACACATACTTACATTAAGATTTTTACATGACTTAAATCTTTCCATTAAGAACTCGATTTGGTGCAGACCTCAAACGAAGTGAGGAGGAGAAAAGGTGGTCATGTCAAAATTCAAATGATTATCGTTAAGTAATCCTAGTGAATAATATTGGGTCTCACATATTGAGAGTGACATCTTTAATTAATTGATTGTTAAGGTATTGGTATAATGATGAATGGTCATTCCATCTCTAAGATCAGGCTAGTTGATCGATCAAGAAGCCAGGATCATCTTAAAGCTAGGATCAAACAAAAAGCAAAAAGGAATAGATTATGAGGAGACATATTCTCTAGTAGCCAAATTTACATACATCCGGCATATCTTGATCTCCACCAAATGGGTGTTAAAACAACATTCCAAAATGAAGAACTTAAAGAAGAGATTTATACAATCCAACCTGAAGAATGTGAAATTGAGGGACAAGCAGATAAAGTCTATAAGTTAAAAGAAATTGGGCCTAGAAGGTATAATCAAACCTGACCCAAATTGGACCGGGCCAAATCCAACAAAATGTGGACTGATACTTGATTGGGCCTAGCAGGTTTTATCGGACCTGACCCTAATTGGGACGGGCCACATCAACCAAAATATGGTCCAATACCTGGTTGGGCATAGAATGCATTATCAAACCTAACCCAAATTATGCCCGGCCTGATTGTGCCTATAACGTACAATTCGAACCTGGCTCAAATTGGGTCCGACCTTTTTATCCTGTTGGGACTAAAAAAAAAATTATTCAAGAGGAAGCCTAGCCCGAAATTAATCAAGTTCACAGTCACAAAATATATGGCTAGGGAATTTCTTATGAAGGGTGTATCTCGAGATATTTTAATATTTTGTTATTTTTGAGTTTATATTGGGAAAAAATTTGGAATATCATGTAAAATATACTAAACATATAATATATAAAAATATATAAAATTTAAAAACGAAATTAGAAAAACATATAAAATCATGATTTTATCAAAATTTTGGGATTTTGTCCTTTTATAAAAAAAAAACACAAACATCTCTACCGTACACATGGCGCACATGCTTCACGACGGTCGTCTATTAATCCCCAACTAATCCTGCTAGCTCATGATCATGACTTTGATCAAAAGGACGCGATTTTGAGATCAATTGCTTAGAATTGTCTAATCTAGACCGAAAAAGCAGCTGGTTGCCTACCTAATGAATGGAGCCGGTCAGCATATAAGCATGCCACTAATTTTGTGTGATAGAGAAGAAACAATTTGCTTGAGAAGGACTTGATTGCTATAGGTTTACCACCTTTAGAATACATTTCTCTGTTTTGTACTCTCAATACAGAGGCAAAGATGTTTATCAATGAATTGTTAAAGAAATTTTGATTCTTAACTCGGGAACTGATGTGAGCTCAGATAGTTACTTCGATCCGTCAAGCGGAAGCTCAAGAAACAAGCATTGGAGTTCGATTGGAGCGAAAAGTAAGCAAGAGAGGCTCACCTTTTTTATAAGGCTATCACTTAACTAGGTAAGAGCTTAAATTTGATACATTAGATCGCGAGGATAGTAGCTGAATACTGTTGACTTGGGTGTCTTGAATTAAGCCCGATTGGGTCCGAAGTAATTTGTTCGGCCCAGTTGGGCACGTTTATTCGGTCCGGCCCGTTTTTAAGTGATTTCGGCCCAATAAGCATAAGTTTGGGCCCACCTTATAAATGGGGATTTTAGGGCATACTTTTATAACTCGTCTCAAAAAGGGTTGAGAGCTCTAAGAAATGTGAAAATATTGTGCTAGGGTTTTCTTGTGGGTTTTGGTGAAAAGGACACCGATCTTCTCTTGTGATCTCTTGTTCTCATAGTGGATTATCCCATCGCCTCTACTGTGGAGTAGGATATTCAACCACGTAAATCTTTGTGTCTTTTGTATGATTGCTCGTGTTTGTTCTTTCGTTCTATCTTGCCATTGAAATCACAAATTGTATTTGGGGGTTTTCACAACAAATACTAATGAATCTAGTTATCGTTTTTAAAAGCTTTAAGGTTGTATGTTGATAAGGCTTGGAAAAAAATGCTACAGATTAGGAGAGAATGATGGAATTAACATCACATTCGACACAGAAACCAATGAAAATGAGAAAATTTGTCAAATCAATATACAAGATACGAACTTTTGCATCGACCTAGGGCAGTTAAAATGAAAGGGAGTTGCTAGCCACTCTCGTGTAAAGCCATTTCGCGCCCAACTTTTGCATGTGATGAGACCACACATGTTGAGATTTTGTCGTACTCATTTAATCCGTCTGACATGTCTCTCATCACATGCAAAAGCCGGGTGCGAAATGGCTTTCACGGAAGTGGCTAGCAAATCCCAAATTGAAAGGGAGTTGCTAGCCACTCACGAGGAAAGCCATTTGGAGCCAAACTTTTGTCTCCATGTGATAACCATGGTTTCAAATTCCGGTGAGGACAATTTCAGTTTTGGAATGTGTTTCAGACCTCACTAAACCGACGTTTCGGCTGAATCTACGAAACCATTAAAAATCATATTTAAATAATTAAAAACATTGTGTGATTTAAAACCATGTTAATGACTAATCACACTGATTTCCGAATGGGAAAAAATAATTAAAAACATGATTTGTGATTACACAATTCACAAATCACACTGTAAGATTTCACTATTCCGGAAAATAATAAAAAATTAAAAAAATTGAGATTTTTGGTTGAATTTCCTATAATTTCAAAATTATGTAACGTTTGGGGTATGTTTCGGTTTCGGTATTGACGGGATTGACCGAAATCGAAAATTTCTTCGGTTGAAATCTAAGAGTTTTAATACGATGTAAGCCCCTATAGTCTCGAATTTTTTTTCGGATGATTCAAACCGTCCATGTGATGGGCCACAACATAAGTAGGTTGTGCCCAAAAAATCATTTCTACATGATCATCCCAACCCTCCGATCTATAGAGGAACTGCATATTATGGAAACCTATATAGATCGGATGGCTAGGATCATCCTGTGAAAATGATTTTTGGGGCACAACATATTTACGTTGTGGCCCATCACATGGACTGTTTGGATCATCTTATAGTCTGGTTCGTACAGTACTATTAAAAAAATACGGGCTTACGGTCCATACATAACAACCACAGATGTTGACTGTTTGGTGGATTCATCGAGTGATGATAAATTGCTAAAATGATATATCGCGAGATGATAAATGCTCACCCTGCTATCGGATATTAATCAATGGAGCCACGTCCACTAAAAGACAAAAGAAGGAACCTATGAAAAGGTCAAATCAACGGTCATTTCCATCCCGCTTTTTTATTTTCAACACAGAATACCGTTTTCAAATGCTGTGTTCTTTTAGTTTCCTTTCCCCCTCTTTTCTATGGAAAGTCCGCTTTTTTCCGCGGAAAAATGTAGAAAGCGTGTTCTTTTAGTTTCTCTCTCTCTCTCTCTCTCTCTCTCTCGCAAGACCTCCATTGTTGACGAGTATCACCTTCCGGTAAGTCTCTCCTCTCTCTCTTTACCACCCCCGACCCCCCCCCCCCCCCCTCTCTCTCTCTATTTTTCTCTATCTCTAATATCTGTCTGATTTTTATTTTTTTTGCTGGATTTATGGGGTTTGTATAGGGATTAGGATTCACTGGGTTAGGGTTTCGTTTTTTGTTTTTTTTCCCATTCTATTTTGGTATTCTATTATTGGGTTAAGGTTTCGGATTTTTGTTTCTCTTCTGTAGATCCACATATCTTTGGTTCAAAAAAGCTCTATATGAGCTTTAGATCTTTGGAGGAATACATTTGCTATTGATTTACACATTTATTTTTTGGTTACTTTTGTGCCCTACATTTTTAAAGTATTTTTCGCTTATTTTTAAAATGAAAGTTCCAAACAGATCTCCAATATATCTCGATTGCAAGGAGTTGTATCTAGGATTGTGTATGTATACATACGGGATTTGTGTGTCTGTGTTTTTAAGCGTCATATATATATTATATAGATCACTTACCCTTGGCTACATTCAGACGACTATCATCTTCATGGTTGATTTATTGTCAATTGTGGCATACCATAAATTTTCTATAGGATTCATTTTATAGAAGAGTGGCAAGGTTTTTCGGCCGGCTGCCAACCTGACGCCAACCTTCCTTCTTTATTGAGGAAATACTTGATAGCTAGGAACATAACAGAGAACATGACTTTGGATAGGATAGAATAGAAGAAAATGATCCGCGTAGAAGAATCCAACTAGAACTAGGATTAGAGCCGGAAGATTCCTTTACCTTCTTCATGATTTTTTTCTAAATTATTTATTTAGCCGACCCCAACTAGTTTGGGACCAAGGCTTTGTTGAGTTGAGTTGAGTTGTGGCATGCCATAAATCGGTACCCTCTATTCTATTCTAATTCAAGGATTTCTCTTCCCAATGATACAAGGGAAATGGGAATACCAGTTTCACGTGAATACCAGTTTCACGTCCTCTCCAAGGCGGCCGGGTGTCTGGAAGACGAAATTATGTTTCACGTCCTCTAAGGCCAACATGAACATGTCGCCGGGTGTTGGGAATACTAGTTTCACGTCCTCCTGCAAGGCCAACATGAACATGTGGCCGGTGTTGGGAATACCAGTTTCTTGCCCTCTGCAAGGCCAACATGAACATGTGGCCGGTGTTGGGAATACCAGTTTCACTCCTCTGCAAGGCCAACATGAACATGTGGCCACCATTTGCACGATGTCCCGGCAAAGAACCAATGCCGTGGGTCCTTTCCGCTGTTACTCTACATCGAGATGACAGGGTTTTTTTGACACCTCTGTCACCGTCGAACAAGTGGTATGGGTCTTTTCTTTCATTGTTCTTACTCTTCATACTGTCTTTTCTTTTTCATTCTTCTTGATACTCGGTTTACTCCACACATAGATGATCATTGTTCTTGATACTTGGTTTACTATACATAGAGATTACAAGTGGTTTGGTCTTTTTTTCCTTTTTCTTGATACTTGGTTTACGCTTCATAGAGATGAGAACTCGTATGGGTCTTTTCTTTTTGATGTGATTCGAACACATGCAAGTTCTCTTCCTTGTAAAAGAGAACTCAAAGTCGGCCAAACCAGCAGCAACTACAAGTTTCTTTTTTTTTGAAATGGAGCAACTACAAGTTTCTTAAGTCCAACACTTGTCTATATTGATGAATTAAGCCCAAAACAGTAATCAAAGACTCCTTAAAAATGCAGAGCCAATGAAAAGACTAAAGAAATTAAGCTTTGCTATTAATGAATCGAAGGTAATGCATAGGTCATGAGTAAGCTAAGGTTCAAAAAATATCAAACATTGAAATGAATAGAAGGCAGAAATGAAAAGAGTCGTTAAAGGATGTAGATCTGTGTACTATTAAACCGGAGCTTGAACTTGTGATTTCAAAAGAGAGGACAGATACTCAGGAAAGCTACAATACAACAAGTCATGAAGAAACATAAAGACAACGACTCAAGGAACCAAGGAGAAATGTTCCTATCATTGATCCATTAATGGACAGCATCCACAATGAAATTAACGTGTTGTTATTGCTTAGGGAAAAGAGACGATCTAAGAATGGAGATAACTTGAACAGTTGCAATTCACAATTACTTGCAGATCTGATATCTGATTGTGATCTGAGTAAAATATCACTATTTGCTAGCTCAGAGGCAATAATGGAATCTTTGTTTCCTGCTCTTATACCCTCTAATGTTGATATCTTGTCCGAGATCGACAAAGTTACTATCAAGGAGTAGAACCATTCGACGAGCAGTCTTTAATTTCTTTTTTTTTTCTTTACTTTTCTTTATTATTCTTGACAAGAAGAGTTCTTCCAAGTAGAGGGAAGGTTCTTTGAAAGATTTCTGCTGTGAAATAGACTTTCATTCTGCCATGAAGGTTTGAACCATGCTAGGTATCAGTTTAGTAATGGATCTAAAGCCATTAACAGAAGCTTCTGTCACTTGTAGCAGGAAAGTTCACGTGAAGTTGAGTAGTGGGGCCCATTTCATACGATGATCCAAACCATTCATTTGTTGGGCCACAATGCAACTAGGCTGTACCTGTAGATCATCTACATAGAATGACACTACCGTCCGATCTGTAAAGCTTTCTATAATGTGCAGTCGATCTGTTGATCGGAGGGATAAGATCATCGGATCAGTCCGATGATCTTATTTCCCATCGGATCAGTCCAAAATCCTATCTATTGCTTATTTTACAAAGGGATTTGCTCCCTAGTTCAAGGGTCTTAGCCTTTGCCATAGACATTGACATAACCAATCTCACAGGAATATCGTTTCCTATTGAACGAAAAATGGCCCCTACACGCAATACATGTGGGTTGCCAATTTGGCGATTAGGACCATTGATATGAAAGGATATCTCTCCCATCATCCTTCATGAAAGGACTAGAATCATCCCATTTGGGTCGGACCAGGAAAAGTGTGACATACTCGAGTCATTACAAACATATTAGTGGAAAATATTAGGGCAAAAAAAATATTTTTTTTTTTTTTATTTTGATTCTGCACTAGGGGCAATCGCCAACAGCTCAGGTCGCATGGACATTACTAGCCATTCGGGTTAAGTGCTCGATCTTTTCTTCTGAACTGTCCATTTTCAAATTCCTAAATCGAATGGTTAGGAATGTACTTCAGGAGGAATCATTGTTATCAAAATAATGAGACACGGGTGAAACTGCCAACATGTAGGGGATTTGCTCGGAAATTTTGCTGGAAAGCCATATTGCGGGTCGCTTTTGCAGGAGAGAACAGCCACATAGGCTCACTTTTTTACCAGATTTTGTCTTTTTAATTAAATTCATTCGGCGCTCTCCTACAAAAGTTGAGCCGCGAAATGGCTTTCCGTGAAATTCCATAGCAAATCCCTGATATATGCTGAATAGGCCCATGAAATGTATATATATTTCATGGGATTTGCTAGGGACAATCCCAAAAGGCATTTTGCGGTTGGGCTGTTGCATGTGAGAGCAGCTATTCAGCTCAGATTTTGTCTTATTCATTTAAGTCATGAGTCATCTGAGGTGGCTGCTCTCACATGCAACCGTCCCACTGTGAAATGCTTTCTGTGATGGTCTCTAGCAAATCCCATATTTCATAAAACATAGATAACTCCCAACAAAGAGAAACCCCACTCTCCATAATTTAAACAATGCTTCTGTTACGGTCCTAAGTGGGGGACTCGCCTAGGTATGGGACAGGGTGGGATCCAGCCTAGTATGGGACAGGTTTAAAGGCCCTTGCCTAACGTGTTCCATAAGCTCTAGAGCTTTTGGCGTATTTGTATGGTAACATTTGGTATCAGAGGAGCCATACGTCCCATGTCGAGTCACGGAAAGGGCGACCTGTGGAGATGACTACCTCGAAAAAAAAGGCCAGAGTGAAAGCCGTCACAGAGTGGGCCGTCGAGGCTGGCGGATTCGGAAGCATGGTGGTATGTTACGGTCCTAAGTGGGGGCTCGCCTAGGTATAGGACTGGGCGGGACCCGGCCTGGTATGGGACATGTTTAAAGGGCCATACCTAACACATCCATCAACTCTGGAGCTTTTGGCAAATTGGTATTGTTTGAGTTCCACACAAAAGCAAATAGTCCCACATCGCTAAAGTGATGGGGATGGGGATGGGTTATAAGGGAATGTGCACCCTCCCTCTAATGGCTAGCTTTTAGGGGTGAGTTCTACCCGGTTAAATTCCTAACAAATGGTATCAAAGCTGGGACGTGGTAACTGTCTGGAAGATCTCGGTAACCCCAGTTTGCCTCCGAGGACGGTGGAATTCCCTTGGAGAAGATCTCGTCGTTCCCACGTGGCCGCCGCGTGGATGGGCGAGATGGTCCACGTTGCTTCCGCGTGGAGGGGGAGATTGTTGGAGTTCCACGCAAAAGCAAATTAGTCCCACATCAGTAAAGTGATGGGGATGGGGTTGGGTTATAAGGGAATGGGCACCCTCCCTCTAATGGCTAGCTTTTAGGGGTGAGTTCTACCCGGTTAAATTCCTAACAAATGGTATCAAAGCTGGGGCGTGGTAACTCCCGGAAAGATCTCGGTAACCCCAGTATGTGTCCTAGGACAGTGGAATTCCCTCAATGAAGATCTCGTGGTTCCCACGTAGCCACCGCGTGGAGGGGCGAGATGGTTCACGTTGCTTCCGCGTGGAGGGGAGATGGGGTTGGGTTATAAGGGAATGGCACCCTCCCTCTAATGGCTAGCTTTTAGGGGTGCATTCTATCTGGTTAAATTCCTAACAAATGGTATCAAAGCTGGGGCGTGGTAACTCCCTGGAAGATCTCGGTAACCCCAATTTGCCACCGAGGACGGTGGAATTCCCTCGGAGAAGATCTCGTGGTTCCCACGTAGCCGCCGCATGGACGAGCGAGATGGTCCACGTTGCTTCCGCGTGGAGGGGGAGATTGTTGGAGTTCCACGCAAAAGCAAATAGTCCCACATCAGTAAAGTGATGGGGATGGGGTTGGGTTATAAGGGAATGTGCACCCTCCCTCTAATGGCTAGCTTTTAGGGGTGAGTTCTACCCGGTTAAATTCCTAACAAATGGTATCAAAGCTGGGGCGTGGTAACTCCCGGAAAGATCTCGGTAACCCCAATATGCATCCGAGGACGGTGGAATTCCCTCGGAGAAGATCTCGTGGTTCCCACGTAGCCGCCGTATGGAGGGGCGAGATGGTCCACGTTGCTTCTACGTGGATGGGGAGATTGTTGGAGTTCCATGCAAAAGCAAATAGTCCCACATCGGTAAACTGATAGGGATGGGGTTGGGTAATAAGGGAATGGGCACCCTTCCTCTAATGGCTAGCTTTTAGGGGTGAGTTCTACCCGGTTAAATTCCTAACAAATGGTATCAAAGCTGGGGCGTGGTAACTCCCGGGAAGATCTCGGTAACCCCAGTATGCGTCCGAGGACGGTGGAATTCCCTCAGAGAAGATCTCGTGGTTCCCACGTAGCCGCCGCGTGGAGGGGCGAGGTGGTCCACGTTGCTTCCGTGTGGAGGGGCAGATTGTTGGAGTTCCACGCAAAAGCAAACCACATCAGTAAAGCGATGGGGATGGGGATGGGTTACCCTCCCTCTAATGGCTAGCTTTTAGGCGTGAGTTCTACCCGGTTAAATTCCTAACAGGTATGGTAATGCTTCATCCATAGATTTAAGGGGAAATTACCAGAAGCCCCTTGAATAAAGTTTCTCAGCCTGGAAATCCCTTGAATTTGGATAATTACTTGAATAACCTGTCATTAAAATTGATTCTACCTATTTTACGCTTGCTTAAGCATGGACTCTTCTTTTGGGTAAGCAACAATTCTGATATGACTACTTCATGCTAGAGCCAGCCACATGAAAGGCCCAGAACAATATTGTAATCATCCAAAATTTAGGTTTTTTCTTATTAATAAACTCTAGTAAAGAGGGTTTTTGGTAATTCACCTTAACTTTAAATTTCTTCTATGGTAACTCTGGCCGGGTCTTTCTAGCAAACACCTTCCTTGTATGCATGTCCGGCACGGTGATAGCATCCAAGGATAACTAAACAAGGAGGAGTGCGGAAAGAAGGGGGGATATTGAAATCTCTTGAGTTGAGATTTGGGGGCATAGATTACCCACCAATGGCTTTATTGGATGATTGAACAAATGGCCCTTCCTTCCTATACTTTTGAGGTTTTTCCTACAATGAGATAGAAATTTAAAAATCTTTTGGAAAGAGAGTGCTATCCGTCACATCGAGAACAGCCCTAATGGCGTAGGGTATAACTATACAAGCAGGATAGCCAATCCTAGGGGTTTACTCAAAGATAAGGGTAGCCAATTTCGGGAACAACTTATCTAGGGTAGAAATATTTATCAGAATTAAGATCTCTATTTGGTCTAAATTATGGTGATTAGTGTTCTTTTAAGATCTTGATGATCTTGTTTTGATGCAGAATTGAGATCTCTATTAGGCCTGTTAGGTCTAAATCACGACACAAATCAATCTGATCTAGACCGTTGATATTAATACTAGCATACGATATTCAACTTTACTAGAATGGTTCACTGCTTGAGGATAAATTCACCCCTTTAACTTTCTTTTAAGCATATATAAAGTATCAGCAGGGCTCAGGTCATTGTAACATAATAATGAGGCATTGCCCTCCAGTGGCTCCCACTTTAAATTAATCTGAACCATCCACCTGATGGGCCTTCCTTTGGATCCCAGAGCTCAAAAATCATCCTAACCATCCATTATTAACATCTAATAATCTGTATTTTATCGTCGAGTCAAATATGGACAGTAAAAAAAGTACAAGAAGCACAAATTTAAAAAAAGGCTGCTGATATTCGCACTACCATGTTTTGATAATTGCACCAACTCACCTTGTCTTTTTGTTACTTAATCAGCTATCAAATGTTATTACAATACCCAAAAGGCTCTCTCTCTCTAGAGAGCCGATTTAATAAAGGACAAGGTGAGTTAGTGCAATCATAAACAACATGGCAGTGCCAATATCGGTAGCCTAAAGAAAAGTACAACATTGGATTTCTCAGCCACAGGAGATCCAAAGAAAGGCTCTTAGTAAAATTTTATTAATTCCATAAGAAAAAACATTACTTCTTTCTTAATGATGATGAGGTAAAAAAAATATACAAAATAAATTGATCAATTTTGCAATATAAAAATCATTGACACCGAAACATAGACATTTCGGCCCACAAGCCCAGATGAAAGCTATTCGGATCCTTGTTCGGCCCACCAGCCCAGAAGAAAGTTATTTGGATCCTCCATGCTTGCTACGGCAACCGTAGATTGAATTACATCCACGGTTATATGTGTTCACTTGGGTCCGCGGTTTGTTTTCTTTCTGGAGATTTGGGTCACAGACTCCGCCAGTGAGGAGGGCACATGGGTCAAGATGGCGTTTTGGGTCTGCTTCTACAGATAAACACAGATGGGCCAGCAAAAGAAAGCCCATCAGAGAAAGGCCCACGAAACGCAAGTTCATTTTTCCATATGCCATTGCTATCTCTCTCTCTCTCTCTCTCTCTCTCTCTCTCTCTGTCTCCTCCCTCTCTCTCACCCTCTTGTTTATATAGCTTTGGGGTACTGTCTAAAGAAGGAAAAGAGAGAGAAAAACTATAATTAGTGGGTTGACTCTCTATTTTTGGGCTGTTTAGTTAGAAAATTAACGGTTTAATCTTCTATTTTTTTGCTAATGGTACCAGAATAATTCTATTTTGGTCTATTTACTATTTTATCATTGACTGAAAAAATAAAAATTAGTGTTATAATCTAAGGTGATGGTGAGATTTCAATGGAAAAATGCAAAGATGGGAAAATTTGGACCATTGGATCATAATGAATTTAAGGTTGTAGGAGATCTATGTAGTAGATGACTAGATGCCATGTGAAAATTGCTAAGTGATTAAAAGGTGGGTCCACCCATTACAGAAAAATTGTAGCATGATCCGGATCATTGAAATTGTAGATCGTCATGAGGCTTAGCTTTTCTTGGCAGAAAATAAAATCAAAGATGCATTGTGGGGCTGGGATAATCTGATCGAGGTGGGGTCAACCGCTGTGGTCAGGCTTGTGCTCAAAATTCTGATCGAGATGGGCGCACATGACCCTGATATTTGGTGGTGGTGAGAGAAAAAGAGAAATTCTTCTTTGGACTTCTCATGTTATGTGAAATTGAGAGTGTACAGTCTTAGTGAGAGAAGGGAAAGGATAATGGTTTATGAGTTTTGGGTTAACAATGTCGTAATTCTTGTATTATTTCTTTCTAATATTGAATCTTCCCCTGTGGATGTATCATGTATGTATCGTTGCCGAACCACATATATCTCATACTTGTGTCTGTCATCAGATTTTTCAACACGGTTAGTTACACTGATCAACAACTGAACCTATTACGAACCCGATTCAATTCACAACGAAATTGATTTTCTTAGAAGGAAGATTGGCCTCTTGAAATTGTCTCCATTCACGAGATGGCTGGTTTGATGTTCGACAGACCAGCTGTGAAATGCCTTTTGCAATGGACACTAGCAAATCCCCCACTTACCACTTTCTCTAAAAGTACTATCAAACCAATCTGGATAACCCTCTAAGACTACTATCCATGCCAACAACTAGGGCTGCAACTTGAGCCGGGTAAAACCCGACCCGCATCGACCCGACCCGAAAATAGCCTGGGTCGGGTTCAGGTTTCATGGGTTTCGGGTCGAGCCGGGTTCAGCATTCAAAAGCCCGCATGAATCTCAGGTCGAGCCGGGTTTGAAGGGGCCCGACCCGACCCGAGTTACATAAGTTATAGTATGTACATTTTTTTCTATTGTTAGTTAAAAGTTAAAGGGATAATTACATTTACACCCCCTCTAGTTTCTGACACATCCACTTCCACCCCTATAGTTTAAAACGTGACAAATACACCCTTGTAATTTCAATTTGTTTAAGGTAAGCCCCCTCAGCTGAAGGTTCGTCCATAGATTGAAGGGCTAGGATGATCCGATGGAGCTGATTTTTTGGGCACACCCTAACTATGTTAGGACCCATCAAATGAACACTTTGGATCATCCAAACAATGTGGGCCCACATTATTTGGATGATTTTTTGGTAGTGTTTGGATCCGGGTAGGGGCCCACATTATTTGGATGATCCAAAGCGTTCATTTGATGGGTCCTGACATAGATATGGTGTGCCAAAAAATCAGCTCCATCGGATCATCCTAACCCTTCAATCTATGGACGAAACTTCAGCTGAGGGGGCAAACCTTAAACAAATTGAAACTACAGGAGTGTATTTGTCACGTTTTAAACTATAGGGGTGGAAGTGGATGTGTCAGAAACTAGAGGGGGTGTAAATGTAATTATCCCAAAGTTAAAAGTGAAAACCCACGCACCCACTGTTACTGTATGTGAGTGTAATTTCTGCTTCTATGAGTTGAGTTGATTCAAGTGTTTGACTCAGCATTGTTTGATTGTAATTACAACATTGTTTGATTACAGCATTGTTTGATTCAAGTGTGATGTGAGTGTAATTACATCATTGTTTGATTCAAGTGTAATGTGAGTGTAATTTCTGCTTCTATGAGTTGAGTTGCCTTGCCAAACAAGAATTTTCCTTAAAAATTTGCGTCAACGTGAAAAAACCCGACCCGACCCGAACCGACCCGAGATTTATCATGGGTAGGGCCGGGTTTGGGAATCGTGGGTTTTCCGAAAAGAAACCCAACCCGACCCGACCCGAGATATTTCTCGGGTAGGGTTGGGTTCTCCAAAACCCGACCCGCCCGACCCGAGTTGCAGCCCTATTCCTTCCTATACTTTTGAGGTTTTTCCTACAATGAGATAGAAATTTAAAAATCTTTTGGAAAGAGAGTGCTATCCGTCACATCGAGAACAGCCCTAATGGCGTAGGGTATAACTATACAAGCAGGATAGCCAATCCTAGGGGTTTACTCAAAGATAAGGGTAGCCAATTTCGGGAACAACTTATCTAGGGTAGAAATATTTATCAGAATTAAGATCTCTATTTGGTCTAAATTATGGTGATTAGTGTTCTTTTAAGATCTTGATGATCTTGTTTTGATGCAGAATTGAGATCTCTATTAGGCCTGTTAGGTCTAAATCACGACACAAATCAATCTGATCTAGACCGTTGATATTAATACTAGCATACGATATTCAAGTTTACTAGAATGGTAATTCACCCCTTTAACTTTCTTTTAAGCATATATAATGTATCAGCAGGGCTCAGGTCATTGTAACATAATAATGAGGCATTGCCCTCCAGTGGCTCCCACTTTAAATTAATCTGAACCATCCACCTGATGGGCCTTCCTTTGGATCCCAGAGCTCAAAAATCATCCTAACCATCCATTATTAACATCTAATAATCTGTATTTTATCGTCGAGTCAAATATGGACAGTAAAAAAAGTACAAGAAGCACAAATTTAAAAAAAGGCTGCTGATATTCGCACTACCATGTTTTGATAATTGCACCAACTCACCTTGTCTTTTTGTTACTTAATCAGCTATCAAATGTTATTACAATACCAAAAAGGCTCTCTCTCTAGAGAGCCGATTTAATAAAGGACAAGGTGAGTTAGTGCAATCATAAAAAACATGGCAGTGCCAATATCGGTAGCCTAAAGAAAAGTACAACATTGGATTTCTCAGCCACAGGAGATCCAAAGAAAGGCTCTTAGTAAAATTTTATTAATTCCATAAGAAAAAACATTACTTCTTTCTTAATGATGATGAGGTAAAAAAAATATACAAAATAAATTGATCAATTTTGCAATATAAAAATCATTGACACCGAAACATAGACACTTCGGCCCACAAGCCCAGATGAAAGCTATTCGGATCCTTGTTCGGCCCACCAGCCCAGAAGAAAGTTATTTGGATCCTCCATGCTTGCTACGGCAACCGTAGATTGAATTACATCCACGGTTATATTTGTTCACTTGGGTCCGCTGTTTGTTTTCTTCCTGGAGATTTGGGTCACAGGCTCCGCCAGTGAGGGCACATGGGTCAATATGGTGTTTTGGGTCTGCTTCTACAGATAAACACAGATGGGCCAGCAAAAGAAAGCCCATCAGAGAAAGGCCCACGAAACGCAAGTTCATTTTTCCATATGCCATTGCTATCTCTCTCTCTCTCACTCTCTCTGTCTCCTCCCTCTCTCTCACCCTCTTGTTTATATAGCTTTGGGGTATTGTCTAAAGAAGGAAAAGAGAGAGAAAAACTATAGTTAGTAGGTTTACTCTCTATTTTTGGGCTGTTTAGTTAGAAAATTAACGGTTTAATCTTCTATTTTTTTGCTAATGGTACCAGAATAATTCTATTTTGGTCGATTTACTATTTTATCATTGACTGAAAAAATCAAAAATAGTGTTATAATCTAAGATGATGGTGAGAGTTCAATGGAAAAATGCATAGATGGGAAAATTTGGACCATTGGAATTGTAGATCGTCATGAGGCTTAGCTTTTCTTGGCAGAAAATAAAATCAAAGATGCATTGTGGGGCTGGGATAATCTGATCGAGGTGGGATCAACCGCTGTGGTCAGGCTTGTGCTCAAAATTCTGATCGAGGTGGGCGCACATGACCCTGATATTTGGTGGTGGTGAGAGAAAAAGAGAAATTCTTCTTTGGATTTCTCATGTTATGTGAAATTGAGAGTGTACAGTCTTACTTAGAGAAGGGAAAGGATAATGGTTTATGAGTTTTGGGTTAACAATGTCGTAATTCTTGTATTATTTCTTTCTCATAGTGGAATATTGAATCTTCCCCTGTGGATGTATCATGTATGTATCGTTGCCGAACCACATATATCTCATACTTGTGTCTGTCATCAGATTTTTCAACACGGTTAGTTACACTGATCAACAACTGAACCTATTACGAACCCGATTCAATTCACAAAGAAATTGATATTCTTAGACGGAAGATCGGCCTCTTGAAATTATCTCCATTCACGAGGTGGCTTGTCTGACGTCCGACAGATCAGAAGTGAAATGCCTTTTGCGATGGACCCTAGCAAATCCCCCACTTACCACTTTCTCTAAAACTACTATCAAACCAATCTGGATAACCCTCTAAGACTACTATCCATGCCAACAACTAGAAAGCATATCCTAAAAAATGCTGAAATCGAAACTAATTTATTCCACTCCAAGCGGGAACCATATTAGCATGTAACAGAACCCCAATCCCAAAAATAATAAAATACCAGTGAATTATTAGATGTGGTTATGGTATGGATCTCACCCTGCTCCAGGGAAAATGGGCCCCACATCTCAATAATAATAACGTCTATGTGATCATGATCCAATGGTTCTTGGGATCGCTGACATGCAATCCATTCCCACTAATCCTCATGGCTTTCATCTAGGTGGCTTGGAAAGAAAGGAACGCTCATGCATTCAAGAGTACGGCCAAAAGTGCTTATGTTTCTTTTTACAGGATCATCTATATAGTTGTTTCATGGGCTAAAGCTCTACCTGAGTTTCATTGTATTCAGCCTCGAGATTTGAAAAGATGTTGGAAGGAGATTTGTAGCGCGCAGCAAGAGAGGTAAAGATCTTGTGGACCCCGGGTGGCTGAAGCTAAACTTTGATGGCTCTAGTTTGGGCAATCCGGGCCCATCTGGAATAGGAGGTGTTCTAAGAGATGAAAATAGCAACACAAAGTGGGCTTTCTCAGGTCCGATAGGAATTACAGATTCGAACGAAGCAGAAGTGAAGACTATCCTCCAGGATATAAGATTGTTGTCAGAAATTGATTTGGACAATCTCGTAGTGGAAGGGAGTTCTCTAAATGTCATCAGATGGTTGAAAGGCCGATCTAGTCATCCATGGAGATTTTCAGAGGTCCTTGATGACATTCAGCGAACGGAGAGTTTTTGGAAGTTTATGATTACCTTCCCCCTTAACAGTTCTTTATCCTTTTCCATTGTTTTCTTTATTCTGTACTCTTTTCCCTGTGATCACCTTGGTCATGGCTTTCTTCTCTTTCTAATAAATCCCCACAAGTTGAAAAAAAAAACACACACACAATGCACTATATGTCAAATAAAAAAAACCCTAGTATTCTCCACCAGAATCAAGCAAAAATTGCATGATAAACATAGGAGAATTCCACATAATTATGTACAAAAAACACAGCCAATTGTTAAAAAGTATTTGAAGTAAATAAAGTCCCAACATCACTACATTTCAAGTAAAGCCCAGCTTCTTGTCTTCTTTATTTTCAACCATGGTCTGTTTCTTCTAAGGCTGGGTGTCCCTTGCACAACCAGTAATGACTTGACATCCTCTTGTGTAAGGATTAGCCTTCCCCGTACCATGGCAGTTGTAGTATGAATTTCCAGGTTTAGAACAAGGTACCACATCCCTCCTGAGAGCTTCATAACTGATGTACTTGTTTTGGGTAGCCAGAATCCTCCTGTTTATCTCAGAATCCATCTCCATCTCCTCATCCCAAAAACATCCTCCTCCCATATTTCCAATGCAATCCCTCTTCACCACCACCTTCACTTCACTCTTCATATATGAATTTGGCTCAAAAACATACATTCCCCTACAAAGCATGAGATGGGTCTCAAGCAAAAGTAATCCCAATGAAATCTTCATCAAGGAGAATGGTCTAGTTGTGGGTTTTCCCATTTTTTGGTTTGAGATCTTTTCCTTCTGGTTTTACATTTGTTGGCTTTAATTTAAATGTGGGTCATTCCCACCAACTACGACTCATGTGGTTAACAAGAACAGCCAACTACCACCATGGAATTTTATTTTTTTGGCTTTCATCCCTCGTACGCAATCTCTACTTTCTCCTTTTTTTCATTTTGGTTCTTGGCTTCACTTATGGCAGCCACTATGTAAGTGGCCACAGTGATCCCAGTGGGCTTTTTTTTACAGGGAAGTCCCCACGAGCTTTCTATATTGCAACAAGCAACCTCTTGAAATAAGAAATTATGATTAAACCCTTGCTTTTTATACCATTTTACATTTACTGAAACAGATGCAATCATTTGTCTACAAAAAAAGTCTAGATTAAAAAAGGCAAAGACAACTTGAAAACTACTACGATCATTTTGTGAAGATGCCGGCACATCATTTAGCATAAAAAAAGAAAACAGTGCTTGCAAAGTCATATCCAAGGTTTTAAATTTTGGTTTCGGCTATAATTGTCTTCACCGAAACCAAAATTTCAGCGGAAATCCCAAAATTTCGGTCAAAATTCAGTAGAAGATATCGAAATGCCAGATTTTTCTCACGAAATTTCGGCTGAAATTCTGTAAAGGTATTAAAAAATTAATATTTTATCAAAAATTTCGCCGAAATTTCCAAAATTTTCACCTGACTTTGGTGAATTTCTACTGGAATTTGGTAAATTGGGCAATTTCGGTTTCGGAACGTTTCTGTTTCGGTCCAAAATTTAAAACCTTGGTCATATCACAAGTTCAAAACTGCGTGCACTTGCAAATGGTGAGGGTATTTTTAAGATTAGTTAAAATAATAAGAGTTTTAGTTTACGGGATCCATCTTATAGCTGAACATCTCAAGGACTGGCGGGTATTTTGGTGTGTCATGTGGATCTTCTCCCTACTAGTTATTTGGGGTTGCCTCTTGGCCTGGGCCTGCAAAAAAAGGCTAGCTAGGACCACATAGTAGAGAGGGTGGAAAAAAGAATTCACACTTGGAAAAGAAATTTAGTTTCAAGAGGGAGTTTTACTTTGATTAAGGTTGTTCTGCATACGTATTATCAATTGCCTGTATTTAAATGCCTGATGAGCATTGTAGAGAGAATCAAACAAATCAAAAGGAGATTCCAGGGGGCATCCCTTTGGTGAGGTCGGAAGATGTGTGCAAACCTACTAAAGGAGGAGCCAGATATCTAAAAATTAAAAGAAGTAAACATTGCTTTGTTGGGTGAATGGCTGTGGAGGTTTTGTGGGGGGGGGGGGGGGGGGGGGGGTTTGACAGAAAGAAAGGCATCCCGATGAGGTCGGAAGATGTGTGCAAACCTACTAAAGGAGGAGCCAGATATCAAAAAATTAAAAAAAGTAAACATTGCTTTGTTGGGTAAATGGCTGTGAAGGTTTGGGAATGAGGGGTCTCAGTTGTGGGTGAAAGTAATAGAAAGTAAATATGGAGCTACCTCGGGGTCATTGGACCTCAAAAGACTGTTTCAGGCATTCTAGTAGGACTGTTTGGAGAGATATTTTGCGCTATAGTCATTTGTTCGAGGAAGTTGATGGCGTCTGGATCCGGGTCTGCGATCGCGCGGTCGGTAGAGAGCCTCCGCGGGGTCTGCAATCACAAACAAAAGGGGGTCAGGGGGTCCGGGGTGGGTCCCGGACGACCACTTCGACACCCAAGTCAGATCCTTCGACCAGTCAATATAAAGAACAGCTAGAAAGGGAGGGGGTTTTGACCAGGGTTACCAGGGCCGGTGCGCGGGGACATTTCTGGGTGCATAAATGAGTGAGTCGGAGGGGACTAGCAGGGAGGGCAGGATGGGATTCCTGGCCTCCTCTGTTGTTGCCTCGCCTCTTTTTCCGGTATTGCGGGGTGGAGGATGGGTGAATTCCCTGCTTTCAGGGGCCAAAGGAAAAAAAGGTCCTCCACCTTCTTCTTCCTTTCCCTCTCCTTTTAAAGGGAGGTATGCGGCCCTTTTCATCATTATGGAGGGAAAAACTTCCTTTGCAGGATTGGGCCGTCCCTCTGCCTCGCCGGCGCGCGTGGCTTTGGCGGCCATTTCCTTCCCTAATTTGTGATGATGAGGCCTGGGTGGTGAGAGGGCGACACGTGTCATGAATGCGTGGTCTTTGTCGTTTTCCAACACCCTTCTTCATGATGGTTGGGCTCTGCTCGTGCATGGATGACACGTGGCGATATCTGGGAGTGTAGCCGTATTTGTGCCCCATCATAACTCCCCCTTCTCCTTTGGTCCATTGAATGGGCCAAAGGAGTAACGTTTTGTTCGAGCGAAGTCATGATGAGGATATTTACGAGGGCTCCGGGGTGCGAGGAGACGTGCCGTTTTATCCGGCGGCTGTCCTTGGGAAGCGGCAGCGTCGTTAGGGAGGCTGCGTTGTCTCGAGGCACCAGGATTTCTTTCCCGAGTTTAAAAGAGGGGAATTACCCTGGTGCCTTTTTGTGGCTCTTCGTCGCTCTTCTTCTTTCCTTTGCGGTAGGGGTTCTTTTCGTATATTCTCCAGTAACATGTCTGGCTCTTCTTCACGAGTTAGTGGCAGGGCCTGTTTCCTCCAGGAGTAGTCGAGCGACCCTGACTTGTCCTCCGATCCGGGGGACGATCTCATGGCTCGTCGGAAGAAGGCTAAGAGGGGTCCGGGCGCTTCGTCGGGCTTCCCCCCCCTTCGCCTTTCTTCCCTGCCTCGGAAGGACAGTTTGTCCAGGTCCCATGTTGCCCGGGAGTGGTCGTTTTTCTCTCGAGCCTATCGTCAGGGAACGGAACTGGGTGGACGTGTTTCGAAGATGGGTCAGGAGATCGAGGACTTGAAGCGGGAGAACGAGGTTCTACAAAAGAAAGTTCATCTTCTCAACGAGCAGCTGTTGGAATATGAGGTGGACCCCCTGCTGGAGACCTCTTGGGAGGAGGAGGGGAACTCCTCTGGAGATGAGTCGTTCTCCGATTAAGCTTTGGCTTTCTATGTTTTCCTGCGTGTCTATCCCCTTCTCTGGCGGGGATTTCTGAGGCCTGCGTGCCCTGTGCTGTTTTTTTGGTTTCCCTTTATTTTTGTAGGCCTATGGGCCAGGAGGATGTCAATGGGTAGTTTATGTGTATTTGGGCCGTATCTCTTAATGTTGTTCTTGGCTTGTGATGGAGAATCTCTGTGTTTGCAAGGATTTGCTATGCTCCGACCCTTCCGTGCGCTCTCTTCTTCTTCTTTTTTTTTTCTTTTTTTTTTTTTTTTGGGCTTTGAGCGATTGTTATTTTCTTGTTTTTGGCAGGAGAGATGTCTTCTTCTGGTGACGTTGGTAAGGGGAAGGAGGTTGCGGCGGTGACAAGGGGCTTGTCGAGCCGTAAGAAAATTCCTTCTGACTTTATGGCCGCGGCCAGGCTGGGTCGGTCGCAAGCGAGGCTCGCAACATCTATGCCTTCCAGCCCCTCTGGTCGAGCAGTTGGAGAGAAGGGGCCGGTTAGTTCCTCACCCCCGGGGTCTGAGCATCCTGCCAAGAGGGTCGCCAGCCGCGTGGCGTGTCCTTCAATCTTTGCGGAGGATGTGCCAAGTCGGATGGAGGGGGCGGTAATGACCAAGCTTCTTCTGGAGCGGGCGGAGCTTCCCCCGCAGAGTTTCCAGGTGCGAGGGGAACTGTTTAAGCCTGGCTGGAGGATTGGTGTTGATGACAGCGTTCTTGCGAATCCCCGGGTTGGGGTGGAGCTAGGGGTGACAACTGCCCTTCCTTGTGACGAAGCTGAGCTGAAGGGCTACGATCGTAGGGCCCTGGGGGCTCAGTATTTTCAATCAACTTCCTGCGTAAGTAACGGGTGGCCGGTTTTCTGATGGTATTTTTCTTTCCTCGCTGTTTTCGAGATTGCATGTTGGAAGTTTTCTGATAACTTGCCTTTTGCAGTCCCAAAGTTATGCCAGGAGGATGGTGCAGTGCCTTCTTGAGGATGAGGCTGAGATAAGTGCTGCGGGGGAGTTAAACCGGCAGTTACGTGAGGAATTGGACAGAGCCCGGGCGGAGAGAGCGACCTTTGATGACACTGTTGCTCAACTCCGGGAAGATCTCCGGGTAACTGTGGAGGGGAGAAGCCGTGCGTCGGACAAATTGGCGCTGGCTCGGCGAACTCATGCCCGGGAATTGGCGAAGGCACGGGAAGAATGGCGCGACTCTGCGGAGTTTTTTAAGGCTGCGGCTGCGTTCAGCGTGGATATTGAGATTGATGCGTTTGCTGAATGCCGGCGGCGCGTTCAAGAGGTTGATCCCTCCTTCCCTCTCGATAAACTGATGCATGAGTCTGAGGTTGATCCTTTGCCGGCACCGGCGGAAGTGGTGGAGCCGGTAGGAGAGGAGGTGGCCGCCCCGGTGGATCGCGTAGTTGCCGAGACTTCCGAGGGGGGCCCAGTGATGTTGTAAATGCCTCGGGGGGCTTGCTCTTTTCTTTTAATGTTCCTGGTTATTTGGTCTGTAATAACTTTTGAACTACCTATTTTTTTTGTTTGGTGTGTAACCGTATTGACATCTCTGCATATATACGATGCGCCGCGAGGTTTTCGAGTTCTTGCTGTTGGTCCTCAGGCCTTTGCGAATTTTGTTGGTGAGGGTATTCTTAGTGCACCCCGTTGGGCGTCTGTTTATGGGAGGACTATCTTCCCCTCGAATGATCAGTTCGGGGTTAATGGGTCCCGCCTGCCCTTAAAGGGGGAGGACTTTTTTTTTCATGGGGAGCGTTTTAGGGTATTCTCGAGGGGATCGGCCCCGATGTTACCTCTGTCTCACTCCCTGTTTTCTTTCGGGTCCTTCATTTATCGTGGGCCGAAAAGTGGAGATGTACGCTGCTTTTGTAGAAGTGCTTTTCCATTAATTTGTTGACAAGAATACATCTTTGCTTCTAGAACACAAAAAGGAAACCAAAACACTTGTCATATTTTTAAAAGAAAGGCACGGAACTTACCCTGTCGTTTTACTGATAGAACTTTCGGAGGTTGTCCATGCTCCAACTGCGAGGGACCGGGGTCCCATCGAGGCGTTCTAGTTGGTAGGCCCCGGGTCGAAGTGCTCGAACGACTTTGTACGGTCCTTCTCATTTGGGTGCGAGCTTACCCGTGTTGCGGGGGTCTGATACCTCTGCACATCGTAGCACCAGATCTCCGGGTTTTACCGAACGCTTTTTTACCCGGGCATTGTAGTATCATGCCACCTTTTGCTGGTAGGAGGCGGTTCGGAGGAGGGCTTGCTCTCTTTTCTCGAGCACGAGATCGAGGTTGTTCCGGAGGAGTTCGGAATTTCCCTGCTCGTCGTAATTCGCGGTGCGGAAGCTGGGGAGGCCAATTTCTAGCGGAATGACCGCTTCGGTCCCAAAGGTTAAGCTAAAAGGGGATTCTCCAGTTGCGGTCCGTGGTGTTGTTCGATAGGCCCAGAGGACGCTAGGGAGTGCGTCCAGCCAGTTTTTTCCAGCTTCTCCAAAATCTCTTCTTGAGACTTTGTAGCAAAATCCTGTTGGTTACCTCGACCTGCCCGTTGGCCTGCGGGTGTGCTACGGAGGCGAAACGGTGTTCGATGCTTAGGCTATCACAGAATCTGCCAAATTCAACGCTTGCGAACTGGGGACCGTTGTCTGTTACAAGGGTCTTTGGAATGCCGAAACGGCAAACGACGTCGTGATAGAAGAACTTCTCCGTCGCTTTGGAATTGGGTTTCACCACGGCTTTGACCTCAACCCACTTGGTGAAGTAGTCGATGGCGACGTATAACATTGTATGCCCCCCGGGGGCCTTGGGGAATGGTCCGAGTAGATCCATGCCCCACATGGCGAAAGGCAGGGGTCCTGCTATCGCGGTGTACGGTGTAGCCGGTTGGTGGGGGGTGGTTGTGTACCTTTGGCAGGGGCTGCATTTTTTGACGAATCCCTTGGCGTCCCTAAGGACCGTGGGCCAGAAGTAGCCGTGCCTTACGATTTTCTGGGCTAGGGTCCTGCCGCCTCCATGGTCTCCGCAGATCCCTTCATGTACTTCTCGTAGCGCATAGTTTGATTCGGAGGGTACCAGGCATCGGAGGTACGGCCATGTGTATGACCGTTTGTAGAGCCTGGGCCCGTGGACCACGTAATGGGCGGCTCTTGCGGTTAGGCGCCGGGCTTCCAGCTTATCTGCGGGTAGTATACCATCATTCAGGTATCGTATGATGGGGTCCATCCAGTTTGGCCCCGGTGGAATCTCCAGAACTTGTATCTCGTCGATGCTGGGGTGGGGCAGAATTTCTGTGAGCACGGCGCCGAAGTCATGGGTCTCTTCGGCGGCCATTCTTGATAATGCATCCGCTCGGTTGTTCATGTCTCGCGGCACCTGGAGGATCTCTACCTCTCCCATCCCCTGCAGTTTCTCTTTTACCTTGTGGAGGTATTTTTTCATTCTGAAGCCCTTGGCTTCGTATATTCCGTTTACTTGGTTAACGACAAGCTGTGAGTCGCTATAGACTTTCAACTTGCCCGCGCCGAGCTCCGCGGCTAGACTTAGTCCTGCTAGTAAGGCTTCATATTCGGCCTCGTTATTGGAGGCTTTGAAATCCAACCTGAGGGCATATTCCAGTGTGAACTCTTCTGGGCCGCGGAGGACCACTCCCGCTCCGTGTCCTTTATTGCCGGCGGAGCCGTCAACGTGCAGGATCCAAGGGGTCTCGCTGTTCTGTTCCGAGGAGTCCTGCATCCCGTCGTCGCAGACCGTGTGCGCAGTGGGGCCCCCGCCGCTCCCCATTGTTGCTGGTTCTTCGGCCGGGGCCGTGAATTCCACTATAAAGTCAGCGAGGGCTTGAGATTTGATAGCCGGCCTTGGGCGGACTTGTATGTCGAACTCGCCCAGCTCGACGGCCCAACTCACCATCCTACCCGAGGTCTCTGGTTTTTGGAGAATCTTCCTGAGGGGCTGGTCGGTTAGCAGGACTATGGGGTGGGCCTGGAAGTAGGGACGGAGCTTTCGAGCGGCACTGACGACTGCGAGGGCGAATTTCTCTATGTTCGAGTATCGGATTTCTGCACCGTGGAGAGTCTTGCTCACGTAGTACACAGGGTGTTCCTTTTTGTCGCTTTGCTTGGCCAACACCGCGCTTACTGCCGTGGGGCTGACGGCCAGATATAAAAATAGCTCTTCCCCCGGCTCGGGTTTGGCGAGTACGGGCGGTGTCTGGAGGTATTGCTTCAGAGAGTCGAAGGCCTCTTGGCAGGCCGGGGTCCATTCGAATTCCCGTATGTTTTTTAATTGTTTGAAGAAGGGTTGGCACTTCTCTGCTGATTTGGGCATGAATCGGCCGAGGGCCGTGATCCGTCCTGCGAGCCTCTGTACTTCTACTGCTGTCGTCGGGGGTTCCATGTCTAGGATGGCCTGGATTTTTTCTGGGTTGGCCTCGATCCCTCTTTGGCTGACCATGAACCCCAAGAACTTTCCGGAAGTTACCCCAAAGGCGCATTTCGCGGGGTTCAGCTTCATTCGGGCTCGTCGTAAGGTGTCGAAAGTTTCCTGAAGGTCGGAGATGTGTCTGGCGGCTTCCAGGCTTTTTACCAGCATATCGTCGACATACACCTCCACGTTCCTTCCAATTTGCGTTTGGAATAGCTTATTCACGAGCCGCTGGTAGGTGACGCCTGCGTTTTTTAACCCGAAGGGCATGACAGTGTAGCAGTAGACGGTTAGCAGGACTATGGGGTGGGCCTGGAAGTAGGGGCGGAGCTTTCGAGCGGCACTGACGACTGCGAGGGCGAATTTCTCTATGTTCGAGTATCGGATTTCTGCACCGTGGAGAGTCTTGCTCACGTAGTACACAGGGTGTTCCTTTTTGTCGCTTTGCTTGGCCAACACCGCGCTTACTGCCGTGGGGCTGACGGCCAAATATTAAAATAGCTCTTCCCCCGGCTCGGGTTTGGCGAGTACGGGCGGTGTCTGGAGGTATTGCTTCAGAGAGTCGAAGGCCTCTTGGCAGGCCGGGGTCCATTCGAATTCCCGTATGTTTTTTAATTGTTTGAAGAAGGGTTGGCACTTCTCTGCTGATTTGGGCATGAATCGGCCGAGGGCCGTGATCCGTCCTGCGAGCCTCTGTACTTCTACTGCTGTCGTCGGGGGTTCCATGTCTAGGATGGCCTGGATTTTTTCTGGGTTGGCCTCGATCCCTCTTTGGCTGACCATGAACCCCAAGAACTTTCCGGAAGTTACCCCAAAGGCGCATTTCGCGGGGTTCAGCTTCATTCGGGCTCGTCGTAAGGTGTCGAAAGTTTCCTGAAGGTCGGAGATGTGTCTGGCGGCTTCCAGGCTTTTTACCAGCATATCGTCGACATACACCTCCACGTTCCTTCCAATTTGCGTTTGGAATAGCTTATTCACGAGCCGCTGGTAGGTGACGCCTGCGTTTTTTAACCCGAAGGGCATGACAGTGTAGCAGTAGACGCCCTGATCGGTGATAAACGCTGTTTTCGGGATGTCTGGCTCGTGCATTTTGATCTGATTGTAGCCTGAGAACGCGTCTAAGAAGGTGAGAAGTTCGTGTCCGGAGGTGGCGTCGATGAGTTGGTCAATGCGCGGGAGGGGATAGGGGTCTTTTGGGCAGGCCCGGTTGAGGTCGGTGAAGTCTATACAGGCCCGCCATCCTCCGCTAGCTTTCTTGACCATCACGATGTTTGACAGCCACTCGGGATACCGGATTTCCCTGACGAATCCGGCTTGTAGCAGTTTTTCCACTTCGGCCTTTATGTGAGTTTGGCGCTCTACTGCGAAGTTCCTCTTTTTCTGCCGGACGGGTTTAAGGGCGGGGTTCACATTCAACTTGTGGACGGCCATTTCCTTGGGTATCCCGGGCATGTCCTTGGTGGACCATGCGAACATGTCTTTGTTTATTCTGAGGAAGTTGATCATCTGGTCTCGCAGGGGGCCTGTTAACATGGAACTTATCCTGACTTGTCTCTCCGGCTGATCTTGGGTCAGGGGGATGGAGTCTAGCTCCTCGGCGGGCTCTCCTCTGATTGCGCGAGCCCGCTGCCGAGGGTCTTCACTGCCGATTGTGAAGTTTTCGGCTGGGGCGTTGGTTCCTCTCAGGCTTGCCGCGTAGCACTGGCGTGCTATCATTTGTTGTCCCCTGACCTCTCCTACTCCGTCCGGAGTGGGGAATTTCATCTTGAGATGGGGGGTGGAGACTACGGCTCCCAAGTCTCTGAGAGCAGGGCGCCCAATGATGGCGCTGTAGGTGAACGGTATGTCTACGACCAGGAAGGTGGTCAGGATGGTTTTCTGCAAGGGGTACGCCCCGAAAGTCACGGGCAAGTCGATCTTACCGTCTACCTGTACGGACGCCCCGGAGAAACCGTAGATGGAGTATTCCGCGGGTCCCAGCCTTTCCCTGCCCAGTTTCATTTCTTCGAAAGTTTCGAGGTGTAGCACATTGACGGAGCTTCCTGTGTCCACCAAGATTTTTCCTATATCGAAGTTGGCGACGACTAGCCTGATGACCAGTGCATCGTCATGCGGGACTTGCAGCCCGTCGAGGTCTTTGTTGGAAAAAGTGATGATCTGGTTTTCATGGGGTGGATTTGTTCGGGCCTTCTTGGAAGGTATATCCATGGAAAATACCCGTTCCGCGTATGCCCGCCGACCGGCTGTTGTCGGCCCTCCCGCCGCGGGCCCGCCTGCGATGATATTGATTTTTCCTATGATGGTAGGCGGTTGCTCGCGAGCCTGTGGCTGTTCGGGGGGCTCGCCTTTTCGGGGGCGCTGGTGGCGGCTCGTGTCGTGTCTGCTGCGGGATCGGCGTCGGCTTCGTGGGTGATGCCTATTGGGGGATCGGTGTCGGCTTGTGGACCGGCGGCGGTTTGGTGACCGATGCCTACCTCTGGGTTCGTCGAGCGGGCGCTGGGCCTCGCATGGGCTTTTGTCAGGACTCCTGAGGTACTGGTTTAGGTGTCCTTCTTTGGCCAGCCTTTTCAGCTGGAGGCGGAGGTGGAAGCAGTGGTCAGTTTCGTGGCCGTGGTCCCCGTGGAATTCGCAGAATTTCCTGGCGGACCTCTTCTTTGGATCTGTGGCCATTTTCTTGGGGGGGGGGGGGTCAGGAGACCCTGATCCCTAATAGCTGATAGAACGTGGGAGAGGGGGAACTTTAGCGAGGTGGTTCCCAGCCTTTCGAAGACGGGGATAGGGTTACGGCCTGTCTGTCTTTCATCGGTTCGTGGCCTTATGGCCCTTCGGCCGTCGCTTTTTCTCTCGTCGGGGCCGGGCCGATTCTGTTCTCGAGCGCAGGCTTCTTCTGTTCGGACGAACTTATCAGCCTTTGATTCAAGCTCCTGTAGGTCCCGCGGGGGCTTGAGGTTGAGGTGCAGCTTAAGATTCGGATCGGTGGTGGCATGCTTTAGTGTGGCGACCGCTATCTGGACGTCCATGTTGGAGAGTTGGGCCAATTCGGCGTTGAACTTCAACATGAAGTCTCTTAGGGTCTCGTTTCTGCCTTGGCGGAGGGCTAGGAGGGCGTCCGCAGGATCATGGCGGAGGCGGTTGTTGGCGAACCTTGTGCTGAACTTTCGCCCGAAATCGTGGAAGGATGCGATGGAGTCGGGCTCCAATCTCATGTACCAGTCGTTGGCGGTTTTTCTTAGTAGGGATGCAAAGGCTCTGCACATGAATCCATCCGACGCGCCTCGAAGCGTCATTACTCTCTTGAAAGTCTGGAGGAACTCGAGGGGGTCCGTGCTCCCGTCGTATAGACCGAAGCGGGAGAGATCTATGCCTGCTTCTGCGGGGGTCTTTAAGACCTCTGAGGTGAACGGGGATGCCGTTTCCCTTTCCCACTCATCGAGGATGCCGTGGGCGTAGGGTTTTTTCATATCTAGTTTTACCTCTCGGATTTGCCTTTGCAGGTCCGCTATTGGATCCAAGCTGGGCGGTTGTGCCGAGGTTGCAACTTCTTCTGCCCGAGCCACGGGCGGTTCCCGGAGACGGGTATCTTGGACAGGGGGGGCGCGGCTGTTAGTAACCTGTCTCCCGCCGCCTCGCTGGTGTCCCCCGGCTGCGTGGGGCAAGGGGCTATTTGTTGATGGGGACGGCGTTCTGCGAGTCGGCGCTCGCTTTTGCCGGGGATGTCGTTCCCCTGACTGTTCCTCGTTGCCTTCGTCGTAGACTTCTGTCCGGTCCTGTGTCGTCAGGGGCTTTTCCGAAGCCGGAAGAGGCAAACGCTTCGTTGCGAAGTTCGTTGAACATCTCCATGGTGGGGACCATCTGCGGCGTGCTAGAGAGGGTCGGGGTCGGTCCGAAGGCGGTGAGTTTCGCTCTTGGGAGCTTGAGGAGCTGGCTTGTGCGCACTGGGCCTGACTCCTGGTTATTACCCCTGTTTCTGGCTGTTGGGTGTGGTTTCTCATCGCCATAAGGCGTTCAGTTACTCGACGAGTCCCACGGATGGCGCCAATATGATAGCGTCTGGATCCGGGTCTGCAATCGCGCGGTCGGTAGAGGGCCTCCGCGGGGTCTGCAATCACAAACAAAAGGGGGTTAGGGGGTCCGGGGTGGGTCCCGGACGACCACTTCGACACCCAAGTCTAGGGGTGGCAACGGGGCGGGTCGGGGCCGGATGTTGGGGTCCCCTTCCCCTTCCCCTCTGCGGGGAATTTTCCCCCTCCCCTTCCCCTTCCCCTCTGCGGGGATGGTGGGGAATCCCCCTCCCCTCCCCGCGGGGAATATCTAATCCCCTTCCCCTTCCCCTTCCCCTTCCCCTCCCCGCATCCTTCGGGGACAAAATCCCCGCCCCGCCCCCTCTTTGGAACCCAACCAAACCAGCAAACAGAGCTTCTTTCTTCTACGTCCATTACAGACAATATTGTGATGAATGCTATGATTCTATTCATGTGATCAACAAATAGATAGACAAAATAAGAAATGCATGGATGAGACAACAAACATAAATAACAACAGGACCTCATCTTTCAGCAATTTTCTGCATAAATTATGGAATGATAAATAGGAAATGAGCACCAGGATTACCTTCATTATCAGGCAGCCAATGTGCAAAAAGTAACTATTTCAGTAGTCACAATGAACTTTAAAAGTCCATAAGTGGGCGCTCACACACGCAAAATAATGTTCATTAGTTCATTCTGTATAGCATGTTAACCCCCAGATGAGCATGAGAAATGAGAATGGAGAAGAGAACAAAATCAACAAATGACTTATTTCTTTAACTGCAATTCAGTCTAGTGCTGACATGAAACAAATTTCTAGTAGCTAAATTTTTCTTGTTGAAAATTAAAACCTGCAATCCAACCCTAAAATTCTGTTGGCACTACGATTTTTTGATAATTGCATACACTCAGCGTCTCAGGCTCTCAGCTTGTCTTTATTATTTCAACATCTGTGAAAAGGTTATTATAGTTCCCAAAATGCTCTCAGAAGCTAATTAAAAGGAAAAGACAAGCTAAGTTTATGTTTGGGGGAATCTTGTAGCCGATCCACAGAGCTTCTAGTAGTTTTCCTTAAAAAAAACACTTAAAAATTTACAAAAAATGGCATTGATTAGCGGGGCGGGGCGGGGCGGGGCGGGGACAACTCCATCCCCTTCCCCTTCCCCTCCCCGCACCGGGGAATTTTTATATTCCCCTTCCCCTTCCCCTTCCCCTTTCAAATCGGGGAATCCCCTCCCCAAACGGGGCGGGGCGGATCCCCGCTTTTTCGGGTGAAATTGCCAGCCCTACCCAAGTCAGATCCTTCGACCAGTCAATATAAAGAACAGCTAGAAAGGGAGGGGGTTTTGACCAGGGTTACCAGGGCCGGTGCGCGGGGACATTTCTGGGTGCATAAATGAGTGAGTCGGAGGGGACTAGCAGGGAGGGCAGGATGGGATTCCTGGCCTCCTCTGTTGTTGCCTCGCCTCTTTTTCCGGTATTGTGGGGTGGAGGATGGGTGAATTCCCTGCTTTCAGGGGCCAAAGGAAAAAAAGGTCCTCCACCTTCTTCTTCCTTTCCCTCTCCTTTTAAAGGGAGGTATGCGGCCCTTTTCATCATTATGGAGGGAAAAACTTCCTTTGCAGGATTGGGCCGTCCCTCTGCCTCGCCGGCGCGCGTGGCTTTGGCGGCCATTTCCTTCTCTAATTTGTGATGATGAGGCCTGGGTGGTGAGAGGGCGACACGTGTCATGAATGCGTGGTCTTTGTCATTTTCCAACACCCTTCTTCATGATGGTTGGGCTCTGCTCGTGCATGGATGACACGTGGCGATATCTGGGAGCGTAGCCGTATTTATGCCCCATCAGAAGTTATCAGATTTAGAGTTTATTCGGAGGAGAGAATAAGGTTTTGGCATGACAAGTGGTGCTTGGATTGGCCTCTCAAAGAGCTTTTTCGGATTTATTTTTTATGGCAATGGCTAAGGAAGCTTTTGTAAAGGACTACATGGACAAGAGGGAGAACTATGTAGAGTGGAGACCATTATTCGTAAAGCATTTTTTTACATTGAGCTCGAATCAATAATCAGATTATTACAAGCTTTGAACTAAATGACCAGGGAGGACAAAAGGGTTTGGATATGGAATTTATCGAGAGACTTCTCTATCAGACCACCTTCACCTTGTAGCTAGCCCTGTGACTGCGAAGGTTGCAAGGGTATGGTTGATCCAAGCTCCTCCAAGGGTGTGTGTATTCATATGGGCGGCTCTTCTAAAGAGGATTCGAACTATTGAATTTTTACGGGAGAGGAAGATATTGATTATTGATCATTGGGCTCTATGCATCGAGGCTGGTAAGTCGGTGGACCACCTCTTCATTCATTGTTGAATTGCAAGAGAGGTTTGGGGCAAGATCCTTAATACATTTGGGATTATTTGAGCATTTCCTAAGAAAATCATGGATCTTGTCTCAGCTTGGCCTTTCGTCCCTTGGAAGAAAAAAGGAAAGATTCTTTGGAATGTGACCCTACTGGCTACTTTGTGGGTCCTACCTATACATAAAAGTGGGCTTTAATCATCTCATAGGTTAAGGTTATTCCTTCTTTCAAATGTGCTTCGGCTTTTGACATGTGGAATGAGTGGAGAGAGATTTGCCTCAGTGTGGAGCAAAAGAAAAATGTAATTCAGTATTGGATCCCACCGGCTCATGGTTTCTTGAAGCTAAATTTTGATGGGTCTAGCTTGGAGAACCCTGGTCTTGTCGGTATTGGTGGGGTCCTTGGAAACGAGGTATTCGAGGTTCTTTGGGCTTCGCGGGTCATCTTAGCATTGCCTTGCTTCAAGGCACGAAACTGCTTGATAAAGAAATTTTGGATAAAGTACTGGTGGATAGGGGATCCTTTAAAACAATCCGGTGGGTCTCGCGATCTGATCATCACCCATGGAGATTTGACCGTTACTTCTGTTAGAATATGTGAGATCCACCATTGGATTAGGTGTAGATCTCACTATTAGATCTTCTTGTGGGAGATTAGGCAAGTTGGTTAATGAGGCAACCCACTAGAATAGGCAGCTAGATTTAATTAGTAAGTAGATTAGATTAGAATATTCCATCATTATCTCTTTCCATAGTCTGCTTGATCTCTTTCTATGTTTATCATGTATGTGCTCAATATAAGCACACCTTGAGCTCTATTGTAAATCATCCAAGATTAGTGAAAATGTCCAAAATTCTTCATGGTATCAGAGCAAGAAGATCTAATAGTGAGATCTACACCTAATCCAACGGTGGATCTCACATATTCTAACAATTTCGACAAAATCCAAGATTGGGTGGGATCCTTATCTATAGCATTTTGTCTATCAAAAGATCGGCTAATAGTGTTGCTGATAGTTTAGCGAGGGAGCGGGTGGACAAGGAATCACTTGACATCTTTGATTCCTTGCCTCTTTGATTTCGGTTGTTTTTATTCTTGGTGTCCTTTGTATCTCCTTTCCTTTTTTTTCTTCCTTTTTCTTATGATTGAACTGTCCATCACGGTCTTGGCTGCTTTTAATAAATTTCCTATCACCATTTTAAAAAAATAAGGGTTTTAGTTAAAATTCTTAAGTTTGAGGGAATGTTGTTACAATATGGAAGGTTTCATGAGAACTTCCTTATGAAATCCCTATTGGTATGCTCAGGTAAATACAAAAAGGAAGAATGGAGTTCTTGGACTCTCAGCCTTGTGGGCCCCGCCTTTGATCGACCAACTCTCGACCTGGTTGGCTCCCATTGAACTTTTTATAAAATGCATTCTCGGCGAATATCAGACATGTTTTTCATTTCTTTTTGGTCCATTTTAAGATTATCCACCAGGAAATTATGTTACGTACCAAAATGAGTCCCACTTGGTAGCGTAAATTAGTTTAGATAATTACGGTTTTTAGATTTGATCTTCAGTTCATTGGTAAAAATAGGGTCTTATAGATAAGGGTTATCTAGATTGGTAGTAGGAGTTTTAGATAGAGTGGTAACTATGTTTTCTATTTATAAATAATGTGTAATCGGTCTTTTAAAGGAATGAAGTAAATTTATCCCCAAAATTGTGTTTTTGCACAGAAAGGAGAAACGAACCTTCCCACGAAGTGGGGTCAAGAGGCTGATCTTCCCTCTAAGAAGATCAAAACCGTTGCGATCCGATCTAGGTTTGTAACAAGCGGAATCAGAGCCGTCGATCTTGCGCCATGGCTACATCATCGGAGTTTTGGGAATCCATACATGGAGATCTTCAGAAGATCAAAGCACTCGTTTTGGAAGTTATGGAAAGACATCGATGGTTTGTGGAAGGCTTGAACAAAATCGGGACAACGATTGAAAAGGCGTGAACGATGAAAAGTAAACGGCGAAACAGAAAAAGTGGAGAAAAGAAGAAGGGAGAAAAAACTCAGCTAGAAGAAAAGGCAAAAAAGCCACAAAAGAAAGTTCATCGCCGTTCCTCTCACACTATCGAATGCCATAGAAAAGATCTGCACCCACAATCAACTGTGCGTCAACATCCAAATCATTCCAGAAAAACACAATTAGGACTGCAACAGGGTCGAGTTGGGTCGGGTTTTTCAAAACCCTAGCCCAACCCTGGATCCCATTATCTCGGCCCTGACCCGCCCTGACCCAGAGTCAGGGCCAAAGAACCTCAACCCATGGCCCGCCCTACAGGGCTCAGTGCTGGCTCTGGCCCGCCCTGATTGGCCCTGATTGGGCCGGGCCGGGCCGGCCCTAATTGACCCTAGTGCAAATACCTGTTAACTTGTTAAGAGTGCCAACCACTTATCATATAGAACAAAATGATCAATAAACGGAGAAAGGGAACAAAATAAGACAATATGAATTCAACAACATGACGGGCAACAGAAACAATTAATAATAATAATCTAAAGAAACATCAATCCAAGATAATAGAAAACATTAGCAAAAGAAACATGCATAGATAGTTCAATTCTATAATAGAAAACTCAGGGTCAGGTCGGGTCAGGGTACGCGAGACATTAACCCGGAACCCGACCTGACCTGAGTCAGGGTCTAAAAAAATGAACCTTGACCTGCCCTCAGGGTTAGAAAATCCAGCCCTAACCCTGTTCGGGCTCAGGGCAGGTCAGGGCTGACAGGGCCAAACTTGCACCCTAAACACAATGCAAGAACTTCGATGAACGCCGCGATGTGATCGATATGAAAATTGAGTTGTCTCAACCATTGATGATGATATACCACAACACAAAGAAAAGAAGAAAAAGAGGGAAATGGAAAAATACTTTCGGAAATTATGGAAGATCTGATTTTTCACCAATTGGTCCGCAATCTCCAACCTTGAGGACAAGGTTGATTTCAAGGCGGTGGAATGTTACCTACCAAAATGAGTCCCACTTGGTAGTGTAAATTAGTTTAGATAATTACGGTTTTTAGATTTGATCTTTGGTTCGTTGGTAAAAATAGTCTTATAGATAAAGGTTATCTAGATTGGTAGTAGGAGTTTTAGATGGAGTGGTAATTATGTTTTCTATTTATAAATAACGTGTAATCGGTCTTTTGAAAGGAATGAAGAAATTTATCCCCAAAATTGTGTTTTTGCACAGAAAGGAGGAACGACCCTTCCCTCGAAGTGGGTCAAGAGGCTGATCTTCCCTCTAAGAAGGTTAAAACCGTTGCGATCCGATCTAGGTTCGTAACAAATTATGGGCGCCTTTGGCAAAGGCTTCTCATTCACCCGAGAAAAAAATAGGCGGGAATCTTTGGAAGCAGTTCTGAGGCGTAAAAAAAACTCATTTTCCACATCTTTTGGGTTTTTTCATTCTCCGCAGCGGAAAATAAATGGTTGCCGAACCCAACCTAAGGCCCTGTTGGGATTGCAAGAAAAACATTTCTCACTAAAAACCTTCTCAGAAGAAAAAATGTTGCCTCAATTAAGAGGGAAATGATATGATAACGATTAATATAGAGGGATATCATTATAAATTGAAGGTTCCTCTAAATAAAAAATGAATAGAGTATGTTTTTATGTGTAAAAAAGCAAGAAAATTTAGAGACTAAAGGTTGAATAATCAATGGGATTTAATTGTGGGACCAACAGAGTGAACAGTCTGGATTGATAGAAGTTGAGGCCACAATTGATAACGACACCCCATCTATGTGTCAATGCTATCTTAAGTCTTCTTGACAGTGAAGAGCTTTGGCCATATCAACTTCCAATTCTTATTATTTATATAGCTCAATGAACTGAAGCTTCTCACTGTATCATTCATATCTTGACAAATCGATCCGGAGCATATCTACTTCTACTTGCGCTATTAATTACACAGACAACACAACAGGGCCCACCACTTTGAGAAAAATATCATGTACCCCTTTTTTTTCTTGAGGACGAAAGTCACTCTTGCTATCAATGGTAAATGAGGTAAGTAGAAAAATATCATGTAGCCCTTATCTTGAGTAATCAGGAAAAAGAAGATGAAGTAGAAGATTACAGGATGCAATCATTTCAGCTCAAGAAAATAGAAATATGTCCCTTCTAATAAGGATACTCCAGAGATGGAGATAAGAGTTGCCAACGTAAAGCTAACTCAACTATGGGAACTGAAAACTCAATCTCTGTGTCCTTACCCAAAGAGACCCCATCGTTTAGTAAACGGGCTGTTTAACCAGGCGCCGTAGTGTTGCCTAACCATTTGGCCGGAAGTATGAGCAATAGAGTCAGACACTTAGCTACATCCACACACAAGGAATGTGGTACTGGTTGAGGTCGCTTCGGCTAATATAAGATGAAACTAAAAAACACTAGCATCGAACTCCCAAGTGATCGAGACATACTGAATCCGATGAGCTACAAGTCCGAAAGCCGGGAAGGCAGAAGCGACTAGGTCCAAACACAACTAATCTTCTAAAACTCATCAAATGGTGGGCTGAACTAACACATATCCTTGCACTTGCGCGGCTGTAACCATCCCTTTAATCTGTTTCTTCCTAAATATTACAACAATTTTACAATTATAAACATGATTTGAGTTTTATCTATCCTAATTGTACAATTTTTACATGGAACAAAAACATTATATCTACTTAATCTACCAACATTTCCAATATGTAGCATGGTATCATCTAAAAGAACTAATAATTAGCAAGACTCTGACACTCATATACCCATAGAGCACAACTATAATTATCAAGATCCTACCTCCTCCATAGAGCACAACTCCCACTTTCAGATGAAAAGCATTCTTTTATGATCCACAAAGAAAATTTTCACACATCCATAAGGAAGCCAATAATGCACCCAGTAAGTTGTGAATTATGAACCGAGTCAGACAGTTGTGACAATCACATAAAGGATTAAATATTCGAAATAGTAAACCGTAATCTACAATCTAATGAACATAAAACACTAATTACTGAATAGTAAACCATCACAAACAAACCATGAATTGATTCAAGGGGCCCCTCATGTCCTAGAAGTAGAGCTAATATGAAGATGATTATATAAATTTTCCCCCCATTCTCACAGTGAGGGTTTATCGAGCACAAGGAATGACCTCCATATCGGGAAAAGATGCTGGGGTACATCACTGAAGTAGCACAGGACTTAACAAACAATTTCTGTAACAGGATACGCTCGAAAATGATGCAAGTAGGCTGTAAAAAATAGTAGTAGTCACTAATCTGCTATTAATGATCTCCAAGAGAGATTTTAGTAACCTGCTACTCAAAAATAAAAGAAACCCCTGCATACAGAAAATTTATAAATACAGAGATTTTCAGGAAAATGAATTTTCTGTGTGCATGAAGGTTTCCGGCACACACAGGATTCCAAAATCAGGAACTTTGACCGGGGCGTCGGTATCTACATAACCATCACAGATGTGAAGGGAAACAAAGAAATAGAAGGTATTGAGTTACAATAAAATACAATTCTAAATCAACTTTAACCCTCTTTTGCTACCAAAATATTTCAATAATCTGAAGCATATTATGATTTAATCCTTAGTTCTCCCAATTTATGTTTGCAGATCATAGAATCCATCCTCAGTAGGGACTCTTTAAAATCAATTCAAACTATTCCAAAATTTTCTTGAAAATTACTCATAATTCTCAGCAGGTAAAAACAGCGAACTTTGGAACTTTTCACTATCTTCTGGTAAGGTGTGACCTTCCAACCATAGTTAGGATGTCACGTTGATGTCAGCCATATGACCTCCCTTGGGCTCCTTTTTTTGCTTCTCCCCTGCTTTTTCATCTTCTAATGTATGTTTTGATAGTTTTCAATTGGGTTAGGGGATTATCCTTTGCATCCCCCTCGGGTTGCAGAGAACGCACCCTCAAGTTCATGTTCAAAGTCATCAAACAAGTGAACATTTTTGCACCTCATTTCTTTTTCTGTGACCCCATGTAGGAGGAGGCTTTCCCTTCCACTGAGCAAGATATTGGCAAGAGGTATTTCCACGAGATTGTGTAATATTTTTTTATTTTTTTTTTTAATGTTGTAATATTCTTGTTGAGTATATGAATGATCTAATCTTTTAGCTTCTTTAGAAGAGAGATGTGCATTTACATGTCGCTTAGGTATCTCACTTTGAAATTTGAAGAGATCAGTAACAGTGAACTTAGAGGCGATGTCATGTTATCTGATAGCTCAATCTAATATAAATCATCGTTGATCCATTGTAGAATTTTGCACGGACCAATCTTCTTCTGCTTCAGCTTATTATATGTCCCTACTGAAAACCTCTGTTATGTTTTTCAAATAGATTTTCTTATCAACTGAAAACGTAAGAAAAAAGATGTAGTTACTCATTCTAGTGCAAAGGCAAAGCAAAAGGCCATGGCATAGACAACCCAGAGCCTCTTTGACTTCATTCTTCTCTCTAATATTCAGGTTTATGCTCCCACTCAACATTGTAACAATAAGAGTCCTACTCAAATCGGAAGCAACTCCGGTTTTCATGAGAAGACCAAGCACACTCAAATTAGTCATCGTTTAGTGCGACATCATTATATGGTTGAGACCTATGACGCCCATATACTAATGTACACCCGATGCACCATGTCTAACAAGATATGATACCAACATTTGTATTGGTTACTTCTGCATTGACACTTTTGTTGGTCAAAATAACTATCATGTTTATCATTCAAAAAAATATAACTATCATGTTTCAAACATATTTCACTTTCTTTGAATTAACTAGCATTCACTTTGCTTGTTAGTGTCGCACATTTGCAATTAACTATCATGTTTATCATTTTTGCTTGTTAGTGTCGCACATTTGCAATTATAGTTTTTTTTTTTTTTGGAATGGAGTTTTGCAATTATAGTTTTGGGTATCTGTTCAATAAATGTTATAAATAATATATTATTAATTTCATCTTATAAATTATAAGTACATTAAGTTGTATTATACAAATTGTGTCTTTCCTCATGGTATGGAATACTTGTATCGGTATTTATGTCTTAGATTTTGGAAAATATTGAATCATGTCCTCAATCCCATGTATGTGTGTGTCAACAATCTATATTCGTATTCGCATGTGATATCATATGCTGGGCACAGGGCACTTCCATTTTTTAAAACCAAAAAAAAAAAACAAGAAACGGTTTCATTATGATCCCTATCTTTTGATCTTCATATTGTTGACTTCTTAATTATGTCTCATACAATACCAAGGTTTTCAGCTCATACTTAGCAAATTCGATGTTTTCTCTCCCTCAATCGTAAGTTGATGGGGTGTGTTGACTATTATGTGCCTTCTATGAATATGTAGGGTGTACAAATGTAGGGCCAGTATCTCCTCTTGGCTACACAAGGAGTTCTTTTCATTTGTTGCCTGAAAGTATTACCTTCTCGCTCTCATCACTTTGGAAGTTAATGGTAATAGAGAGTCCTCTCCATCTTAAAGAGTTTTCACATCACATATGATCATACTGATGTAAGATTAGACCTAAACAGATAATATAACTACGCATAACATCATATCTTGGAAACCAATGTCAGTTTGGATCTTAATAATTCGAGATACCAAACGTAGTTTTCAAGTTGGAGATTAGATTGGAACAGAAAGTGGCAATTGATATCTGGACCTGAACCTGTCATTCAAATAAATAAAACTTAATGCCCATCTTGTCAACGAAATAGTATAGATAGTGAGGGGGAAATAAGACCATTGTCATTGTGTAACAAATATATAACAAATATCTAAGGGATGTGAAACAAGTATTTAAGGAAACACGGATATTACAGCATTCAAAACAACTTAACTCACACCTATCAAAAAAATAAAAAAAAAGAATTTAACTCAAATTTTAAAAGGGTAAAAAGTGAGCAAAGACATTGCTAAGGAAATTAAGTGGCAGCAACAGTACCACATCCAAAAGCAACAGATATGTCCCTTCTCAAGGATAACTCAATACCAAAGCTTGTTCACAACCTCCAGAAAAGCATAATTCCATGATCTGATGCATGATTACAACAATTTGAATAGCATAGAACAGCATAAATTATTGATAAGCTCTCTATTTACAAAAACATGTGAACTTTATACTTCTCTAATGAGCAAGGACCCCAATTCTCACTTTATTCTAGCAATATTGATAAGCTCTCTATTTACAAAAACGTGCAAACTTAATAAAATTATTTCCGTCCAAGGTCCTAATAAGCAAGGACCCAAATATCACTTTATTCTAGCAAAAAGCAAATGTTGGATGAAGACTATTTCTATGAAGTAGCTCTAAGAACATTATTCTCAAAATGCCAAACGAATCAGTCAGATACTCGTCTATCCAATTAATTGAATGCTGTTATTGATGACCAAATTACTCTGTTTTGATTTATGCAACAATTTTTCTACTGTTCAGCAATACAGAAATAGATTTCATAATAATGACACACACACATATAAGCCTAAATTTTAATGATTCTAAGAAATCCCCAAAAACCAACAGCGTTTCTTCAAGGGCCTTATACATATACAGTGATGGAAGGCCTCATGTAATATGTTTCATAATTCACTAACAACATAATGCAGATATGGATTGTCTCATTAGATCTGTGAACATACATGCACATAATCCGTTGACTATGCCAATTGAAGTCTTTATGTATCAAACCTTGGACTTTGACCATGATATGAGCAATTCATAGTGTGAGCTGCTCCATGTCTTGTCTGGATCTCCACGACTTTCCATTGCCGGTTTTTCTCTCTTCTTGCTCATCAAGAGGGTTTGCCCTAAAATTAGAGCTGGCCTCTTCAGCATCCGAAGAGCCTGGTCTTTCGGTCAAAAATTGTTCCCAGAATACATCATTCACTCGGCCCTGACCAGCTGTAGGCTTTTGATTATTAATAGGTGCCTCTTGCGAAGATGACATTGTTGCATCATCATCACTGAAACTTTGTCCCTTTGCAATGCTGAGATCCCCTTCTTTACCATTGGCGCTAGACCTCATGTCGGCTGAAGAACCAAGATATTGACCTACAGGATGGGTTGTTCTATCCACACAAGGATTATTGTTGACTTGCGATGGTAAAGATGCAAGTGTTAGATTCAAATGGCAGGACATATGGTCGTCACTTTCTTCAGCAGAATTCGAGGAAGATCCTAAGCCAAGAAACTCCGGGCTTTCATATATTTTTGCTTGACTGGAGAACAAAAGACTCTTCTTCAATGAAGAAGATGTGCCGGTATCAGAAAGCTCTAATGTCTCAGGTGCAAAAGAATGGCCTTCTGTTCTTATCTGTACATCCCTCAGTGCTCCTTCCAATGGGTTCTTCTTTGGACTCCCCCCATCTCCGGTGGAGCTCTGTACGTTTGCAGAAACCAAATGACTAACCGAACAAGCTGGAGATAATTCAAGTTTCAGTTTGTTAGAGAAATCCTGGTGAAAAAAATGCCCAAAGTCAGGCTTAGAAGTACTGCTATAGCTGTCGACGATGCTTTTCTCCACAACTTCCTGACCACAATCGACGTTTGGTAATCGCCTCTTCTTATTAATCGCTACAAAGTCCGCCGAGGCTTCAGCCATTCGAACAAGATGGTCCACGAAAGATGGGTTGTGAACTGCCTTTGCCAAAAATGACATCATTCTCATCTGCCTCTGCTCCATGTCTTGGACACGTAGCGCCAAAGCATCAAGTTGAACCTTCTTTCCTGATTGATTTTGTTTGACTCTCAAAATATCGGACTGCAGAACAGTTTTCTCACGCGAGAGCCTCTCAATTTCTTCTTCGAGTGCTGCCCTTTCGGCATCACCACAGGAACCAGGTGGCTGACTGTGGCTATGAATCGGCTTCCGTCGGTGAATGTTCTTAAGCAGATGTTTCTGATCCTTCGCAAACTCTTCATTAGCAAACTCCCACCTCTCCGGGTCAATTTTCCGAAATCCCTATTAACATCCAGAAGATTCCAAATTCAATTTCTGATCTCTCTTCATTTCCCAATTCCGAAATTTCCAAGTTGAAAGAACAGTTTTACACACAGATCAATGCATATTTTATATTAAACCAGTTCCATGTCCTATTCACAGAAAACAATATTCCGAGAACAGAACAACATTCCGAGAAGCAAAAGAATTGAAGATTACTTGAACTAACAAATAATAAAGGCAAATTCAATTGGTTTCTACAAAATCCTAACATATAACAAGAAGATTATGCTCTAAATCCAATAATAAAAAATCTATCCAATTCTCTGCTCATATACTAAACTGCAGTAAGACCCAACATATGACCACTTTTGAAAAAATATAAATTAATATAAAAAGTCCAGCATTATATAAACCTACCAGTATAAACAATCCTAAACCCTAATTCTAGATCTGAAACAAAATGAACAAATAAATATTAATGGCATATTCGATTGGTTTCTACAAATTCCAAACATATAACAAGAAGATCACTCTCTAAATCCAATAATAAAAAAATATATCGAGTTCTCTACTCTATGCTAAACCACAATAAGAAACAACAGATTACTAATTTTGAAAATATAGAAGCTAGATTATAAACTCCAGTATGGTGTAAGCCTACGGCTCTTTAACAGTTCAAAACCCTAATTCTAGATCTAAAACAAAATGACGTCGTGAAATGAAACATACCGATTTTCAGAACACATGATCGAAAGCGAAACCATGGGGAATCCGAAGAATTCGAAAGGCAACAGAATAGCAGATTACATGAACTAACAAATAATGAAGGCAAATTCGATTGGTTTCTACAAATTCATAACATTTAACAAGAGATCACACTCTAAATCCAATAATATAAAAAAAATATCTGGTTCTCTACTCTATACTAAACTGCAGTCAGACACAACAAATAACCACTCTTGAAAATATATAAATTAATATATAAGCCTACCAATATAAACAGTCTAAACCCCTAATTTTGGATCCAATAATAAATAAAAATAATAATATAGAAGATTACACTCTTAAATCCAATAATAATAAATATATTCAGTTCTCTACTCTATAATACACTGCAGTAAGATAGACAGGTAACTACTTTTGAAAATATATAAGGCCACTTTTGGATACCCAGAATATTTAGATTTGGATTTAGTTGATATTTTGAACGAGATCAGATCCTCAAATTTCCAAATCAGCTACAACAATGCAAAAAAATCCAATTTTCAAATCTGTTCTGCGAGACATTATTCGGAAATCAATATCTGTGGCAACTTCCTTCACCGTCGCTGCTCCTCAACATTGCTCTGGCAGCAGCGAGACATCCCTCCCTCCCTCCATCTCTCTCTCTCTTAAAACATGATCATGAAGATGATTGATGTATTTTGTATCCAAAAGTCAAATCCAAATCAAAATACAAATCCATGAGGTATCCAAACGGGCCCTACGTTAATTGGGATTTGCTAGCGTCCATCGGAAAAGGCATTTCATAGTGGGTCTGTCTGTCGCATGTCAGAGCAGCCACAGAGTTGATGATGACAAAATCTGCTGAAAAGCGAGCCTCTGTGGCTGCTCTGACATGCGACCCAAGTTAATTTATAAAGTCCATTATAATTCTAGATCCAAAACACTCTTAACAGTTCAAAACCCTAATTCTAGGTCTGAAACACTCTTAACAGTTCAAAAACCCTAATTCTAGATCCAAAACACTCTTAACAGTTCAAAACCCTAATTCTAGGTCTGAAACACTCTTAACAGTTCAAAAACCCTAATTCTAGATCCAAAACACTAGTAACAGTTCAAAAGCCTAATTCTAGATCCAAAACACTAGTAACAGTTTAAAACCCTAATTCTAGGTCCAAAACACACTTAACAGTCCAAAACCCTAATTCTAGGTCAAAAACACTCATGAACAGTCCAAAACCCTAATTCTAGATCTGAAACAAAATGACAACGCCAATCGAAACACAAGAATTACTAAACTCAGAAAACAAGGTCGAAAGTAAAATCCATTGGGAATTCAAAAGAGGGAAAAAAAGGGGATAATCGGAGATCATAGAAGAGATTTACGTAGGTATTGAGTTGTCTTATGAAGCTGGAGAAATTGTTGTGTTTGAAAAAAGTTGGGAGAAGGATTCGCGCGAATTCCGCCGGATCCCATACCACAAAACTGTTCTTGGCGGAGCTCCACGAGACGATATCATCAGTTGAAGAATCATCCACCATCTCGTAGGTCTTCAAAAGGAAAGGAGCTGGTCCTCCACTGTTCTGCCCTACTTCCATTTTCTATCTAGGGTTAGGGTTAGGGTTAGGGTTTGCTCTCTCTCTCTCTCTCTCTATTTATATATCTATCTATCTCTTTGTTTTGGAATCATGGAAATCCGAGCAGGGGGGAAACCCTAGATTTTCTCGGTACAAAACGGACAAGGAAGATGAATAGTTTTCTTCCTTACTGAGAAAAATGTCTTTTTCAGGCCCGGTTTTTCTTTCCTAAGAGGGAGGGGATTTATTCTCGTGTCGTTGTGGTCATCCTTTTGCCACGTGGATATTTTATACTGTATGTGTGGCCGTATGGTTCAGTATTTTTTTTTCTTTTTCCAAATGTACTGTACGTACTCCAAACCGTTCATTTGTTGGGCTATATCGTAAATAGGTTGTGACCCCCTAACAATCAATTCCATGGGATGATCCTAACCTTCGGATCTATAGATAGGGAGACTGAACATTAAAGAAGCCTATATAGATCGAGGGGCTAAGGATGCAGGAACATCAACGAGGGTTTTGATAATGTCAACATCCACGAGTAATTGAAAGGAAGCCAATGCCCCTGCATCAATGGCTAAGAAACAAGTCACTTTGACGTGGTGATGAATTAATCATAGTATATAGAAATGGAAATTAAGCCTGAAAATCTATTGCTTGGGAGCCAAACTAACGCTGCGGATCAAATGAAAAATCGCCGAAGCGTACGATCTAAAGTAAGCCCTAGATTCAACTAGAGAATAAGAAGAATTCTAGAATCCACTAGTAGAGAGATAGAGAGGGAGAAGCTCTTACTTTCTTCAAAATTTAATGATGATAACTCATGATTTACAACCTCTTATGTAAAAGAAAGGCAATCCCTAATTAAGCATACTTCTCTTAAAAGAAAGATTTAAAATCCTACCGCATAAAGAAAGTAATTATAATAAAAATAGTAATCTTGCCAACTAAAAAAATCACTACCAAAAGAAAGAAGACATGTACTAATCCTAGTGAAAAGAAAGAAAGTTATTAATCCTATTGTCCTACGTCAGTCCCTCTCACTTGAAAGAAACTTGCTCTCGAGTTTAGACAAAAAAGAAGGGAACGAGCTTAAATTTAGACCCGTTGTGGAATATATCTGTATGGATGAGCTGCTCGCGTCGACTTCGAATAGAAATCCTTTCAACTGAATTAGGTACTTCCATCTTCCTGGTAATCCAGCATGCGTGGACAGAATGTTGGATTTGATTCGACTGGAAATTACTTCTTAGATAAACTCTTCGATCCAAGGTAGTTGGGGCATAATGTATCTTTCACTATACTAGGTATGAACGGTCATAGAGAGCGGATAAATCTCTGTCTGCCATCTCTGACTCCGTATTCTACAACTCAGAATTTCATCAAGCTACTCCATAAAGTTTGGGCCCTCGAAGCCCTCTTAATGAAGTTGGTAGCATACTTGTAGTACAAGTAATTAACACGAGCGATCTTTTGTTGCCATCAACTCTGAATCTTGATTGTAAAACTAATGTACCTCTTATATTCTTGTCTAGCTTTGTACATGTGCCATATCTTTTGAATTAGGAGACATGTAGCTTTCTTCTTATCATGGCCTTTGCCCATTTGGGCTTTCTTTCATTTGAGCCTAGCTTAGTTCTTCAAGCTCTCTCGATTGGTAATCGGTGCTAATTCTTTGATAAATGGATCATGTACTGAATGGCGGTTGTCGAAGTCTGTATCATTCACGTTCCATTTTATCAAAAATGATTTGGCATTAAGGCGTACTATTGCTCTAACACACTTATCATCTCATTTTCGCTTAAGCCGTATATCTCTCAACAGTCATCAATTGCGTCAATCCATTCCAAGAACTCAGCTTCGTAATTACCACATCCAAAGAAAGGTGGTACAAATTGTAGATCTATGGGAGATTAAGGGAAAAGGAAGGAAAATTAGGAAACGAAAAACACAAGAAAAATCAAATCATGGTGGTGTCATTATCAATATTGAGGCATGTGGTTTCACAAAGATAAAAAAAGACGATGAGTGTTTGAAGTAAGATGATGGGTAGCGTAGTTGAGTAGAGGAAATTGGCCAGAAGTAAAGAAGGTGGTGAAAAGAAAGAATCAAGGTTTCGAAAGGATAAGAAGTGCATGAGGCTTTGGAAGTGACAAAAACAAGATGGTTGGGTTTTAAAAAGAGCTAACATGAAGGGGGACAAGAAATTTTAGCCAACAGGGTAGAAGGTATTATGTGACTAAGAATAAGGATGTTGAATGGATTTTGGTTAATAAAGAAAGGGTGAGGGTGATCGGCTATTCAATAGGGAATCAGGCTAAAAGTGGGTAAAGAATTAATCAAAAAGTGAGGGAATATGGGGAGGTTGGGTGATTTTTTGGGGGGTTGGAGAGGTTGCAGTAGGATGGGCTGTTTTGGGCTGATTAGACGCAGTTTGGTGACCTCAAGGTAGCAAGGTGTTTGGCATTGATGTATGGATGGTTTGGTGGATGGACTTTAGGTTTCACTGGGCTTAGAACAAGGGCTGGTTAGGAATGTTTCTAGACTGTGACTTCTCGAAATTAGGAGGCTGGTTCGTGTAAATTTTTTCCGTAAAGCTCCGGATGCTGTTGAATGACGAATGAAAGCCGAGTTTGGTGGGTGCAAGGATACCTAAACACTCGGAAATCGTGGCTAAAAATCAGTTGAGAAAAGTAGAATTTGGGAGAATAAAATCTTAGGCAACACAGAGTCAAAGTTAGGCGAAAACGAATCTAGGTTGCGGCTGCAACGATTGTGTGTTAATTCGGTTAAAATTTGGATAGTGTTGGGATGGTTATGGAGGTAGGAATTGTTGGTCGAGGAAGGTTGAGTTTGGTAGGCTAAGAAATAGGGTTAAAGGGATGTTGAGAAGCAAGGACAGTGGAGAAAAAAAAGGAGGTGGCTGTTGAAGGCTAAAGAGGTGGCTGAATTCAGCTGCAAAATAGAGATGCGTGACCCTTCTTGCGGCCCAATCTACTTGCAGCCCTTCTTGCTGCCAACCAAGACTACCCTCCTCTCCATGATCAGATTCAGCCATGAAACCCCCTCCCATGTTTTTTTTGTTGGTTATAGAAACCAATCGATAAGCCCCTCTTTTCCCTAACCGATTAACCTTTTCTCTTGCAGCTCCCTCACATCCTTAACTAAAATAACTCTAAACCTCCCCTATTTGCCTTGAATTTCAGCCCCTATTCTCATCCATTTCTTCTTCCTCGTTATAAAAAAAAAACCTAAATAAAAGAACACCCACACTCTTCTTTTTTTGCCATCTAGAATTTCCTTAAAAAACCCTAAATACAAGAACCCCCACACCCTTCTTTTTTTTACCATCCAGAACTTCCTTCTTAGACATTTTACACCCCTCCTTTTATTTCAGCCGAAAACCTCCTCTACTTCCTATAACTTAGGTGCCATTTCTGCGCATTTCCTAAACTTTCATCTAACATTAACCCAAAATACAATCCATCTAAAACTTATTATAACTCAACACGGCTATGATAACTTCCTATAACTTAGGTGCCATTTCTGCCCATTTCCTAAACTTTCATCTATCATTAACCCAAAATACAATCCATCTAAAACTTATTATAACTCAACATGGCTCTGATACCAACTGATGCAACGGATCAAACGAGAAATCATTCCCGAAGAGTACTATCTAAAAAATGCCCTAAAATCTACTAGGGGAGAATAAGAATCCTAGAATCCACTAAGAGAAAGAAATAGGGAGAGAAGGAGAAGCTCTTACTTTCTTCAATATCTACCAAAAGAAAGAAAGACATATACCAATCCTAGTGAAAAAAAGAAAAGAAAGAAAGTTACTAATCACATTGTCTTACGTCACGAACATAATCATCATTAGTACCAAAGTCTAGAGAAAATACTATACATTCGAGCATCAACCACACAAGACACCAAAAACGAAAAGAAATTTTGCCCAAACTTCTTTGAGGTAGGAAAGGACAAAACCCTCTTCACAAAAAAAGGAAAAACCTTCTGACTGCAAATAATTACTAACACTCAGAAAAAGGGTAGGAAGAAAATTCTAAAGAATACAGATCCTAAATATCGAACGGCTAAAAGAAACCCACATCACTCTTCACAGTCCCATCAAAACATTGAGAAATTCTCACCAGGAAACGATGGATCAATTTAGAAATCAATGAGTTCTACTTGTAAATTAGGCTTTAAGACACCTAATCGGAAAAACAAAAATTTCTCCAAAAAACCCTAATCTCTTTAAGTAGTTTTTTTTTCAATGATTAATATTAACAAAAAATTCCTAGGGTATTGTCTCTGAGATTGTTGGAGATTTTCTCAAGAAAACCTTTAGGAATATCTGTTAATATTAATTATTATATAATTAATCAAAATAAATAAATCTAATAAAACTATTAGGGAGAAAATGTTTAAGAAATAGACTATTTGAGGGATCGAGGCACACCGAAAATCGGGCTTCCCTTAGAGACGATACGCCTCCTTATGAACCGGGTTGATCGGTGTTCATCTCAGCAATCCATTGGGTGTCTTCCGCTCAGGGAATCGATCCCTCGAACTCATCACCGTCCATATCGCAAAAGGAATAATAAAAATATGAAAACGAAGAAGGAAAAGATGTAGGGGTTTTTTTCAAGAAAACACACTTGCTTTGAGGAAGTTAGCTAGGTAGAAGAAAAGGTTTTCTCCCAAAGAGAAAATTGTTTTTTGTTGAGAGAGAGGGAGAGGTTTTATATAGAATGAATGGGTGAGATTTGGAAACGTCTCCCACCTCCCAAGATTCCCTCTGACGTGTACAATATATCCTAAAAAATCTTTCTTTCTTAACTTACCAAAAAAATCGGAATAAAGTAAAGGGAAGTGATATTTACGCCCCTTTTGATCACCAGGGAGACCCCGCGCCAGTGTACGTGGCAATCAAACCCACTAGATTCTTCTGACGTCAAGTACATTAGTCTCCCTCTAGTCATTGATACAATGGCGCTGGGTGTCCCTAGTAATCCAAAGGGGCGTAAATATCACTTCCCTAAAGTAAAACCTCTTAAATTCCCTAAACGTTAAGAAACGGAAAATTAAAATATAGTTAAATATTTTAAATCACAAAAAATCTAACACAATAAGGATGTAGTAGGGCAAAAAGGTTGATGACTCCCGAGAGCTCTCACCAGCAGAGTCATTTGGCACAATTTTTTATGATCAAGACCTAGCTAACAAAGTAGAAATGATTATTCCCTACTATGGAGAGGGATCAAGGCTAAAACGGAAGTTGAGACAAACACTCCTTGCATTGCATATTGCAAGTATTTTTCTTTCTTTTTGTGGAGTTTTTTCTCATCCAGCCTAGAGGAGTTTTTGCTTAGATTTTGATATTTCCCTAGTTTTTTTTGTGCATTTTCCATGGCAAAACTCCTTGACATTTTTACTTGATTTTTCACATTAATAAAACCCAATTTTTTTTAAAAAATATTATCGTTTCCTAGAATCGATTAGATGGCTATTTTTATTAGCGCTAAAACGTGTGTTGGGAAAGTTGCCTTATTTCCCACCGTTCATTTCTTGGATGGGAAGTCATGAAATAGAAACCTTTGTTTTAGGTTTTAGAAAACCTATATGTAAAAAGTGAAGCAAGAGAGATCTTTTCTCTTGTGGTGGAAATGGCAAGAGGAGATTGGGGGTGTGTCGGCTGCCCTAAGGAGAGTGAGAGAAAGAGAGAGAAAGGGAGAAGATGTTTTTCTCTTCTTAGGTTTTCTCTTGGATTCTTTTTTGGATTTATCTCTTGTGTTCTCTTGTCTTGGATTTGAGAAGCCAGGAAAGGGTTGCGGGTTTGTGGGTTTGGGTTTTAATCCATTGTAATCCTTGTATTTTATTTTCCTCATAGTGGAAGATCGTGTTTCTTGCCCGTGGAGTAGGCTTGGCCGAACCACGTAAATCTTGGTGTTCATCTTGGCTTGTTGATTATTTTACTTTCCGTTTAATTTGTGCACGATCGGATCGGATTTGCCTGGCAGATTTTCTCAACAAGTGGTATCAGAGATCAGGTGAAGCGGCCGTCGAGGCCGGGTAGAATGATCGTGGGTGTTGTGGTTGGATCACGGTTAGAGCGGTCTTTAGGAGTAGAAAGATTGTCCAAGAAGATTCTTGTTCGAGGTGGAGCGCTACACCAAGAAGTGCGAAGTAATCTGAGATGGCGGTAAAATCGAGTTCTCCCAGTTCAACATCGACAAATTTGACAGAAAGGGCAGTTTCACCCTATGGCAGATGAGGGTGAAGGACATCCTAGTTCAAGATGGCTCCGCTAAGGCATTGAAGGGAAAGGATGGGAAGCCGGAGAAGATGACGATTGCCGAGTAGGAAGACATAGAGTCGAAGGCGGTCAGCACGATTCGACTATGTCTGGCAGATGGCGTTATGTTTAACGTTATGGAAGAAGAAGATGCGCCTAAATTATGGGAAAAGTTGGAAAAGCTTTGTATGTCAAAAAGCTTGGCCAACCGATTGTATCTGAAGCGGCAATTGTACGGGCTGAAGATGCAGGGGTTGCAGGTTTTCAGCTGCAGGTGGAGCCATGAAAATCATACGCGGTTGTATGGTTCTAGTGAAAGGAGAGGAGTGTGGCGGATTATATCGTCTGGTCGGGAACACGGTGACTAGTGTTCCTAGGATCTCGATGGCTAATTGGAAACAAGGTAAAGGTGTGCGCACACGTAGGGTCTCTTTCGCAGTTGGTGCGGAGATAGGTTTCCAAGTTGCAAACGATGGTGAGAGGATGACAGTACCTGCGTTGGGGACGATAGATCAAGATCCCTCTCCAAGGTTGACTAGGTGAGTCAACGGATTGGCAGCTACACATGTGCATTGGTTGTGTTGATCGAATCGGGAAGAGTCAGAACCAGGATGATTCAAGGGGTGTGTAGCTGGTACTTCGTAAGGCCAATGGTAGTTTGCGACGATAGCGGACCGATGGCGACATCAACGGAAAATCTTCAAGTGGTTGGGAAATAAGCCAAGGTGGAGATTGTTGGGAAAGTTGCCTTATTACCCACTGTTCCTTTCTTGGGTGGGAAGTCATGAAATAGAAACCTTTGTTTTAGGTTTTAGAAAACCTATATGTAAAAAGTGAAGCAAGAGAGGTGTTTTCTCTTGTGGTGGAAACGGCAACAGGAGATTGGGGGTGTGTTGGTTGCCCTAAGGAGAGTGAGAAAAAGAGAGAGAAAGGGAGAACGAGAAAGGGAGAAGAGGTTTTTCTCTTCTCAAATTTCTTCTCGGGTTTTTCTCTTGGGTTCTTTTTCGGATTTATCTCTCGGGTTATCTCTTGTGTACAGTCTTGGATTTGAGAAGCAAGGAAAGGGTTGCGGGTTTGTGGGTTTGGGTTTTAATCCATTGTAATCCTTGCATTTTGTTTTTCTCATAATGGAAGATCGTGTTTCTTGCACGTGGAGTAGGCTTGGCCGAACCATGTAAATCTTGGTGTTCATCTTGGCTTGTTGATTATTTTACTTTCCGTTTAATTTGTGCACAATCGGATCGGATTTGCCCGGCGGATTTTTTCAACAGGGTGCCTAAGTGCCTAACACATGCTCTGTCATTGTGGTGTGTGAGAAAAATTAGAATGGCGAAAAATGATGAGAGAGAGAATGGCTTAAAATGATGTATTTTAGCAAAATGTGATGATAAAACTTGTTCATATACATCCAAAATTTAAAATACTTGTCAATACATGCCATCAAAATATAAAATCTAAACTAATGCCCGTGATTCATTCATTTCTCATTCTATTTTAGTAATTAATTATATGAAAAATTAAAACATTTTAAGACTTATGAATATGTAGACTTTTTCACATGGACAAAAGGTCTCAATGTCTGCTATTCATCACTTGAGACAAAGTAAACAAACAGACCCTATTTTTATAGTTCTACGACACACTTTTAGTTTAACAACATATAAAGGAAATAGGGGTTGGTCCTCTAGCTCAATTGGTAAAGACGATGTCCTTCAATTCTGAGTTCCAAGGTTCAATCCAATCCGAGCTTACCTAAAATAACATATAAACGAATTAGATTATTTATAAGATAATCTAACTACGCTTGTTTTCTACATCCAACACTAGATCGTAGTTTAACATATCTTATATTTCACCCAAGACCTCACGATTGAGTTTGAAACAAACCTGTTATACTAGATCTCAATGAAATTTACGCACAAGAAGAGGGAGAAAATGAGAAACATAAAAGACGAGCAAAAGAAAATTAGAAAACAAATCTTGAAGAAAGAGATACATGTCAACTCTTCTTTTTTCAAAAGGGTTTTGAAAAATGAATAAAATGAATTTTTATTTTTCAAAATTTTTGAAGCTTTATTGAGAAAAATCAATAATACATTTTTGAAATAAATGGAAATTAAAAAGTTTATTTTGAAAAAAAATACTCAAATATTTGCTAGCAATATCTTTCGGCAGTGTAGGCCATAAAACTCAAATCTTACATAAAAGTATGGACAACATCTTTAAATACAATTACTAACTCCTCTATGTAATTGTAATCTCTTATATCCTATTGCTAGAGCAACAACCGATATTGTTCCTACGTTGCTAATTTATAATCTCTTATTTCTAATACGTAATAAAGAAACATAAGAAAATTCTAGCGATATAAGATATAAGAGAGTACCATCTTAGAAAATGTTGTTCAAAGTTATGGTTTTAAATTTCAATTTTGGTACCAGTTTCGGACCCACTAGATTATAAAAACATTATTTTATTCGATACCAAATTTGGTACCAAAACCGAAATAATGTTTCGATTTCAGTGGGGTGTCGTGTCAGCAAATCAGAATTAAAACAAGTTTCGGTAACGGTACCGGTTTCATGGAGAAACAGTAAAAACATTATTTTATTCGATACCAAATTTCGGAAATTTCGATCATTTCGATCGAAATTTCGGTAAAATATTAAATTAATTTAAAAAACAGGTTTTTGGGTGAAATTTCGGAAAAAACGAAATTTTTACGAAAATTTCGGATGAAATAAAATACCGTTTCGGGTGTGACATTTCAGTGTCGGTCCCGATCGAAACCCAAAATTTTGGATTTCAGTCGAAATTTAAAACCATTTTCAAAGTACATATGCTTTACAATACTATGTGTAGGTACAACATAAGAGAAGGAAGAGAAAAAAGAAAACATGTGTCAAAATTCATAGATCCTAATGGCATTTCACACTACTATCATTCTGACATGATTGGAGTGGGTGTATATACAGCATGTTTCTAACCAAAACTGTGTAAGATTCTGACAGGATTGGAGTGGGTGTATATACAGCATGTTCCTAACCAAAACAATGTAAGACCGTCAACTCATTCCCCTCAGATAACAAGATGTGTAAATTAGGCTTTAAGACACCTAATCGGAAAAACAAAAATTTCTCCACAAAACCCTAATCTCTTTAGGTAGTATTTTTTCAATGATTAATATTAACAAAAAATTCCTAGGTTATTGTCTCTGAGATTGTTGGAGATTTTGTCAAGAAACCCTTTAGGAATATCTGTTAATATTAATTATTATATAATTAATCAAAATAAATCAATCTAATAAAACTATTAAGGAGAAAATGTTTAAGAAATAGACTATTTGAGGGATCAAGGCAGACCGAAAATCGGGCTTCCCTTAGAGACGATACGTCCCCTTCTGAACCGGGTTGATCGGTGTTCATCTCAGCAATCCATTGGGTCTCTTCCGCGTAGGGAATCGATCCCTCGAACTCATCGCCGTCCATATCGCAAAAGGAATAATAAAAATATGAAAACGAAGAAGGAAAAGATGCAGGGATTTTTTTCAAGAAGACACACTTGCTTTGAGGAAGTTAGCTAGGTAGAAGAAAAGGTTTTCTCCCAAAGAGAAAATTGTTTTTTGTTGAGAGAGAGGGAGAGATATTATATAGAATGAATGGGTGATATTTGGAAACGTCTCCCACCTCCCAAGATTCCCTCTGACGTGTACAATATATCCTAAAAAAATCTTTCTTTCATAACTTACCAAAAAAATCGGCATAAAGTAAAACCTCTTAAATTCCTCAAACGTTAAGAAACGTAAAATTAAAATATAGTTAAATATTTTAAATCATGAAAAATCTAACACGATAAGGATGCGGGGCAAAAAGGCTGATGACTCCTGAGTGCTCTCACCAGCTGAGTCATTTGGCACAATTTTTTATGATCAAGACCTAGCTAACAATGTAGAAATGATTATTCCCTACTATGGAGAGAGATGAAGGCTAAAACGGAAGCTGAGACAAACACTCCTTGCATTGCATATTTGCAAGTATTTTTCTTTCTTTTTGTGGAGTTTTTCTCATCCAGCCTAGAGGAGTTTTTGCTTAGATTTGATATATCCCTAATTTTTTGTGCATTTTCCGTGGCAAAACTCCTTGACATTTTTACTTGATTTTTCACATTAATAAAACCCAATTTTTTTAGAAAAATATTATCGTTTCCTAGAATCGATTAGAGGGCTATTTTTATTAGCACTAAAACGGGTGTGTTGGGAAAGTTGCCTTATTTCCCACCGTTCCTTTCTTGGGTGGAAGTCATGAAATAGAAACCTTTGTTTTAGGTTTTAGAAAACCTATATGTAAAAAGTGAAGCAAGAGAGGTCTTTTCTCTTGTGGTGGAAACGGCAAGAGGAGATTGGGGGTGTGTCGGCTGCCCTAAGGAGAGTGAGAAAAAGAGAGAGAAAGGGAGAAGAGGTTTTTCTCTTCTCGGATTTTTCTTTTGGGTTTTTTTTTTCCGATTTATCTCTTGGGTTCTCTTGTCTTGGATTTGAGAAGCCAGGAAAGGGTTGCGGGTTTGTGGGTTTGGGTTTTAATCCATTGTAATCCTTGTATTTTGTTTTTCTCATAGTGGAAGATCGTGTTTCTTGCCCGGGGAGTAGGCTTGGTTGAACCACGTAAATCTTGGTGTTCATCTTGGCTTGTTGATTAATTTGTGCACGATCGGATCGGATTTGCCTATCAGATTTTCTCAACAAGAGGTATCAGAGCTCAGGTGGAGCGGTCGTCGAGGCCGGGTAGAATGATCGTGGGTGTTGTGGTTGGATCACGGTTAGAGCGGTCTTTAGGAATAGAAAGATTGTCCAAGAAGATTCTTGTTCGAGGTGGAGCGCTACACCAAAAAGTGCAAAGTAATCTGAGATGGCGGTAAAATCAAGTTCTACCCAGTTCAACATCGACAAATTTGACGGAAATGGCAGTTTCACCCTATGGCAGATGAGGGTGAAGGACATCCTAGTTCAACAGGGCTCGGCTAAGGCGTTGAAGGGAAAGGATGGGAAGCCGGAGAAGATGATGATTGCCGAGTGTAGACACCCCATTTTGACCGTACCCCAAGCTATCATTTTGAATAAAAATTCCATCAAATCATTGTTTTAGGACCCCAAATTACACCCTGGGCTAGCTTAGGGTCCCACCAAGGTCCCTGTGAAATTTCGTCAAGATCCGACCACGTTTGCCTAGCGAACGAGCTAAGGCAGGGTCGTGGTGCAAGTTCGGAAGGGCGGAGATGAAATACGTCATTTCCCATGTAAAAGAGGGCATTCTTGGGAATTTATGTTGCTTCCCTCGCAAGCAATCTTTTGTGGCCATTAGATCAGATCGGAGGGTTAGGAATCATGTATAGCTGATTGAATTTTCGCCCTGTTTTCTCCTTGGGTTGCCCCTGCTAACAAAAATGAATAGTTGCAAATATACCAAGGGGGTTGTCTCGGAAAAAAGGGGGTGTATAAAATTTTTATTTTCTGCATAAAACCCACGAACTAGGGTTTTCTCAAAGGAGGAGGGAGCCCCATCTGCAGCCGGATAGCAGAGAGAAGCAGAGAGGGAGAGAGGGAAGAAAAAAAAAAGAAAAAAGAAAAAAGAGCCGCCGTCTCCAACACCATTCCCATCGGCCGGAACTCCGGCCAGCACCCATACCCTCTCACCTCCACCTCCACCGCAAGCCACCACCCTCTCCATCTTCTCTTCCCACCTCCTTCACCGGCACCACCATCTCCTCCGGCCGCCATCACCCTTACCCTCTCACCTCCACCTCCACCGCAAGCTACCACCATCTCCTCCGGCCGCCATCACCCTTACCCTCTCACCTCCACCTCCACCGCAAGCCACCACCCTCTCCATCTTCTCTTCCCACCTCCTTCACCGGCACCACCATCTCCTTCGACCACCTTCTTCCCCTCTGCCACCTCCTAACCTCAGCCACTGCACCCAAAACCCTTTTCAAACCCTTAAAACCCATTTCCATCTACCCATCTTCTACGGTGGATTCTTCACCGGAATCCGGCCCTCCCCATTTTTACCACCACCATCTTCCTGTATTTCTTCCATTTCCCATCATCTTCTTCAACCTCAAACCATCCACTATCTTCTTCCCATCCCATCTCAGCCACAATCCCAACCTCCACCACCACCGACCATTTTCCAGACCAAAACCCATTTGGTTCCTCGTTCATTCAATTTTACCCTTCGATTCCACTTTCAATTACCGAATCCGACCATCTCCTCCATCAGCCGACACAAAACCCATTTCTGTCCAAACTAAACCCATCCCTTCGTCTTCTCCAATCGTTTTTGTCGGAATCCGGCGATTCTCCTTCAGATTATCATTAATATAAACCTTCCAATCATTTCTTCCATATTCCTCTGTTTCTTTATCTCGTTGGAGGTGTCTGTAAGAAGAAGAGGGCGGCTACATTTTATGGAGATGGGTTGACCTTATCTTGAGTTTTCGGAGGAGAAATTCGAAGAAGATAAAGAAGATGGTCAAACGAGAGGAAGAGCGTCGAGCATAGCCACTTGAAGAAGAACTCGAAGCCATTGATAGTGGTATCGAAATCCAAAACTCGAGAAAGATGGAGTGGCAAAACTTTATCTCCCGAGGAGCGCAAAGAATTGATAAACCTGTTTAGGGGGGTTTAAGGTAGTCTTGCTTGATCCTATAAGGATAAACCAGGGGAATGCCCTGTCGTTGCTCAAAGCAAGATTTCATTGGCTTTAGACATCCAGTTGAAAAGTGAAGATTTTAAAGAGCGAAACATCAGACATCCTGTGGAGCTGATTAAATATTGAGAGAAGACTTTCTTGTATGATAAATTTGAGCCTTAAAAAAAAAAAAAAAAAAAAAAAAAAAGAAGAAGAAGAAGAAGAAAGAGACAAGGAGTTGTGGAACCTTGAGCATAAATTTAAGATCTTCGAGATGAGAGTGGAGCGCAGTGGGTGAAGTTTTGCCTGACATGCCTTCAGACTCCTAGAAAATTTTTTAAGTCTTTGAATCTTAAGCAAAAGAGCTTGTACGCCAAGTATACCAGGAGGTCATCCTTGGACGTCTGAACTTTTATGGCCAAAATCCCAACATTTAAAAAATCCTCCTATAAACCCTTTGGGCCAAAAGCAAAATTAAACAATTTCTTTTCAAACACATTATAAACCCGAGGCATTTATGCGCCCGAACTACGTCGGACCTGATCCCCAACTCTTCAGGGGTACGTAGGCAACTTGATTAATTCAGGTTCGGTCAAACCTTGGGATAAAATCCCTTTCAAATTTTTGAAGCTAAATGCTACAGCATTCTTTGAAAAATCCCAAAGCGAACTACGCGGATCTGATCCTCCATTTTTGGGGTACGTAGGTAGTCTGGCAAGACCAGATTCGGTCCAAATCGTTTGAACTTTAAATATCCCCCCCTTTTTTGAACCTAAGCCTTCCTAGAAAGTCCTTCTGGTAAAACAAGCAAAGGTTCAAGGCAAATGAAAGCAAAAACAGAAAAAAGAATGAGAGTCTGAAGACCCACTAGGTTGAAAACCCGAAAGGGCGGCCTAGAGAAAGGTGAAAGTTGTTTTCTTGCTAAGTCAATAACCAAAGGGATTGGCTTATGCAAAGTAAGGGCAGCGGTCTGCTGGATTGAAAATTTAAAGAGGCAATCTAGTCAGAGGCAAAGAATTCCCATGAAGAGATAAATCAAGGAGACGGAGAAGCATTCTCAAACAAGGCAGAATCCCAGAATCCGAGCACTGTCGGCAAGACTTGCTTTGATACTTTTCTAAACTAGGGGCATTAAGACGGAACAATCCGAAGGGGGTAATAACCATGACGGAATCCTGATGGAGGAAATTAGATCCTCTTGACATGGTTTTCGAGATTACTCTAAGAGTGGCTAGCCTTAACATGACAAAATAGCACATTTGATCTAAGGGTGAATCAGAATGTAGTCGAGTCTCTTGAATAATCTACACCTTCTTTGATAGAGTCCTTGGGAGTCTATTCCTCATTCATATTTGTTTTCTTTCAAGGTCAAAAAGTTGTCCGGCACTGAAAGGAAGGGGTGTATACCTTCCAAAATGAAAGATCCTGGTTTATGTATCCTGTTCAGACAGGTTGAATATGTCAAGTTTCAAGCAGTTGGTGGCGGAAAGAATGAACCTCAAATAGTGGTCAATGAAAGGAGAAGTCTTTGAGCTTAGCCATTTTCCCATCTTTATTCCAAAGAAAGAACCCATGCAAATCCCAAATTTCTTTATCTATCCTTGTTCTACTTTTCTTGAGACTCTTGTCATGGAAGTACAATACACTAGGGGCATCTTTTATGACTTGCGTCATAAAAGATATCAAGCATACAAAGGCAATCAGTGCCAGTGTTTACAACAAGTTGAAGTAAGAGAGATGCGAGCACGTCTTGAGCCAAATCTTTGAACTCTTCAGATGAGCCCTCTTTCTTAAAAGAGTCAATTTCTAAAGAAAATCAATTTCCCCAGCGGAATCTAGAATTTGCTCCCACAACCGTCAAACCTCAGCAGAATGCTTTTCACTTGTTAAAGAAGGGTAAACACCTGAAAGCCCCGTCAAGTACTTAAGTCTGATCCTCAGTAAGGAACTCATACTCTCATTTTTCTTGGCAAGAGAAAGTTAATTTCAGAAAAATCTCAAAATCCAAAAATCAATTCTCCATTCAATAAATTAGTCCTCTATATTCATTCAAGGCTCTTCGTGGTTTACCATTCAAGTGGTATCATGGACCCACTATCCTTATTCATTCTTGGCTATTCATGGTTTACCATTTAGGTACACCATGAACCCTTGCTCCCTGAGTGGCTCTTCGTGATGTATCCTCTCAGATATATCATGGACCCACTATTCATAGTCATTCCATTCATATCTTTTACATGTCATTGTTTCTTACTTTCTTGGCTCTTCACGGAGTATTGCCGTGGACCCTTGATTCCTTTCTGCTGAGCGCTTCGTGGCTTATTGTTGCGGACCTCTGATTCAATGCTTGGCCCTTCATGGCTTATTACCATGGACCCTTGATTCCTGCTTTCTTGGCTCTTCATGGAGTATTGCCGTGGACCCTTGATTCCTTTCTGCTGAGCGCTTCGTGGCTTATTGTTACGGACCTCTGATTCAATGCTTGGCTCTTCATGGCTTATTACCATGGACCCTTGATTCCTGCTTTCTTGGCTCTTCACGGAGTATTGCCGTTGACCCTTGATTCCTTTCTGCTGAGCGCTTCGTGGCTTATTGTTACGGACCTCTGATTCAATGCTTGGCTCTTCATGGCTTATTACCATGAACCCTTGATTCTTACTTTCTTGGCTCTTCACGGTTTATCACCGCGGACCCTTGATCCTTGCTTTCTTGGCTCTTCATGGCTTATTACCATGGACCCTTGATTCCTTCTTTCTTGGCTCTTCACGGTTTATCACCGTGGACCCTCGTTCTTTGCATGGCTCTTCACGGTTTATCACCGTAGACCCTTGATTCCCGCTTTCAAGGCTCTTCGTGGCTTATCGCCATGGACCCTTAATCAAAATTTTCATTCAACTGTTGTTCTTTCTTGTCTAGTTTGGTAAAAAGTCGGACCGCAACTCTATCTGGTTATTTTTGTTGTTCGTAATGAAAGCCTGGGTCATGTTTTACATGATTCGTTGTTCTGCAGTATACCGCTGCCCGCGTGTGGATTTAGGTAACCGCCGCCCACGTGTGGATTTAGGTATGCCTGCGTTTGTTTCTTTGGTATGTTACTATGTTATGTCTGGTGAGAGTTTCTCTCACCAATTTGTTTTGATTGCCGAGTTGTGTGTCCCGCGTTTTACCAAATTACTCATAAGTCATGTTGAATGTTGAAATTTCAAAACCCAAAATCCATTTTACCCTTGTAAGTACCGTTTTAAAACCAGAAAACCCAAAATTTTGTTTTGCTTTATTTTTCGGGTCGATCAAAATGCGTTGTCTGTTCAGCTTTGCCATTCGCGTGTTGTACACGCTCTGCCAAAGAGGGGCATCTGTAGACACCCCATTTTGACCGTACCCCAAGCTATCATTTTGAATAAAAATTCCATCAAATCATTGTTTTAGGACCCCAAATTACACCCTGGGCTAGCTTAGGGTCCCACCAAGGTCCCTGTGAAATTTCGTCAAGATCCAACCACGTTTGCCTAGCGAACGAGCTAAGGCAGGGTCGTGGTGCAAGTTCGGAAGGGCGGAGATGAAATACGTCATTTCCCATGTAAAAGAGGGCATTCTTGGGAATTTATGTTGCTTCCCTCGCAAGCAATCTTTTGTGGCCATTAGATCAGATCGGAGGGTTAGGAATCATGTATAGCTGATTGAATTTTCGCCCTGTTTTCTCCTTGGGTTGCCCCTGCTAACAAAAATGAATAGTTGCAAATATACCAAGGGGGTTGTCTCGGAAAAAAGGGGGTGTATAAAATTTTTATTTTCTGCATAAAACCCACGAACTAGGGTTTTCTCAAAGGAGGAGGGAGCCCCATCTGCAGCCGGATAGCAGAGAGAAGCAGAGAGGGAGAGAGGGAAGAAAAAAAAAGAAAAAAGAAAAAAGAGCCGCCGTCCCCAACACCATTCCCATCGGCCGGAACTCCGGCCAGCACCCATACCCTCTCACCTCCACCTCCACCGCAAGCCACCACCCTCTCCATCTTCTCTTCCCACCTCCTTCACCGGCACCACCATCTCCTCCGGCCGCCATCACCCTTACCCTCTCACCTCCACCTCCACCGCAAGCCACCACCATCTCCTCCGGCCGCCATCACCCTTACCCTCTCACCTCCACCTCCACCGCAAGCCACCACCCTCTCCATCTTCTCTTCCCACCTCCTTCACCGGCACCACCATCTCCTTCGACCACCTTCTTCCCCTCTGCCACCTCCTAACCTCAGCCACTGCACCCAAAACCCTTTTCAAACCCTTAAAACCCATTTCCATCTACCCATCTTCTACGGTGGATTCTTCACCGGAATCCGGCCCTCCCCATTTTTACCACCACCATCTTCCTGTATTTCTTCCATTTCCCATCATCTTCTTCAACCTCAAACCATCCACTATCTTCTTCCCATCCCATCTCAGCCACAATCCCAACCTCCACCACCACCGACCATTTTCCAGACCAAAACCCATTTGGTTCCTCGTTCATTCAATTTCACCCTTCGATTCCACTTTCAATTACCGAATCCGACCATCTCCTCCATCAGCCGACACAAAACCCATTTCTGTCCAAACTAAACCCATCCCTTCGTCTTCTCCAATCGTTTTTGTCGGAATCCGGCGATTCTCCTTCAGATTATCATTAATATAAACCTTCCAATCATTTCTTCCATATTCCTCTGTTTCTTTATCTCGTTGGAGGTGTCTGTAAGAAGAAGAGGGCGGCTACATTTTATGGAGATGGGTTGACCTTATCTTGAGTTTTCGGAGGAGAAATTCGAAGAAGATAAAGAAGCGCTCATCTCGTCTAAGATCGGAAGTATATTAGAGACAGAGGAGACTAAGAAATCACTCGCAGAAAGAAGGTAGTATTCGTCCCTTGTCTCTAATTCTTGAGTATTGTTCTAAATCAAATTAGTTAGAGTGATATGAGTCCAATGGTTTATGTTTGTTATTTTTACTCGCATTATTTTGGTTTTATTGGTTCATTTGACCCTCGATTTTGAAAGATTATAGGGATTGGATTTCATTCTAATGATTAGCTTGTAAATGCCAATTAGTGAAGAAATCCCTTCTTCTAGCACTTCCTTTCAGGTCTGATAGCAGCTTAACTGTGTCTTAATAAATGCACTATCCATTCGATCTTGCTATGATGTTTGATTTCTTTTATATATACATACATTTGAGTGGCATCTCTGCATTTCAATGGTATAGAAAAATGGTTGGGGTTCCTTCCTTATCTTTGGTTCGTATTGAACTACATCAGGGAATTCATTTTGTCCCTGGGAGTATAATGGGTAGTATGTTATTAAATGTTGAAATTCTTTCATGAAAATCTTGCTCACATTTCAATTTGTTTCACATTGATTCAAAGAGGCTTGGATGATATGTCTCAGCTTACAGTTGTACAGGCCTTCACTCTTTCACTCTCGGTTCTTATCTGTCCTTTTGGTGTTGCCTTTTCAAGAAGCCAAAGGTGAAGTGACTATTATGTAATCCCATGTTTCGTTTTGTCCTGCAAAGAAACAAAAATGTTTTGGCCGTTGAAGTTGGACTCCCCTTTGGTATAAGCCTTTAATATTCGCAGATAAAAAAAAAATGAAGAAGATGGGAATGAGGTCTTCTTCCCTCTCTTCTATGCTCTCGGGTTTTCTGTCGATATCCAGATTTCGTCTCCGATTTCTAGAGCTTCTCCATGTTTGCGCGGCCATTCGTTAGTGTTTGGAATCATCACCAGCGTTTGATCTTTCTATCGATTTTCAAGAATCGTCATCATATCTGGGCGATGACGGAATATTTCTTGAGCCAACCCCCTTGCCCTTCTTATCATTTTCCCCATCTTAGGGTCTTCGCAGGGTTTCCTTTCTTCCCGGATCGTTCTTCGCACATTCCTTGGGATCCTCTTTGAGTTTCGATGTTCCATCATGTTTTGGGAACACTTCTCTTGGGTTCGGCAACGATGGAATGTTTCTTGAGCCAGCATCTTCCCTTCCTGCCTTAGAGTTTTTGCAGGTTAAGGGATTCTCTCCTCTTAGAGTGTTTAGCCAGTTAGAACCCTTCTCAGGGCAATGATAAGGTTACTTGGAGCCCGTCTTTATGTTTTGTGGCTCACCGCTTCGCACTTGGATCTGCACAAGTTGACGTCCCCTGTATGCACTGAAATTTTTACTAATTGGGATTATCATAATCTTTTGATATTTCTAATACTCTTCTTATCTTAAGCATTGAGTTAGGTTGTGAAGACAATAATGAATGGACTGTTCAGGTGAGATTATCTTGAAGCTTATCATATTTGTTTAATTTTATTTAAATAAATTGTTTTAGGAAAGAAGGAGATCAGATGACTACTCTATTCGATATTATCGACATGAGTACCGTCTGATTTCAAGGCGGGATTAGAAATATTATCTTGTGTATTATGATATCAGATGATTACTTTAGCATCATCTGATTTCATCCCCATATTGGTGTGGTGTTTGTGGTTGGGCATAGAAGTGTTTGATATTGTTTTTGCTTTATTAGGCTATCCAGCGGCTGGTCTGGACTAATTTATGTTGTTTATCATTTTATGATTGCTATTAGGTTGTGTATTTTTTAATTGAAAATTCTTCTTTGCTTAGCACTTGATTTATTTTTATAAGAATAGAGTGGAATTTGCGATTATCTGGTAGCCTTTTCTTCTCTCTTTGATAGACTAACACAGTCTTATAGATTTCTGTTAAATTTCTTTAGATACTAGAATCCCCTCTCATTGCGAGGGCGATGAAGGCGCTAGCCCAAGCCCATCCTTAGGGGACTTGCTCAGTCCGAGTAGAGCTTCCCTCCTTTGTATATAGGAGACTTGCCCAGTCTCATCAGAACCCTTCTTTACGTCATTTGTCTCAGAGGCAAGCCTTGTCTCATATAGAGAGTTTCCCCTTTAGGAGGCTTACCTAGCCTCATGTTGAGTTGCCTCCTCTTTTAGAGCGAGTCTTTGCTTTGGTAGTGTTATTAGAGAGTCTCCGACTCATTTGTACTTCCTCCCTAGTGTTATTAGTTAGGAGTTTTTCCATTAGAGACTAACTCAGTCATATAGAGCCTTCCCTGCTTAGGATCTTAGATTGTTTTCTCTGTTCTTGGGGCACTATCTTTCTTGTTGTGGTTTGTCTCTTTGAGACGCCAGTTTCTTGTTGTGGTTCGTCTCTTTGAGACCTTTGTTGCTTGTTTGGGGTTTCCCCTTTTTGCTTTAAGGCTTTGCCCTAGTTTGTGGTTGTTCTTGCGTGTTCCCTTTAAGATTGAAAACATTTAAAGGTCTTGAGCATTGGAAAAGCTTTAAAATCCAAAAACATTAGAAATTTAAATCTCAAAAACATTTGAAAACTTTAAAAATATCAAAAACATTTGAAAACATAAAAAACCTTAAAAAAATCTAAAGTGTTGAGTGTTTCTTTTAGAAGCGTAGTTTGAGAGTTTGTTTCGAACTACGTTGGCTTGATCCTCTTCCACGAGGTACGTAGTGCAGCTTGAGATTCTTATCTCAAGTCCAGCCAAACTTTGTAAATAAATGCTTTAACCCTTTTTCTTCAAAACCTTGTTTCCAACAAGATCTTCCTCTAGAGTTAGGAGTTTGTCCTAGATAGAGAGTTTTAGAGTTAGGAGTTTGTCTTTTATTTGTTGTGTGCTTGTTTGTGTTGTTTTAGAGTTAGGAGTTTGTCTTTTGTTGTGTGCTTGTTGTGTGTTTGTGTTAGAGTTACGAGTTTGTCCTAGCTAGGAGCGCCTCCGTCCGGTCAGTTGGCGATTCACATCGCCGACTGATGACTAGGTCTTGGATACGTTAGCAATCCTATTGTTTTCCTTAGGGCATACAGCCTAGTTACACGTAGGTTGTAGGAACCACCTGCATTAGCTTAGGGCTAATCTGCATTTAGTTAGGGCATATAGGGTGTCCTAAAATCCACAATTCACTGGAAGTTAAATAATCGTACAAGAAACTTTAATAACTAGTCCGGTCTTTTAGATCGAGTCTAGGATAGAGGTCTAGGTGTCTTAGGCATCCTAGCTTAGAATAGGCGCGAAGAACTACGTTGCCTTGATTCTCGTGGAGGCGGGGATACGTAGGCTTCTTTGGATGAATACCAGACCATCCGAGGACTCGGGCTAATAATTTAGAGTCTTAGGATTTGTTGTGTAGTCATCGTATGTTTTGATGTGTTTTCTTACTTTATCGTACTGATCCTATACCTTTAGCTATATCTTGCATGTGTTTAGACATCAGAACTTAGACACCCATTAGGCATGTCACTCATAACCTAGCTGTGCTTAGGTGACACATTTTTCATTTTATTTTATGGGTGTTTATTATCTTTATCCTCAGGAAATGCATGCTTAGGTAGACGACTCCCGAGGATTGTTCCCATTTCACATGATTTTTGCCCAAAACTCTTCGAGGTTAATAATAAATGGCATAAGAGACTAAGTGTTCGCACTCGGGCGAATTGGAGGCGCTCTTCGGACCTTCTCCATTCGTCATCAGGCACGGACCTTCTGTATCTCTGGTTATCCATTGCAAACAGAGCATTTGTTTTGGTTCCATGGCGTGTCCATGGATGGCGACTCTGAGTTATTTTCAGATATATCTCGGTTTCGAGCTCTGGCTCCGGATCAGGATGTATCTCTTTCTTTTTATATCGCCACTCATGCTATGCTGTGAGGGTGGCATCCGTTTCGAGAGTTCCTTGGCAGAGCTCTCTTCCGTTGTGGAGATCTTAGAGGATTGCAGGAGGGATCTCGCGTCCCTCGGCGCCGTCCTCAGGATCGGGGTCCAGACCGAGTGGGAAGAAATAGAGTCGAAGGCGGTCTGCACCATTCGACTATGTCTGGCAGATAGCATTATGTTTAACGTTATGGAAGAAGAAGATGCGCCTAAATTATGGAAAAAGTTGGAAAAGCTTTATATGTCAAAAGGCTTGGCCAACCGATTGTATCTGAAGCGGCAATTGTATGGGTGTAGACACCCCATTTTGGCCTGACCCAATTTCCCAAAATTGAATAAATTCCCGAAGCGTTGGTATTGGCACTCCCCTATTTGAACCCCCGGGCTCCTATCTATATCAGCACGGTCATATTTTGGACTCCCTTCTAGATTTAATGAGTAGTCACAAATGCACCATAGGGGCTGTCCATGGAATAGGAGGGGCGAAATATATCATTTCCCATGTAACAGGAGGGTGGCTTATCAAATCATGGGTGTGGTCATACCAATTACCATGCATATCTAACCAAAAGAGAAAAAACAAGTTGGAAGGGTGTATTACCAAAGCTTAGGGGTGCTAATATCAGCCCTCACATCGCCTTTTAAAGAGAGACCGAGTGTAGACACCCCATTTTGACCGTACCCTAAACCTCCCATGTTTGAGCAAAACCTAACCAAACCAATGTTTTAAAACTCCAAATTTCACCTCAAGGTAGGTTAGGGTCCGAGCAAGGTCCCTGCAAAATTTCGTTGAAATCCGAGTGCGTTTACCTAGCGAACAAGCCAAGACAATGCCCGTAGTGTAAACCAGAAGGGGGAGTGGATCATCTAGTCGATGGGGTGTCAATATCAACAACGTATATAATTTGGGAACAAAGACAAGTAATGGGTGTAATTACTAAAGCTAGAGTGTGATGAAATCAGCACACCCTTCACTTATATAATCTCATCCGAGCAAAGATTTTAGGGGAGGTTTTTTTTTATTATTATTCTCGTAGAAAATCCAAAGGGTGAAAAAGAGAGTGGGTGCCATTATCCTTTAATGTGTGTGATTAGATGGATGGCTAAGATTGATCAAGGATGAGGTAAATTGTGTGAGGTCGGTTGAAGTTGTGGAGATAGTAATTTTCCCCCCTTTAAGGTAACAGTAGCAAAAGTGCACTTGAAGGGGCTGTCCACTTGTAAATCAAAGAATAATGGTGAAGTTACACATTTGCACTAGATAAGAGGCTATACTTAAGGAGGGTTGAATGCATCATTTCTCATCTTGATTTTTTTTCCTTTTTTCACCCGAGCCATCCCCTAGCAATAAAGAATGTCAAAATACATTATTAAATGGTGGGTAGTGCATGGAAGAAAAAGGGACAATACATTAGTTGCCTTCAAGGGGAGTGAATTACTAAGAAGGTGGCTGATTAGGGAACAAAAAAAAAGTAAGGTTGCATGTTTGTTAGAGAGATACATTTCAGTCTATACAGCCCCTTTTGTGCAAAAGAATAGTTATAAATGCTAGCAGGGAGCTGTACCGAGAGGGGAAGGGGGGTGTAAATTTACCATAGGCCTATAAAAGGCAGCAAGGGTCGATGATAAGAGGATGGATTTTTATTTTTATTTTTCTCTCGTTTGGGCTTTCTTGAGAAATCAGGAGAGAGAGAGAGAGAGAGAAGAAAAAAAAATATCACCTCCCAGTTTTCTTCATCATCTTCTCCGGCTACCTACTCCGGCAAGCTCGTCGGAGCTCCGATCTACACTTCTTGCTCATTTTATTTTTCAGCCCTCATTTTTTTCTTTTGCTCTCACACAAAACTCTAGATTTGGCATTTCAAGCCTCCAAACCCTTTCTCATTTCACTTTAAACCCTAACTTCGGTGGACTTCTCCGGCGAATCCGAGCTCCTGGCGGCCTTACTTTCCGCTCAATTGCTTAATCTCCTTATCTTCTAAGCCTTAGCTGTGTTCTTTCATGACCTTCCTCAATCATCATTTCACCTTCTTTCACTTCAGTGCTTGGATCCATGAAACCCTAGATCGACATCTCTTGTGGTTTAAATTCAGAAAATTTTAGATCTGTGCAAAACAAATCAGAGAGAGGAGATTAGAGAGAGAGAAAGAGATGGAGCAATAGACAGAGAAAGGGAGCTTGATCTCATCGTCGGCACCATCTCTTCCGGCGAAATTCCCGTGATCCAATTACCATTGGCTAGAGATCATCCATTTTGGCGACCTCACGCTTGTTGTAATCTGCAGCCCTTCAATCAGGTAACTCAACCCCTTTCTATGCTTTGTATAGTTGTTCTTATGGCTATGTAATTTGTCAGGAATTGAAAGTAGACACAATTATCTTCTTAGATTGGATGCTCACGACTGTCTTTACTGTTAGGAACATTTCTTCATGTATAATCTGTTTGCTTTAGTTGCTGTAACTATTGATCATAAGCACTGCAAACAGGAATTTTCTTGCTAAAAGTTAGCCTTAAGAACAAGGAAATTTTGATGTCAGTCTTCTCATATGCTATATTAACATAATCATGATCTTTACAATTATAATCTCCTTTAGCATCATTTAGTCTTTGTGATCAATTGAAATGATTATTTTTTTATATCTCAATTCAGTTTCTCATGTAAATGGATTTAAATTTTAAGGTTTCCTCAATTGATTGCCATTCTCAAGATGTATTCATTGTTATCACAATGATACGGGCTGAAAGCATTTGAAATTATTTTAGAAAAGTATTTGGCATGCACTTTGCTTTACAAATTTTAAGTGGAATTGAAGAATGTTGTCATCATTGAGGAATGTTCAATTTAGGCTACGGATTAATTGAGAGTGATATCAATTGGACAAATTCAAAAAAAAAAATTTCTTTTCTTCCCACTCTTTCCTTATAATGAATAGAGATCCCTTTTGTTGGCCCTGTGGGAAATGCTATTAGTGCAAACAAGGTTTGTTCTGTATGATGTTGTAACTTACTAATGTTAATTCATTCTTAAATGATGTTACCATAGCCATGTATATGCACTATGCACCCACACTTGCATCACGCTGACTTGTTCTTATTGTGTCTGAGTGAGTTTATGAGGATCAGAGCTTTATGACCACAATATATCCCATGTCAATTTACTTATATGATCTTTATCTTGAGTGGTAGAAATCATATAGGATTATAAAGATTTATTGGAAATTTTTAATGTCTCACAATCTCACCTCTCACCAGTTCACATGATTCACCAGTTCACATGGTTCAGTGATATATAATTCCATTTAAAAGGGAGTTATGCATACAGAGCTCTTTGATTTAGTTTGGTTAAGGTCACCTGTAAGCAATACACTAATTGGTCTCAGAGAGGTCATGTGCATGGGTTATTGACATAGTTTGATGAGGTTGCACGTGCATAATGCTCTTTGTGATAGGCTTGAGTTAAATGACCATTTGCACACAGTGCATTAGAGCTACATGTGTTAGATGAGAGTAAAACACATGGGAATTTAACTCAAATCAGTGTATAAATAGTGTCATTTCCATCTGAAGGGATCAATGCAAAACACTGAATTTCTTAGAGAGGAGTTGGATGTGTGGCTTAGAGATTTTCTTCTTTTCAGATGCACAAATTTTAGATGTCTGGAAGTCTCTCTTAAAATATCAGGTTATTATCTAATAATTTCCTCTTCTTATATTTGATCTTTTCATTTACGTTTAAGTAATTAGAAGAATTGTGGTGGTATTTTGTTTACAACTATTTCATCCCTAGCCAAATATTTGTCATAAGATAGACTGACAAGGATCATACTATATATCTATTTGCTTGGACTTTAGGAACTTTTAAGAGCTTGAATTTGGATGTGTTCTCATGATACATTCATTCATTCTCTCCTTCGTAAAGACTTGCCTAGTCTTCTATATATGTACTTTAAACATTAATACCCTCTTCTTTCCCTTTCTTTAGAAAGAGCCCTGCTTAGACCTTTAGACACTCTTAGACATTGGTAACCCTTATTCATTCCAAGGGCGATGAAGGCGTTAGCCCAAGCCCATCATTAGGGGACTTGCTCAGTCTAAGTAGCATTCCCCTCTTTTGTTTAAAAGACTTGCTTAGTCTTTTAGATGTACATTCCTTAAATCTTAGGTTCCCATTCATTGCGAGGGCAACGAAAGAGATATCTTGAGCCTGCTCTTTAGGGAGACAAGCTATGTCCCGTGCGGAAAAGTCAAACCTTTTAGGGAGACAGGCTATGTCTCAGTAAAGTAGTTTATCCTGAGAAGACTAACTCAGTCTCATGCTAAAGCATTACCTTCTTTAGGTTAAAGACCGACTTGGTCTGTTAGGTACCGTACCCTTATGTCATTGCAGGGGCAGTGATAAGGTTACTTGGAGCCCATCTCTGTGTTTAGGAGACTTACCCAGTCTCACTAGCACCCTTCTTTATCTCTTCTTCTTTTATGAGACTAGCCTAGTCTCATTAGCACTCCCCTCTTAGGGTTGTGCGCTAGGAGTAAGTTTTTTTCTATTAGCATAGGAGTCTGTCCTTAGCTAGAAAGTCAATCATTCTTTCGGGAGTCAGTCTTACATCATAGGGGTTAGGATTCTTTCCAACCTCTCATCAAATCATGTGATTTTTATCCACTCTTGCAAGGTATAGGATGCTGTCCAACCCTTGCAGAGTCGTGATTCTGTCTTTTTTCCCCGCAAAGCATAGGATGCTGTCCAACCTTTGCGGGATATCAGGAGTCTGTCATACTCTTATGATGATAGGAATTTGTCCTCTTGAGTCAAAAACAACAATAACATTTCAAAAACCAAAAATCTTGAGTCATTAGGAGAGTAGCTAGGAAAATCTGTTTTCGAACTACGTTGGCTTGATCCCTTTCCACGGGGTACGTAATGCAGCTTGGGATCCACATCCCAAGTCCAGCCAAACCTTTAAAAAAAATAAAAATTTCAAATCTTCAAAAAAAAATACAAAGCTTCTTTAAAACCTTTTTAAAAAGATCTTCCTCAAGAGTTAGGAGCCTGTCCTAGATATTTGGGGTGTCTTAGAGTTAGGAGTCTGTCTTGATTTGTATTGATATGGTGTGTCCTGTCGTGTGAGTGTCCCTAGAGTTAGGAGGCCTCGAGTTGATCGGTTAGACATTTAGTCGAACCGATGGCTAGACTAGGAAGCATATAGTCAGCCCATGATTTTCTTTAGGATGCACAGCCTAGTTACACATAGGATGTAGGGCCCACCTGTATTAGGTTAAGGCTAATCAACTTGCATTAGTTAGGGCATATAGAGAGTCCTGAAAATTACAATTCACCTGAACTTAAGCAATCGTACAAAAAGCTTTAAAAATCAGTCGTGTCTAGTGGATCGAGTCTAGGATAGCGGTTCTAGATGGTTAGGCATCATAGTTAGAATAGGTCATTGAACTACGTTGACTTCGATTCTTCCCGAGGCCGGGATACGTAGAGCAGCTGGGATGGACGGCCATCTTGGTCCGAGTCAAGTCCTGCATTAGAGTTTTAGGATTCATCTTGTCCAGTCATATATAGAGTTGATTTGTGTTGTATGTTTTGCTGTGTTTTCTTATTTTCATGTACAGATCCTATACCTTTAGCTGTAGCATGCATGTGTTTGCACACCAGAACTTAGACACCAATTAGGTATGACACTCATAACGTAGTAATTCTTAGGCGACACTACTTTCATTTATTTTGTGTGTGCTTATTAATCATCTCCGAGACATGCATGATTAGATAGTCGTCTTCTCGGAGATATTCGTTCCCATTTCACATGACTTTCGCTCAAAACTCTTCAAAATCAATAATAAATGGCATAAGAGACCAGGTGCTTGCACTTGGGCGGACGAGGTACTCTTCGGACCTTCCAAATTCGTAACCAGGCACGAACCTTATTTTATATCTCTGGTTATCCGTTGCAACAGAGCATAGTATGGGATCCTTGGCCCACTTCCTTGGATGGCGACTCTTCTTTGTTTAAGGTACGCCTCGAATCTGGGCTAGTCCCCGAATCGAGAGATATCTCACCTTTTATCGCCACTCATGCTGTGAGGGGCACTTCTTTCAAGAGTTCCTTGGTAGAGCTCTCCATTCACGTGGATAATCCAGAGACTTAGCGTGGGGCCCGTTCCCCGCCTCTCTCTCGGATCGGGGTCCACACCGAGTAGGGCATTAAGGAGGCTTCCTCATTTTTTTCTTTTGGGTGAAAACCCTAGCCACAAAAACAACGGGAGGGGGCTTCTTCATTTTTCTTCTCCCAACAGGGAGCCCCATTTTGCAGCTACGAGAGAGAGAGAGAGAGAGAGAGAGAGAGAGAGAGGGGTGAGTCTTCGGCCATTTTTTCCGGGCAACCCCACCGGATTCAAACCTTCTTCTCCGGCCATCACCCCATCTTCTTCCCCATTCTACTTCCATCCCAAACCCACTTAATTTCTCTCCTATTAGCAGCCATTAAAACCCCTCCATCAGTCCTTGCCACCATCAAATCCGGCAAACACCTCCAAGCCCAAATCCATTGATTCTGGCAATCTTGCCGGAATCCAATCGATGGCCATTGAATTCGGCCTTCCATCACCTAGCTTCTTCTACCACTCTTCTTCCATTCAAACCCTCTTCATTTATCCTTTTAATTTCAAGTTATTGAAACCCAAATCCTAACATTTTCAACCATCACCACCATCATCTCCCCTCTACAACCATCTCTAACCCCTACTCCCATTGCAGCCACAACTAAACCCTCTTAACTCCATCGTTGCTACCTTCTTCATTCCCCAATCCATCCACCCTTTTCACCCAAATCAGCCACCATCAAAACCCATTTCATTCCTCATTATTTTAAGCTCTCATCTCCATTCCTACCATCAATTTCACTCAAAACCTTATCCCCTTTTCCATTTCTAACCACCACCTCTAGCAAACCCACTTCATTTCTCTTCTCGGCCACCATTGGAGCCCATCACTTTCACCAAACCCATTTCATTTTTCTCCATCTTCATCTCATCACCCACCATCATCACCATCAGCCACCACAACCCTCATTTTCTTCCTCCATTCTACTCCATCCCTACCTCTACCACGATCATATTCATAGCTCTCAACCCCCTTTTCCGGCAAGCTCTTGTAGCTATTTTCTTCCGTCAATGTCGAGATCTGACCATAGCTAATCCGATCTCCGGCAATTTTGAGGATTCCATCGACATGAGTTGAATTTCAATCATTTTACAGGTAATTTCCCTTTTCTTGCCTCTTATGTCATTGGTAGATTTCACTGATTTTATCTTGTTTTCTTCTTAGATTGCATGAATTAGGCCCATATTACTAACCTATTCTTTGGATTCCTAGTGGGAATGATAGTAGACATGAAATTTTTTATTGGATTATCTATATTCCTCATCTGGGTGCCCTGTGAGATTAATTGGTTTTGCTAATTGGTCACTTGTAATTGTTATCAGTTTTAAACTTTCATTCCCCCCCCCCCCCATAATTTTGGGTCTGTTCAAAGCATATTGAGAGCAAAATGTTCCAAGATTTCCTTTTAACACCCAAGTTGTTTACAGACATGAGTATGTGGGGTGGCTGAATCACTAAAATACTTGAAGAATTAGGTGCCACCAATCAGAGGAAGAAAGTGGGCTTGGCTATTATCAAGACATAGTAATGCCTGTACCAGTGTCTTCATAAACTGATGCTGACACTACTGTGTCTTTATAATGGCATAAATCCTGTGATTTCACTACTTAATTAGTTAAGTTGTGGGGCTCTCAGAGAAAGCTAGCATAAGCTTCATTATTCGTTGATGATGGTACTGTTTGTCTTGTGCTATTGAAATTATTTTGTTTTGGTGTTATGAACACAATGAGAATCATATGAAAAATTCAGCGTTGTTGATAGCATAGTATAGTGTGAATTGACAAAAAATGATTCGATTTCTTTTCATTATCTTTTCTCAGCAATTACATCGATGTTTCCTCAGTCACTTTGTCTTCCATATGCCCAGTTTGCATTCCTAGACAGGTAGGATTATTGCATTGCTTTCCCATATTGTTTCACTTACCCTCTGTTCATTTCTTCTGGTGGGAAGTGATGTTCACATTTCTGAATGTTTTCAATGGTATCCATCCAGTGCATTTCCTTGGGTTAGATGGCTGCTCATATTCAAACTTGATTCAATTTTAGTAAGATGTGTACTGTTGTTGAAATGTAGTGCATGTAGTAATACCATTGTTAAAATGCAGTAGTACAAGCATCAGGTTGGCACGTTTCTCATAATTAGATTCACAAATGTTGTTTACTATTCCTACCCTTAGTGGACTAGGTCATGGCCTTAGTTTGGAGGCTCGAGATGACTTAGGTGACTCTTTCAATGGTCAAAGACAATGAGGGCTGATACTTGTACCGCTAAATTCCGACAGGGGTGTTATTAATGGCACTATATTCCATCAATGGTATGATATTCTAGCATGAGCACAGTGATCAAGGCCTAATTCCTCATTTCCACCTTTCTAAGTTCAACTCTGATTAGTCTTCAATTTTTAGAGTTTGGCATTTGAAAAGGGGTCAGGAATGTAATGTGTTTGTTCTCTAAGTTCGGTTCTCAGAAAGAGACAAAGATGGGGTCTTATGCTCAGTTATAGTTTCTCTTTGTTTCTCTTTTGGTTCTCAAGCATATATTTGAATGGCCAAAGAGGGGCTTGGTTTCCAATTTTAGTCTAGCCTTAATTCCGCAGTCCCTTGTTTGTTTATTCGAACTAAACTAACGAAAGGCTGGACATTTAGTCTCTTTCTTTCTGTGATTTTTGGTCTTGGATTCATACATTGAGCAATTTAGATAGTTTTTTTTATTTTTTTTTATTTTTACTTCTTGGGTCCCTTACTGTCTTTGGGATTCTCATCGAGATTCGGGTTGGATACCAACATTTGATATCTGCCTTTATTTTTTCCGATTTCCTCTCGTTAGGCGATGATGGAATATTTCTTGAGCCACCCCTTTACCCTTCATGTCCCTTTTCCCATCTCATCATTTCTTACAGGGCTTAGGGGTTTCTTTCTCTTTGAGGTCATCCTTTCTTACAGGGTTAGGGGTTCCCTTTTCTTTGAGATCGCTACTTATAGGGTTTAAGAGTTCCTTCACTTCCGGGTTCGTTCTCTTCACGTTCCTCGTGATCCTTTTCGTGCTTCGGGATTCAATTGATTTTGGGAACACACATTTTTCGGATTTTAGGCGACGACGGACGGAAACCTCCTGAGCCCCCCCCTCCCCCCCCTATATAGTTTTTTCCCCCTCTTTTGTTTAGTAGGCTTGCCCAGCCTCTTAGATGTTTTTAATCAATTTTTTTTAAAACCCTTATCATCGCAAGGGCAATGAAAGAGCTATCTAGAGCCCTTCTTAGGAGACAAGCCGTGTCTCATTTATCCTAGTGGTCATCATCCTTTTGAGGAGACAGGCTTTGTCTATTTTGTTTTACTCGTCACATCTTTTTAGGGAGACATGCTTTGTCTCACTAGATGGTCATTCTTTTTAGGGAGACTCGCTTAGTCTCATCATTCTCATTTAGGGAGACTCGCCCAGTCTCATTCTCTTATCGTTTCTTCTCTTTTAGGAGACAGGCTATGTCTCATTGATCCTAATGGCTATTTTCATTTGAGAGACAGACCTTGTCTTATCTACACATTCTTTCAGAGAAGAGCAGTGCAAGACTTAGTTCTTCTCCTTTCTCTTAGGGTCTAACTCAGTCTTCTTAGGTTTTCACACATTCTTGGGATTCCTTCCATTTTATCATCTATTTGAGACACCAATTTGCTCGTTTAAGACAACCCTTGGGCTAAAAGGGTTCCATCTTTTCATCTGACACTTCTCCAGGCAATGGATCACAGGAGTGTTCTTCTCCTTCTGATTGTCTTCTTGTTTCCCATTTGGCTAGAACGGAGAATCCTGTAAAAATCTCAGAAATTCAATACTAAAAAATACTTGGAAATTTTTGAAAATTCAAAAACACCAGAAATTCAAAACCCAAAAGCATGAAAACATCTGAAAAGTCGAGTCTTAGGAGCGTACTAGGAAGTTATGTTTTCGAACTACGTTGGCTTGATCCCTTTCCACAGAGTACGTAGGCAGCTTGGGATTCTTATCTCAAGTTCAGTCAAACTTTTCAAAATAAACATTTCAAACCTTTCAAAAACACAAAAAATTCTTCAAAACCTTTTCAAAAAGATCATCCTCGAGAGTTAGAAGTCTGTCTTAAAAGTTTGGGGTGTCTTAGAGTTAGGAGTCTGTCCTGGATATGTTGATGCTTTGTGTGTCTTGTCGTGTGAGTGTCCCTAGAGTTAAGAGGCCTCGAGTCGTTATCGGTTAGATATTTAGTCGAGCCGATGACTAGACTAGGAAACACTTAGTTAGCTCATTATTTTCCTGATGACATACAGCCTAGTTACACATAGGATGTAGGAACCACCTGCATTAACTTAAGGCTAACTAATTTGCATTAGTTAGGGCATATAGGGAGTCCTAAAAAGTTACAATTCACTTGAACTTAAGCAATCGTGCAAAAAGCTTTAAAAACTAGTAGGGTCTAGTTGATCGAGTATATGATAGCGGTCTTAAATAGTTAGGCATCATAGTTTTGAATAGGTCACCGAACTAAGTCGACTCTGATTCTTCCCGAGGCCCGGATACGTAGAGCATCCGGGACGGATGGCCATCTTGGTCCGAGTCAAGTATCACATTAGAGTCTAGGGTTTGTCGTGTCAAGTCGTGTGTGGAGTCAAGTTGTGATGTGTATTTTGTTGTATTTTCTTACTTTCATGTACAGACCTTATACCTTTAGTTGTAGCATGCATGTGGTTTGCCCATCAGAACATAGCCACCAATTAGGCATAACACTCATAACTTAGCTATTCTTAGGTGGCATTCCTTTCATTTCTTTTGTGTGATTATTATCCATCTCCGAGACATGCATGATTAGATAGATGTCTTCTCGGAGATATGTGTTCCCATTTCACATAATTTTTGCCCAAACTATTCAAAATCAATAAATAAATGGCATAAGAGACCAGGTGCTTGCACTTGGGCGGATGAGGTGCTCTTCGGACCTTCCAAATTCGTAACCAGGCACGAAACATTTGTATCTCTAATTATCCATTGCAACAGAGCATAGTATGGGATCCAGGGCCGACTTCCTTGGATGGCGACTCTTCTTTGTTTAAGGTACGTCTCGAATCCGGGCTAGTCCCCGAATCAAGAGGTATCTCACTTTACATCGTCACTCATGCTGTGAGAGGCACCTTTTTTAGAGTTCCTCGGTAGAGCTCTCCTTCACGTGGAGGATCTAGAGACTTTCTAGGGGCTCGTCCCCCACCTCTCTCGGATCGGGGTCCACAACGGGCTGAAGATGCAGGCAGGCAGAGATCTTTTGGAACACATCATGATGTTCAACGGGCTTGTGGATCAGCTCCACAAGGTTGACGAAAAGCTGAAGAAAGAAGATAAGGCCCTATTACTTCTTACTTCACTTCCTAGTGACGACTTTATTGTATGGTAAGGATACGATAAAGCTGGAGGAAGTCACGGCGTCGCTTTTATCGAATAAGATGCAGAAGAAACATGTTCTTGGTGTAAGTGAAGAACAAGGGTTGGTTGTTCATGGTAGGAATCAAAGAGGAAGGTCGTCAGACAGGGGATCAGGAAAAGGCAGGTCAAGATCCAGGGTCGGCGAAAAGGGCTTGCATTGTTACCGTTGCAAGGAATATGGTCATATCAAGCGAGATTGTCCAAAGCGAGCTGACAAGGCGGACAATGGTGCTATGAATACTGTGGTGCCGGTAACAGATGAACATAGCGAAATGTTTGGAGACGTTCTCACATTCTCCACATGTAATCACACTTCTCCTCATGATGAGTGAATTTTAGATTCAGGGTGCTCTGTTCATGTATGCTCCAGGAGGGAATATTTTGATACGTTCCAGGAGACAGGGGGTGTAGTATCCTTGGGTGACGGGTCTACTTGTGACGTCACGGGAGTTGGAACGGTGAAGATCAAAATGTTTGATGGAGTGGTTCGTACTTTGGGTGGTGTGGCATATGTCCCAAAGATACGGAAGAATCTAGTATCTCTTGGCCGATTGGACTCCAAGGGTTGCAGGTTTTCAGCTGTAGGTGGAGCCATGAAAATCACACGCGGTTGTATGGTTCTAGTGAAAGGAGAGGAGTGTGGCGGATTATATCGTCTGGTCAAGGACACGGTGACTAGTGTTCCTAGGATCTTGATGGCTAGTTGGAAACAAGGTAAAGGTGTGCGCACATGTAGGGTCTCTTTCGCAGTTGGTGCGGAGATAGGTTTCTAAGTTACAAACGATGGTGAGAGGATGACAGTAACTGCGTTGGGGACGATAGATCAAGATCCCTCTCCAAGGTTGACTAGATGAGCCAACGGATTGGCAGCTACACATGTGCATTGGCCGTGTTGATCGAATCGGGAAGAGTCAGAACCAGGATGATTCGATGGGTGTGTAGCTGGTACTTCGTAAGGCCAATGGTGGTTTGCGACGATAGCTGACCGGTGGCGACATCAACGGAAAATCTTCAAGTGGTTGGGAAATAAGCCAAGGTGGAGATTGTTGGAAAAGTTGCCTTATTTCCCACCCTTCCTTTCTTGGGTGGGAAGTCATGAAATAGAAACCTTTGTTTTAGGTTTTAGATAACCTATGTGTAATAAGTGCAGCAAGAGAGGTGTTTTCTCTTGTGGTGGAAAATGCAAGAGGAGATTGGGGGTGTGTCGGTTGCCCTAAGGAGAGTGAGAAAAAGAAAGAGAAAGGGAGAAGAAGTTTTTCTCTTCTCAAGTTTCTTCTCGGGTTTTTCTTTTGGGTTCTTTTTCGGATTTATCTCTCGAGTTATCTCTTGTGTACAGTCTTGGATTTGAGAAGCAAGGAAAGGGTTGCGGGTTTGGGGGTTTGGGTTTTAATCCATTGTAATCCTTGCATTTTGTTTTTCTCATAGTGGAAGATCGTGTTTCTTGCACGTGGAGTAGGCTTGGCCGAACCATGTAAATCTTGGTGTTCATCTTGGCTTGTTGATTATTTTACTATTTGTGCACAATCGGATCGGATTTGCCCTACGGATTTTCTCAACATGGTGCCTAACACACGCTCTGTCATTGCGGTGTGTGAGAAAAATTAGAATGGCGGAAAATGATGAGAGAGAGAATGGCTTAAAATGATGTATTTTAGCAAAATGTGATGATAAAACATTTTCATATACATCCAAAATTCTAAAATACTTGTCAATACATGACATCAAAATCTAAAATCTAAACTAATGCCCGTGGCTCATTCATTTCTCATTCTATTTTAGTAATTAATTATATCAAAAATTAAAACATTTTAAGACATGAATATGTAGACTTTTCACATGGACAAAAGGGTCTATTCATCACTTGAGACAAAGTAAACAGACCCTATTTTTATAGTTCTACATCCAACACTAGATCGTAGTTTAACAGATCTTATATTTCACCCAAGACCTCACATTGAGTTTCAAAAAAACTTTTTTTACTCTATCTGAATGAAATTTACGCACAAGAAGAGAGAGAAAATGAGAAACATAAAAGAAAAGAGCAAAAGAAAATTAGAAAACAAATCTTGAAGAAAGAGATACATGTCAACTCTTCTTTTTTTCAAAAGGGTTTTGAAAAATGAATAAAATGAAGTTTTATTTTCAAAATTTTTGAAGCTTTATTGAGAAAAATCAATAATACATTTTTGAAATAAATGGAAATAAAAAAGTTTATTTTGAAAAAAAATACTCAAATATTTGCTAGCGATATCTCTCGGTAGTGTAGGCCATAAAACTCAAATCTTACATAGAAGTATTGACAACATCTTTAAATACAATTACTAACTCTTCTATGTAATTGTAATCTCTTATATCCTATTGCTAGAGCAACAACCGATATTGTTCCTATGTTGGTAATAAGAAAAATAAGAAAAATCTAGTGATATAAGATATAAGAGAGTACCGTCTTAGAAAATGTTGTTCAAAGTTATGGTTTTAAATTTTAGTTTTGGTACCGGTTTCGGACCCCACTAGATTATAAAAACATTATTTTATTCGATACCAAACTTCGGTACCGAAACCAAAATAATGTTCGATTTAGGTGGGGTGTCGTGTCAGCAAATCAGAATTAAAACAAGTTTCGTTACCGGTACCGGTTTCATGGTGAAACAATAAAAACATTATTTTATTCGATACCAAATTTCGGTCATTTCGGTCGAAATTTTGGTAAAATATTAAATTAATTAAAAAACAAGTTTTTGGGTGAAATTTCGGAATTTCGGACGAAATTTCGGAAAAAATGAAATTTTGATGGAAATTTCGGATGAAATAAAATACCGTTTCAGGTGTGACATTTTGGTGTCGGTTCCGACCGAAACCCGAAATTTGAGATTTCGGTCGAAATTTAAAACCATGTTCAAAGTACATATGCTTTACAATACTATGTGTAGGTACAACATAAGAGAAGGTTAGAGAAAAATGAAAACATGTGTCAAAATTCATAGATCTAATCGCATTTCACACTACTATCATTCTGACAGGATTGGAGTGGGTGTATATACAACATGTTTCTAACCAAAACAGTGTAAGATTCTGTCAGGATTGGAGTGGGTGCATATACAGCATGTTTCTAATCGCATTTCACACTCAGATAACAAGATGTGTAAGATCTTTTATCTCTCTTCCCACTATCCCTCAGTATTAGATGCTGACAAGTGAAATTTAAGGAGTGGTGAGATTATAAGTAAAATCGGGTGATAGACTGATTTTCTAATACTTAATATCTAATTTATAAAGGGATTTGCTAGCGTCCATCGCAAAAGCAATTTCGGGGATGGCTAGCACACGGGCTCAATTTTCAGCAGATTTTGTCTTTAGTCACGAGGTGGCTGCTCCCACATGCAACAGGCCATCTGCAAAATGCCTTCTGCGATGGACACTACCAAATCCCAATTATAAAAAAGATGCCACCGGGAACATAAAATATAAGTGTCAACTGTAGTTATCCTAAAAGAATTGCATGGAGAAGGTCATAGACTGATAGTAGCAAAAGCTATTGGAATTTTTATTTTATACATAGGAAGAATCCATTTTGTTATTAATAAAGTTGGGGAGGAAACAAGAGTGACTAAAAGAAAAGAAATCAATTAGTTATTCATCATAGTTTCATTTGATTAAAAGGCCAGAGTCAGGAGATACATAATAATGTTTCAATGCGAGTCAAAAAATGGCCAAAACAAATCCTAATCAACTCAGCAGGACACTGTTGGGTACGTAGCTGATGAGGCTGAGTACTTGGTTGATGCGGTCATAATTCAGGAGTATCTAAGAAGTATTGATTGAATCTGATGCTCAGAGACGCTGAACAAAAAAAAAATTGTTTATTTTCCGCTATACGTATTTATCATTAAGGCCGTATAACGAATACATAATAACAATAAGATTTAATCCTAAACATTTATTGATACCCATGACATGGTTGATTACTAATGAAAAGAAATAACCAAAAAAAAAAAAAACAATAAGGAGTTCATTTTCTAAACCCTCAATACAAATAAGGCTGCGTATATTTTGACCAAAATTATTATTAATAATATTCAATCAAGATTGATCTATAAGGAGTTCAATTTCTATATTCATCAATATAAACACGACTTCATATATTTTGACCAAAAAAGTTCTTAATCATATGAACTCAAGATTGATCTACATGAGATAAACGAGCTTGGATCATCAGCAAATATTAATCTCTTGATTGAAGTGGATTAACAATTACAATGATGAGTAATTCTAGCTTGATTCTATAGAATTTTCAAGCTATGTTATGAAGATATGAGAGGTGATTTTGTGCTCTCTTCTTTGTATAATATTGAATCAAACAATGCAATAATCTGCAACAGGAAAAGATAGGAAAACTACCGAAACAAATTCTCCCTCGATACATTCCTCAAAAAATATGATTCGTGCTGATTCTTCCCCACCCAATATCCAAAAAATCTTGGTGGATTTGCCACATGAAATTCAGCACAATTTTATAAAGAAATACCCCATTTGTTTGTTTCTCGAGAAGAGATGAGAAACATGCTTGATATCATTTGATTGAATATTTCCCTCCAACATCACCAAAAATCACCACAAGAACATCTCCCACCCTTGAAATGGTGAAATCTATTTGCATCTCTTACAACTATCTCCCTCCCCACAATGCTACAAATCAACTTCAAGACAGTATGACAGTCTCCGCACACACGAAGGTTCTTCACAACTCGAATTGACGTCCCAGGAACGGCCTTAAGAAGCCCAAGTGCAACAGCCAGCCTCTCACTGTGCAAAAACAGCTGTTCTTCCTTCTCTACCTGTTGTAGATCATGTAAAACAAAGCTCGTATCAGGAACATAGCCTCTAACCTTCATCTCCTTACCCAATTCCTCTAGCAACCCAAGAATCTCATCTTTCATCGGATGCAACACTTCCCCAGCGCAAAACATGTGGCTTTCCTTCCCTAGCTCGACCCAACTGTACCCGGGTTCTTTTCTAACTGCCAACTCTGTCATCAACTTCCTCACCTTAGACACATGATCCCACATACCAGCACCAGCATAAGTATTAGACAACAATATATAAGTTGATGAATCTCGCGGCTTTAAACCCACTAGATGATTAGCAATTCGAATCCCCATTTCAGTACTCCGGTGCTGCCTACAAGCACTTAGCAAAGCTCCCCAAGTAGCTTCATCAGGCTCGAATGGCATTGTTCTGATGAGATTCTCGGCCTCGGCGAGAAGCCCGGATCTGCTAAAAAGATCCAACAAACATGTGTAATGTTGCAAAGATGGATTGATCTTGTAATCTTGAATCATCGAATTAAAAAAGCAACGACCTTCATTAACCAAGCCCGCGTGGCTACAAGCGTAAACTAAGCCAACAAATGTAACCTCATTTGGTTTTAATCCTGCGAAAACCATCTGATCAAACAAAGAAAATGCTTCTTCAGCTCTACCATGCTGAGCCGCACCGACAATCATGGTCGTCCAAGAAACGACATCTCTTTGAGGCATTTCGTCAAACAGAGCTTTTGCTGATACGATGTCACTACATTTCGCATACATGTCAACTAGTGAGTTACTGATAAACATACTTGATACAAATCCAAGAAGCATAACAAGGCAATGAAGCTGCTTTCCCAGTTCTAAAGCTGCCAAGTTAGAAGCCGCCCCAACAACAGTAGAAAGAACAAAAGGATCCTTAATTGGGATCATTTCCCTCCGCATTTCCACAAACAGTTTTAACGAATTAATGGCATCCCCGCTCTGAACAAACCCAGATATCAAAGCTGTCCACGAGAACAAATCCTTTACCGGCATTACCTGTTGAAGTATAAATGATTAAATAACACTAATCTCTAATAGCTTAAGCTTTTGGAGTAATTGGTTGTTTCACACGGTATCCTAGGTATTGTCTCACAGCATGTCCTGGGTTCAAAACTTAACTCCTTGATAATAAAAATCCACGTGTACAGCCATCCCAAAAGAGGGGCCACATGTGCCACGTGTACGGTCAACCCAAAAAAAAAAAGAAGAGGGGCCACACTTGAGGGGGAATGTTGAAGTCTAAAAGATTAAATAACACCATCTCTAATAGCTTAAGCTTTTGGAATAATCACTTGTTTTACATTACCCGAAAGAGTTCCATGGCATTGGAACTCCGGCCATTGCGGGCATACCCAGAAACCATCGCCGTCCAACATACAGAATTCCTCTGAGTAATTGAGTCGAACACCCGGCGCGCATCATCAGGTGAGCGGCATTTCGAGTACAAATCAACGAGAGCTGATTTCACAACATCGTCCTCCGAGAAAGGAGAACATTCGAAACGGGCGTGGACTTGTCTGCCTTGCTTAATGGCTGTTGAGTTTGTGCAGGCTTTGACGAGGGTGGCAAAGATGTAATTATCGGGTTGGATTTGGTCGAGGCTAATCATGTTGGGAAAGATTGCTAGTGTTTTGTGGGCTTGGTTAGTTTCAGTATGGGCAGTGAGAATGGAGGCCCATGAGACTGCGTCTCGTTGGGGCATTTCATCGAACAGTTGGAGTGCGTCTCGGAGGAGTTTGCATTTACCGTACATGTGAATGAGGTTGTTGGGGAGGGGAGCGGATTTTTGGAACCCGGATTTGATGATTTGGGCATGGAGTTGTTTGCCATGGGAAGGGTTTTGGTGTTTAGCTGAGGCTTGGAGAAGAGCGAGGAGGTGATGGTGGAGGGGCATTCCTTGCCCAAAAAAGCCATTAACTTGGGCTACTGACTGTTTTAGTTCAGTACATTATCATGTGTCTAGAGGAAATGATATGAGTGAGATTTTATATGGTGCTAGTGCCTATAGTCCAGCAGCATTTTTTCAAGAGTATTGAACGGCTTACACCGTAGGATGATCCCAACCGTTAATTTGATGGGATACAACATAAATAGATTGTGCCTAAAAACCCAAAGGATGGTCCGAACCCTCCAATCTATAGAGGTTTCCTAGTTGGATCAGAGGGTTATGATCATCTTATGGAGGTGATTTTATGGGCGCAACCTATTTACGCTGTGGTTCATCAGATGGACGGTTTAGATCATCCTATTGTAAGCTGTATATTACTTTTGGAAAAATAGTGGACTATACATGCTTAGGCCATATAAAATATCTGATATCAGCAGTACCCTTCTTGGAATACACCTATGGTGTTATGAACCCGAATCAGTTCGCAATAGGATTAGTCTTCTTAAAAGGAAGATCAGCCTCTCAACCCACTTCAAGGAAGGACCCGAAATCAATGGAATTTAATGAGTGTTTATATAGAACACTCAAAGGGATTAACATAAAAAGAGATACAGATAAATATAGTAACTTTTAAATCAAGATTATCTTAATCTAAATTGGTATCTTAATTTATATTAACTAGTAAATCTATCAGATAATCCGATCTTATTCTCACACCCATACCAAACAACTAGAAAGAAAATTCCAAAAAATATTAAAAAAAAAAACCAAACTAATTTATTCCACTCTAAGTGTGACTCATCTAATTTCTGGCCAAATTTTGATGAGAGCAGTTTTATCGGATGATCTAGACCCTTGAACGGTTAGGATCATCCTCTATGAATGGTTTAGATAGCCAATAAAATGGGTCTGGCTGTTAGGTAATCACCCTAATTATTTCCATGTCAAGCTTCCACATGATTTGAATTCAAAATCCGGCTTTCATTAGTCCAGGACCTTTGAAAAAAATAGAACCTAGTGTTGTAGGGTCACTTCTTTGTAGCCCAATTTCCAGTAATAGTTCTCGGTCAGCTCCCTAACCTGACCTTTTCTACCCAAGTTTCCATTCTTTAAGCCACAAACATTTGCTATAAGCTTTGGCATTTGCAAATGAATCCATGAATTGATGAATTTCGACCTTGAGGGTCTGCAAACTAAATGTCATATGCTTTCTAATATCTCAAACTCGCAATCTTAGAGGCGTCAATGGACCTCCGCAGGTCCGAGGGATCCTAACATTAATAGACAGGATTTGGACACAAAGTTGGATCCGAACTGTGTCCATTGGATCCATGTCAAAAAGATCAAAATTATTTTGAATCGTGACCCAGGCACAATCACAAAATCAGATAGAAAATCCTAGATCCTTTACTTTTTCCTCCTCCCACTGCCAATATATGTTTTGGATTTTTAGAATTGATTGTGAGTCCAAAACTGATTATTGAACTCAAAATTAAACATAAATGTGAGTAAATGTGAGCCCGATAATCAGTTTTGGACTCATTCTCAAAATTCAAAACAAATAGGACCTTAATTTTGAGTCCTATATGCAGTTTTGGAGTCACAATCGATTCTAAAATCCAGAACAAACCGCGTTTATGTGACCTTTTTTTAGTTGGTTTGGTAGGTATTATGTGACCTTATTCCTTAATTGTAAAACACTTTGAGGGTGCTGCATTGTTAAATAAAGGAATGGATTTATCATTTTCCTATTTAATGTTGAGAGAGAGAGAGAGAGAGAGAGAGAGAGAGCATCATGGATGAATATGGATTCATGGCAGTGGGATGGCCCCTTCCACCTTAGTATCATCAATACTTATTATTGATAGGCCCTTAGGCCCCATTTAGGCTAAGGGTGTGAAGTGCAGTGAGCCCAAGGCGTGTGAGAGTGATGTGGATTGGTCAAATGGTGTTTCGTTCTAATACCTTAGAAGGAAAGTGAGATGGGTGTTGGAAGTCTAGAGGGATGTCATTATCAAATCAAGTGAAATTATATGATGAAAGGCCGTATGAACAGTAAAGGTGGTAAGATAAAGGTCCAACCCAATAATGGGTATGTGTTCATAAGGCCTTTATCATATAATTTCTCATTAAATTAGAATGTCAAAAGTAGTGTCAACTATATGATGAAAGGACGTATGAACAGTAAAGGTGGTAAGATAAAGGTCCAACCCTTGATATTTGCATCAAATATCAAGGATGGAATAATGGGTATGTGTTCATAAGGCCTTGCTTTTATCATATAATTTCTCATTAAATTAGACTTTCAAAAGTAGTGTCATTATCAAATCAGGGACACCAATGTGAAATTGGTGTTGGAAAGTGTGTTTTCCATTGCGAGAAGGCAAAAAGCAAAAAAGGCTCTCTTTTACTAGGACTTTTTGGGGCTTTACTCAATGAGAAATTTCCTTGCATCCCAACACCAGCTGACCCCCTAAAAGTGTATTTTTTATAGCTTCCGGCTGAGAATTCCTACTAGAAATGCATCCAAATGGAGCCTTAAAGACAATCTTATTGACCAAGTTTCTAGGATCTTGGTATAACAACTCAAGTGTGCTCGACTTGTGATTGGGCCTAAAGCCACTTTTTTTCTTTCAAATTTGCCTTAGTTTTAAATTTGAATGTATTATAATCACATTATTGTATAGTTTCTACAATAAAGATTCCCTTATATTAGTCGTCTTATAAGATTTCTCATGTTTATAAAAAAAAAGTTTACATTTATAATGTTTTTCAATTTATTTGAAAAGATTATGAGTCGACCAAAATTCTTAGGTCTGTTTTACTCGTGATAAATCAATAATTTAGTCACAAGGTTTCCAATATTTATTTGTCTAGTGGCAAGGAAAGTGATTTCTCCATTCTCCATATTTCTACCCCTTTTGCTTTTATTTTTAAAAAAACATGTGCCGCTCCGCCAATAAGTCCGACTAGGTTTCCTTCTTCCCTTGTTTTTTTTTTTTTTTTACATAAAGTTTATTCCAAGATTGATAAAACTGTTTTTAATGTGTAAACCAAACCATGGAAAGCTCATTTTTTAAGGATTTTTCCATGTTTTTAGCAGTACCTCTCTCTCTCTCTCTCTCTCTCTCTCTCTCTCTCTCTCTCTCTATTGTAGGGCTTCAACCCAATCGGCCAAGTAGGAAAGTTACCTTTTCCACCATCACATAATCGAATATAATTTTATGAACTTTTTAAGTTAGAAATGATACCTCCATTTTTCCAGCATTTCCACCTTAGCATTTTCCGCTCATATTCTTTGGACGTATAATAGGTGTAAAATTTGGTTTGCGACCATTTCCCCACTTTAAAATGGGGCCAAAATTTGTTTGACGCCCATTTTACGGGGAAAGAAACATAGCCTGTTTTACGCCCATTTTACGGGGAAAGAAACATAGCCTGTTTTACGCTCATTTTACATTGAAAGAAACATAGCCTTCCTATAAAAAAAATGATTTCATTTTCAACCTTCTCTAACCTTCGGATGACAATGATTTATTAGAAAAAAGAAGGTTAGAAGATCACGGTGGTCACCTCAGAAAATACTCCAAAACAAAAAAGAAGAACGAAGCAAACAAAAATTTAAAGAAGAAAGAAAGTCATATCCACCCCCAAGTGTGTGCAGGCGAGGCTATCTACCTCGTTGTCAGTTGACCGGCGAACATGCTGGAAAGTCATAACATGACTTCAATCCAATCTAAAATCTCTCCAATTGTTTTTCCACCCTCCTTTGATTAGTGTTTTTTGAAAAGATAAAAAAGGAAGTGGAAACTTCATGTCAAATATTATATGTTTTACTCAACCCCAGCTATACCTATACGTATAGTCTTAATCAATTGAAAGGCCCCCCAACCAAACAAGGGGTTTTGCTGATGTGGCACCCAAATGCCATACAAAAAGGCTTAGTTTGGTTGCACAGAGGCCGGGCTTTTTTAGGGTTTTTACTTGGGTTTTCAGTTTTTACCATGGATGTCTCTCATTGTTTCCTTGTCTGGCGTCATGTCGTGCCAGTAAACTCCCGACAAAATCCAAGCAAAAAAACCACCTTTTTTGCTTGGATTTTCTTGAATTTGATGCTTTCTCTCTCTACTAGTAATGACACTGTTGGAAATATAAGCTTGACACATGGCTTTCTTGGAACTTGTGACTCGCATGGAGCTTGCCATGTACACATTGATATTCCTACATTTTAAGTTACTTTGGAATTCATTTTGTAGGAGTTAATATTCTAGGGACTTAGTTTCTTGTTTTGGACCAAAATAACCGTTGATCTGACCCTTTTCAATGTGTATTTATTGCTTTTATGGGGATTTGAGTTCCCTCCATTTGTCTTTTAGTGGACGTGGCTACAATTGTCGATGCCCGTTTTTTTTCCCAAGACGAAATTCCGTTTTCCTAGCAACGCTCTTTTGAAATTATGCAAGTCATTTACTTTTCATTTGTTAGTGTGTTAGTAGTAGCTTAAGAAAGCTAAGTGTAATTAAGAAAAGCTAATCTCGTATTTGAAGTGTAGCCTATATTTTGGGCCATGCATCTAATTTAGTGAGTAGTATATCAACTTGGGTTTCTTTTTTCGATTGTTTGGCATCAAGAGAACAATGTTATTCTCTTGAATCACATCTTCTACCTCCAACCTAGTTGGTTTCATTCCAAAAGAAACCCCAACCGCTACCACTATTTTACGAGGTTGACAACAGAACACTAACCACTATTCTATGAGGTAAATACAAGGAGACTCCAAGGCTCGTCACCTCCCTGCTGACTATTTCCACAACTACTCTATGATGTAACTACATGCAAAACCAAACAGAAATCATTTCAACTCAACGCGTAAACAAAACACTTTTTGTCCCAAAGGGTCCCCACCCAAAGTTTCATTTCATGTGCAACACGCCTTATCTTACTCATTCCAACACCTTCCACCATTACAATATTGCAATATAATACAATAATACCATCTCGATTTCAGAAAAGACCACAAAAGATGCCTTTAAATGCTCCCTTCTCCCATGTGATCGAAGAAAAGCAACTCAAATTGCCTTTGCCACCTTTTGTCCACACCTGTCCCCACCCTCTTCTGCCCACTATTATTCAAACCCCCCACTTCTCCATGCAGCTATATCTTGCTGGCATAAAGAGGAAGACAGGATCCTATTTCACATAACCTGGTAAGATCATTATGTTTCATTGTTTTGAATAAGTAAAATGACTTCATTTTCTAAGTTAAAACAAAGTAAAGGGAATGCAAAAATGTGGGAAAAAATGTCTTTGGTCTCGGTTGCCGTTATCAGAAGACATTCTTTTAAATAGGTGTCATTATCATTATTAGTAGAGGACAATATAAGCTTGATTTATATTTTTATATGGGGACATTTATGTGCAATCATGGGGCAGCCCAAGTGGTCTAGGTCCCATGTCAAACAGACACCCAATAGATAAATTAGTACAAAAATATCCTGGAGAATCTCAGCTGGAATCCCATTTTCCACTTCATTTGAGCTGAAAATGGGAACAGAGACTTTAGGCACCACCTTGGCCAAAATAAAATACAGCTCATCCCATAAGGAAAATGAGCTGGATGGAGTACTTTGTAAAGTAAATTACACCTAACACAGTAAGACTTTCCAATGGCCTTTAGATAGCCATAAAGTGTGGCACACATACAAGGCTCACAAAAGGTTTTTACTCAAAACTTATAATAGAGGTGGTCTAACCTCCGATTGTGACATGAGTTCTGTTGCATAAAGATAAGCACTTCAACTTCTTTTTTTTTGAATGGATGAGATTGAACAACAAAAGCTTTCTGAAGATAGCAACATTAGTTGTAGATAAACACATTATCAGGGACTCAACCAAACAATCCAGGGAAAGGGAAAATGATGTCATTCAACTTTCGGTGGCAACCTACCACATGGACCTTAGAACAATTCACTGCCCAGAAAGAAAAAGGAGAGGGGAAAAACAAAGAAGCAATAACACCCACCTATGATATAATTCAATCCAGCAAGTCTTGTATTATATGATCGACAAACTCATCATCAAATAGTGACAAATAAGAAAAAAAATCATCAAATAGTATAAAGTTCTCGTAAAGAGTACAAACATCATACAATTTCTTTTTCTTTTTCTTTTTTTGAATGGTATCATCATACAATTTCTTCTTCTTTTTTTTCTTCAGCAAGCCTTGTATGATCAATAAAATCATCATCAAATGGTAACATATATTAAAAAAACAGAGAGTAGAAAGGTCACCCAACAAGTAAAAACATCATATAATTTCTTAATTCTTTCTTCAACAAGCATACTACCACCAAAGTCCAATACTCACCTCAACAACAACAAACCAATTTTGTCAGCTATACAACAAAGAATCCAAAAAAGATGAAAGACACAACATTTCTGTTTCAGGATTCAAGCAAAATATTCTGATGAGAAACAACAGAAAAAAAAATCGTGGAAACAAAGCGATGTTTAACCCCACATAGAAGATGAATTGGGAACCTGTTTTTCCTGGTCTCTTTTGTTTTCTCTTCTACCGACAATCCATTGAATCGAAGGTATCTGCAAACCCGGCAGGCTTCGTGGGTATGCTAGATTGGGTGTTCTCCAGGCTTCTCTGGTGGCTGTATAGCATGTCACTTGTCATGGAAGTGCCCTCATTGTCTTGCCATCTTTGTAGTGCTTGAGGGAGACTCATTTGAAAATCGGTGCCTAATCCATCTTCTTCATCAAATTGGGTGGGCTTCCACTCTTCTACAAGAGGAGACAGAATGTTAACTGCATGACTCATGTCAGGTCTCTGATAAGGTTCACGAACTGTACAGTGACCCGCGAGCTCTGCCACTTTACAGATGCTTGCGAAGGTCTCCTCGTCCGGGTTAAGAATAGGGTCCACGGCCTTCATCATGTTATCCTTGTTTATCAACACTCTTCTGAACCATGTGACCAGATGAGTTCTATCATCGGGTTGGGAATCGTCTAGTGCCTTTCTACCTGTGACCAGCTCCATTAGGATCACACCGAAGGAGTAAACATCTGCCTTGGTGGTCACCCTCCCAGTAGCTGTAAGGAAACATAGATTGAAGGTTCAGCAAGTATATCTATATACTTCAAAAAGCTTGAAATAATATGACAATCCACTCGGAAAATATACAACAAAACCCAGTTCCATAAGAGAAGATTAAAGGGCAATTTTACAAATTCTGAAACGGGACAAATTTACAAAATGTGATCATTCATCAACAAGACCCGTCAATTTGAAAGCCTAAGTATATTCTAGAGTTGGAGTAATCTAGAAAGTTAATAAAAGCATTTAGGTCATTTAAAAGGCATTACTAGGCACAGAGATGACAGAATTAGCCACAAGCTCATAATGGAAGAGAGGAAGAAAATAGCCAGAATCATCCTACGACGAAGCTAGCAAAAAGACAAGACAATGTTAAGGATATACATTTGTCAAATGTGAACTCAAAACCCAGTATACCAAAGAAAACAAGCTTTTCATGAAGATTTTACATTTTTACAGGCCTAAACAGAAATAAGCACAGGGCATCCATGAGTTTCACATAAATGCAAATGTTGTGACAGGTTTAAAGGTTCTACAGAAAAACTCAATACTGAGTATGGACATATTAAAAATAGACTGATGAGAGAGAGGAATAAAATATAACTTGGAGTAAAACAGATTGATGGTTGGATACAAATGCAGATGTCATGAGCAGTCCAAAGGTTCTACAAAAATGGCTCAATATCTCCATAACCAATATTGGGAACCACGTCCTCATGAATGGATAACACTAAAATTTTGAGGGTAGTTCAAGAGGGATACCGGCTATAGCCGAAGGGGTGATGTATTTCGAGATCACCATCGCTTAGCTCCAAAGGCATATTCCAGAACTGCCGGGAAATGTGATTCAAATCACACAGAGGTGCACGCTTTACTATCTGGACATTGGATTTTTGCATCACTGTTGAGTGGGAAATTATTGGTGGAGTGAGATTTCCCAAATCTTATCTTATGTGTACAAGGAATTCAGTTGAACGTTGAATATTTGTAGGTATTGAAATGGAAATTCTCGACTTATGCTGGAGGATAACTCTATCTTTTCAACACAAGACAAGATCCGCGAATGAGTAGCGCCATTAGTGGTGTTTTACTGTATAGGGGCAACTCACCCCTCTTTTGTAATGCTGTTTTTTTTTTTTTGAATGGCTTTTTTGTATTGCTGTTTTATTTGGAATAAAATCACTATCAATGCTATCAGTCAAAAAAAGGAAAAAGGAAAAAATCAATATTAATTATCGGCATACCAAGAAGAGGCTGTTGTGACTTGGGAGTTGCAAACAAAAATTTCCTCTGTAAATTTATTCACAGAGGAAATCCTGAGTCGTGCATAAGAATGCCATGAGTTTAGTAAGAGAAATGCAAGCCGTGCATTAGAATGCCATGAGTGTAGTAAGAGAAATGCACGCATGTTTCTATCAATCCATGAATACTGTACAAATGAATACCATTTGACAGGCTCAAGAACAGGTTTAACAAACTATTGAGAAATTCAAAATAAAGTACTAATATTCCATTTCAGACTTACGCCTAGAAGTTTGATGCATAATATACTAAGAAATTACATGTTGCAAATAGAACTTGAGTTACTGTATGTTATTCCACGATATTGCGTGGTTACATGTTAGCCAAAAAAAAAACATATGCAAGGTAGTTTATGCTATGTTGTATTTAATTCGTGTATTTATGTTTGTTTCCAGGCATCAAAAGAACATAAAGTGCAACCAAAGAATGTTTGAAGTGAAGTTGTACTTACCACAATACTCAGGTGCAAGATATCCAAATGTTCCTGCCAATCGTGTCTCTACAGAGAACTTCCCATCAGGAGCATGCTTAACCAACCCAAAGTCTGAAACTTTAGCCCTCATATCATCTCCTAGGAGTACATTTGAAGGCTTCAAATCTCTATGAATGAAGCTCTCCTGCGCCAAGCTATGTAAATATTCAACCCCTCTAGCAACATCCAATGCTATTATTAGCCTTTGCTTCCAACTAAGAGCATCATAACCATTATCCTTGTACTCAAACAAATGTTGACTTAAAGTTCCTTGTGGCATATACTCATAAACTAGTAATTTCTCGTTCCCCTCAACACAATAACCCAAAAGAGCGACCAAATGCCGGTGTCTGACTTTAGTAAGAACTGCAATTTCAGCTTGAAACTCACCCATTCCTTTGTTACTAATTACAGCTGATTCCATCCTTTTTACTGCAATCTTTGTCCCACCAAGCTCCCCTTTATAGACAACCCCAAACCCTCCTCTCCCTAATATATTATCTCCACTGAAATTGTTCGTGACTTGTCGAAGATCGTGAATTGAAAAGGACATGCTTCCAGCTCCAACCAGCTGCATTTCACTACGCCCGCTACTGATCTCGCTATGTTTTTCACTCGTAATCCCACCATTTCCATTCATACCCACTAGGCCAATCTTACCCATTTCTGATCCATTCAGAGGGCTATTGATCTGCTTGAATTTCTTCTGGCTGGATTGTCTATATTTAAAATAAGATAAACCAAGCACTACAATAAGACAAAGAATTACAGCCACAATCACAATAGGCAACCATACACGTCGCCCTCCACTAGAGGATGATGAGTTTGTATTCCCCCCAGAATTTGACGCCGGGCTAGGCCCATTGCTACCAGGAGTTGTCTGACCTCCGCTCGGAGTCAAATTTATACCGATAAACAGATTACCTACAGTCTTTACCGTCACATTTCCACCAAAAACAGGTAAGTTTCCAGAAAGGTTATTGTTGGAGACATCAAGGGTCTGCAATTGGGGCAAACTCGTCAAGCTATCTGGGATTGATCCAGTGAGATTATTGTTGCTCAAGATCAAGCTCTTAAGCGAAGTGAGATTTGCAATGGCGGGCGAAATTGTCCCCACCAAATGCTGGTTTGCGAGATTTAGAACAGTGATGCTCTTCCCTTCTGTATCACATGACACGAAAGACCAAGCCTTACAAGGGTCATTCCCACTCCAAGCATTCGCAAGGTTCGACGGGTAACCAAAACCTTCCTCTACAGAAAGCAATACCATCACCCTCGGATCACAAGGCCCCGGATTAACATTACAGAAATTATTAATCCCCATGCTCTTATCAATCGTAACTCGCGAAGAAAAACTAGGGTAAGGTCCTTGTAACATGTTATTCCCAAGAGATACATTAACTAAGCTAGAAATAGAGTATAATGAATTGGGCACAATCCCAACTAAGCGATTATCGCGAAGCTGAAGATCAAACAGCGAAGTGCATTTCGAAAGATCGGGAATTGGGCCAGAGAAAGAATTAGAGTGGAGCCATACCTGCAAAAGCTGAGTCATCGATCCAAGAACGCCGATGGGTCCAGAGAGCTTGGCATCAGATTGCTGATTATTGAGCCAGAGGTTCTGAATCCCAGATGTAGCAAAAGAAAGAGGGAGACCTCCAGTAAGATTGTTATAAGAAAGTCTAAGAGATTGGAGACTAGGCAAAGTCCCAAAGAAGTCTGGAATCGAACCAGTGACACTGGCATTACTAGCGTAGAATGTTGTGAGACTGTTTGCAGCAGAGAGATCATTAGGAATTACCCATGGGAGTAATGGGTTTTGGTTCACACTAAAGGTTTGTAGACTAGTGAGGCCAGAAAAAAAGTTGGGAGGTATGGAGGTGAATTGATTGGAGTCTAGATAAACTTCTTGAAGATTTGAGAGGTTAGAGAGAGAAGGTAAAGGGCCAGAGAGCGTATTGTTTTGGAGAGAGAGTGATATGAGAGAAGAAAGCTGGTTGAGATCTGAAGGGAGAGATCCAGAAAGAGATTTAGAAGCTAAGCTGATGGACTGAACTTGGCCCCCATTGCAACTTATGCCTGACCATTGACATGGGTCAGACCCTGTCCAGGTAGAAGGTGTTGGGGAAAGTAATCCTGCTAGTTTTTGGATAACGGTAGTATCTCCTGGGGTTGCAGAGTGGGAAAGAGAGAAGAAAAAGAAGAGGAAAATGAAGAGATAAAGAGGGGAAATGGGTTTTCTTTCTCTCATGGTTTTCTCTCTGTTTTGTTTCTCTAGGGTCTGAAAGCTGAAGGGGGATAAAAGGGAAAGGAAGAAGAAGATGAAGTAGGGTTTGGGGGGTTTTTTTTTTTTTTTTTTTGTTCTTCTAGTGGAGGTACTTAGAGAAGTTGGTTTTGTTTTTTCAAATGTTTGTTTATTGATTTGTCTAAACGCGTGATTTCAGTGGGAGATTACTTAAAACGGTTATTTGTTTTGAGGTAAAACAGAGGTGTTAAGATAAGTGTTTTTTGTATATTAGGGCCCTTTTCTTCCCTAGGCCACTCCCTTTTTTGTATTTTAGATTTTACACTAAATGGGGTTGCCTGTGGAAGAAAAAGAGGAGAATATATCAGGTCTCTTTATCTGTGCTATATTAATTGTCTATCTGCAGAGTTACTGAAATGGGGTAACTTCTGACAGTGACTTTTTGGGTTTTGGCCTTTGGGCAAATTACCGACAACAGGTTAATTTTTTATATGGGTGTCGTGTTACTATCTTCCTGTCGAATATCGAATATCGAATATCAGCCGTTGATTTTGAGCACTTTGATGGGAGAGCCACCATCCAATGAGTGGCCTTTTGCTTCAACATTTGACTTGGGATACCTTTCCTGTTTTTTCGGCCGAAATCTATTCCATGGATATTTTTGCTCGGACTTCATTTCGATCGAAATTTTTTGGGATAATATTAAATAATTATAAAAAAATCGGAATTTTAGGAGAAATCCCTAAACTTTAGGACGAGATTTCCAGAAGAAAATTAGGCTAAAATAAACTACAATTTCGGGTTTAATCGATTTCGGTTTTGTTATAAACTGAAACCCAAATTTTTGGTACTAAACATTGGGATCTGCTATTGTCTAGGCTTTTCACAGCTGGTCTGTCGCATGTCATACCACTCACCTCGTGAATGGAGATAAAAGTTGTCTCCATCAAGGTTTTAAATTTCAGTTTTGGAATGCATTTCGGTCCTCAATAAAACCAAAATTTCAGCTAAGATTTCAACGAAATAGATTGAAATAGAGTAAAGCAATATTTTAGCGGGTACAAATTTCGGCTGAAACTTCAGGATAATATTAAATAATCATCCAAAAACTGATCTTTTGGAGATATACCTTAAATTTTGGCCGGGAAACAAAATTTCTATAGAAATTTTGTAACGTTTCGACTTTACCCAATTTTGGTTTCATTCTCCAATGAAATCCGAAATTTTGGATTTTGGTCAAACTTTAAAACCTTGGTCTCCATTCACGAGGTGGGTGGTCTAACATGCGACAGGCCAGCCGCGAAATGACTTTTGTGATGGATGCTAGCAATTCCACTAAACATTTTTATGGGGAATCCTTCCCTGGTCCACCCCCCTTCTAGTGTAAATAGAGTAGTCATAATTCATAAATACAATGGAGGGGCTGGCCTGAGGAAGAAAAGGTGTGTGTGTGTGTGTGTGTTTTTTTTTTTTTTTTTTTTTGGGGGGGGGGGAGGGGGAGGTCACTTCGCCATAAAAAAAAGTTCACTACTCATAAAAACAAGAAAGGGTTTACGAGTCCCACCTTGGATCTCACATTGCTCAGGAATAGTTTTAATAGCCATTGAGGATGGATCATCCAATAGGGCCCACCTTGGAACTTACTTTGTCCGATAGTGGAGTTGATGGCCATTGGAGATGGATCATCTAGAACCCGCTTTATATTGTACTTTGCCCAATAATAGAGTGAGCCATTGAAGATCCAAGGTTGGTCTGAATTCATAAAATTAGTGTCAAGAGAGATAGAAAGAGAGGTTTGCAATTGAGAGAGAGAGGGGTCACATGAGATGAAAAAGAAGGGGCCTTATGTGTGTATCTATGAGAGAGAAGAGAGGATGGTTGAGAAAGAGAAAGAGCAAGTATCATACTTGCATGAGTTAAAATTTGCATAGAATAGCATAGATCTTAACTGATGCAACCCAAATCCTACGGGCCGATTTGTTTCTATTTTCTTGCATATCATTTAGGCTAGATTTATTTCCATTTTCTTTCATGCCAATTAGGATAGATTTATTTCTATTTCCATGCACGACCAAATAAGGAATTTGTCCATTCCATGCATAGCTAAAATAAGGTCATTTAGGATTGAGTTTACTTTTTATATTTAAGTTGCCTTTAATATGAAGGTGGGAATTTTAGATGTTTCTTTTGCTTGTATGAGATTCTATTTTTAGAATTCCTCCTAATCTATAAAAAGAGGTGGATGAGACATGTAATGGGACTTTTGATTATTGAATGAAATTTGCCTTTAGCTTTTGAGTTCTTTTGAGAACTTTTGGTTGCTTGGATTAGCACCTGCAGGAGTATTTTCTAGTTTCGCTCTGAGAAACTCCACTTCGACGGGATCGAAGTAAATCACATCCCCTTCGACATTGATCGAAGTAATATATTCCCTACGACAGTGTTCGAAGGGACCTTTTTTATTTATTTTATCAATCTTGCATCTGCTGCTGCGCCACGAAGAGTGTCCAGATTTTTTGACTGCATCAGTTGATATCAGAGCAGATTCCTTCCTCGGGTTGAGGAGGAAAATTGGTAGCTAGATTTGTGTGGATTCTCGATGGCTACAGACTATCTTCAGTCACTTTAAAGGAGGGTTTCTAAATTCCAAGATTGGGAGGTAACACCGCAATTAAAATTATTTTATTATTACCTACAAGAAGAAATCATAAATTGGGACTCTCCACCAATCTATGATGAATATTCGGAAGATGGGTATTTAATTTTTTATAAGAGTTCAGATGAATCGTTGATTCTTGCTGGTGACAAAGTGATCAATGATTCACTTGAAAAGCTAGTTGATGCACCCAATCAAAACATGAATGTGGAAATTGGATATGACGGCTTGGACATTGAAGTGATGGGCCAATACGGGAATATTATGTCGAATTCTTCAACAGTTTATGTCGATCCATTTTTATTAGATCATACAGTGGCGGCTACCTTAAAATTTTATAAATTCAAGCATGTCCAAGATCAACGGACATTATCTTTTCGTTTTGGAAATTACATAGTATGGCTTTGTCTGTGTTAATTTCAATTGATGATCTTTCTCCGTTACTTCAAAACTAAAGGACGGGTATTTTTAAACCATGGAAGAATGATGGAAGCGAAGACCACCGAAAGCTTGTATTGTTTGAAAGATTCAAATCCGAGGACGGATTTTCTCCAACCCGGGGAGACTGATGCAACCCAAATCCACGGGCTGATTTGTTTCTATTTTCTTGCATATCGTTTAAGCTAGATTTATTTTCATTTTCTTTCATGCCAATTAGGATAGATTTATTTCTATTTCCATGCACGACCAAATAAGGAATTTGTCCATTCTATGCATAGCTAAATAAAGTCATTTAGGATTGAGTTTACTTTTTATATTTAGGTTGCCTTTAATATGAAGGTGGGAATTTTAGATGTTTCTTTTGCTTGTATGAGATTCCATTTTTAGAATTCCTCCTAATCTATAGAAGGAGGTGGATGAGACATGTAATGGGACTTTTGATTATTGAATGAAATTTGCCTTTGGCTTTTGAGTTCTTTTGAAAACTTTTGGTTGCTTGGATTAGCACCTGCAGGAGTATTTTCTAGTTTCGCTCTGAGAAACTCCACTTCGACGGGATCAAAGTAAATCACATCCCCTTCAACGGTGATCGAAATAATATATTCCCTACGACAGTGTTCGAAGGGACCTTTTTTCATTTATTTTATCAATCTTGCATCCGCTGTTGCGCCACGAAGAGCGTCCAGATTTTTGGACTGCATCATTAACCAAAGAAAATTAGGGTTAAAATTTGCATAGAATAACATGGATCTTAACCAAAGAAAATTAGGGTTTAACACATGCCTTGGTTGATTAATCCTTAAATGGAAAATGATATGTCCACCCTCTTTTGTTCATTTTTCCTAAAAAAAATGGGTGCAATTTCACCACCATTTGTCTGTATTTTTTTCATTTTCAAGAAAAAACGAACAAAAGGGGGTAAAATGCATAAAAAGGGGTGGGAATATCATTTCTCATCCTTAAATAGGATTATGATTGCAAAAGCTTTTGCCTGGCCTATGAGCTAAGTAGTTAATGCATCGTTGTCCAAGTAAGGAGTTGGGAACTATTAATAAGAGTCTACACTGGTTCTACAAGGGGAAATGATATATTCCTCCCTTTTTAACTTGGAACAGCCCTCTCCAGCGTAAAGGAGTAGTCATGATAAATACATTAGAGGGGCTGTCCCAAATAGTAAAAAGGGGCGAATACATCACTTCCCTTTAGGCCATGTTTGGATACCCACAAGATTTAGACTTGGATTTCTCACATTTGCTGTTGAGATTTGGAAATGGATTAGATCCTTCAATTTCTAAATCAGCTACAACAGTGAAAAAAAAAAACCGATTTACAAATATGTTCTGCAAGACATTATTTGGAAATCTATATTTGTGGCAATTACGTTCACCCTCGCTGCTCCTCAACCTTGCTGCTTCAACAGCCAGACGTCCCTCCCTCGTACAACATAAGCACGAGAGTGACCGGTGTATTTTGTATCCAAAACTCAAATCCAAATCCAAATACAAAAACATGAGGTATACAAACGTGGACATATGGATTATAAAACCACTCTCAATTTATAATATCACAATTCCTCCTTTGTGTTGAAAATAGATCTGGATAGGACTTACCCCTCCGGTTCAAGTGTTCAACCCAATAAACGTTCATTTCCATTAGGCTGTTCGGATTGGAGGAAAAGCATTTATGGCTGAAATGTCATTCTAGGAATTTTTTTATTTCCACATTTTAGAGGAAAATAATGAATCGGGTTTTTTGCAAAAGAAGTCTTGTACTTCGGTTTATTTGCAAAAAGAGGTCTTCCTCATGGCATCTGAGTGAATTTTGTAAATCAGGTCTGGCCATTAATTTGTGACCCAAAATAACCATGGCAGTTTTTTAACGCATAAAAGACCAAAATGTCCTTATTTGTGAAAGTACGAAAATTCCCCTTTAAAAAGACGGGACACACCTGTGATGCAGAATAATAAGTAGACCTGGCAAAAAGTGACCCGGACCCGCGGGTCCACCCGGCCCGCTCGTAAATTTCGGGCCCGGGTCACCAATCTGTGACCCGTTTAAAATTGACCCGCGGGTCCACCCGGCCCGTCAGAACTGGGCCGTGCCCTAGCGAATTACAAAAGTTTTATTTTGGCCTTTTTTCTTGTAATTGTCATATTTTTTAAATTTTCTTTGTAGTTTTTTTGGTAATTGTCATATTTAAAACATTCTTTTGGTAATTTTTTTGGTAATGTTTCATTTAAAATTTAGTAACTGTATGATTATTATAAATTGCTATTATTTTATTGCTAGCCACCTTTGCGCAACTCGTACTTCTGTCGGATCTTTGCAGCAAAGGATGTGGACAAGCTGAAAAGTAGACTCGGGGAAGGTGGCTAGCGAATCCCTATTAAAAAAAAAATCTTAAAAATAATATGTCAGAAATCCGGGCTACCCGCGGGTCGGCCCGGCCCATACGGGCCGGGTCCGGGTCCAAGCATAGTGACCTGTAAAATTTCCCGGGTCATTTTGACCTTGCCCGTTTGACCCGGGCCCATACGGGCCGGGTCGGGTCAAAACCTGCCCGGCCCGCCCGTTTGCCAGGTCTAATAATATGTTTTGACAGGCGTGGGTCCCACAAATTCAACTCAAATCCATTCATCAATGAGACCCACCACTCTGCCTCATGTTTTGATACGTAGGTTTCATGATCTCCCCCCACCCGAGCCTATGGATAGGTGGGGCCAACCATTTATAAACCTCACAGTTCTTTTCACACGCTTGCATAGCAGGAGGCCATGAGCAAGGAATGCTAGTATATACAGAAACTGATATTCTCACACCCTTATTCAAAACATATCACGGTCCATAATGGGTATCTTGGTCTTTTTAAATATAATTTTTACCTTTTTGTCTGGGAGATGATATTTTCACCCCTGCATTACGTTAAACTCCCCCGGCCCGTTATAACCTGATTTGACGTGAAAAGTGGGCAACTTTATGTCAAATCACGTGTTATAGACTAAAATTCACCCAAATGTGACGACTCTAGTCGCAAATTGTCAGACTGGAAGAGCTCTTTTTTGCAAATAAAGCAAACTAGAGGACTTCTTTTGCAAAAACACAGATTAAATTTTAGGGATATCATTGTAAATTAATGCTATTGATGGTTGCACTACCATATTTTGATAATTGAACTAACTTATATCGTATTTTATTATTTAAACAGAGATCAAAGGCTTTTACAGCTCCCAAAAAGTTTTCAGAAACCAATTCAAAAGAAAAGACAAGACTGAGTTTGTGCAGTTATTAAGACATAATAGTGCAAATATAAATAGCCTAAATTAAAGGTTCATGTAAATAAAACTTGAACTACGGCTGTCCTATTCAGTTTTGAACTTATGTAATCAAACAATGAAAAAGCATGAAATTTCAGAATCAGATTTTTTTTTTTTTTTCCAAACTTTTCTTAAAAAATCATCCAATCCAAAGTGTCTTCAAGAACACCCGCTTTACTCCAAATTGTAGAAATTTGATGGGTCGAAATCAATACGATCATGCACAAAATAACATGAGCATTTTACGTGGTTCAAGTAGACGATGACTATGCTCACAGGGGTGGGATATGATTTCCACTGTAGAGAAGATAAACGGAGATTATAGGGATTGCCCAATCCCATAACCTTGATTATCCCTAACTGAACTTGGAAATCCCCCTCTCATGACCAAGATGAAATCCACTCGATCTCTTTTTAGATTTTCATGTATTAGGTTGTTTTTTTTTAACAAATTTACAAGGGGAAATGTATATATCTAGCTTTCTCCCTGGACCTAAGAAACCTAAATGGTTTAATTAGTAAACCAATAAAGTATCCTAACCTAACTCCTAATCAAACTAGGAAACACGAGAAAACCTAACATTTTCATCATGGCTTGTTTCTCAGTCACATTAATTTTTTTTTTGTTGGCATTTCCACCTAATTGTCGGCATGGGAAACCACTATTATTCTTTTCAAGTATCATCTACTCGCACCATTGAATTATTCTAGCTTAAAATCCACGAAAACGATCAATACTGCCAATAAACATGTCCCAGTCAACTATGATGAGGAATCTCTGTTGGGACTCAGGTAGAACTCATCCTTAAAAGCTAGCCGTTAAGGGAAGAATGCCATGTCCCTGTAAGCCCATCAAATCCATTCACTTTTCTGATGTGGGATCTTTTCTTTTGCGTGGAACCCCAACAATCTCCTCCACGCGGAATCAACTGAGGGACTTTTTTCCGTCCTTGGGAGGCCTAGTTTACTGGGATCTTCCCCAACTATAAGGGCTTACACCATATAAAATATCTTCATAAGTTATAAGTTATAAGTTATAAGAACCATTTTTTGCCTCCAAAGTAAATTCCTGGCTTTGTCCTTTCCTTGGCATAAGCGAGGTCCACAAAATGCAACTGCCACCCTCTTTTTAGATTTTTCTTCTGTATAATTTTTGTGATCTGCTAACAAACTTCGCAAAAAACCATTCCGAGAAGGCACATCACATTGATAATCAATAAGACAAAATTGTGGTTATTCTCCCCTGAAAAACCGAGCCGCGAAATTTTTTCCTGCAAAACTGCCTACCAAAGTCCCATATATGTTACGATTGTCGGATGCAAGAATTCCTTTCGCTGTCCTTTTGTTTAGTAGGACCCACACTGTTAACATGCGCACATGGGTGGTGTATGATAAGCTGTTCTCATCTTCTTCTGACACTGTTTTTGTACTCTTAGAACGACTTTACTCCCCTCAACGGGAAGAAAACACGAAGCTTCTCTGAAGAAGATAAGAAAAAACCCAATTGGTTTTTTTTACTTTTCTTCTCTAAATCAAAACCCTTGTTCTGTTCTTGCCCTGCATTTTATTTTTGGGTTTTTAATTTTAAGCTTAAGAAGATGCAAACCGAAGAGGAGAGAAAAATCCACCCACCAGGTTTGATTCTTTGATGGGTTCTTTTTATTTTCTTATCCTTATCTGAATTACACCTCTATCTTTTCTGGGTTTTTGTTCCTTTTAATTTGTAGAGGGATTATGATGAGTTTTGGTTTTCAGGGCATGAAAATCATGGTGTTCATGTGTGTAAAAAATGTGGGTGGAGCTTCCCAAATCCACATCCGAGTGCAAAACAGAGAAGGGCCCACAAGAAAGTATGTGGAAAGATGGAGGGTTTTAAAGTGATAAGCTCGGAAAGTAAGAGCAATTTGGGAGTCTCTGATGATGAGCTTTCTGATGAAGATCCCAAACCTGGTATGAAATTAAGAATTTCCCTGTTAGGAACTTCCTTAAATTGTCTTTATTCCATATTTTATGATTTTCCAAAATAAATAGTGTAATGTTGTAATTTTTTGATTTAGGGGATAATTATACTTTGTGATTGCTTGATTTATGGAGTAATTACCAAGGAATTTGATGTTTTTCTGGAATTTGAATGAATTGCTTGATTTAGGGAGTAATTATGCTTGTGATTGCTTGATTTATGGAGTAATTACCAAGGAATTTGATGTTTTTCTGGAATTTGAATGAATTGCTTGATTTAAGGAATAATTATACTTTGTAATTGCTTGATTTATGGAGTAATTATGTGGTTGAGTTAAGGAGTTAATTAGAGTAGAACTAGTATAAATAAAGGATTGACTGTACGAGAAAGAATAAAGAAAATTATCAATATCAGTTAGAGGCTTGGGTTTTCTAGAATTAACCTGTCTTCTTCTTCTTCTTCTATTATTTTTCTATTTATGTTTTTATTTTTATTCTATATAGTAGTGATTTATCGTTCGCATTCTTTCATTAATGCCCTGTTTGCATTGCAAGAATTTTTTGGAAAAGTTTGAAAAGGAAAATTATTTCTAAAATTTCTAACTTTTTTACGCCTGAAAAAACATAATTTGATCCACCCCTATTCAATTTTTATTTAGAGGGATCTTCAATTTATGATAATATCTCTCTAAGTTAATCGTAATCACATTATTTCCCTTGAAATTGGGGAAATAAAAAAAATTTCTCCATAAGAAATGTTTTACTTGCAATCTAAACAGAGCCTAAATTATTACCAAGGAATTTGATGTTTTTTTCTGGAATTTGAATGAATTGCAAATTGCAGAAGGTTTGAAAAATCAACACACTGGGCTGGATGAGAAGAGTAGTGGCAGAATTGAAGCTAAAGTAGGAGTGAACCAATCCGTAGAGGACGTGTTTTCGGACGCTGTTTCTGAATTTCCAGATTTGGGATCTGGTCCGATGACTGAAACAGTTGTGGACGGCGGAACCACAAAACAGGACAAAGATTTACAACAAGTCTTAGAGGATCAGACCAAAAATTGTGCTTTAGAGGCTCCTGCTGAAAGTAAGTTTCTCTAGCCTTGTGATTTTTAGTTGATAAAATTGTGAAAATGTTTGTTCCCTGTCATAAAGAATTTTAGTTACTGATGGTACCACCTTTATGTTCAAGTAGTTTCACCTAATATAGCTATCCTTGAATAAGTTGAAATTTAGACTCTTGGATTGGGATCAAGTACACCCTTTTGTTTAAAAAAAAAATGTGGTGGAGAACTTTGAATCGCAGTTTATCTTGGAAAGGCTGCATCCCCCCTACACTCCATAGGAGAGTTGCGTTCGTTTTTAATGATGATGATAAATAATATTAAAAGAAAATGGGAAACCATGAGACCGAGATGGTTGGTGCACAATGAAAGAAATAAAGACAGAGACATAGAAAGATAATAAATACGCAATGCACAGAATCTTCAGGGAGGGAGGAGAGTTGTGTTGTTTATGGCTACATTTTCTAATTTGCATGTCTATCATATGCTCACTTACCATGTCCAAGTTTCTGTAGTTGGGGCTTTGATGGAATTCAGAGGATTTTTTCTTCGGAATTGTGATGATCACGATAAGAAAAAGGTACTTGTTCAGACAGGAGGCCATTGCAACCTTAAACATAAAGAAGATTTTCAAGTTAGGGCCTTGAGAGAGCCACCTGTATTATTGTCAGTGATAGAAAATATGAATTTTTCTCTTCACCCGAATTTACATATACATTATGCAACTTGGACGAATAGACTTTCATTGTAACTCGATACTTCTAATCCTGTACTATATTCATTGCTCCAAAGCAACTTACTAAAGAAGCAACCGGCTACTAATCAAACTTAATCAAAGAAACTTCTTAAACAAGTAACAAAACTCATGTCTAGAATCTTCTAACAATTAGGATAAAGCCCTCTGCAATTCTTAAAAGTTTAAAATGACCTCTCAATTATCAGTGCAAATGACTTAGTGCAGTTCCCTTTGGCAACGTTAGCATGATGACAATAGAAGTCTCTTTTTGACCACTTTTCTCGATTTTCTTACTGCTTGACTTTTGATCCTCAATCTTGAGCTCAAATTAGCAGATACTACCATGGCCTCATCCTAACCTTCCTCAGTTAAAAAAATTTAACTTACCACTTGCACCTAATGCTGCATTTATAGATCTGGCTCACAAGATAATATGGCCTATTCAACTTCACTGGTATTACTGGCGTCTGCACAATGTTGGGTATGCTAGGCTTGCTTTCACTCATGAGTGTAAATCAGGAATAGGGAAGCAACTGATTAGAACAATAATTCAGCACATAGGTCACACAATTAGGGAACAATCTTCCAAATTAATGATCTAGACATCAACCAATAAAGTAGCAAGAGATCTACACTACAGGGCAGTAGGGAGATCACAAAAAAGTGAAAAACTGGGAAGCAAACAAATAAACAGGGCAGCACCCTACCAAATTTGTGAATAAGATAGCAACCAATAAAGTAGCAAGAGGTCTACACCATAGGAAAGTAGGGAGATGACTAAAAAACTGCGAAAAACACAAATAAATAGGGCAGCAACTTTCAATTCCCGGCAGGAGTCTACTTTCCAGGAACATTATAGCTGCAGACCCACACAAACGAGACATCAATTGGATCATGCATGCCACACACATCATTTCTCAAAAAAATGTAAAGAAAAGAAAGACATGCCACACGAACACAAGAAAGGCACTATTTAGACGATAGGAGCATCATGAAGGCCACACCAACTCTCAAATTCCATGCACAGGGTCAATACACAACCTAGAGCCCATACAAACTTAAAGTCCAAAAACTGGGGATATTTAGTTTTCTTCTTCTTTTTTAGTTATTTTATGCATTGTAATTTTGTTGTTTTTCTTATTTGTGCTTCTAAGCTGTAAGTGTTAGAGCTTTTGTTTGTTTTATTCATTTGTGTACGAATATGCTTAAAAGATTTATCTATTCCTCTCTGTCCTTTATTTCTTACTTCTATATCTTTATTTTGATGTATGAAGAATTTGTAATTTTCTTAAATTTAACCTGATTACAAGAATAGAAAAATACAGCATTTCACTTGATACTTTCCTATCTTCTTTTTTTGATAAATGAGGAAATTCTAATTTTCATATGTTTGCTGATTTTAAGAAAAGAAAAATATAGCATATCGCCTTACACATATCAATGTTGTTGATATGTTAAAGTTTTTGGGTGAATTGACATGCAATACTGATACTTTTTCCTTCTGCATGATGAAGCAGTCAAAGCTTGCTCATCATCTTGCTTTTATCTGTTTCAATATAAGAGCTATTAAAAAAAAAATCTGTTTCAATATAAGTGGTTCTAACTTCAAGTGATTATTTCAATTATATGGACAACCTTGTACATAACACATGGGAGCATGGTTTTAAACTTCCACTTAAACTGACATGAAACGACCGAAATGTTGTTGTTTTTCATCCCCACCAAAACTCATACCGAAACAAAAATAGTAAGTGTATAAGTAGTATAGTTAACCAGTATGTTTTTCACACTTACACATGAATTACATGTGAAGTGTCGTGTTTTTATTATGTATAAATATTTATATGAATAATATGTGAAATGTGGTACATACTAAACTATCAGACATGCAGGTGTTCGTTGTTGTTGATCCATTACGTGAGGGTTTTTTTTCTTTTTGTGATGGTTTTTTAATGTGTATTTCTGCTTATTCTAGCACTTTATGAGGTTTCTTTTTAAATGTCTTATGATTAGGATGTATTTTCGTATGTTTGATTTTCTCCAAAATTTAATGGCCATCTTTCCATTCCCATCATAATTGAAACACATACTGAAATTGAAACTTGAAGCCTTGCATGAAAAAACTTCCTGACATAGCCCTGCTTACTTTCTGACAAATAAGCTTCTAGGGGTATATTGGGTATTTTGATCATACCTCTGTACCTGATGTTTTGATTTGAACCACTACTTGCCGATTTCAAGACACTCAGGAGAGTACCTAAGAACTATCCATAGAACTGAGTGCGCACAATGATACAGATTTAGATGAATCAAAAAGACCCTAGACGATACATGACATAGGGGGAAACATCAGTCAGGCCAAAGCCAATCCATGAATAGATGCAAGCTGACGCTTATGAACAACTCAGTTTACTGACATCAGGGATGATTGGTAAGAGATAAAAGTAACTTTATCGAGGAAGTCGTGCTTTGATTTCCTACAACTGGTATGTACTTATGGTGTAAGCTAACATATATTTTCCGGTAGGAACTAAAAACTCAGCATTAACTCCTGGTGACTAATTTTCTCTGGATTAGCATGGTTTCTTCACAGTTATGGTGCTTGTAACTAACCTACATTCCCATGTTGCAGGTAATACTCCAAAACCTACCGATCTTATATGTGGTGATCAGATTCAAGTTCCTGATGCTTTGAAAAGTGAAGCAGTTCAGATGCAGAGTGTTTTCCATGATCATTCTTTGTGCTCTTCCACTGATGATGTGAGCTCAATTTTGGACAAGAGAACGGAGACCATAGCTGTGGATCCAACAAAAGATAAAAATCATTATGACGGTTTGTTATTATCTGGAGCATCCACTGTGGTACTTGAAACCCCAAGAGATAAATCTGTAGGGAATACAACAGCCAATACTTGTGAGAATGTTATTGACTCTGTGGTTGTAGCAGAAGGCCATGAAAAAGGTAATAGAGATGAAAACTTACCAGTCACAGTGCTACCCGGCATATCTATAAGTGATATCTCTCAGATCGATTCTACGTTAGACAATATGGATGAGTTTGCCTACGCAGAAGTTCCATCAGAGCTCACTAATCCTAGTGCCGTCAAAATGGCTAAAAATTCTTCTGAGGACATTGTCCGCGTACACGAAGAGCTAGACAATGTTTTAGGACAACAAAAGTCTCATAATAAACTGTCTGCTAGTACTCAATTGGGGTCTATGGACTCTGAAAGTCAGGAGTATCTGGATGCTTTTGTTGATGCTGCTCAAGCTTCAGAAGGAAATATTCAAAATCCAAGTGATACAGTTGAGGATTGCCTTGTGCATGTACACGGACACGGAGATGAAAATCTGCCCAAATCTTCTATGCCTGCAGACGTAACTGTTGGAAACATTTCTGACATAAAGTCAGAAATTGATTTGCAGGAACACAGCACAATAAGCTGCCAGGAACAAGAACAGCAAACTGAAGCATTGGGACAGCCAAAGCCTCATAAAGAACTGATTTCTAGTACTTGCTCGGGATCTACACAAGTTGAAGCTGATAAAGTTGATGCTGCAGTTCTAGAAGGAAGCGTGCAAATTGATTGTAGGCAAGATGCGAATGTTGATGCTGCAGTTCTAGAAGGAAGCGTGCAAATTGATTCTAGGCAAGATGCGAATGTTGAAACCATTTCTGAGAAAGAAATTCATCTCATAGATACTGAAGTTCATCCAGGGTCCATGTCACTTAAACATGGTGAAAGTGTGGACACCTGTGCTTCAACTATGCAAGTAGAGGAAGGTAACCTTCAAGTGGATGTGCCAGGCAGCAAAAGTATGCCCAAAGATATTGGGCTTACATCTAGTGAATGTGGTGCAGATGGGGATCACAATGAGGAAAGGGGTCATTATATTGGGCTTACATCTAGTGAATGTGCAGCTGAAGGGCTTCGCTCAGAGGGATCAGATGCCCGTTCAGAAGTCACTAATGGAGAACCATTAGTAACTAATGCGTTCACTCCCAATGATGGAGTTATGGGTTCAATTTGCGTAAATACAACAGTAAGCCATTCAGAAGAAAAGAAAACAGCATTTTCTTATGGAGAGCACCAACGTCAGATTGATTTATCATGTGAAATCCCACCACAATCCCTAATAGTAGCTGCAGATGAAACCACAATGGAGAGTAGGGGTTGTGATGTTGTTAATGAGGAGACCCATACTAATATAGTTGGTGAATACAGTGAGGAAGGCGCTACAGACAAAAATTCTGTGTCTGGCACAAAGATTAACCCTGAATCTGCAAATTCAGAAGAAAAGAAAACAGAATTTTCTTATGGAGAGCACCAACGTCAGGAAGGCGCTACAGACAAAAATTCTGTGTCTGGCACAAAGATTAACCCTGAATCTGCAAATTCAGAAGAAAAGAAAACAGAATTTTCTTATGGAGAGCACCAACGTCAGATTGATGTATCACGTGAAATCCCACCACAATCCCTAATAGTAGCTGTAGATGAAACCACAATGGAGAGTAGGGATTGTGATGTTGTTAATAAGGAGACCCATTCTAATATAGTTGGTGAGTACAGTGAGGAAGGCGCTACAGTAAAAAATTCTGTGTCTGGCACAAAGATTATCCCTGAATCTGCAAGTGGTGTTTCTGAAACAAAGCTGCAATTTCATGGCGATATTGGAAGGGATGAAGTGAAAAGGAATCTACAACCAACTGAAAATATATCGGAACCTAATTCTGATCAAAGCTCACAGGAAATTGCATTTCGTAGTTGCTTGGATCCGTCTGTTATGAAAACAGAAGGTCTGGCAGGGATTGAAATGGAAAGTAGGCTTCGCAAACCCCACCTTGAAGAACCTAAACTGAATGAGAGTAGTGAGGTTAGATTCCACCAGTTTGATGCACAAAATCCCACATCTGAAGATCATGCAACTTCACCACCGGATACTGGTTGTGTTCAGAGTTCAGTCACCCTTGACAACTTCAACGCAAAAGATTTTTCAGAAGGGGATGCCGCTGACAATTATTCTCATTCTTTAGGAGAGGAGGGTGTTGATATTATTGAGCAAAATGTCAAGGCTTCAGTTTTTACCGTGGAGACATCAGCAGATTCTATTAGTCAAACTGACAGCGTGGAAGGGTACTGGGGCTCTGTTTCAGGTTAGGTTTCGTTATTTTATTCTTTTTTCCTCAATCGCTTTGTTTTGTTTCTCAGTTTATACTTGTTCCAGATTTTTTTATGATAAATTTTCTGTTTTAATGTATCTTGATTCCTAACATTCTTTATTCACTGTGTAACATTTGAATTCATCATCATCTTCTAGACTTATTAGTACCAGAGTTTTAACACACACACCCCCCCCCCCCCCCCCCCCCCGTCATCGTGGACTCCCCTGAGTCGACTCCCTTTTACCTCGGCCGCATTCTGCATTTGGCCCTACAGAGTCAATAAAAACTACTTTGACTCTCCCGAGTTATGACTGCATCAACGAGTACTCTGTTGCGCCAACCGAGTTCTCGACTGCGGCGTGCCGAGTCAACTAGGATTTTCTTCGACCGCGTTTTGATCCACATCCGCATTTTGAAACACTTCTTCTAACAACTAGAGCTTCTTCTCCATCTTCTGTTTCCTTCGTCAATGTGGCATCATATTCTGTTCCATCATAATTTTCATATAGATCTTCTTCATGGCTGGGGCATTTATTATCATTGGTTGCTAGCTACATTCACAAACTTTCTATTTGGACATTTGACTATTCAATACCCAAGTTGTTTAAATTTTAAGGAGTTAAAAGAATGATTATATATTGTATCTTGAGGGGTTTTTTCCAAAGTTTATAGTAGAAGTTGATCCACCTATAATTTATCTTCATTGACTAAGATTGGTTATATGGCTTATTTGAGTAGACTGTCCTTCTTGTCCAATAAGGTCGCAACCTCAAGTAGCTATTCCTCCTTGTAAACTCCTTTAGTGTTCGATCGATCTACATGATAAGGTCTAATTTCACTTCGATTTAATTGCTTTCTACTTTTAGCCAATTGAACTACATGCAAAACAATCCAACAATGATACTTCTCCACTTAGTTTCATTTGGATATCCGTAACTCGTTAACATACTGAGCAATGAGTTGGACTTCCTATTCTACAAAGATTTTGCGAGTTCCCAAGCCATAGAAATCATTGGTATTGGATAGGGTTACAGGATCAACGTTTATAGCTCTCATCCCCAAGGTGGAGGGTGCTTCAAGGTTATATGAATATCGGCCTATAAGCCTAGTGGGATGCTTGTATAAAGTTTTGGTGAAGGTTTTGGCCGACGCCCTAAGGTGGTCCTCCCATCTGTCATCTTAGATAGTAAAAGTGCTTTTGTCAGCAATAGACATATCTTAGACTGCTCCTTAATTGCTAATGAGGCCATAGACTCTTATTCAAGATCAGATGAGAGAGGTATTTTGTGTAAATTAGACACGGAGAAAGCTTATGATAGCGTGGAATGGGACTGCTTGGACTATATGATTGGGAGAATGGATTTTGGAAACAGGTGGAGGGTGGATCAGGAGATGTATCTCATCATCCTGTTTTCCGATACTACTAAATGGATTGCCGAAAGGTTTTTTCAAATCCTCAAGAGGTCTTAGGCAGGGTGATCCTCTTTCCCCTTTCCTATTCGTCATTATTGCCGAGACCCTTAGCAGACTGATGTATTGAGGGTGTAGCTCTGGTTTGTTTGAACCCTGAAGGCTTTAAAATTGGTCAAAACGAGGTGGAAGTGTCTCATTTACAGAGTATTCCGCTGGGGAAATGGTAGAAAGTTTGTTGCCAATCAAGAATATGGGGCTGGGGATTAGAAGGATTATAGATTTTAATCATGCCCTCTTGGGTAAATGGTTATGGAGATTTGGCGAGCAATCTTAACTATGGGTTAGGGTGATCGGGAGTAAGTATGGTTCTAATATTGCGCACTGGGAAGCGGACAATGTCTTCAATAAGCAAGGTTTGACTATTTGGCGAGACATCATGGGGATGAGTCATGGCTTTAAACAAGGTATAAGATATGGGGTCTACATTGGGGACCGCATTTTGTTTTGGGGTGATGCGTGGTGTTCGGCCGAGCCCCTCATGGATCTTTTTTCTGACTTGTTTGTTGTTGCCTCCCACGAGGAAGCCATAGTTTCTGAATGTTTTGTGCGTGAAAGGAATAGTGTGGTTTGGAAGCCAGGTTTCTTAAGGATTTTTTTTGGTATAGAATTGGACTCATATCACACTTTTTAGATCTGATCAAAGGGTGCTACATCATGAGTATTGACCTAGGATTCCTTAGGTGTCTTCTCTATTAAATCCTTTTATTTCCATTTAGTGCCTTGTGATTTACCCTCTATTTCAGCAAAAGTATGAAAATTTCATGTTCCACGTAGAGTATGCATTTTTTGGAGGGCGGCAAGCAGTGCTCGGATCCAAACAATCGATTTTCCCTGGAAACATGGTATGTGGCTGGTGGAATCTGTAGGTCATTTATTCATTCATTGCAGATTAGCTAGAGATATCTAGAGTTATATTCTTTCTAGGTTTGGCATTTGCTGGGTATTTCCTTTTACACTACCTGACTTAATTATGAGTTGGGAGATGGTGCCATGGAAGAGGAAAGGAAAGGTGCTTTGGAGAATCTATCTTCTTGCTACATGGTGGGTTATATGGAAAGAGAGAAACTCCAGAGTATTCGAAGGGATAGCCAAATCACCTTATTGGATTTATATCAAAGTAATAGCGTTATCTATTACTTGGGTGAGAAGTTTACCGTTTTTTCACTTTGTATTGGCCTTTGACCTGTGGGAGGGGTGGCAGGAGGTATGCTTTAGTAGGGAGAGACGACGTCAAATTGTGCAAAATTGGGAGGCCCCGCCCGGTGGTTTGTTTAAGCTCAACTTTGATGGTTCGAGCTTGGGTAACCCGTGTCATGCTGGTATTGGAGGTCTTTGTTGTGATTCTAGTGGCTTTGTCATATGGGATTATTCCGTCCCTATAGGGATTTGTGACACTGAGATCTTGCCTTGACGAGACATAGCGAGGGGTGTAAACGGATCGAATTCGAAGCGGATATTGCTATATTCGAATTCGAATTCGATTCCAGTATACAATATCCGAATTCGAACGGATATTTCATTTTTCTTACCGAATTGAATTCCGGCGGATATTGTTCGAATTCGAATATTATCCGAATCCGTTTATCCGGTATATTCGAATATTCGGATGTTCAAATTCGGATATTATTCGAATCCGTTTATCCAAGGGAGAGAGATCACTTCTACCCCCAAAACACACACACACACAGAGAGAGAGAGAGAGAGAGAGAGAGAGAGAGAGAGAGAGAGATGTGAGAAACCTCTTTATTTCTTCTTTTTCTCCTCCTCAAAACCTAGCAATTGAGCTCTCCCCTCCAAATGTAGCCCCAAAAAAACCAATCGAATCCTCTACTCTTCTTCTTTCGATCCAGCGCTAAAAACGTGAGAGAAAGGGAAGGAAGGAGATGGAGCGGAGAGGGATACCCGGAGGAGATTGCTGTTCGACTAGGAGAGTGAGGAAGGGGGGGTTTGAGAAACCCTAGCAGATCTCCTCTTTTAGTCTTTTGCTTTTGCTATTCCTTTTTTGACCTTTTGTGAGATTTTTTATGGTGTAAGTGTGTGACCCGTGTAGCCCTTATAGTCCCGTGTTTTTCTAATTGTACTGTACGGACTGCACCACAGGATTAATAGCTGGGAAAAAATACACTGGGGCCCCATTATTAGGTGATTTAAACCATTCATTTTTTGGGTCCACTGTGATGCCCAACCCCTCAAAACAGGGGCCGATTATCCAAACCATCCATTTGATGGGCCATAACATAAATAGGTGTTGCCCAAAAAATATGGGCGTATGATGATTTCAATCCTCCCATCTAATAGGTTTCGATAAGGGCAGTGATAAAGTCAGGCCTAGGGGTGTCAATTTTGGCTCGGGCTCGGAGGCTCGCTCGAGCTCGGCTCGAGAAAAGCTCGGCTCGAGCTCGGCTCGAATTCTTAACGAGCCGAGCCGAGCCCGAGTTAGGCCAAGCTCGGCTCGTTAAAGCTCGTAAAGTCAACATAATCTGCAAAAAGCAAAAATAACGTACCGAGGGTAGGTAGGTCTTGTCAACATCATCGCAAATCAAACGATTCGAAATTAATTTTTTCCTGTAATTATCATAACTTTCAACATTTTTTGGTATTTTTTTATTAATTGTCATAACATACTACCTTTTCTTCGTAATTTTTCATTTTAAACTATATAAATCAACTATTTTACTTTTCTCTGTGTAATGATTACTTTTTTTTGTGCTTTTGCTACCAACCTTTGCTTTTGCTACCAAGCTTTGACATGTGCGAAACTCGATAAACCCAAGCTCGATAAAGCTCGCGAGCGGCTCGCGAGCCTGGCCGAGCCTGACCGAGCCGAGCCGAGTCTTTGAGCTTAACGAGCCGAGCTGAGCCTGGCCAAGCTCGGCTCGGCTCGGCTCGTTTACACCCCTAGTCAGGCCCTTCTATGTATGAATTCATCCCCTATTTTTCAAAATGGACAGTACAGCCCACATCATAGGATGATGCAAACTGTTCATTTGATGGGTCACAAGGTAAATAGGTTATGCCCAAAAAATAGATCGGACAGTTGCGATCATCCTATGGAAATGATTTTTGGGGCACAACCTATTTACGTTGTGGCCCATCAAATGGACGATTTGGATCATCATAAGGTGTGGGATGTACTGTCCATTTTGAAAAATAGGGGGTGAATTAATACATAGAAGGGGCTGAATTTATCACCGCCTTTCCATAATATGCATTTCCTCTATAGATCAAAGGGCTATGATCATCCTTTGGAAATAAAGTTTAGGGCACAACATATTTACTTTGTGGCCCATCAAATGGATGGTTTGATCATCCTATGGTGTAGGCCATACAGTATTTTTAGAAAAGTACGGGACTTACACCATATAATTTCTCTAGGTTTGCTTATAAAAACCATATTTATCAATGCCGATGATCAGATTGAGATCGCGTGGAGAATCTGAGGATCGACGAACTTTTACTTCATTGTAGGCTTTTCCCTTTAGTTTAGATCCCAACCATTAATTTTGCCTTTTCCACCAATGGCCATGAGTATGACTAACCTCTTTTTTATGGCAAAAATGTAAATATAAGTATATTTGAGGATTTATTTGTCATGACACTTATTTGATGATATTATTAATAATAAATATTAAAAATTATTTTAAAAATAATAAAACAAATCTGGATATCGAATTTGAATACGAATTCAGATATAAGGATACGGATGCGGATATTCGGGATAAACCGATGTACTTCTCGGATTCGGATGTTAAACGGATCAGATGTACCATTTACCAGTTTCGCATCCGCTAAGAGTCGAATATCTCATGAACGGATTCGGATAATATCCACTTGAAACAGATTCAAATAATATTCGCTTTAAACAGATTCGGATGTGGACGGTAATCGAATTTTCGAATATCCACTTACACCCCTAGACATAGCTAATCTCCAATGCAAAGAGGAGGTCGAATCATAGAGGCATGGTCTTTTCCCATTGTTATTCTGTCGACTGGGATTGTTCTCGTAGTGAGGATAGCTCTCCCAGTTGTGAATGGGAGGAAGTTCGTTCGAGAAGGGATGGAAGGATCAAGAGTGCCATGCCACTCGATCATAAGGATCACAAAGAGAGTAGTGGATTTCTTGCTGCAACTTTAAAAACATTGGTCATATGGTTCTTTATAGGATCTGTTAAGAGTGTTAGTCCATGTTCGATTGTGAAGCTCCTGCATAGAGTGCGCTAAGGTCCCTACCATGGGCAAAAGTTTCCAAAAACTAAAACAAAGGGGATAATTGAAGGGATACCATGGATAAAGGGCGGCCCAGTGCACGAGGCTCCGCCATTGGGAGGTCTAGCGAGGGCTACATGTATGCAGCCTTACCCTTGCTCTGCAGAGAGGCTGTTTCCGTCACTCGAACCCGAGAAGAGATGCATGGTTATTTCGACAACAAAGGTCATAGTTAGAGTCTAAAGGAATGAGAAATCCTACTTATATGCATTATTGTTTCTCATGGGCATTAGTAAGGTGGTTCAAGTAGAGATTGAAGAGTTCCCTCAGTTTGTATATCCCTAGAAGCCATTGATCCAGAGTGTGCAATTCGTAGTAGATGTCTGGTTGGTATAATTGACAACATGAACACCCCTTTGGAGGTGTCTGAAGGCTGTGATACCATAGAACGATGGATAAATGAAGAATCGAGGCTTGGGAGGTAGAAAATTGGGAGGTTCTATTCATTCTCCCCTTGGAGATTGATATGAAGACGGTTCTAGGAGGTCATTCATCGTGATTAGCATATCACTTTCTCAGCATTGTTTGATGAAAGCTGTTTATGGACGATGGGGGTTCCACTGCATGCATGGATTGTTGGATGGTTTGTAACCCAGATGAAATCACCACGCGCAGCGAAACTAGAAATCGCGTAGAACAAAAATTTTCTCGCCGATTTCACCCTTAAAGCCATGATCCTTGGGTCTAGATGATCTGATGGTGATTCAAATAAAAATACCTTTGTGACTGACCATAATACCAGCCTCTGCTTGATCTACTCCTCAAGCGGCCACGATCGTTCCGAAAGCCGCGGACTCGCAAGTTGAACCGATCCCTTCAAATTGCGCGAATGGAAGTTGAAGAACTTTTCTTCAAACATATGTACTGATCTATATCAGCACTCTTGGATGGAAATTTGATTTTTCTTGATGGAGCTTTTGGTTTTTCAAAGATATTTTGGACGAAGAACTAGAGGATAAATTTTGGATGTTCTCCCAAGGCGGAGAGAACATTTTTCTCACCAAAAATCTGTAAAAAACCTTCTCATATGTGTTTATATAGTTTTTGCTTTCCTCTTAAGTTTCCAATTAATTCTCCTTAAAACTAGTTAATTCAGAAAACTAGCTTTTTTTTTATCTTTTTCACTAAAGAGAAACAAGATTTAATTGGAAATCTTTAATACTAAAAAAATGTTCACAATTGGCTCAAATCAAATTCCAAAAAAGTCTCCTAAAATCTCTTCGATATTCTCTCTTTTTCCACTTTCCCACTAGAAAACCGCTAGCCAATTTCCGACTTCGTTTTTGGACTATTAGATGGCCAAATCAGAAAAAATCATAAACTACAAAGTTGTAGCCCTTTCAAAGTTGTTCGAAACGAGTACTTACACACATTTTGGCCAAGAGGTTTGAAAGTTATGACTGTTTTAGTAAAACGAGTTTATAAGCTAAATATAAGCTAAATACACACTTGTTATTTAATGTTTCTAATTAAATAAACTTATTTCTTCCCATCAAATGGGATAAAAGCTCCATCCATAATATTCTATAATTCCCAAAATATCCCCAAGTTAACAATTAACTCTTTGGGTATTTCAAATGCGTCCTACGGTGTGTATACACCAAAGGAACTACGTAAATCTTTTCCCTCGCATCAAATGTGACAAATCTAGTCGGTCTGTGCAATCTACTAAATGCAGGACCCTTATCCAAAGGATATAAGTGGGTCATTCAAGTTGTGAGTGGGATCATTGCAGGGATCCGACTGTCAATCCTGCAGAACCCAGTGGTGGGCCCCACTGCGATCTTGCTCCGTAGTTAACAACTACAATTGCATTGGATTAGTGGCCTCCATCGAGACGAAACCCTGAAGATTATCGGCAAATCATCACACCCTAATCACATCTAATATGTGCAAGTCCCTTCTTCCGTCCACATCTATTGAGTTGAGTCCTAGGAGAGGTGGACAACTACTACCCCTAGGCCCACTCATGGTATACCTTTCAGTCAAGCAGTTAGAGCCTGCAAATGCATTTGTAAAATTATTTAAAACACAATCAAGTGTTTTAGTAAAACCTTTGATAATCCATTTATCAAATTCACTTGGCCAAGTTATTTTATAGGCCCAGTGCTCTGACTGAAACTGTAGATGATATCCTCGTAGTTGGGGCGGAGAATTCCATGTTGGGTATCACTATTAGCCTCGTGGGTTTGTCCAAGACTCTAGTACTACCCTCTGGTGATCTTTAGAAGGACCATGATTAGATAAGCTAAGAATCAAGGCCGGGCCCACATACCAATATGACCCCTCAGGTCTAAGGACATGTAAATGGTCCTATCTGGTAGAATAGCCTTACTAACTCCTGTCCACAGGCTATTCTAGTGTGATCCTGTTCAGTTTGTGATCCTATCGTCACACCCACTCTTCTTGCTTAGGGTCCACTACCCAAGTGATTGAAATAAACCACTCCACGACACGTGCATGTAGGCAAGACTAGTGTTGGTTGTGTACAAGAGGAGATGTCCAATCTCGACCCCAACCGGGAACCTTTAAGGTCTGCAAAGAACTGGGATACCATATCTCCTTGCTCCCTAAGATCTGTGAATCCTTGAGCATGGTATTCCTACTTTGCTACCTAAGGACGAATATGTGACGAATAACAAGCACATCACACATATTCAATCATATATTACCCATTAGATGTCATGAAATTAAACCTTTATTAATACTAATGTGACAGGATATACGAAATGTACTGGCTTTTAGGGCACTAACTCTAACATGGATGAGAGTACGTCCTCGGCGATTGGAAGCATTTTCGGAGAGGTGTGGAGGAGCTTGAGCGGATATGTATCTGTAGGAGAGGTTCTTTGTGGCTTGTGTTCTTGTTAGGAAATTTGCCCCAAAGGATATCATGTAGCTCTTGGTATTAGGAGTTTAAAAAGATAATTCATACAACAGGATATCATACCCGAAAGATAGTATAATTATGTATGTGTGAGTTCACGACGAGAAAATGGAATCTTCTAGAACCAGATGGAAGGTTATGGATGATGGGATGGAAAATAGAAAATGCTTGGGCTATTCTCACTTGGCATGGGACCTGGTCGAGTGGGAGGCATGTTATCAGACAATTTCATTTTGAGAGAATTCAAAAAAGAAATCTCAATGAAACGTGCGATCGGAGTTCCAAAAATTTCCAACCAGAAGGTGAATTGACAAGAAATGCAGTGAAAATTACTATTGCAATTTTTTCCGTATTTTACCTATTTTCTGTTAGATTTTTAAGGGAAATGAGGACCCTTTAATGTATTTCACCTGCTCCCATTCTAATGAAAGAATTCAAATCTATAGAAAATCCCCCTATTGATCACATTTAGGATTTCTTTTGTTTCTTAAAAGTTAAAATCCTAGACCAAGGTTGGAGATGATCTTTTCTGGTCATTTTTTGTGCTTTCGTTCAATGTTTTGTATTACCATGCTATTCTACACTTAGGAAGTGTCGTTCCCCCATCGAAAACCAAATGGGACACTAAAATGTTTCAATCTACACAATTGACAACTAAGGTTTGGACCCAGGTGACACGCTAGATGCTGACATACTGGAGTTGGTTGAGGATTTGGTTTTCTTAAGTTCATAAATCTCGAGCACATCCTCTCTTACGCTTTCCAAATTTTGTTTTTGGTTTTGTTCATTCATCGTGGCATGAAATCAAGAAGTTGGGATAACTCAGAAAGAGTGGTGCCTAGCCGTAGAGAGTGTCTGTCCTCTTTGTAGAGGAACAATAGGATCTTGTACTAGCCTCCTTCACATGACCTAGAAGGAAAAGAGTTCCTTGCTACTATAAGGCCTCTAAACTGCTCCCCCGGGGCATTGTTGCGTTTCCATCGGGATGGGGCCGCTCCGACTTCCATAGGTTCTTTGGTTCAACCTCCCAATGAGAATTGATGTCCTTGCACCCTAACACCTTCTTGCTTTGTAGGGAGTGCCTCGTGGTTCGTCGAGTGCCAATCACCAGAAGGGACACCATCAACTAGGGTGCTATTGGCTGCTAACCACTCTCTCAGCAGCTGCTTGGCCTTCAAGTTTTAAGTTCATAATCCTTAGCAGTTCCTCTACTCCACCAAGATCCTGGACCCCCCTTCTATCTTATTCACAACCTTGCTCCTCGGCTCCATATTGCTCCAACCATCATTATATTGTTTTTCATCAACCAGGCATTAACAGATGTTGGACCTTTTTAGGATTTCTCACTCAGAAAATTTTGCAGAGGAAGATTCACCCTGCGTTAACTAGTATCTGTTTGTGCCATGAATAAGTATCTGTTTGTGCCATGAATAAGCCGACAATTTGGAAAGTACAAAAAGAAAGCTAGCAAGAGGAGAACAGTGGGTAGTAGCAGTCATGTTTCAAGGCCCTTCCAATTGATCAATATATAGGAGCTGAGTTCTCTTCCAACCAGAGGAAAGCTGAATCACACATACTGCTTTCCATGAAACACTCGGATGTCAATTTGGAAGGCACAAGTACTCATTTCAAAGATCTCCAGTTCGAAGATCTTGAGTTCTGCAGAATCCAATTCAGACACGATGGGTTTTGGTCAATAAAGCACCCACCACCAATTTTTTTGTTTTAAGACATCAAAACATGATATATAATTCTTAGGTATGCTGCCATCACCTTTGTTTTCCCTGAGGGTAGCTACATTTTGTACAGTTTTTGCAGGCATCTAACCTTGGCTTTTTAAAAGTTAGCTCCCTATTTAGCTTAGGATTGCAGTAGGCACTAACCTTGGCTGTTTGGATTGCAGTTAGTTCCCTTTTTAGATTATGATTGCAGTTTGGACTCTCTCTCTCTCTCTCTCTCTCTCTCTCTCTATATATATATATATATATATATATATATATATATATATATATACATATGTGTAGAGAGTTCTCTACACACTAGCTTAAAATACAGTGGAGGCCCACATTGTTTGGGTGATCCAAGCCATCCATTTTAAAGGCCCTCACATAGATAGGGTGTCTACAAAAAATCAGATCCATAGGATCATCCCAACCCTACGATTTGTGGAGGTAAAATGGATGTCTTTAAACCTTCACAAATTAGTCTATTTTTTGCCTCCACAGTTCAAATGGTTAGGATGATTCTATGGATGTGATTTTTTGTGGACACCCTATCTATGTGAGGGCCTTAAAAATGAATGGTTTGGATCACCCAAATAATGTGGCCCCCACTCTATTTTAAGCTAGTGTGTAGATAACTTATCTACACATATGTGTAGGAACCGTTTTCTCATATATAGAAAACGGTTCCTACACATATGTGTAGAGAGTTCTCTACACACTAGCTTAAAATACAGTGGAGGCCCACATTGTTTGGGTGATCCAAGCCATCCATTTTAAAGGCCCTCACATAGATAGGGTGTCTACAAAAAATCAGATCCATAGGATCATCCCAACCCTACGATTTGTGGAGGTAAAATGGATGTCTTTAAACCTTCACAAATTAGTCTATTTTTTGCCTCCACAGTTCAAATGGTTAGGATGATTCTATGGATGTGATTTTTTGTGGACACCCTATCTATGTGAGGGCCTTAAAAATGAATGGTTTGGATCACCCAAATAATGTGGCCCCCACTGTATTTTAAGCTAGTGTGTAGATAACTTATCTACACATATGTGTAGGAACCGTTTTCTCTCTCTATATATATATATATTATAATTATTTCCTATTTAATTATGCTATATATATTATAATTATTTACCATTCAAAAAAAAATTATGCTATACTATTTATCGATATGCAGCATTATTCATGTTCTTCCTAGGGACCTGATGAAATTTGATTTGCCCTACGTGTGTTGTGGTTCTAGATATCAGCTCCATCAGGTCTCATTACATATTCTTTCTTTGTAAATGTAAATCTCTATTCTTTCTTTTTTCTTCATTTTTTGGGAAGTATATCACCTTATTCGGGCTGCTTTTTTGTTACTTCTTATGAGAAATTCATAATGGTTAAAACAAGTTATTTGTAAACAATTTCTTTTGGCAAATGATATCAGCGCTCTAATGTTTTGATATTTCCGCTCAGGTTTCTTGTCTTTTGGTATTTAAAGGGCTTGTGAGAGCTTTTTGGGAACTGTATTAGCCTTTTGACAGCCCTTTAAATACTAAAAGACAAGAAACCTGAGCGGAAATATCAAAACAATGGAGCGCTGATATTTCCGTGAACTAGTAAAATTGGTTCCTTTTGCTGTTTTCACAGATGGAACAGTCCCTTCCACAAGAGATGTTACAGATACACCACCCATCCTCACCACTGAAACTCTACCAACCATCAATGTCCAAACATCAACAGAAGCATTCAATGCCAACACAAAGAAGGGACATACTGATAACACTGATCTCTTTGAGGCACCTTCTTTCATGACCCTGGTTGAACCTCGCAGAGTTGACAAGAAACAACCCAATTCTACTGAAATTCAATTCTTACAAAACCCTCAACAGCCCAATTCACCTTCTTCACAAGCCGCTTGGTTTCCTTCCCCGACAAATGTTGTGAATGAATCAGAAGGAAGAAAGAAAAATGAGGAGATCATTGCGAAGGTGGTGAATTGGAGCTCTGGAAAACCCCATACTCCATTGAAGAATCTTCTGGTTGAAGCGAACCTTGACATGAAACAACAAAAGGTTCTAACTGCACCAGACCATACAACAACAACAACAATCCACAAAGATCAGACTTCCCAAGATGATGGTCCAACGGTCAAGATCGCTCCTGAATTTTCTGCAGCGCCGGATATCAAAGGCGTCACAAGTAAAGAATGGAATTCTCCGGCGAGGCTACCGGTCAGTAAGACGGGGAAGAGAAAGGTGAAAGCATACTGGGTTCCATTTGTATGTTGCTCTTCTGTTAATTAAGTTTAGAATGAGAATAATAAGCACGAAAAGAAAAGAAAAAATTGTTACATATTGCTGTCGCATGTTGGTTTTTCATATTGTATGTGTGTGATCGAGAGTTTCTGAAATAATCTATTTTGCATTTTTCTGGTTAGATGATTTGTGGGTTTCTTGTGGGTTATTTTTGGTTTTTGTTTCTTATTTGTGCCATAGAAGCTTCAACCAACCATGGCGAAATGCTTTGGAATCCATTTCCTTTTTGAGTTTTTTAGCTTTAATTTTCCTTTTGTGTGATAACTTGATAAGAATAGGCTATTGGGTTAACAGTTCTCCACATCCAAGGAAAACTTCAAAATTGCATTTTCTTAACATAATTTTGTGTTTATGTTGACCACCCAAAATAAGGGCTAACTGATATTGCAACTTCTTTGTTTTAATAATTGCACTAACTCATATTGTCTGTTATTATTTAAACAGCTGTCAAAGGTAATTACAGTTCCCAAAAACTCTCAGGAGCCAATTAAAACAGAAAAGACAAAGCTGGGTTAGTGCAATTATTAAAACATAGTAGTGCCAATGTCAGTAGCCAAAATAAATTTCTAAAATTTCAATGAGAAAACGGTTCGTACACACAGGTGTAGATAAGTTATCTACACACTAGCTTAAAATACAGTGGAAGGCATATTGTTAGGGTGATCCAAACCATTCATTTGATTGGCCCTCGCATAAATAGGGTGTCCACAAAAAATCAGCTCAATAAGATCATCCCAACCCTACGATTTGTGGAGGTAAAATGGACTTGTATAAACCTTCGTTCTGTCCATTTTTGGGCTCCATGGTTCGAAGGGTTAGGATGATCCTATAAAGCTGAGTTTTTGGGCACACCCTATCTTATGTGAGGGCCCATTAAATGAATGTGTTGGATCACCCAAACAATGTGGGCCCCCATTGTATTTTTAAGCTAGTGTGTAGATAACTTATCTACACTTGGTGTGTAAAAACCGTTTTCTCAAAATCAATTTGGACTATTCTGCAAAAGACGGTACTGCCTCAAGATCATTGTTACGAAGTTTGGATTTGGGACTATTTCCGCTTGGAAGAGTTAAGTAAAAAATCAGAAAATGTGCATGTAGGTTACCATTTCCTAACATGCATGTACTCTATATACTTTTCCAAATAGGGATTTGCTAAGGTCCATCACAATAGGCTTTTTGCGACTGGTCTGTCGCACATCTATTGTCTCCATTCACGAGGTGGCTGGTCTGATGTGCGACAGACCAGCCGAGAAATGCCTTTTGCGATGGACACTAGCAATTCCCTTCCAAATAACATCCACCAAAATGCATTGAGGGACTGTTTGGGTCTAGGTGGAAAATTTCTCAGGAATTTTTTTCTTGGAAGTTTCAGTGTTTGGATAACTCATTTTGCATGGAATTGTTTTTAGAAATTAAAATTTCCCCAATTTCTAGGAAAATTCATTTATGCTGAACCTATCTAGAAATTTTTGAAGGGTAGTTTAAGTTCAGGATTTGCTACAGACCATGGAAGAAGGCATTTCACGGAATGGCTGTTGCATGAGAGCAGCCACATGGGCTCACTTTTCTAACAGATTTTGTCTTATTCATTGAATTCATCTGATGTGACTGCTGCTCTTCAGTTCCCCCAAATGCATGTCCCCTTGCAAACTTCAGGTTGATAAAAGACTATACAGAAAGTCACTTTATTAATCAATGATAAAGGGAAATGATTTCAGCGCTCCAACGTTTTGATAAGCAGGCGATCCACATGTTTGTCGTGTAGTATTTAAAGGGTTGTCAGATGATACACGACAAAAGTTACAGCGTTGCAGCGCATGTTTATCAAAACATTGGAGCGCAGAAATCATTTCCCATGATAGAAGGCAATTTCTGTGTCCTCCAAGTTGTAAGAGGGGCGTAAGGGCGCATACTCGAGTAGGGTGCGCCCTCATTATAATAAACTGAATCGTGGCCAATATGCCATAGTGGGTCCCAACTTCCATTTCCTCTAGTTCAAAATTCAAACTAAGTATCCAGTTCTATTTTTTGTGACAAATGAATGTGATCCTATGTGTAGTTTGAGACCCTCCATGTTTAAAGACAATAAATGATCGTCGGATGCAGTTTGTGGGTGTAAAATGCATGGTGACGCATGGCCCCATCCATGGCAAGGCCTAACAGATAAATGGTTTTGATTCATTGAATAAGTGACCCCAATATTGCTTTTGTTGGCCCCTTAAAATAGGTTGCCCCAAAAAAATCATCTCAAAATCCTAACCATTGGATCCGTAGGGTTTCTGTAGATCGAAGGGTTCTGGTCATCCTTCGGAGATGAATTTTGGGGGCTAACCTATTTACATTGGAAAATAGGTTAGCCCCCAAAAAGGTAAGCCCTGATATATTTTATGAAAAATACACACAAGAGTAGTCCTAGGTGTGCTAAAGGAATCCTTCCCCATCAAATTCCTTGGGCTCCCCCTCATAACCTCTAGACTTACCTCTCTTGACTGTCAGCCAATCATTGACAAAGTCAGATGCAGAATATCCTCTTGGTCCAATAACACCCTATCTAGAGCTGGGAGAGCTGAGCTGATAAGATCGGTTCTGACCTCCTATCAGGTTTTCTGGTCGGCTGCGTTTCACATTCCCTCGAATACTCTGGAGAAAATTGAGAAAATTCTCAGGGATTTCTTTTGGTCGGGAGGAAGTGGGAAGAAAAATTACCACAATATCTCTTGGGATGCAATTTGTAAGCCCAAGAAAGAGGGGGGTTTGGGAATCAGGAGCCTATTTAACCTCAACAAAGCCGCTCAAATGAAACAATTGTGGAACATTTTGATTAGGAAAAGTACTCCTTGGGTGAAATGGTTCAATCTCAAATACATCAGGAACAGGAGCATCTGGAGCTTGCCGATGCCTTGCAGCCCCTCCTGGGCCGCCCGGAGTATTATCAAAGCTCGATCTCTTGCAATGCCTCACACCTGCTACCTTGTTAGTCCAACCTCTAATCTGAAATTCTGGTCCGATCCTTGGCTCCCAAATGACCCTATTACTTCCCAACCCTCCTTTGGCTCCATAATAAATTTCATTCCTCCAAATGCCACCATCCAGGAGACCTTTGAGAAGGGGTGGTGGAATATGATCCAACTCTTACCTCACTTCTCTGAGCTTAAAGCTCTCACTGATTCCGCCCTCCTCACTTCAAAGCTACCTTCCAAAGTTATTTGGAAACCTGACTCAAATGGGCTCTTTTCCCTCTCCAGTGCTTGGAACACCATAAGAACAAAAAACCATCATCAAAATTGGTCCTTGTCTATTTGGTTCCCTGGGCATATTCCCAAGTTCAGTACTACCTCTTGGTTAGCCATCCAAGGGAAGCTTAGCACTAGAGATAGGCTTTCCTTCCAAGGTCCTTTGAGAGATACTCTCTGCTCTCTTTGTAATGTGGATTCTGAGTCCCACAATCACCTTTTCTTTTCGTGCAGCTACTCCGCCTGGATCTGGCAGCAAATTCTTTGGCGCATCTCCAATCGGAAGAAGCAAAAAAAAATCCATCGGTGAGGAAGAAGATTGGATCAGAGGCAAATTCAAAATGAAAGGCCAAACTGCAACCCTCGCCCGAATCCTATTCACAGCTACAATCCGCTTCATCTGGCTCGAAAGGAACCGAAGAGTGCATGAAAATCAGAAGAAGCACAAGCATTACATTCTGAAATCAATCCTCTCCGCAGCGAGAGACAGAATTCTGTTTCTCAAACTTGATGATTCTTTATCCGATGAAAATGTTAGAATTACTCGCCTATGGAACCCCTCTTGGTTAGCCATCCAAGGGAAGGTTAGCACTAGAGATAGGCTTTCCTTCCAAGGTCCTTTGAGAGATACTCTCTGCTCTCTTTGTAATGTGGATTCTGAGTCCCACAATCACCTTTTCTTTTCGTGCAGCTACTCCGCCTGGATCTGGCAGCAAATTCTTTGGCGCATCTCCAATCGGAAGAAGCAAAAAAAAATCCATCGGTGAGGAAGAAGATTGGATCAAAGGCAAATTCAAATGAAAGGCCAAACTGCAACCCTCGCCCGAATCCTATTCACAGCTACAATCCACTTCATCTGGCTCGAAAGGAACCGAAGAGTGCATGAAAATCAGAAGAAGCACAAGCATTACATTTTGAAATCAATCCTCTCCGCAGCGAGAGACAGAATTCTGTTTCTCAAACTTGATGATTCTTTATCCGATGAAAATGTTAGAATTACTCGCCTATGGAACATCCCTTTTTTCCATAATTCAGCATCTCCAAAGACTTGCTCCTGGATCCCCCCTTCTTCTCTGTTCAGCAAGCTAAACACAGATGCATCTTTAACTGGTGACGATGGAGGAATTGGGGGCATCCTCAGGAACGACCTGGGCCTGTCTTCTGCTATGTTCTCACTGAATTGTGCTCCAGCTCCCATTCATCTCCTCGAGATTGATGCTAGAATCAACGGCGTTCTCCTTGCTGAATCTATGAACATAAAAAATCTTTGAATAGAATCAGATTCCTTGACAGCTGTCAAAGTGGTCCAAAACTCATCTCCATGTCCTTGGAAGAAAATGCCTGATCTTGAACATCTTGCGGAGCACCTTTCTGGTTTTGACAACTGGTCTATTACTCATATTTGGCGAGAAGGAAACAGGGCTGCTGATTTCTTATCTAAGATCTCTTGCCCTTGTAAGGGTCTTCCAATCCCCCCTTATGTTATTCCTCATGAATTGAATGTAATCCTTCTGGAAGACTCCTCTGGAGCCGTTTATAACCGTATGTTATCATTTTTCTTTTGAATAAATTCTGGTGGGGGTCTGCCTAACCCCAAATTACCAATATAAAAAAAAAAGGTGTGCTAAAGGGGGTGGCCCAGGGAAGAAAAGGGGGCGAATATATATGAGTTCCCTATTTAAAAGCTTTAAAACTCTTTTTTATGCATTTTCTAACAATCTATTTATCAATGGCTTAGGATCATTCGATCATAGTCAAACTAGAGTCAATGAGTAGTACTAATGGTGATCCATTATTATATCAACTGTCCTGATCAACACACGTACGTGCCACATGTACTATGGGCCCACACATAGCAAAAGCCAAAAAACATCTTTTGATAAAGGCACTGTTTTATTACCCTCCTTTTCTTCCCCGGGCCAGCCCACCTCTAGTGTATGTCTATCCTTTTACGGTTTTACCTAGGGGTGCAACTCGGGCGGGTCGGGCTCGGGTTGAGGCCAACCCGAACCCAACCCGAGCAACAATTTACCCGAACCCGAACCCGAACCCGAACCCGACCCGACCCGAGTTCCAACCCAACAAGGTTCAACCCGACTCGACCCGAGCAGCGCTTTTTGCCAACCCGAGTTCAATAATCTTTTTAGTTTTTAAGCTTAAAATCTCGGGTTGGCCAAACCCTCAACCAGGGTTGAGAAAACCCAACCTAACCCGAACCCGACTTGAAATCAACCCAACCCGAGTTTTTTCCGGGTTGAACCCGCTGGGTTTGGGTTGAGCCCGCCCGTGTTGCACCCCTGACTTTTACGCTACAAGTGGGTGGCCCAAGGAAGAAAAGGGATGAATATATCATTTCCCATTGAAAATTGATATGGGCTCATTTTGAAAAATTGATATTGGCACCCACGTGCTTACCGCACGAGTATCGAGATGATCCAAACCGTCGAGAGAAGTATCGAGATGATCCAAACGATCTGATTTCTTTAGAACACTCTAGAACTCTACCCCATTTCCCCACATCATAAAACTCTCCTCTTTCTGTACTCATCACCAAGCATTTTTCTTTCCATTGCTCATAGCAAACCCTAATTTCAACATCTTTGAGCTAAAACCCTAATCTCAACATCTTTGATCTAAAACCCTAATCTCAACATCTTTGATCTAAATCATGGAGGAGGATTTCGATCTGCCTGCAATGGATGAGATGAATGAGGGCATGGGTATTCCTGACGAGACTTTGAAAGTTGGAGAAGAGAAAGAGATTGGAAATCAGGGTTTGAAGAAAAAGCTCATAAAAGAAGGAGAGGGTTGGGGTACTCCAGAGAACGGCGATGAAGTTGAAGGTATTTGATTTCGCCTCCTTTTTCTAGGGTTTATCATTTGTTTGTTTGGATTAAATGATAAAATCTATCATTTGTATTTGATTTGCAGTTCATTGCACTGGAACCCTACTTGATGAATTAAACTATATTTGATTTAGCCTCTTTTTGTTTTTTTTGTTTGTTTATCATTTGTTTTTTTGGGGTGAATGAAGGGTATATAAATCTATTACTGTATTTGATTTGTAGTTCATTACACTGGAATCCTACTATATGAAATAAACTATATTTGATTTAGCCTCTTTTTGTTTTTGTTTTTGTTTATCATTTGTTTTTTTGGGGTGAATGAAGGGTATATAAATCTATTACTGTATTTGATTTGTAGTTCATTACACTGGAATCCTACTCTATGAATTAAACTATTTTTGATTTAGCCTCTTTTTGTTTTTTTGTTTGTTTATCATTTGTTTTTTTGGGGTGAATGAAGGATTGTTAAATCTATCATTGTATTTGGTTTGCAGTTCATTATACTGGAACCCTACTTGATGGAACACAGTTCGATTCTAGCCGCGATAGAGGAACGCCATTCACATTTGAGCTCGGCCAAGGTGGGTACTTCTCTTGATCCATTTGAATTTGTTGGGAATTATAGTGGCTTGATAATGTATTGTTGATTTTGTTTCTTTGTTTTGTTATAGATTTTCTTTCTTATCTGATTTTGTATTGGGTGTTGGGTTTCTGATTATTGATGATCGTTGGGGGATGTATTCTATGTTTTGGATTGCCTTGAGTATTTGTTTTCCTCTTAATGAATGTCGAGTTATTTTCCTTGGTTTTTGTTTAGTTATTATTATATGATGCTTAGCGTAAGGTATAAAATATTTTTGTGATGAATGGTTTTCTGGCTGTTGGATTGCAATGGCAGGTCTTAAAGCACGGTTTAATGGCCCTAACGGCCTAACGTTTGGATAAAGAACAACTCGCTTTATCAGTTGGAAATCAGAAAAAAATTATTAATAGAAATCCCCTTGGCAGGGGGAGACAACCTCCTACCACTGTAGCCCCAACTTGATTCTATTATTGGAAGAAGATCCAAAGCCTCTATCTTCCTTCTCATCCCATATTTGCAAAAGCCCCCAGCATATTCTCTATTTATTTTCACTGGAGATTTGAAAACTGAAAAAAGAAAGAAAGAAAGAATGAGATGTTTTTTTCCAAAAAAAATGTAAGAGAAGGAGATGGAAGCTTCGATTCTTCTTCCAAAATAAGAAGACTAATGAAACTACAGTGGTGGTGGGTTTTAACCTCCTATAAAGGGGCTTTATAGCGGATTTTTGATGCTCCGCGATTGAGGGTGAGAGCTGTTCTTATAGAACAACCCCAACATTCTGCTGCTAAGGCCTTTAATAGTTAAAATCATTCATGGCGTTTTGGTCACTGGTTAGAAAACTTATTTCATACCATATGTATAATGTTACTAATGGCCAGAGCATTTGCTGGTGCAAAACGTTTATACGTTGCTTCTCTCACCCAGCGACTGTATCACCTAACTTCTTCTTTAGGTGAGGTCCACCGAACAATTTCCCCACTTCAATTTACTGACATCGGAGAAAATCTCCAAAGAACTATCTGCGGTAGGGAATCGAATTTTAGATTGAATGCAAGGATTCCTCTGTTATTCGCAGTCACCTGGGCTTATGGGATTCAGTAGTAGTCTCCATAAACTTCTATAGTTAAGAAGTTAACATGAGAAACCTTCCACTAATGTTAAGTATGAAAAACTTTTATGCTATGAAGCACGGGTGCGGGTGCGACACGACATGGGTATGCGGGTACGTGATTTTCCAAAAACTCGGGTGCGGGTTCGTTCGGGTGCGTTGAATATAATAATATTTGTATTTGTATTATTTTATTATATATTTAAAAAAAGAAGAAGGAGAGCAATCAAATAACAATAACATCACCAAAATGGAAAATTCTAATATTACTCTTCATTTCATACGTAATGAAGTGTATCATTAAAGCACCAAAATAACATAAAGCACCAAAATAACATAAAGCATCAATGCATCATCAATCCTTATTCCTAGAAGTTCGTCGCCTCATCTCTAATATCGACAACATCGTCCTCTACGTCGTCGGTAAAAATAATGGACTCCAACTCCGGCTCATCCAAAGAAAGACTAGCAACTTCAAGTACCCCTACATCCTCGAAGGAATCAAATGTATCGCCACCTATGTCCCACATCTTTGTCTCTCCTTGCTTATATTGTGGAGTTTGTCTTGAGAGAAACCGAAGATTGCTATGAATGAAAACTAAATCTTGAGCTCGTTGTGGAGTTATCTTGTTCCTCTTGAGAGAATGCACAAAAGAGTAAGTGCTCCAATTCCTCTCGGCACAAAATGACGATGAAGGCTGCATAAGAATCTTCAAAGTTATGCTTTGAAGCATAGGGGCACATGTACCATGGATGGCCCACCACTCATGAGGCTTGATAGTGAACCGTTCATTGATGGAATCAACATCATTGAAAATTCAGACTTCATGGAGAATTTGGAGAACTCCACATTAGCTCTCGTGCGGTCTTCGGAATTGGTGAAGTACCTCTTGAAGCACTTTATCCTCTCGGTATAAATTTTCGCATCCTTATGTGGAGGCACCCGACTTGAATCTTCACAGAGTCATTGCTCACTATAATACCTTTAAGAAAGAAAAACTAATTTAGCTTCAAATTTTAAATCAAAAGTTAGAACTTAGAAATAAACATAAATAGCTAATAATCCAAATAAATTTAAAGTCACCTAACATTGGATTCAATGAATGAGCCAAGCAATGAAGTGGAGTGTTGCTTTTGTTCTAACGAGCAACAAGAATCTCGTGCACCCCGTCAAAAAATTTGGACTCCTGTTCTTTCTTCTTTCCTTCCTTCCTATACATTGCCGCCCTTATTTTCTCTTTCATGCTATCCCACAAATCATAAACTAAGTGAAGGCAAGGCAAGGCGTATCCGTGTCACACTCTCTAAGCATGTCATAGATGAGGGATGTAAATGCGAGTATGTAATCAATAGATTCCCACCATACGTCATCTAACACCTTATCTTTTACAAACCTTGCTTTCCCTACGTCATCCTCCCTATAATAAGTCCATTTGTCGCTAATAACTATTGCTTGAAGACCTTGCTTTAAGAGTTTCAATCTCTTAAGCATTACAATAACACTCGCGAATCGAGTCTCTGCTACGGAAAGTAACTTCAAAGTGTTGAACTCGTTGGATATGGCTAGTCTCATGGAATGATTCATTATGAAATTCTTAATGATGCTAGCATCTCCCGAAACATCCGTTATCCAACTATATTCATCATATGTAATTTGATTTGCTTTCACATTTTTCGCCGCACATATGTTCTTCAAAGCAAGGTTGAGGGTGTGCACCACACATGGGGTCCAAAAGATGGAAGGAAATTGTGCCTCAATAAGTTGCCCGGCCGCCTTACAATTTGTAGCGTTGTCGGTAATTACCTGGACAACATTTTCATGCCCAACTTCCATAATTACCTATTTCAATAAGTTGGCAATGAAATATTTGTCATTTGTCTCCCCCGAACAATCTACCGTCTTGAGAAACATAGGGCTACCCTCGGTTACCGCCATGAAGTTAATGAGAAGAGGCCGCCTTTGTGAGTCACTCCATCCATCACTAACAATGCTCACTCATTTATCCTTCCATGTATCTCTAAGGAGTTGCAACAACCCATCAACATTTGCCCTATCTTTTTGTAGTAGAGTTGTCCTTAGCAAGTTGTATCCCGAAGGCAAATAACCGGAAATTGGATTGTTGGCCGCATAAGATTATGAACTCTCATAGTGTGTGTTCCTTGCTAGGTGAAATGGCAAGCCACCCGAGTAAAACATCCGAGCAATCTCACCATGTAGGTGATCACGGGCCGCCATGTTGAATGCCTTTTCAATAGCACCCACATTTCCACTTAGACCACTTGTCTTCCTCCTCTTTAGATCAAAACTTGGAGGGACAGACATATTACTTGGGCAACTCAATGATCCACTACTTGATGATGGCTGCAATGGCACTCTCTTGGGAGCATTTTGCTTCATAGGCTCTTTGCATTCTTCCTCAAACCTTTGCATTGCAAGTAGATCACTTGCTTTCACTTTAGCACATGGTCCGATTCCTTGCCCTGCTATCTTCAACAAGTGCGCCCTAACCCCTGTGTAGGAGCTACTGAAACTCTTAATACAAAAATTGCATTGTCACCTCACATTCCCTCCACCCTTAGGATCTTTATCAAATTTAGAGACATGCTTCCATAAAAGCTTCGACAAATCTTCATCAGTAGAAGACGTATGTGCGGCTTGGGCGGCACTACTAGCACCGAATGAAGACATTCTGAAATCTATTAAACAACAAAAACAATTTTAGCATGCAACATTGCAACCCAACAAAACAAGGTTACAAGGCAACAAACAACAACAATTGTAAATTTGTAATGCAATGCAATTGAGGACTCTCAACACTCAACAGTTAGTCAGTTATTGTACATTGTACCCAAAAATGTAATGAGCCCCAAATAGATTTTGGACTCAAAATTAAACAGAACAGGGCCTAAACTGAGCAAGTGAATAGGGCCTAAAATGAACAGGGCAAAATCACTAAATGTAATGAGCCCCAAACAGATTATTGGACTCAAAATTAAACAAAATTTTGAATCCAATAATCAGTTTTGCAGAATTCAAACAGTTTATTGCACAAACATTTGCATTTAAGCAAGCCCTCTTTGTTTTGGATTTTGAAAACAGATTGTGAGTCCAATGCTGATTCTTGGACTCAAAATTCATCTCAACAGATTGTTAGTCCAAGAATAAGCTTTTGACTCACAATCTGTTCTCAAAATAAAAAAACAAACAGGGCCCAATGTCATTTTCAGTCTAATAATTAGTAGTGGACTGAAAAAAAATAGGGGCAGCAGTAAAGCCTATTCTCTAGCAAATCCCATATATTAGCAAATCCCATATACTAGCAAATCCCAAAATTCCATAGCAAATTCCATATACTACAGTTTCAGATTTAACTTTTAAGGCCCTGTTCGTTTCAGATTTTGACAACCGATTGTGCTCCCAAAAGGCCAAAAGCCCAAAACCTATTTGGAGATTATGACAACTGATTGTCAGCCCTAAATAGGTTTGAGGCTGATAATCAGTTGCCAAAATCTCAAACGAAAAGGGAATAAGTTTGGAGATTATGACAACTGATTGTCAGCCCTAAACATATTAATCTGAGGAAATAGGTTTGGGGAACACAATTAGTTGCCATAATCTGAGGAAAAGAAAAGGAGAGAGAGAGAGAGAGAGAGAGAGAGAGAGAGAGAGAGAGAGAGAGAGAGCTGGAGGTTCCGTCGGAGGAGGGAGAGCCGGAGCGAGGTTCCATCGGAGGAGGGAGCCGGAGGGAGAGCCGGAGGGAGAGGAAGAGGGAGAGAGAGATATAAGTTAGGGTTTGAATAAAACCTAATTCGTGCAAGTTTTAAGGGTTTTTTTAAACACCCCCCCACCTTTTACTCCACACAACCCACCCCATTACATATATGTATGTTTAACCCCTGACTTTTACCCCCCACACCCCCTTAACTTAAGTTTTTTTTGTTTTTTTAAAAGTTAAACGTGTCGGGTGCGTCGGGTGCGCACCCCAAACGCACCCGACACGCACCCGATTCACAAAACAGGGTTAATTTAAAACAATCTCTAGGGTGCGTACCCGGGACGTACCCGAGCGTACCCGTACCGGATATGCACCCGACACGGGTATGACGGGTGATTTTAAGTACCCGTGCTTCATTGCTTTTATGTGTTACTAACAGCCAAAGCATTAATTGGTGCAAAATGTTTATGCGTTACATCTCTCACTCTGCTACTGTATCACTTGCGTTTATCTTTAGTTGGGGAGCACCTAACAAATTCCCCACCTCAATTTACCGATGTGGAAAACATCTCCCAAGAACTAGTTGCAGTAGGGAATCTAATTCTAGAGTTATATAAAATAACTAAAATATATGGTTAGTAATGTAATTGAAACTTCCTTGAGCATACTTCAACCTGAAACATCTAAGGTTTAAAGAATTAGACAATCCATGTCAATGTTTAGATATTTTGTTACTTTCTTAAATGAACATATAATTGATGATCCTTCATCTTAAAGAGAAGCTTTAGAATCACATGATTTGGACAAATGGAAAGAAGCTATTGAAAAAAAAAAAAAACACTAAACTTTATTGAGAAAAATCTAAGTGTAGGAGTTTGTAGATAAACCTGAAGATTGAAAGGTTATAGGATATAAGTAGGTATTTAAATGAAAACTCAAACCAAATGGACCAGTATACAAGTACAAAGCTAGATTAGTTGCAAGAGATTTACACAAAAAGGAATTGATTATGATAAGACATAATCTCTTGTATCCAAATTTACATCTATAAAGTTACTTATATCAATAGTGTCATAATCTCATGCCTTGATTTGGAATTTAAAAAATGGATGTTAAAACGACTTTTACATATAACTCAACTCAACCAAGCCTTTGTCCCAAACTAGTTGAGGTCGGCTAATGAATCCTTTAGAAAATTTTCATGAAGAAGGTGAAAGGATCTATCCGGCTCAAATTGACTAAGTCTAATCCTGACACTAGTTGGGTACGTTGACATGGATCATTTTATTCAATTCTTTCCTATCCAAGGTCATGTTCTCTGTTATGTTCCTAGCCATCAAGTCTTTCCTCACTGTTTTTACTTAAGTTGTTTTTGGTCTGCCCCTACCTCTTTTCACTCCATCAACTTGGCATGAGTCACTTATTCTCACTAGAGCATCCAAAGGCCTACGTTGGATATGCCCAAACCATCTTAAGCGGTGCTCTCTCATCTTCTCCTCAATTGGTGCCACCCCCACCTTTTTATGGATGTCTTCATTTTTAATTCCATCTAACGTTGTGTGGCCGCACATCCATCTAAGCTTTCGCATCTCCGCTACACTCATCTTATGCACATGGTGCTTCTTGGTGGCCCAACATTCCGAGCCGTACATCATGGCTGGCCTCACAGCTGTCTTATAAAACTTTCCCTTCAACTTGATAGGTATTTTACGGTCTGACACTAATTATTGCTCCATCGTTCATATCCTTAATCATATCAACATATTTAGTAGGCACTTTTTTTTCTTTTTACGTATGGAATACTTAATAAAGAAATTTATATGATCCAAACTGGATGATGGGAAATTGAGAGACACGATGAAGTCTTCTATAAGCTGATGAAGTCTTTATACAGACTAATTCACATAATGTATTACATGTTTCACAATGCTGTAATAAAATCTGGTTTTATACCAAACAAACTTTGATCATTGTGTATATAGCTTAAAGGTAAGAGTTCATTTGTGATATTATCATTATTTGTTGATGATATTTTATTAGCTGGAAATAGCCCGTCCATGATTGAGAAACTCAAATTTAAAATCATAGTTTGCAATGAAAGCATGGGTGGAGCCTCATTTGTTATAGGTATTAAAATTATTAGGGATAGAAAGTTCAAACTTAGCTTATAATAAGAAAATTATTTAGCAAAAGTAACGAAGATTTACATGGACTTGTCAAAAGCAATGGATATTTCCATTTGCAAAATCTACCAAATTATCAAAGAACATAAAACCATCCAATGATGATGAGATAACTGAAATGCAAAACAAACCCTATGCTCAGGCAATAGGATGTCTAACATGCGTCATGTTTGTGCAAGACTGGATCTAGGCTGTGTTGTATGTTATGTGAGTAGGTATCAAAAGATTCAAAACAAGCTAGTATTGCTCATTGGATTGCCGTTAAGTGAATTCTGATATATTTTAAAAATACAATGCATTACAAGTTGACATATCGAGAAGATAATTTATCAGTTATAAGGTATTTTTGATGTTTACTTGGTTGAAGATCTTAATGATAGAAAATGTACATTTGGAAATATTTTCCTGTTAGAAGGAAGAACATTATCTTGGTCAGGTGAAAAGCAAGATATGGTTCTGAGTTTATTATGGGATTGAAATTCATAACACATAATGCGATTGCATTTGAAGATGTATGGATAACATGTTTCCTTGAGGATCTTAAGAGAAATGTCTACTCCATGGGACTAATAGGCGATTGATTGTTACACCATGGATAGCTGCAATGAGGGGACAAATAACTTTAGTTTTTGATAAATTCTTAATGTGGGATCGTTTGACGATTTAGCCTTTGATAAAAAAGCAGCATCGAATGGGCAAGTAACCTTTGTTGTAGGATAAGGCCACAACAAACAGGAAAATAAGGATAAATTCTCAATGTAAGATCCTCTGGCAAATGGGTATAATAACATTCGTCGTAAGATAAGTTCCTAACACCATACCCATGCATGGTTTGATCTATGCATATATTTATATTTATCATAAATAGGCAACTGATATATTTGCCTCCTCGTTCCGTGCCACTTGTAGTGTAAAAATAGGCCTCAGAAAGACACTGGAGGGGGTGGCTGGGGAAGCAAATGGGGCTCATATATCACTTTCTGTAAAAAAAAAATATTTCAATCAAAATTCTATGAAATCATATACCACATTATTGAGCATGCACATTAATGGTATGAATGATGTCAATGTTTTGCTATGTCAGTTGGTAACCTGTCATGGGGACATCGTTAGGTGGACTTCACCTATGGACGGGGGCAGTTGATACAATGGCATGATGGGAGATGCAACACTTAAATCGTTTTTATAATAAATGTGTAGAAAAAATTGAGAAATATCTTCTCAACACGGATTGAACACGGTGTGCAGCAAAAAATAACGTCAAGAAACTATGCAAATAACACAAGATTTTACGTGGTTCGGCATTGCCTATGTCCACCCGAGGGGGGGCGGGGGTGGATTTTCACTATTTCGGTCTGGGTTACAAACTCTCTTCTTCTTGGCCAAGAAACACAAAGAAAACCTAATCCTGCAACCCTAACATGCGGCTTATATATATGTATCAATGCCACTAAATGGAGAAATTTACCGAAATACCCTTTAGTGAAAAAACAGAAAATAAAAATTTTCGATAGGGCGCTGGCCCCGCACCCCGGTCGGGGCAAGCTGCCCCGGCATCGCCAGCCAGCTAACCACGTAGCTCGGCCCGGGTGTGCGTCGCAGACATTAGTCCGTCAGGTCCTGTATAATACCAGAATACAAGACATCTGCACAAACAGAATGGTTTTCTGGTTGTCGGATTGCAACACCAGATCTTTATGATTTAATGGCCATAATGGCTGAACGTTGGAATAAAGCTTTTCTATAAGAACAGCCCTCCTGTCTCATTTATATCAGTAAAAAACCATTAACATAAGGCTTCTTGAACCATTCATAAAAAAACATAAGGCCTGTTGACAAGGAGAGGAAACCCCCTGCCACTGTAGCCCCAACTTGATAATCTCATTGGAAGAAGATCCAAAGCCTCACCTCCTTTTTCATGCCAATTTTGCAAAAGCCCAAGCATCTTCTCTATTTTGACATGTGATTCCGTGAATTGCATTTGTTAGTGAAATTGACAACACACGAAATAGGTTGTTGGTTGAAATTTTATCTTTTCATTAAATAACACGTCGTTACAGTTCTGTGTTAATTTAGGTTGATCTTTTTTTTTTGGAACATTTAAATCTTGGGCGATGCTTTTGGTTTTATTATCAGTGATTTCACTCATACTGGTGTTGAAGAAGATCATCAAATTAGATTGTTTAAAGTTAAACCTATGATTTTATAAACGTTGGATCATGTAAATTGGTTAGGATCTTTTAAGATCTTTACGTCAAATGTAATTAGTTGTACTGTGATTCTCATTCTGGCAAGATCATAAAGTACCCATATCACTGTTAATGGTCCTGATTTCTTTGGTGATAGGCAAAGTGATCAAGGGATGGGACATAGGGATCAAAACAATGAAAAAGGGTGAGAAAGCTATCTTCACCATCCCACCTGAGCTGGCCTACGGTGAAATGGGCTCTCCACCGACCATTCCTCCCAATGCTACTCTCCAATTCGATGTTGAGTTGCTCTCTTGGTCCAGCGTTAAGGACATATGCAAGGATGGGGGCATCTTCAAGAAGATTCTTACTGAGGGAGAGAAATGGGAGAACCCAAAAGACCCTGATGAAGTCCTTGGTACATATAGCTCTGAATCCTACTAAGCATTTGAATTATTCAAAAATTATGGTTTGATGAATTGTGGTGATTTAATTATCTTCTTTCTTTGCAGTGAAATATGAAGCCCGGCTTGAAGATGGGACCGTGGTTTCCAAATCCGAGGGAGTGGAATTCCCCGTTAGAGAAGGTAGGTTTGAGCTTTTATTCTTAATTGCTAAGATTTCTCCTTTGTAATGGTGTTCAAATACATTTTCTTACGTCGAATTTTCTTGCTACCAGGGTTTTTCTGTGCTGCATTGTCGAAAGCTGTGAAAACAATGAAGAAGGGAGAGAAGGTTTTCTTGACTGTAAAGCCACAATGTAAGTTTTGTTCTTGGACCCTCTTCAGCTTAAGAGCCAATTCATTTTGTTTTTGGGAATTTGGTTTGGATTGTGAAACCCTCATGCGGTGAGTCTGATGATGGCCAGATGGTTTTGGGGAGAAGGGCAGACCAGCTTCTGGTGCTGAAGGTGCGGTCCCACCCAATGCCACCCTTCTCGTGGAGCTTGAGTTGGTTTCATGGAAGACTGTAACAGAGGTGACCCCTGATAAGAAGGTTCTAAAGAAGATCCTCAAGGAAGGGGAAGGCTATGAACGTCCCAATGATGGGGCTGTTGTCAAGGGTAAACAGCTCAAGGAAGAGCATTTTTTTTCCGTAGCATTGATTGCCTTTGACGATCTTGTGACTAACATTGATTGCCTTTGATGCACACAGTGAAGTTGGTTGGTAAGCTAGGAGATGGAACTGTTTTTCTGAGAAATGGACATGATGACGGAGAGGAGCCATTTGAATTCAAGACTGACAATGGTAGTACTTCTTTTCTTGTTATTGCGGTTTTGCTAGCCTTATTGGTGTTCTTCAAATGTTGGCTTCACTGGTGCAATGTCTACATGATCTAACCATTATATTGATATTGACCGTGAAATACAGAGCAAGTTATTGACGGACTTGACAGAGCAGTGATGACCATGAAAAAGGGGGAAATTGGATTAGTTACGATTTCACCAGAATATGCTTTCGGTTCCTCCGAATCAAAGAACGAATTGGCTGTGGTTCCTCCCAACTCCACTGTATCTTATGAAGTTGAGCTTGTATCATTTGTTAAGGTTGGTAAAATCGTCCCCCAAATTTCGTTTAGTATTTGGTCTGTTCGCTTTCTTGAGAGGGAGGGAGGTGGCAATCTAACTTTGTTTGAACCTGTCAGGATAAAGAATCATGGGACATGAGCACTCCTGAGAAGATAGAAGCTGCTGGGAAGAAGAAGGAAGAAGGAAATGCGCTGTTCAAAGTGGCTAAATATGCAACGGCTTCCAAGAGATATGAGAAGGTTAAATTTTGTGACATTTTGGTACTTTTATCTTTAGAGCAAATTGGGAATTTCTGTGTTATGAGTTGCGGCATTTTTTTTTTTTTGAAAATTGACATATGTTCATTGATACTATGAAAATTACATTGGTGGCATTACATAGTATTGAATAAAGCTGGCCAGTAGGGGTGCCAGTTTGGGCTCGGGCTTCCTAGCTCGTGCTCGGCTTGAATCCTTAACGAACCGAGCCTACAAAAAATCAGATCCATAGGATCATCCCAACCCTACGATTTGTGGAGGTAAAATGGATGTCTTTAAACCTTCACAAATTAGTTCATTTTTTGCCTCCAAAGTTCGAATGGTTAGGATGATCCTATGGATCTGATTTTTTGTGGACACCCTATCTATGTGAGGGCCTTAAAAATGAATGGTTTGGATCACCCAAATAAGGTGACCCCCACTGTATTTTAAGCTAGTGTGTAGATAGCTTATCTACACATATGTGTAGGAACCGTTTTCTCATATATATATATATATATATATATATATATATATATATATATATATATATATATATATAGTTATAACCCTAAATCCCTTACAGGTTATGTAATTATTGAATTTGAATCATTTGATTGTACAGGACAGGTCCAAAAAAGCCCAAAATATGTAGGATTTTGGGGCCCAATTGGCCCATTAACAAGCTTGGTAAGGCTCGCGAGCCTGACCGAGCCGAGCCCGAGCTCCGGTGTTGAGCTTAACTAGCCGAGCCGAGCCGAGCTGGGCCAAGCTCGGCTCTGCTCGTTTACACCCCTACTGGCCAGACCATACCCTGAGCCAGAAAGATTGAAACAAAAACAGGAAAAATCTGGGTCCTTTCTTCCTGCAGCATATTGATTATGGTTTCTTATCATTTTTTGAAATTCAGGCGGCAAAGTTTATTGAATATGACAGCACGTTTAGTGAGGAGGAGAAGAAGCAGGCCAAGGTGCTTAAGGTTACCTGCAACCTTAACAATGCAGCCTGCAAGCTGAAGCTCAAAGAGTACAAAAATGCAGAGAAACTTTGCACAAAGGTTTTGGAAATCGAGAGTGGGAATGTTAAAGCTCTGTATCGGAGGGCTCAAGCCTATATTCAGCTGGCCGACCTGGATTTGGCGGAGATAGATATCAAGAAGGCTCTTGAAATAGACCCAGATAACAAGTATGTCTTCAAAGCTCAATCTGGGATGCTATTCTTAAATTGAATTCCAATTGGTAGTGTATTTTATTTGAATCAATGGGTTTGTATGTTTATATTTCAGGGATGTGAAGCTAGAGTATAGGACTCTGAAGGAGAAGATGAAAGAACATAACAAGAAAGAAGCCAAGTTTTATGGGAACATGTTTGCAAGAATGAGCAAATTAGAGCAACTAGAATCTAATGTGAGTAAAGAGAAAGATGTCTTTCTTCCTATGCAAATTAAACAATACGTAAAAAAGTTTACGCAGTTTTGTTTCTCTGTCTCTAATTATGCAGGAATCTGGAAGCGCAGCGGCCAAACAGGAGACAGCGCCCTTGAGCGTCGATAGTGCAGCTTAAGCTTGGAGTTTTTTTTTCCTTGGCCTGAACTTTGTTTCTTTCTTTCGTTTTGGTTTATGTGGTTCAGCTTTACGGTCAGTCTTGCTAGTTGAACATCATGTAGAGGATAATAATATGCAGAAAGAGATTTGCGGTGGGAAGAATGAATTTATCCTGATCTACTTGAATACGGGATGTGGTAGAGCTAAGTAGATTTTTCTCACAATAGGTATATTCTTTCTTACATAGGAAATTTGATTGTTGGTTGTCTTTGGAGGTATTCTTGGTTTTTATTTAATACTTGGGCGTGTAGATTCGTCAAGTACATGCCTATGAAAAGTTTGGTATATGTAGATGATCTAAGCCGTTCATTTGTCGGTCACCATCGTGGGTAGCCTTTGGATGAAGGGCCTAAAAACAAGATTTTCCACTGGCCCTGAAAGAAGGGTATGAAATATTTGGACCTTGGCATAGGTTCAGGGAATCCAGCTTTGTAGTTATGTAGGTGTGCAACTCGGCCGGTTGGGTCAGGTTGACGCCAACCCTAGCCCAAACTGCGGACCCGAAATCTCAACCCTAACCCGTACAAGGAGGGTCAGCCCCTATTTTTGGTGCACTTCTACCCTGTTTTTGGGTGGACCTTGGTGGCTGAATGTTCTAGTTAGCATGTCAGTAACCCAACCCGTCCCCGAATTTGGCTTTACAAAGTTAGTAAAGAAAGCACTGTGAGATATGATTTTATCATTATATCTAGTTAATTTTAGGATGAATTTAAGAGCGACATGGATGGTAACAGTTAAACCTGATCTTACATTTCCAGTAATTCTAAGAGCAGATGTAATATGGAAATATTGAATTTCTTTTTTTTTTTTTTTGAAATATTGAATTTCTTCTATGAGGAAAATACATTTCTTTCAGGAATTCGGAGTGGGGCCTGCCTGTTGGGATCCAGCCTGGTATGGGCTTTTTGTGTAATGTTCGGAACCTAACCTATAATGTTTGGAACCACGCTAAAAGCTCTAGAGCTGATGGAACGCATTAGGTTATGTCAGTTAAACTTGTCCCATGTCCCAACTAATCCCAATCGCAGCAGGTAGGCTCCCCACCCAGGACTGTAATAGAAATACAATGACATTTTATACTATTATTCCGTCTTTGATTGCACAAAATCCCGTAACCTATTGGGATTTTGTTTGGGTTTGGGATGCCATTTCTTTTTTGGTTGCCAATATTGCACTGAACTCCCCGGAGACTTCTTGGGTTGTCTTTTGGGTAATTATTTCGTATCTGCTGGTGTGACTTTTTTATCCCTTCTTTATAAGTTTCAAATCAAATTCCACAAATAATGTGAAATTTTGCAAATCAAATTCCACTAATAAGGTGAAATTTTGCTTGAAAAATCTTGTGAATGATACTTTTCTCTCTCTCCTCTTTCTGTATTGGTAGTGACATCCTCTACTTATTCCCCTATTCTCCCATGGATTAAGCGTGAAAAAACCATTCACATGAATCTTTTACAAAATTATCAACTATCAACTAATTAGAATGGTTCATTATTAGACCATCGTATTTGATTCGCCAAATACATCATTATTGTATACTCTTTCATATGTATGGCGCAACCTTTTCCTTATCGGGATCGGGACTAACAAGAATGGTTGGGACAACGGTTGACTTTTTATGTGAAAAAAAGTATTTTTGTAATTCAAAATTACAATGGGGTGTTTTAAGTCATTATATGTTTCTCTTACTTTATGCTTTTGGGCTTTCTTCCAAAAGGACTAAAGTAATGAAAAAACTTTAGTTCTAGATGGGAAGTGTGAGAGGGTGAGAGTGGCCATATATATATATATATATATATATATATATATATATATATATATATATATATATACTTTCACTCTCTTAGCCTTGTAAATGAGCAAGAGGTTATGGGGATCCTATGCGCACGGATCGCCCACTTGGGTCCGGCGGGCTTTTGGTCTTACCATACACGCGCGCCGTCCGGCGCGGCTAGGCCGGCCGCGCGCATGGGCCCAAAGTCTTTTCCTTTTAATTTTTCTTTTTTCTCTTGGTTTACTAATTATTTAATTAATTTTACCGTTTAAGAAAATGCGTGACCATTGGGAAACATTTGTCACGCACTAAATGAGTGCGACGTTTTCTATTTATTCGGATTTGTGGAATACAGAAAGATATCTTTTGGGAACAACTTTCTGTTTTCTATTGTGCTTCTCTCTGTTTTTCTGGAACTTCTATTTCTCCCATAATATTTCTGGATCAAGGAGATTCGGCTCATATAAGCAAGTTCTAAGGCATCCGAGCTGCGTGAGTGCACACCTATGGAACGAGAGTTGTTGAATTCTGGAGGCATACGCTAAGACGCCCATCTGCACACTTGATTCATCATAGTGGGGGCAGGATTTGCCTTAAGGACAGCGAAGATCCTTCGTACCTCAACTCGATAAGTGATCTAACGACGTTGTTGAATCCTGGAGGCATACGCCAAGATGCCCATCTGCACCGTTGATTCGTCATAGTGGGGGCGAGATTTGCCTTAAGGACAGTGAAGATCCTTCGTGTCTCAACTCGATAAGTGATCTAACGACTTTTATTTATTTGTTTACAATTAATTCTGGCAGAATAGTTATTGTTGATTTCTTACTGCACAAGATAGGAGATTAATTCTGTTCAAGGTATTCTCGAATCCTAAATTACAGATTTGCACATCATTTTTCTAACAGCATCTCGTTCGTACTTTGGATACCCGTATAACCATCGAAGGTCATTGAAGTGACTAATTCTTGGAAATAGGGGGCGTTGAGGACAAAGAAATTGTTGGAGTTACCATTTCATTTCTATCTTTTTATTTTTCAATGGAAATTGTTTGATGTAGTGAGTAATAGGCTCTGGTTGTTCGCCGTTCAAGAATTCTTATTTAGATAGTTCATACCATCCATACATAGTGTTTTGATCTAAAAAAGAAACTTCAAATATTTCTCTCTTTACTTTACCTTTACTCGGCAGAAAAAAAAAAAAGGAAAATTCCCCAGTTTGTCCCTGCCCCAAAATGAAATATGAAATATTCAATAAAATTCCCTAGTTATTCCCCTATTCTCCGACTCTATGCTTCGCAACCAAACAATACTTACCACTATTCTCCGAGGTAAGTTTAGGTAATTTCAATGCTTGTCTCCTCCTTGTTTTACTACTTAATCCACCGGTCTCCGAGTCTAAACCGTGGGGTCTTCAAGTGCATATCACTCTGATCGGTGATGAAATTCTATTAAAAAATAAAGTAAAAATGGGAAATGATATATTTGCTCCTTTTTCTTACTTGGGACGCTAGACACTAGAGGGGGCTGTCCCGAGTAAAAATGGGGTGAATAAATCACTTTCTTGATACTAGTACTACACTCTTGCTGTATTAAGAAAAATGATTGGGAGATTTCAGTACACGCAGAGTCGAGGTGGGTCAGCCAAGACGTGGCGTCTGTGTGGTTTCAATTTTTATTATTTAATTAATTATTTATTAAGGGATTTGCTTAATTATCTTATTTCTATGAAAAGTCGGTATAAACATGTTTGCCATCCTGAATCTCGAGTTTACTATTGTTTGACATTTAGTATATTTGCTAGGGACCATTATAGAAGACATTTTGCGGAACGGCTGTTGCATGAGAGTGCAGCCACATAGGCTCAGATTTTGTCCTATTCATTTAATTCATCAGATGTGGCTCCACTCTCATGCAACAGCCGTTCCCTATCAAATCCCACTTCCTACAATGATCTAAACCATTCATGTGATGGGCCACAATGTAAGTAAGATGTACGCAGAAAATCATTTCCATAGGATGATACCAACCCCTGACTAGGAGTTTTTACAGCTTGACTTGGTGGGGATGGCCCACCATGCACATGCTACATGTTTGTTGATCATAACCGTTGATTTGATTGGCCACTTCTAGTTGACAACTTGTTCAAATCCCATGCTGAAGGACCATCCATGATGCATCTAAACTAAGGGGTTTTATATGGTGTAAGCCCGTATAATGCAGAATAATGAAGAGATCTGCAAAAAAAAGTAGGGGTAGCACCAATTGAGGAGAAGATAAGAGAGCACCGCTTAAGATGGTTTAAGAATATCCAATGTAGGCATCTGGATGCTTCAGTTACAAGTTGATGGAGTAAATAGGGCAAACAGATAAAAACTGGGTAGAAATAGTGATGAAAGACTTGAGGGCTAGGAACATAACAGAAAACAAGACATTGGATATGATAGAATGAAAGAAAATGATCAGTGTAGACGAACCCAACTAGTGTTTGGATTAGACTTAGTCAATTTGAGCCGGATAGATCCTTTCACCTTCTTCATGAAAATTTTCTAAGGGAACTAATATTTCCCCCTTTCTGACAGATACAATTACCACCCTTTTAACGTTATTCGTTAAGTAAAGGCAAAGAAAAAACGTTAAAGTAGGTGAATTTATCCTTAAGTAGTGAACTATTCTCACAGAAACCCGTTAAAGAGGGGGCGGGGTGTGGATTTTATCCGTTTAAATGGGGGGAAAATATCATTTCCCTTCTCTAAAGGATTCATTAACTGACCAAACTAGTTTGGGACAAAGGCTTACTTGAGTCTAGTTTAAGGCCGTATAGTGCAGTATTTTAAAAAAAGTACTCAACGGCTTACACCATAGGATGATCCAACCCTTCCATTTGATGGGCCACAATGTAAATAGGTTTTACCCAAAAAATCACATCCATAGGATGATCCTAGCCCTCCAATCTATAGAGGAACTGCATACTATGAAAAGCTCTATAGATCAGAGTGCTAGGATCATCTCATGGGCATGATTTTTTGGGAATACCCAATTTACATTTCGGCCCATCAAATGGACGGGTTGGATCATCCTATGGTGTAATCCAGTACATTTTGAAAACACACTGGACTTTACGAGCTTACACCGTATAAAAGCTCACTAAAATAAACGGCCTCTTTTTCTTCTTGGCAAAAGCCCCCATTTTTAGGGTTAGGGTTAGGGTTAGGGTTTTATAGACAAGCAATCGGACCGTAGAGAGACAGAGAGGTCGTCGTTCTCCGGCTGCAAAGATGGGTAAGAATCCTAATTTCATGAATCTCTTTCTATGCAAAACCATAATTTTTCCTTTCGTTCTCTTTCAAACACTCTTTCTTAATCCCATCGCCTTGTTTTGTTGTACTTTACAGGTATCTCTCGAGACTCCATGCACAAGAGGCGTGCTACAGGAGGGAAGAAGAAAGCTTGGAGGAAGAAGAGAAAGTAAGCATTTCTTCTCCCTTTCTCCGATTCCATGAAGTAGAAAACCTGAATTTCTTCCACTTAAAGCTTTCGATCTGGTTCGAGTATATCACAAAACCTTAGAATCGAACATCATTTCTTAAAGAAACAGATTTAGATCCAATTGAAGGCTTTTTCACCATTAATCTAGAACCTCAATTTATCATTAAAAATAAAAAAATAAAAAAATCTAGTACCTGAGTTTCTCACTTAAGCTCTCCAGCTGGTTAGAGCATGTCACGAAACCCTAGGATCAAAGATCGTTTCTTTCTTAAAGAAACAGATCTGGATCCAATTGAAATCCTTTTCACCATTAATCTAGTCCCTCATGCTTTTCTTTTCAATGAGATGCTTGTGTTTAGTTCTTATCGAGCCCCTCTCTCTGTATATGTTTTCTATCTTTCATCTACTTCTGTTTTCGATCTAATGAGTGTATGCAAATTACTTGTTTTAATCATATATTCTAATGCTTGTTTTCTTTCGAACCTTCTGTTTGTTATCCGTCAGGATTTTTTTTAATTTAGGACCTTTTTGGATCGCAAGAAAAACATTTATGCCAGAAAATGTTTTCTTGGGGAATTTTTTTATTGCCATGATTTAGAGGGAAATGTCATGATTATGGTTAATTTACAGGGATATTATTATCAATTGAAGTTCCCTCTAAATAAAAATTGAATAGGGTTGGTTCAATTTTTGTGAAAAATTTTAGAAATAATTTTCCTTGCCAAACTTTCCAAAAAATTCCTATGATCCAAACAGGGCCTTAGTTTTGGAATCTTTTGGTTTCTCATCTGGTCTTTCCTGAAATTGTATACGTGTCTATTCTTTCTGTTTTTAAAGGTATGAGCTCGGTCGGCAGCCAGCGAATACGAAGCTGTCGAGCAACAAAACGGTGAGGAGAGTTCGTGTTAGGGGAGGGAATGTGAAGTGGAGGGCACTTAGATTGGATACAGGGAATTACTCGTGGGGAAGCGAGGCTGTTACTCGTAAGACACGTGTACTTGATGTTGTTTACAATGCCTCAAACAATGAGCTCGTCAGGACTCAGACTCTGGTGAAGAGCGCCATAGTCCAAGTTGATGCTGCTCCATTCAAGCAGTGGTACCTTCAGCACTATGGTCTTGATATTGGGAGGAAGAAGAAAGCTCCTGCTGCTAAGAAGGAAGCAACAGAGGTACTTTGAAAATTTTCAAAATATTGTCTCTGTTGCTGTTTATTGAATAATTGAAAGTTTTTTAGCATATCTTTTGCTATGAGCATAATGAATTAATGATTTTATTTATTTCTTCCATGCGATGGTTGATTGTTTGCTCCGTTAGTGCAACATAATATGGGTTTCTATGATATTGAGATGGCTTGGATGCTGCTTGTTTGCAAAGCTGATGCCGATCTTTTTACCAGCTTAATTTAATGCTTTGACTTCATATACAATTTTGTAATGGTGCCGGATGTAATCACTTTTTTTTCTGAGCTTTGTTAGTTAATTTATATGGATTGAAATCTATTTGGTATCATGTTTGGTTGGATCTGCAAGAGTTACTTCAAAATAAGTTCAGGCTTCTAATATTCATTTAGATTGGCATATCATTATACTACTAGTACAACTGATCAATTTTTTTCAAATCATTTTTCTGAAAGCAATTGCTGATGGTAAATGCATTAGCTCCTGCTATTTGGTTGTATATTGGATTCTTGAGCAAACAATGGCAATTGATGTCTTGTACAGCTATGGGGATGGTTTTTGTCTGTGTCATCCTTTTTTATGTTCTGCAGTATAATGAGCACACAAAATTTTCTTCCAAGACAAGTGGCAACAAGTTTCTTTGAAGTAGAGGCAGATGTGGAAGTCTTTGAGGAATTCCGAAGCAATTTTTTGTCTTTCCCTCAACATTTTGTGGGGATGAATTCAGAATTTTGTATTCATGCACTTCATAAAATCCTACATGATGATATCAATTGCCTTGCAACTGTTTTCACCATCATTAAATCAGTTCTATTTTTCGGTTATCAGTTCAATCATTACAGCTTTAAGTTTTCAATACTTTAGCTTTTGAGAGAAGGAAAGTCATTCATGAAGGTAGAAATTTGCTGTCTATATCAGATAGTTTGCAGAAGCTTAGTTTCAAAACGCCCCTACTCCATCGTTGACTCACCCGAGTTACCTCCTTTTACATTGGCCGCGTTCTTCTCCGAGTCTGCATTTTCCCTACAAATGTAATCAATACTGCTTTGACTCTTCTGAGTTTTGACTGCGTCAACCGAGTACACATGCGTGGCACGCAGAGTCGACTAGGATTGTCTTTGACCGTGTTTTTGCCCACATCTGCATTTTAAAACACTCTGGAGGAGCCCCATATTAAAGAACTTCATTATTGTTATTATTTTTTTGTTTCATGCTATAGCGATGCTTAATATCTAATCTAAATGTTCCCATTTTTATATTTGTTTGAAATTGGAATGTGGTATTATTGAAACTAACATTATTCATAATTTTGGGCTGAAGAGGCAAATAGAAAGCACAGCTGTGGTCTAAACACCCAAATAACACTGAAATTTTTTAGGGATAAAGTAAACATAATCTGCTGAGTAGTTGGGAGAGTGCCAATTGGAATCATAAATGGGTGGGTGAGTACTTGGAAGTTATGTGACATCTGTTCACAATGGTAGATTCTACATCAGTAGAGATCTTGGCCTTGCTATTGGATCTTTAGTCCTTTTTATCTCCTACAACCACAGGATAGGTGTAAATGCCCTAAATTTGGTCCCCTAACTTAAGTAGGCTAGAGATTTGACTCAGTTTGAGTTTTAGTTCTCTAAAATTATGGATTTGTCGAGTTGGATTAAGGTTTCAAGTTTTAGTTTTGGTATTGCATTTTGGTTTCGGCCATGTGAGAAATAGAAACATGTTGGGTTTGGATGGAAATTTCTGTGAAGACCCTTTAAATCACATAAACGTATAAAGCATATGTAAGTGATAGAATTTAAAATGAAATTTCAGGAAGTGTTATAATAAGCACAGATACACACAAAAATCCATCACATAAGCAAAAAACCCCAGCTATAATGGTTACTTTAATTTGAATTCACCATGACAATATCTGTAGAACATGATTTAGTTATTGTATTTTTTACTATCCCAATCAGTACTAACTGGATGCATTACTCGTGCCAATGGTTTTAAAAAGTTTCAACATGGGGTCATATTATTCAATGAACGTGACAAAAAATGGTGTTTATATCAGCTGTCTGCTTGGACGAGTGAAAACACACCCATTTTTTCAAAAGCACATATGTATGATTGGGAATCAAACAGCATTCCCTTGTTTAATTCCAACACTCAAAGCTCTACTCAATTGAAAGACCCATTTGTTCTGTTCTCATAAGTTTCTGGCTACCTATCTCATGATTACTATCTACTGATTTTTGGTGGGCAGGAGGGTGAGGGGCCCACGGAGGAAGCAAAGAAGAGTAATCATGTGACTCGGAAGCTGGAGAAGCGTCAGCAGGGTCAGAAACTTGATTCCCACATCGAGGAGCAATTTGGTGGCGGTAGATTATTGGCTGCCATCTCTTCCCGTCCTGGTCAGTGTGGTAGAGCTGATGGGTAAGTATAGAAAACAATATAAAGCAGCAGGAGCATATGTTCTCTTGATTTGATTCCTTTGTTCTTTTCACTTTGTCAGTTGTTGGATTTATAGGTTGATCCTTTTTTTTTGTGAACAGATACATTTTGGAGGGGAAGGAGCTGGAGTTTTATATGAAAAAGATCCAGAGGAAGAAAGGCAAGGGTGGTGCTGGTGCTGCTGCTTAAGCGAAATCCATTTCAGGTTTTTTTTCTCTCTTCTTACTTGGAGTCTCCTCTTCCTGCTAGTTTTTGTTGGGATATCCGAAGACGGTCACTTACAACTGATATTGAGTTACTGAAATTTTGCTATGTATTTTTTAGTATGTGAGACTTGGCAACAAATTTCGGTTGAGTTGAGACTCGACAACAAATTTCGGTTTGCTTTGTTGCCTAAACTATTTAGAGTTGTCATGTTTCTTTAATTAAATCATCAATATCATTATCAAACAAATAGTGAATAGTTGAAGTGAAAATGCATGCTATTCATCTATATCTGGAAATTGCTAGAGCTGTTAGGTGGCAGAAGTCACAGATAATTCCTTAGAAAAACAAGGGTTTGAGGAACCAAAGGGAGGGAAAGAATGAAGAGAAAGAAGAGAGAATAGAGAAGGGGTAAAAGAAGGAATGGAAATGGAGATGTTGATGTGGGCTGAACTGCAGTTGGGTTTAAGATTTTAGAATAAGGGTTTCTCCTTCTAACACTATATTGTTGGGTTAGGATTTTAGAGTAAGGGTCTCTCCTTCTAACACTATACACAGACTAGCAATTAGACCTTCAGTGGGCTTCTTTAGGTAAGGTTTTGGTTTTGGATCATTTTAGGATTTTTTTAATGGTAGATCATCTTAGTCATTTTAATGAAAAATTAGTTTAAAGTAATGTAACCTAGAAAGCGGAGGAATAGGGTTTTCAAATATCAACTGTTATCTGTTTTCAGGCTGAGGAATGAGTTTCATTTACTGAAGTGTCAGACAAGTTCAATTGTAACGGGAAATTTTCAGACCCCACATGGATACACGAAATCAAGACGGCTGATCTTGTAGAACATCATGAGGCAATCCTCACGATTGAACTTAGCAGTGACATTTTAGGAAAAGAAAAGTAGCCTTTTTTTTATGGAAACATGGTAGTGCAAATATCAGTAGCGAGTAACCTTTTTTCTTTACTTCCATAGGAGGAGTAAAAGAAAAAGTCATATTATACAATTTTGTGCATTTTTGGATCCTCTTGCTATCCATGGTTCTGTCCACATGCTCCCCACAAATCAGATTTTTGTTCTATAAAAGTATAAATTTTTTAAGTAATCATTTACATATGTGCTTTAATATACAAATGAAAGAAGAAACATCGAGATAATATAAGGAAATTGGGCAAGGCTAGCCAATTAAGGCTTTAACTTGAAGGATTTTATTTTTTGCCAATGATACAATGGCCACAACTATCTTATCAAGGACTGCACTCCAAGTTCAATAGAGAGAATCAGTATGCCTGGGCCTGCACTTTAGATAGAACAGAAAGGAAGTAGGGAAGAAGACAATTTTAGAAACCTAGACTGTTTTGAAACGAGGGGCACTAAACCATCATTTATAGAAACAAAAAGGACATTAAGGCATCCTTTCATATTAAAATACCCTTTCATTTAAGTAACTTCTGAGGAACTCTTTAATGAAACAAGTGTTTTGAATCAAAAGACTTTCACATATTTATATTCTAAAAGTAAATATGTTTTGAACATATCCAACACCTTGGTCACCACAAAACACAGGTCACACTGATTTATGCACAAGTTGCTAAAATAAAAAAAAAAAGAACCAAAAGGAAAAAGATCTCTCCTAATATATATCTTTCATGTAGGGAAATGATAAATGTGCCCCTTTTCATTACTATGGACACCCAGTTACAGTGTATCTATGACTGCAAAGGTGCTGATGTACTTCACATTTGAAGGAATGAAGTGACCTGATTGCTGCAGCTGGGTGTCCCAAGTGACGACAAGGGGCCCATTTATCATTTCCCTTCATTTAATGTTGAAAGACCAATAACACCCACTTCACCTCTCACTTGCTGAATAAAGGAATAGTGCAATATTAAAAAGATCCTGTCCCTTTCTTCTAATCTCTAATGTCACTCTTGATAATGAAGACCATGAATATCCTTGAATGTGCCTTTTGAAAAAGGAATTACATGACCGACAAAATTCTACAGCCTAACATATGAGAGACTGAATTGAATTGATGTAAACAGTAAAATAGAAAGAGAGAGCATTCACAAAGGAATGCCACTTCTGCGGCATAAAGGAGGAGACATCAATCTCCACTTAGCACATATTTACATATAATATTGATATGAAGAAAGCAAAGAAAGCAAAGAAATAAAAAATATTTCCTTCTCCAACGATGTGGCAGATCCAAACTGTTTGGTTCTCTAGCTATCTTGCTAGAGAAAGGGTTTTTCGTGGGTTAAAACTGCTTTTCCCACTCACCTACTAAAAGACCCATTACTCCTTCAGTTACTAAAATGCAACTCAAAAAACAACTTACTAAGACCCATTTTCTACCACTATTTACAGACTCGAAGACTACAAGACTCGGCCCAGCCCATAACTGGGCCTATCCACGTGAGACCCATATCAAGTACCCATCTGAATCACACTGAAACTCAAACCCAATATCAAATCCAAACATTATAAACCTGACCATCCATCCATAATCCATTTATACATAACGAAAGATAATGCATTAAAATCCCTTCTTCTAAATACTCCTTTTTTATTCATCCACATCCCAAAAACACAAGACAGAAAACACAGAACTATAAAACCCATTCTTCTAAAGGCTACTTATTTATTCATCCACAACCCAAAAACACTAGACAGAGAAGACAGAAAACAACAAGAAGAACAGAATCCAACAGAAGAACACCATTCATCCATCCCCCAAAAATAGGCAGAAAACCCAGAAAACTATAACACCCCCCTTTTTTTTTTTGAAATGGTAGATATTTATTAAAATGGAATGGCCATGACCAAGACGGTCAATGGAGCTAGGATTACATCACAAGGAAAGAAAGAAAAAGAAGACAGAAAAGCCAGAAAACAACCAACAGAGAAGAAAACCATTCATCCATCCCCCCAAAAGACAAGACATAAAACACAGAAAACTATAAAACCCCTTCTTCTAAAGGCTATCTTTTATTCATCCCCAACCCAAAAACACGAGAAAATGCGGAAAACAAAAAGCAGAGCAGAATCCAACTGAAGAAGAACACAATTCATCCATCCCCAAAACACACAAGACAAAAAATGCAGAAATCTTCAAAACCCCTTCTTCCAAGGCTACTTTTTATTCATCCACACCCCAAAAAACACAGCCCAGAACACAGAAAGCCCAGAAAACAACAAGCAAAACAGAATTAAACAGAAGAAAAACAGCATTCATCCTTCCCTGCTACAACCGGTACTAATGCCAGTAGTTGATTCTTGGAGCAAAAGAGATGAGCTGTTTGGGATTAGAACGCAACCACTGCTTAACAACGACAACCGAATCAAATGTCTTGAGGACCCCATTTTCAGTGGCCTCGATCTTGAGATAATACTTAATTCCAGAAACAACTCTACTCTGTGCTTCCACAACACAGAAGAATACCAGTTGAGTACCACGTTGACGATGAGTTTTGGCGAATTCCTCTACTGAGAACTTGCCCAGATCCTGTATTTCCTTGTTCGAATTCACGTCTTTGATTTCCTTCTTTCCACCTACAATTTCTTCTCTTCCATCCAACTGATCGGTGGATGAGAAGGCATTTCCGTGGCACAGTGCGACGATTAGGAGGAGGTGAAAGAGGCAGAGAGAGGAAGAAATTGCCATTGAGTTTGCAGAGGAAAAGGAAGAGTTTGTTTTTCAGAGAGAAGGTTTGTATTTTGTTAAGGGGAGAAAGAAACAGAAAGAACAGGTAGTGAGAGAAAATTGGGTTTTGTTTTCATTTTCGGTTTCAATATGGACGGACGGTTACAATTTGATTGCAGTTTACCAACACGGAAATCCGGGGGGGGGGGGGGGGGGGGGGGTGCGGGGGTGGTTGCCATGTTTTGATAATGACACAAACTCGCTTGTCTTTTCCATTGCAATTGGCTTTTGAGAGCTTAGGAATCATAATAGCTTTTGTCAACTGGTTAAATGGAAAAGACGAGGTGAGTTTGTGTCATTATCAAACCATGGCAGTGCAACTATCAGTGGTGCATATTTGTGAAATCAAGACCGTTGATTTGAGATCTTTTTGTCCCATTGGATATTTATGCATAAATAAAGCACTACAACAATTACGGAATAGCTTTTCTATGTGGGACCCTAAATCAGGCTTGATGGATTAATGGACAGGATCATTCGATCATGGTTTTCTCAACAAAAATTAGCTAGACTTAACTGCTTTCTAGGCGTGTCAGTAGGTCTGCTTCCCGCTTCAGATCGAAGAATCCACACTTATGTCTTGGTGACTATACATTCAAATCTCTTATTAGGGGTGTAGGGACCCGGGTAGAACTCACCCTTAAAAGCTAGCTGTTAAGAGGGTCTCCAAGTCCTTATAAGCCCTTCCACATTAGTCTCACTTGTCCGATGTGGGACCTTTGCTTTCGCATGGAACTCCCAACAATCCTCTGCTCCATGAGGAAGCTACATGCGAACTATGAGATATTTTTCGAGGGATTTTTTTTCTCCGTCCTCAAGGGAACTCTAATACCACTTGTTGGGCCCTGATGGAACTCACCCTTAAAAGCTAGCCATTAAGGAAAGGGTGCCCAAGTCCTTCCCTTCCGCATCCATTCACTTTTCTGGTGTGGGATCTTTGCTTTCGCATGGAACCCCCATAGGGCGGATCCTTTTCAGAGTGCTTCTTGGACCCTACTTTCTTTGTGATCATGATCTATTTTGAATAGGTGTGTCCGACATCCTACTTATATTGTACATAGGGCTTAGGGTTAAGGGAGGGAAGAGGAAAGAAACCCAAGAGAAAAAAATGGAGAATAGTCATTGCTCTAGAAACAAAAACAGATAAATAAAATGTACTTTGCCATTAAATGAACAAAAATGTGAAGGGTATTTTCATACATTAACACCCTCTATTATGATCTAAGACGCTCTATCGGATTTTGGGCCTACGTTTGGATCATGATCCAAAAAAGTTTCGGACCTTAGGATATCAATCCAATGGACACATTTGCATCCTGCCGGTGTGTTCAAATCCGGTTCAGTAACATTTGGATCTTTTCGATCCATCGGACCTTGAGGGTCCATTGACACCCCTATTGTTTCCTTTAAGATTACTAGGCAGAAGTGGGACATAAGTGAGGCCTAATAAGTGTCTTTCAGGAAGGAGCTTAACAATGACTTTCCAATGCATATTTCATTCTAGTGGGGGTAAATAATTAGGGTAAAGATATTTGTTTACTTCTTACTGTGATACGGTGGTCGTAAAATCTCTTGTAAGTGGCAATTCTTAGATTTATGCTCTAGCTTGTTCGAAGATCCAAGTGATTCATTTGTTGGCCCCAATGTAAATAGATTATGCCTTGAATATCAATTTTACTGGATAATCCTAACCCTCAGATCTAGGAGCATCGGTACAATATATAAACCTCTATAGATTGGAGGGTTAAGATCATCTTCATATGATATTTGCGACACGGTCTGTTTTGTTGATGGGTATGTTGTAAAGATAGAATTCTGTAGAGTTGCTTCAAGGCACGCAATTGTATTCCTTAAGACAAATTTCGCCCCCACCAGTTGTGTGCAAATGGGATCCGCGAATTACCTCCAAGATACAATAATGCCTTGTAGGAAGATCCTACAAATATTTGATGATGCTTTGCTCGAGCGGAATCAAACTCAAAACGCCTTTTGAAGAACTTCAAGCCTTAGAGAAATCACCAAAACTATTTATGCAGAAAACAGTATTTAGTACGCTGTTTTATATAAAACTCAACCTTTTGAAAACAAGAGAGTAGGAGATTGAAAGAGAGAGAACTAACTGTCTCTGAAAGGACAGATTTCTACTCTTTTTAGTGTGAAAGGACTTGATGTCTTTTCAGTGTGAAAAACATCCCTTCAAAACAACCTTTGAATTGGTTTGAATAACAGTCATTTGATCGCAACTCTTAGTGATTCAAACGTCTTGGATCATCAGCAAGGTGTCCCTTGTGTTTGAAATCATCCATGATTGTTGGGAAGCAAAAGAGGCGAAAGAAGTTTGAAAACGGAAGTGAAAAACCATGTCAATTTTGCCCCAACAGATAGATTTTCAAACGCGGTCGCCCGCCGATAGGTTTCTTGACTTTTTATTTTTTCCGATCCCAAGAACCGGGTCGACAGAGCTACCGCGGTCAACCGGCCATATCTTTCTGAAAATTGTTTATATTTCCAGTAACCAATCTGCGGTCGACCAAGCACCCGCGGCCGACCGGCCCAGTTTGAAAAATGTTTTCTTTTAAAATTAACTTATGGAAAATCGTTTTCAAAATCATAATTTAACCAATATCATTTGAAAATCTCTAACATATTTATGTCAGGATCCAACAAATGATTGGTTTGGATCTTCGAACAAGGGGAGCCACCCTATGTCATCAAAAAATTGGGGTGATTGCGCGCATCCGTAGGGAATAGTCCCGCCCTAAAAATTGGGGTGGGGATACCCTATGTCATCAAAAAAAAAAAAAAAAAAGGTGAGACACCCTATTATTTAAAAATAAAAAATAAAATGCGACTACAATTCTAGTATTGGGTTTGAATGACTAGAAATCAAACTGAGTGTCCGAATGTCTTTTAGTCAACAAAACTGTGCCGATAAAGGAGTACATATATGTTGATCGGAGAAGATATTGTCTAAAACCTAAAGTCCCAATCACTCTACATTCAATTGAGGAGATGAATGAATAAATCAGGAAGTATTACTCCAAGTGACTGCAGCTATGAAGCTTGGTGGTGTAGAAATGGTGTGCGACTGTTCTATATGATGAACTGAAATTCAATAGACACCATATAAAAACTTATACTATGAACGCACAAAAGGAGGGAATATAAAATGGTGTGGGGCAAGGTGTTTATGGATTACAACTAGGATAATGCTACAGAGACTACCAATTTTGGGTCTACTTGAGGATGACGCTCGGACCCAACATGTGCCATGCGAGCATGATCAGGTTCGTTGATCTATACCTAAGACACAAGCCTAGCCCATTGTCATTGGCTTCATCTTGATCTGACTGTCCTCGCCCATTGATCTAGAATTCCAGAGGAGAAGAGGGGGAGAGATTTGAGATGGAAGGAATGGAGTGAGTATGAATAGAGAGCATCAGAAATCTCTAAAAAACAGTGAATTTTTTTTTTTTGATTGGTAACCTGGGGTTAGGCAGACCCGACCGGATATATTAATTAAAAGGAAAGATACATCATGGAATATGAGAACTAACCCAATCACAGGATAAAGGGGGAACAAGCAAAAAAACACAAAAGGAGCAAGCTCAAAACATCAAGAGCCAGCCTATTAAGGCATGGAAAAAAAGAGACCAAAATAAATGAAGAAACAAAAGCATGTAGCTAAGGACTCAAAACAGAAACCAGCAATCATCACAGAAAATTAGCCCCATCTTGTGCTATCCCAATCTCTCGAAGGGAATCTTTGAGAGTGAAGGAAGGACACAGGATGGGGATGGCCTAAGAAATAAAGACGGTTTCTTTCCTTTTTTTTAAACATTCCATGGCCTCACTAACATTCCATGGAATATTTTTTCATGATTTCCAAACATGCCCTTGGTGCTAGTGAAATGTATTAGTTGGATATATGTGGTCTGTCCTCCCCAAAAGGATTTTCCTCAAAAAAGTATATGGATAGATGGAATGAAAGTGAGTTGAGAGTGAGTTGTTATGTATCTTTCAAGCTTACCTGTAAGGGTACCCTTACAGGTAAGCTTTCTCTTTCCATATCAAAAGTGCTTCAAATCCCTTTGAAGTTTGAAGGGGGAGGAGTTCCATGTCTGATCAGGCATTCCTCCTCTTACATCCACCTTTTACTTCCTTACCTTCATAAAAGCTATGTCACAGACATAGCATCTATTCATCTACAATATGAAAAAGCACATATATTAGAAAGTGGTGAGAACCTAATGCTCCCTGTTTGGAAAAGTTTTATTGTTAGCGTAATATGCCCTTAAAATTAACCTATTTTATTTGAATGAATGATAATTTATTTTATGGCTTGCAATATCATATTTGAATGGGCACGTTATTTTAATGGAATACATGATGTTAACATAAGTGCTCTTTGGTTACATTGTAGAGACAGTATGCTTATAATTGTAGACTCATTAGTAAGGGACATGAATTATTAGTTTTCTTAAAGGCCTAAAATAATTCTCAAACTAGGATGCTGCTATGGCTAATACATACATTACTGGTATATGATAAGGTGACTTCTCTCACTCACCTGGGTAGAGACCCTAAGCAGATATGTGGCAGTATATAACTATATGGGAGTAATATATTTGCCCTTCTAGTGTAAAAGATAGGGGCTGTCCCAGGTGTAAAAAAAGGGCGAATATATCATTTCCCTATTTATATGGGATTTGCTAGGCAATTTTGCGGAAAACCATTTCACGGCTCACTTTCGCACGATATAATAGCCACCTCAAAAGAATTAAATGGATAAGACAAAATCTGCTAAGAAGTGAGCTTGTGTAGCTGTTGTATCCTAACGAAAGTGAGCCGTAAAATGCCTTTCCGTGAAATTGCCTAGCAAATCCCTATATATATATATATATATGAGAAAACGGTTGCTACACACATGTGTAGATAAGTTATCTACACACTAGCTTAAAATAGAGTGGGGGCCACATTATTTGGGTGATCCAAACCTTTCATTTTTAAGGCCCTCACATAGATAGGGTGTCCACAAAAAATCAAATCCATTGGATCATCCTAACCATTCGAACTGTGGCGGCAAAAAGTGGACTAATTTGTGAAGGTTTAAAGACATCCATTTTACCTCCACAAATCGTAGGGATGGGATGATCCTATGGATCTGATTTTTTGTAGACACCCTATCTATGTGAGGGCCTTTAAAATGGATGGCTTGGATCACCCAAACAATGTGGGCCCCCACTGTATTTTAAGCTAGTGTGTAGAGAACTCTCTACACATATGTGTAGGAACCGTTTTCTATATATATATATATATATATAGAGGAAAGTGTTGGTGAGTAAGCTCACTAAACTTATGGTGAGCTTAAGCGCCCAATCACATGGGTCCCACATTTTCTGTGGTGATCCAAACCATTCATTTGCAAGGCCCTATCATAGATAGGGTGTGTACCAAAAATCAGCTCCATAGGATCATCCTAACCCATCCATTTGTGGAGGTCAAAATGGACATACATTATTTGTCCACAAATCTGCCCATTTTTGTCCTCCACAAATGGAGGGGTTAGGATGATCCTATGGAGCTGATTTTTGGTACACACCCTATCATAGATAGGGCCTTGCAAATGAATGGTTTGGATCACCACAGAAAATGTGGGACCCATGTGATTGGGACGCTTAAGCTCACCATAAGTTTGGTGAGCTTAAGCTCACCAACACTTTCCTCATATATATATATATATATATATATATATATATATATATATATAGAGAGAGAGAGAGAGAGAGAGAGAGAGAGAGAGAGAGAGAGAGAGAACGGTTCCTACACATATGTGTAGAGAGTTCTCTACACACTAGCTTAAAAAACAGTGGGGGCCCACATTGTTTGGGTGATCCAAGCCATCCATTTTAAAGGCCCTCACATAGATAGGGTGTCTACAAAAAATCAGATCCATAGGATCATCCCAACCCTACGATTTGTGGAGGTAAAATGGATGTCTTTAAACCTTCACAAATTAGTCTATTTTTTGCCTCAACAGTTCGAATGGTTAGGATGATCCTATGGATCTGATTTTTTGTGGACACCCTATCTATGTGAGGGCCTTTAAAATGGATGGCTTGGATCACCCAAACAATGTGGGGCCCTACTGTTTTTTAAGCTAGTGTGTAGAGAACTTATCTACACATATGTGTAGGAACCGTTTTCTCATATATATATATATATATATATATATATATATATATATATATATATATATATATGAGGAAAGTGAAGCTACATCGCCGGCTTAAAATACAATGGGCCCACATTGTTTTGGTGATCCAAACCATTCATTTGATTGGCCCTCACATAGATAGGGTATCCACCAAAAATCAACTTCATAGGATCATCCCAACCCTTCAAACTGTGGAGGAAAAAATGGACACATTTGTGAAGGTTTTTACACGTTCATTTTTGCCTCCACAAATCGTAGGGTTGGGATGATCCTATGGAGCTGATTTTTGGTGGACACCCTATCTATGTGAGGGCCAATCAAATGAATTCTTTGGATCACCAAAACAATGTGGGCCCATTGTATTTTAAGCCGGCGGTGTAGCTAAGTTAGCTACACCGGCGGTGTAGCTAAGTTAGCTACACCGGCGGTGTAGCTTCACTTTCCTTTATATATATATATATATATATATATATATATATATATATATATATATATATATATATATATATATATATATATATATGTACACATATACTGAATACGATCATGCATAGGACACCTTATTCTATTTATAGGAACATATAATCTCCAAGCCTAAGTAGTTCGCATTATCACCATTCTTTATGGGCCATGGTTAGACAATGTTTTTATCCATGCCTGATGGCTCTCACATGTAATATTGTATGGAGGGTGGAGTATTCTAATATATATATATATATATATATATATATATATATATATATATATATATATGAGAAAACTGTTGGTGAGCTTAAGCGCACCAAACCTATGGTGCGCTTAAGCTTCCCAATCACATGGGGGCCCACTTTGTTAGGTGATCCAAAGCATTCATTTTAAAGGCCTTATGATAGATAGGGGGTGTACCAAAAATCAGCTCCATAGGATCATCCTAACCCCTTCATTTGTGGAGGACAAAAATGGGCAGATTTGTGTGTGTCCATTTTTGTCCTCCACAAATGGAGGGGCTAGGATGATCCTATGGAGCTGAGTTTTGGTACACCCCCTATCCATGTAAGGGACTTTAAAATGAATGCTTTGGATCACCTAACAAGGTGGGCCCCCATGTGATTGGGGCGCTTAAGCTCACCAAGCGCACCAACAGTTTCCTCTATATATATATATATATATATATATATATATATATATATATATATATATAAATATATATTTTAGGAATGGACTCGCTTGAATAATTCTATGTACTTTGGAGGTTAATTACATTGTGTTGATGAGCATTAATGTAATTATATAAAACCAAAATTAAAAATTCTTTAATCAAAAGGAGTTTGTAGAGAACGCGAAGCTAACAAATGAAGAGTTGCGTTTGTAACCTACAGCTAAAGGTAGAGGACTTTATTAGATCTCACTTCAACTTGATTTCTTAAAAACCCAAAGGGGAGGAATCTTTGGAGGGTCATCAACTCAAAAAAATTATGTAAGTTCTTCCTTATCAAAGGAGGAAGAGAGAGTATTAGGTTTGAATCCCAAGAGACAGCGCGTTTGAATTACTCAAGATAAGTAAATTGCCTATTTAATTTCTCTATTATTTTGAATATTCATGATTTAAATTATTTGAAATCACATAAAATTCAAAAAACCCATAAAAAATTAGGTTTCACTGTGTCATTTTCCTATTAAGAAATATCAAAACAAAAACAAACATCTTGTATGGAATCTAGAATAGTTAAAAGAAAAGAAAAGAATGAAGTATGGATGCATTGAAGTAGCTTATAAGCTATAAAACAGAAGCAAGGAAAGAAGAAACATAAAATCTGGTCAAGATCTAACAACCCCACTTGTGGTTTAGTTCCATGGCTGACAGGCCAAAGCCCCTCACATCTATTAAGAGCTCCTAACCCACTCCTTAATGTAATGTAATTCTTTTCAAATTTCAAAGATGCTCTTTGTGTCAGTAAAAAAGGTATAATAATAAATACATGAAATCTCTCGAAATAACGTGAGAGTCAATCATTGAAACCAAAATACATTGGGTTGGTTTGACTGTTTTTTATTAAAACTTTGAAGGGTACGTGTCAGTTGGTGATTGGGTAAAAGGGTGGTGTGATAAACGATGAAAGTTAGAAATAAAATAGTGGGTAATGGGAAGCTGTTTGCTCTTTCCTTGAAAAAAAAACTAGGCTAATAAAAGCTTGGAAGGAGAATCGTATATGGCAGGGTGTTTAATGATTAGGTAACAATTTTTCCAAGAAAACTCTCTCTGGTTAAAATATTTGGGTGCATTGTACTAGTACACAAGGAAGACAGATGGAAGTTAAAAAGACAGGAACATTCTGTCCTTCCCTTTTATTGAAACATCTAACTCAAATTCAGCCTTGGTAAAACCTTTCATAAGATTAGATCCGTTGATCTGAACAACAACTATAAATCCAACCAAATGCCATTGAGAATATCTTGATCAGATGATCCTCCTGACCCTTGATTCATCAAGCCTTGTTTTGAGCTTTTGTCAAGAAAAGCTAAATAATCGCGGGTCTATGATTAAACTTATAAAATCCAAGTTTTGGCTTGTAAAATTCAAAATTTTACAATCCGGGATTATAAAACTCATGTATCCAAATGGCCCCATCGTCTCTTCTTCTCCCTTATTCTCCGCCCATCTCTCACACTTGGCCCAAAATTATTCATGGATCAAGCACGGCCAAAATCAAGATGTTCTTGGTATCATTAATCTATTTTTCATGTCTTATGCATCAAAACGGTGGGCACCGCCAAAACCGCATAATGACAATGGAGGGGAAAGAAAGTAATTAAAAAACAAAAAAAAATATCACCCTTATGTAGAGTGAAGGGATGCATTACTTATTTTTTCTAAACCTTTTTTTCTTTCTAATTTTATAAGTGTAAAAGGAAGGGATTCCCTTCAGATGAGGTGAATATGCCTTCCTCCTTAGTTTTCTTCCCATTTTTTTTAAGAGATTTTATATGATAATCAACCCATGTCAGTAAACCAGGAATCATGTTTCCCTCTTTCCAATTCAATTCCAGCTTCTACTCCACTACTTTTGGGAAACCTATTCCTTCTTTCACTAAACCCTTGTCACCACCTCTTTCTAAACCCTTTTTTTTTCTTTATGCTCTGTTTGGTTGCTTGTGGATGGGTGGGAGATTAGGAGAAGAAGAAGTCAACAGGAGATCAAAAGAAAACCAGTCAACGGGAAGATTAGTGGTGGATGTAGGGAAGGTTGTTTGGTTGCTTGAAGATTTATCCCAGATCTCCCATATGTCTTCTCAACTCTATTTCCCCGAGATTTTCTCCTGAAATTTCTTCGTTTTAGTAAAATTTGGCGAGAAGATTTAGAGGGGGCCATGTCACCCGACCGGCTCCTAACAACCCCGGTAGTCAAAGTCCTCAAAATTGCTATAATGACAACCAAACAACCTTCGGCAAATTAGGAGAAGATCATTCCCCTATATTTTTCTCAAAAATAAGCAACCAAACAGAGAATTAGGGAAATGTTATCAGTACAATCATTTTTTATAATTGCACAAATGCGGCATATTTTTCTTTTTTAATTATCTTGTGAGAGCTTTTTGGGAACGGTAATGACCTTTGACAGCTTTTTAAATAATAGAAGATAAGATGTGTTTGTGCAAATATCAAAACAAGGTCATGCTGATGACATTTCCCTTTCTTTATCTTGTAACTCACATGTCCTTTGTTTTCTTTAGAAGTATGTACACACACCAAAGCATACTGCGTACACATCCATGTAGAACTCATCTCATATCTTTCCTCCATTTTGGAATGTTTCCCTTGTCTTCACAGCCTCCCCTGTGGACATAAGAGGTGACGTAGGTTAGGTTCCCTGGACCCTAATCAAATGTGTCGGATGAAAATAAAAGAAAGAGAAAAGAAAAAAGAGCTATTTAGCCCCCAAAAATTTTGTCTTAAAACCCTACACGAAAAACCCCTTGTAGTGATGAAAAAAAGCTAGAACTATTTTTCCATTGTTATAAACCCTTTATAGCGGCATTGTTTTTTATCCGTGCTATTTGTATCTCATTAGCGACAGTTAAAGAACTCTGTTGCTATTTATAACCCTTTAGCGACGGTTTTCTCTAGTCGGTCGCTATATATGTAAAATTTAGTCACTTTGGCTGTCAAAACTGCAGTAATCAGACTGGCTTTGATGCTTTTGCTTTTCAACCCCTTAACCCAACTTTGGTTTTGAACTTTTATTTTCACTTTTTAAGAAAAAAATAATACTTGGAATTATGTTGTTTGGTATTGGAACAAAGGATTGACTTGATTCTAACCTCTTGAATTGGATGAGTCGACATTACCTTTAGCATTGAAATAAGTGTGATTCCTCATGAATACCTCGGTTTTATACTCAACTAGGATTAAAATATCAATTGAGAAAATTTAAAAAGGGCTACTGATATTGGCACTACCATGTTTTGATAATTACAATAACTCAACTTGTCTTTTATTATTTAACCAGCTGTCAAATGTTATTCAATTCCCAAAAAGTTCCCAGAAATCAATTAATTAAAAAGAAAAAACAAGTTGAGTTAGTGCCATTATCAAAATATGGTATTATCAATATAACCTAAAAATTCAAAAAGAAGAAAAAGAAGAAAAATGGAAAAGGTTAATCTCTTGAACCCTTGCACAATCCATGTTGGGTTTACATGTAAAAGCAAAGATCCCACTTCAGAAAGTTAATTGATGTGGATGGGCTTATAAGGACTTGGGCAGCCTCCCCTTGATGGCTAGCTTTTATAAGGGTGAGTTCTACCCATGTCTCAACAAGTCGTATCACTACCACGGTCGTATCACTGCCGAGGCGTGGTAACTCGTGTATTCTCAAGGATGGGAAAAATCCCTCGGGGAAGATCTCGGGTACCCTGTTGTACTTCGAGAATGGAGAAAATCCCTCCAGAAAGATCTTGTATTTCTCACGTAGCTCCCGTGTGGAGGGGTGAGATTGTCCACGTTGCCTCCGTGTGGAAGGGGAGACTGTTGGGAGTGTTGGAGCAAGCAGTTGAAAACAATTTATCTAACTAAGAAAAGCAATGCAGAAATATAAAATTTTACTGACTTGAATGAAGGATGACAAGCAATCTGGATTGCGATACTGCCGTACGTCCTCGAACGCCCACCTTAAAGTGTTATTCAGCCCAACTCCAGTGCAAGGATCACACAATCGAATTACCTCCAGGAACAGCAGGAGAATGGACCGCTCAACAATCCGATCAGGCAAGCTCTCTAATGAATCACACTTTCTTTTATCTTTAGAGGCTCTAGAGTAATTTCCTTTCTTGGTGTCTCTGGATGCTAGAATGAGGGCTCTATTTATAGAGTTCAAGTAGTAACCCAAAGGACACCCATTAAAGGTGATCATTAATGGATTCATGTATTTATAGGTGAGTCTTCTAAGAGTCATACATGAATCCTTAATCATAAAGGTCATGCATGAATCTCTAGATGACTCTCCATAAATTCCAAGTCCTTAAGAGCCATGCATTTCCATGTCATTAAGAGCCATGCATGAATCTCCACATTCATTGAAACTTCTAATATTTAATGTTTTAATAAATATAGAGCCATACATGAATCCTAATACAAAGAATCGTGCATGAATCTCTATATACAATGTTCGCCATTATTAGATACGTGTTCAAGGTTTAATAGAATATCTGAAACTCATTTATTGGAACAAAATCCAACAACCCCCCCACAAGTTTCAAACTTATCAACCAAGTATTAGACAGCACTAGTCACATTTTGCATAATGAAAATGTCTGAAGACTTGAATTTTTAAATAGATTATCTGAATTGTAGTGTAAGTACATGGTGGACTTAGCCTTGAACTAGCACATTTCTACTTTTCAGTAATCACACACGACTAGATCCAGAGTACGTGTGCATAGTGGACAAGCCTTGAACTATCACACTACTTACAAACTTACCTGAAACAAATAGCACACAGTGCTCGTCCTGGTTCTGCGAGAGCTTTAGGAGTATGCTAGCTCCATAGGAAACACATAGTTCCCACCTTAACATAGGTGTGTCCTTTAGTGTGTTCCTGTCAAAACTCCCCGTACGCAAAGTACTTCGGACCACATTAAGGCTTAAAAGCTAACCTCTTTACTGTGACAGGATTCTGTGTGGGCTCTAGCAATTTGTCAGATTACATAGGAGATGACAAATCTCCACCCGCACATAGGTGAGCTCCTTAGAGTATACACAATACTCGGAGTATACACAATACTCATGACTCATTAAGGCACTCAAGCTAACCTCAGCTCAAACATTTTTCTGTATAGGCTCTAGTAGTCTTGCCTACTCAGACTACATAAGAGGTAATATTCCTCTACCCATACATAGGTGAGTCCCTTAAGGCATGCACCTGCCATGCATCCCGCACACAAAGTGCTTTGGGCTCATTAAAGCTTACAGCCATCCTTTACTCCAACAGGTAAAGTGCACTAACACATGAATGGTCTCAAACGATTTATATTAAAGTGCACCAAAATAAAACTATTCATATTTCATTCTTTGAACCATGAACTATATTGGATGATAGTCTCAGCTTTGAACCACTAACACTGTTCAATGGTGGATACAAATATAAACAGATTACACAGGCATGAGACCCATTCCGACAATCGTCTGCTCAATCAGTTCCCTTTCCAAATTCGCTGAAGATCGGACGTCTACAACAGCAATGACTCCGTGACTTATCAGCTCATTCAGATAGCCATGCTTCAGCCGAACTGTCCTCTTCCTTCCGTTGAACAGTGAGTTCTCAGCAACAACACTAGCATCCTAATTGTCACAATACATTGTGATCGCAGTCAGCTGCTCCTTATGTAACGGAAGATCTAATAGGAGATCTCTGAACCACTCTACTTTATCTCCTGCACTTGCAAGGCCGAAGAACTTAGATTCCATGGATGATTGTGCTATCATAGTCTATTTTTTAGACTTCCATGACACGGCTGCACCACCCAGGGTGAATACAAATCCACCTGTCGATTTGCATTCATCCGGTTCTGAGCACCAACTAGCATCTGAAAAACCATCGACCACTGCAGGATACCCAGAATAAATTAAGGCATGATTAAGGGTAGCTTTCACATAACTCATCAGTCTTTGAAAAGCATCCCAATGTGCCTGTGGACCCCGATCCGAGAGAGGCCGGGGGACGTGCCCCCCACGCGAGTCTCAGGATCATCCACGTGAAGGAGAGCTCCGCCAAGGAACTCTCGAAAGAGTGCCCCTCATAGCATGAGCGGCCATGTAAAGTGAGATACCTCTCGATTCGGGGACTAGCCCGGATCCGAGACGCACCTTAGACAAAGAAAGAGTTGCCATCCAAGGAAGTAGGCCCTGGATCCCATACTGTGCTCTGTCGCAATAGATAACCAGAGATACAAAAGGTCCGTGCCTGATGACGAATGGGGAAGGGGTTAGGCGCCCCCAATTCGCCCAAGTGCAAGCACCTGGTCTCTTATGCCATTTATTATTAACTTCGAAGAGCTTTGGGCAAAAATCATGTGAAATGGGAACAATCATCCCCGAGAAAACGTCTATCTAAGCATGCATGACCCGGGGATGGGCAAAGAAAGTGAACATCCAAATCCTAACTCATCGCATCTAATTCTAACTCATCACATCTAAGAAAGCAATAAACAATCGCATGCATAGCTACAGCTAAGCAGATAATGACAGATATAATGAGATAAGGAAAGCAAATATCTAAGTTTAGACAGATAATCAAGCTAAGATGAATCGATAAACGCTATAGCTAAGCAATCAAAGCAGTAAAGTAAACACACTAGCATGTGAGCCTATGCAAGAGATAAGACTAAGAAAATGGCAATCGATCGCACGCTAGAAGAACAAACAAACTAGAATGCATGAGAAATCTAAGATAAGCACACAGCAAGCTAAAAGGTGTAAGAAAAGAAAGAAATCGAAAAATCAACGGCATGTGAGAACCAAAAATGCCAGGGGAAAGAAGATGGAACACACGATAGGCTCAGAGGGCGATTCAAAAGGAATCAAGCCCAACAATCCTAATCTGCTGAAGATCGGACAAGTCTCGCGATCGTCATGACCTATTGTTGGGCTCAGCGAGGACAATCCCTGTAAAGGGACCACGCTACGTCATCGCCCGTCCCAAAACCCGATAAACGTCAGAAAATCGATGGAAACCAAAAAATCACGATGAAAACCGGAAATGAAATGAAAAGAGAGCTCCGAGTGACCTGACAATCACCATCCTTGCCCATTTTTGCTTTTGTTTTGAAATGTTTGAAAATATTTATTAAAAAGGTTTGACTGAACTTGGGTGGACCCAAGCTACCTACGTACCCTGCGGAGAGGGATCAAGCCAACGTAGTTCGGATGAAAAGGTGAGAAATATTTGTAAAATGGTGATGTAAAAAAAGGTGAGAAGGGTGATGTAAAAAATGGTGACTGGACTCAGGATGCCAGTTGCACGCCTGAGCTGCCTACGTACCCCTCAGCTAGGGATCAAGCCATCCGTAGTTCGGACGAGAATTCCTAACTACACTCCTAATGACTCAAGAATTTTGGGATTTTTTATTTTTCAGATGTTTTTGATGTTTTTTGACTCAACATGACATAATCCTATCATCATAAGCGTAGGATAGACTCATGATATCCCGCAAAGGTTGGACAGCATCCTATACTTTGCGGGGGGAAATGAACAGAATCACGACTCTGCAAGGGTTGGACAACATCATATACCTTGCAAGAGCGGATAAAAAAATCACGTGACTTGGTGAGAGGCTGGACAGAATCCTAACCCCCATGATGATAGGACAGACTCCTGAAAGACTGAAGGACTGACTCCTATGCTGAAGACTGACTCATATACGAAAGGACAGACTCCTAACTCTATATGACGGTAGGACAGACTCCCAACGCTCTACGACTGCAGGACGGACTCCTAACTCTATGAGGGTTGGACAGACTCCCAAACTCTACCAGGGTAGGACAGACTCCTAAACCCTAGGATGGTAGGACAGACTCCTAAACTCTTTATGACAGACTCTAAAGAGGAAGAAATCCCTTAACCTGCGAAAACACTAAGGCAGGAAGGGAAGGAGTTGGCTCAAGATACATTCCGTCATAGCCCGGCGAGAAAAGCATTTGAAAATCGATGGAAAGATCATACGTTGTTAAACAAATCCTGGCACCAATATTATTATCCATTTAGCACACCATTCAAACAAGTTCAATGAGACAATAATGCAAGCGTGAGGATTATTCTTATATCCATATTTTAGCACAGAACTCACACAAGGTGGAGATGTAAATATCAGGTGCAGCATGAACATGTAAGATATGACCTCGGTCACGATCAAATAACAAAATGCATGGGTAAAATTGAGATCCATCAGGGACACTTCCAATGATTGACTTTGTTATGCACACATCAATGTCACTATAAGTCCAATTTGACCTATGCTCCAACTATAGCATCAGCAACATCAACATAACATGACACTTTGATAAGCGATTCCCATTTCTGAGAAAGCTTTATACTAAAATTTTCTAAAAAAACAGAAACCACAGTACCCGAGATGTCTATCCTCCTATCCAAATTCCAACTTCAGCAAATCATATAATATTGGGAAAAATGGTAACTATTATCACAATGAACACATTCTGAGAAAAAATTTCCAACGTGATTTATCAGAAAATTCATTAACGACTTATTCCAAGAAACCCATTTTCAAAATGTAATAAAGTTGTTAAACCAATGAATCTGTTCATAAAACATTCTGGAAACAGAAATTCCAAACAAAGCAAGCCCATCACAAGAGATGAATATAATTGAATCATACGCTTATACCCTCGACATGGGGTCTCCTGTGAAATTAGATGATACTCGTGCCCACGACATGGAGCGGAGTAATCATCTGATTTCCTACATCAGTTAAACATACACAACTCCACCATCCATTCGTCAGAGAAAATTCGATCGCCACTTTGCACTCAAGGATCGAATTAACATCCAAAACCCATGAATCAATTCTATAATCAGAAAGCTAGGCAAATAACCATATGAATTTCAGCGAGATAAGAGGGGTCAGAGATGTTACCCGGGTAGCAGAATTTACCGAGAAGATGATTGGAGAGCCGATCTTGATGCTGATAAAATCGACGAAGAAAATGTCCAAGCTCCACTCCAATAGCTTTCGGATTTTTGCGCTCTTGGACCGTGCAAGTGAAATTGATGGTGGATCGTGGTGTAAAATGGTGTGGATGAAATCTGCAGAGGGTTTAAGAAAGGTGGTGAATAGAGGAGATGGTGATGGTGGAGAGGCTTGCCTGAGATGGGTTTTAAGGTTCTAAGAGGATGGAGGTGGAGCAAAGATGAGGATGCTAAGATCTAACTGGTGGAGAAATGGCCGAAACTAATGAAGGTGCTGGTGACCGGATTCCGGCACAGCTTGCCGGAGAAGAAGGGTCTTCTCCTCTCTCTCTCTCTCTCTATGTGAGAAAACTTCAGATTTGTAGGGTCTGCAATGGAGATGGAGGGAAATGGATTTCGGTGGAAATGGAGAGGTAGCTGGTAGTGGAGAGGGTTTGAGGAAGTGATTTGGGTGGCTGATGGGGTATGGGTTTGGTGGTGGTGATTGAGAAATTAGTTTGGGTTTTTGAAATGGGTTTGGGAAAATGGCAGAGGATGACCGGTGGTGACGATGGCCGATGGAGATGAGGGAGGAGAGGATGGCTGGTGGGTCGGATTCTGGCAAAGTCGCCGGAATCGATGGAGATGGGGTTTGTGGATGGGGGTTTGAGGAGAGGGTAGAGAAGATGAAGAAGGTGGACGGTGGTGGTGAGTGGGGAGATGGATATGAAGGTGGAGGATGGATAGGCTTGCCGGAGAAGATGGAGATGGGGGCGAATCTCGCTCTTCTCTGCTTCTCTCTCTCTCTCTCTCTCTCTCTCTCTCTCTCTCTCTGTTTAAAGGTGAAGATGGGGGGGTGGTGGTAAGGAGGAGAAGAAGGTGGACGGATTCAAGGTGGGAGTGATGGTGGCTGAGAATGGGCCGGCCGGATCTTGGGGTGGAGGGCCGGCGGGTCTTTCTCCTCCCTCCTCTCTGTTTTCTTCTCACCCAAATGGGTTTTTTTTTTTTTTTTTTTTCCAAACCCTAGTTCTAGAGAATATAAAAGGGAAATGATAAATTTACTTCCCCCCTTTTACTCCCTGGACAGCCCCATGGTTTGATTTATGACCGCTCTTTTTCCGCTGGGACAACCCCTTCAAGTGTTATTCACTCTCCCTTTTACATTGGCCAAATTACAATAATAGCACAAACTTGGCTCGCCCTATTCGCCATTTCTTATCCGATTCCTGCGAGATTTTGCAGGGGCACTCTTAGGAATATTAACAACTTCTCAGGGACTTTGTACCTATAAATGTACACAATAAGCTGGTGAAATTCGGGTTCTCTCCTCGCTTGGACCCACTTTCTCAAAATTTTATTCAACTTCACGAGTTTTATTCGACTTTGGGGACTTTAGGGCCTTGTCAAAATGGGGTGTCTACAGTGCCTTTTCCGGATTACTAGGAAACCGACTCAGCATCCCAACAACAAAGGCTATATCCGGTCTTGTACAGCTCATGGCATACATCAGACTGCCAATCACCCTCGAGTATTCCAAAAGTCTGATCGTCCAACCAGTGTTGGGTCCAAGCTTCTTGTAATCATACAGCACATACAGCTCTGGTAAGTCGAAGTAGCCATGCTTCTTCAGCATCTTCTCAATGTAATGAGATTGAGATAAAGCAATCACAGACTCAGTCCTTATGATTTTGATCTCAAGAATTGTGTCAGCAGCTCCAAGATCCTTCATGCTGAACTGAGGCGAGAGAAACTTATTTATAGATGTCACAATCTGTAAGTCACTCCCAACTATGAGCATATCGTCAACATACAGGCATATGATAACCACCTTGCCTTTGTCAACTTTGCTATAAGGCACTTGTCAGATCCACTGACTCGGAAACCATAACCATGGACAACCTTGTCAAACTTCTCGTGCCACATCTTTGAAGCTTGCTTCAAACCATAGAGAGACTTGATAAGCTTGTAGACTTTGTTGTCAAGACCTTTGACCACAAACCCCTTTGGTTGCTTCATGTAGATTTCCTCAGTTAGGTCACATTTAGAAAGGCTGTTTTGAAATCCATCTGATGTATCACCATCTTCTCGATTGCAGCTATCGCTATAAGAAATTGAATGGTTGCAATCCGACAGACTGGTGAGTAGGTATCGAAGAAGTCAATGCCTTTTTTCTGAGTGAAACCTTTAGCAACCAGTCTTGCCTTATACTTCTCAATGGTAACATCCGCACCCAGCTTCCTCTTGAAAATCCACTTGCAGCCAATAGGTAGAGCACCTTCTGGAAGATCCACAAGTTTCCAAGTGTTGTTCTCCATCAAAGAGCTCATTTCGTCTTCCACGGCTTCTTTCCATAGCAGAGCATCTCAGGATTGCATGGCTTCTTCAAATGTTTGAGGATCACTCTCAACATTATAGGTGATAAAGTCATTGCCAAAGGACGTTGGCTTCCATTGTCTCTTAGTCTCTAGATGACTCTTCATAAATTCCAAGTACTTAAGAGCCATGCATTTCCATGTCATTAAGAGCTATGCATGAATCTCCACATTCATTGAAACTTCTAACATTTAATGTTTCAATAAATATAGATCCATACATGAATCCTAATCCAAAGAAATGTTTGCCATTATTAGATACATGTTCAAGGTTTAATAGAATATCTGAAACTCATTTATCGGAACAAAATCCAACATGGAGTTTCAAGCAAAAGCAAAGATCCCACATTAGAAAAGTGAAAGGATGTGGATGGGCTTATGAGGACTTGGGCAGCCTTCCCTAATGGCTAGCTTTTAAGGGTGGGTTCTAACGGGGTCCCAACATTGCATCCATATCATTTCAATTTCTGTTATGGGGCCCCTTCCATATACCTTGGTAAAATTTTGAGTCCCTTCGCTTGCTAACGGTGTGAGTCATTCCACTACGCATGCATATGGGGGATTTTGATCCATCTCGACTTTAAAAAAAAAGAGAGTTGTCTATTTTTCTCTTTCATTCAGTTGCCCTACATCCTTTGTGTCACAATCCGAAGCAAAGAGGGACAAGTATAGACACCACCATTTTGCCTTCAACTCATCTTTTTTCCTTGCAAGTGATAATAATTAATAGAGCTTATTCGATCCGTCAAAGCTAGTGGAGTTTGCAACTTGAAGTCTCATAACCCGAGGAGAATGCTATCGAAGCATCTGACGAGCCTAGTATCATTTCTAATATTAAAACATTGGGGCCCACATGAAATTGGGTGACATGGATCCAATGGGGTGCCCTTGCAAGTTATAGGAAGCAAACCACTGTTATAAGGGCTCTGAAAAAATACAAAAATAAGGGAATGTTTGTGTTACGCTTCTGAGTGGGGGCCCGCCTAGGTATGGGACTAGGTGGGACCTAGCCTGGTATGGGATGGGTTTAAAAGGTCTTGCCTAACGCGTTCGATAAGATAAGGAGCTTCTGACATATGTACCTAATATTTGGTATCAGAGCAACTACCACGTCCCATGTTCGAGTCACAAAAGGGGTGACATGTTGAAAGGACTACCTGGAAAAAAAAGGCCAGAGTAAAAGTTGTCACAGAGTGGGCTGCCGAGGACAGCGGATGTGGAAGCGTGGTGGAATGTTATGGTCCTAAGTGGGCGCCCGGCTTGGTATGGGACTAGGTTGGACCCAGCCTGGTATGAGACATGTTTAAAGGGCCTTGCCTAGCATGTTCCATCATCTCTGGAGCTATTGGCATATTGGTAAGGTACCTAGTATTAATCTTACATGCCTTATCCTTTCCATTCTCTTGGGGATGAGTTAGAGAAATTTTAGTGCTTAGGACTTAGGAGGTTGAGTTAGAGTTTATCATATATATCTCTGTGAAAAGTATTAGTTGAGTATTATTTGGTTTACAGAATTTAGATAGAGTTGAAATCAGAGTCTAGTATTAGTTAGAGTCCTTTGCTTTCTTCATTATAAAAATTGTATAAGCAGATAGTGGAAGGAATAAAAAAATGAAGAATTTTATCCCAGAAATTGTGTTTTGAGCACAAAGGAGGACCAACCCTTCCCTTAAAGTGGGTCAAGAAGATGAGCTTCCCTCTAAGAAGATCAAATCCGTTGCGAAGCGATTTGGGTTTGTAACATTTGGTATCGAGCAGCATGTTCTGGCCTCGTAGAGAAGAAAATCGAAGGAGGACGGTTCCTTCCCTCGAAGTGGGTCAAGACGGTGATCTTCCTTGCTCTAAGAAGGATCAATTCCGTTACGAACCAAATAGGGTTCATAAAAGTTTGGTTGTGCAATATCCTAGGTTTTGTAGGGGTTTTGTGTGGTTTTTGGCTATCACTTCAGCAAAATACTCTATTATGTTGCGTGTAGATAGAGTTTCAAACTGCCAAAGTTAATTTCCTACTTATCACTACTATAGTCTGTTCATGTGGTGTACCAGCAAACTAGTTGCAAAATTCAAGCATAAAAAACACAAAGTCTTTTGCTATTAATTTTGGGATGGATGCATTTTCTCTCTTTCTCTCTCTAAAGTCTCTCTTATCTCTCTATCGTCTCTCTCTTATTTCTCTATATTGGTAATGACACCCCCTTAATTCTATGAGGTTGACAACTAAACACAATTTACCACTACTCTACGAGATAATTAACCATGAGGAGAATATTTGGCTTGTCTCCTCCCTTGACTACTTAGTTTTAATTCACCACTACACCAGAGGTAAACTACATGCAACCAAATTGACCGACGTGGATCCAATGAGGTGCTGTTGCAGCTGGTTTTTGCAAGGGCACCCTTCAGTTTAGCATTCCTCATATATAAAATGACAATGTAGAACAGAAAAGGAGAAAAGAAAATTTAATATATTGTATTTAAAGGTACGTTTGCACAGAATTTATACAACATGAGAGGACATGCCATACACAATCTAACGTGCATAAATGAGCTTTATACTACTTATATGGCGCGGAGCCGCGGATGAACACTATTAAATTCCAAAGAAATTATAACAAGACAGGGTGTCAAATAAAGCCAAAAAAAAACGTTGGTTCCGGTCATTGTCTTTGTTGATTGGGAAGTGATAAACACCCATTTTCTTTACATGGGACAGCCCCTCTAGTGCATTTATGGCTATAATTTTCATGATATTATTTGGCAAACGAATTCTCTCTCTCTCTCTCTCTCTCTCTCTCTCTCTCTCTCCCCATATATAGTGATTTGCTAGGCAATTTCGCATAAAGCCATTTCGTGGCTCACTCTTTTTTTTATGAGGGAACAGCCACCTCGGGTAGCAGATTTTTTCCTATTCATTTAATTCATTTGAGATGGTTTCTCTCCGGAAAAAGTGAGTCCCGAACTGATTTATTTCTAAATTGCCTAGCAAATCACTATGGATATGTGTGTTAGGCTATTGATTTTTGCACTACCATGTTTTGATAATTGCATTAACTTATCTTGTCTTTTATTATTTAAACGGATGTCAATGTCAATATTACAGTTCCCAAAAAGTTCTCATAAGCCGATTAAAAAAGACAAGATGAGTTTGTGAAATTATTAAAGCATGGTAGTGTCAATAGCAGTGGCCTGTAAGACATGATAAAGGATTGGCCATTACATTTGTGTCACTAAATTCTATTTATCAATGTATTTTGGTGCCCCTGAACATAGCGTTAAATAATGAAGGAGCAATTAAAATTCTATTGTTTAAACAATCATAATTGCCCAATCAATAGAGGACTCGTTTAAAACAAAGAAAAAAGATTTGAGGACGATCAAGGTGGATGCCAAGGCCAAGGCCAAGGCCAGGAGTGAAGTTCACTCCAGACTAATAAGGGAAATGTATAATAGAGGTGTGGTAGGTAGACAAACAAATAAGTAAGATTGATCTTAGGACAAAATCCGGACTATTGACCACCTTCATCACCATCATATGCTTATTATAGATCATTGTGCCCTCTACGCTGAGGCAGGTGAGTCTTTGAATCACTTGCTTCTCTATTGTAAGCATTCTAGATCTATTTGGGCTAAAATCCTTGATAGGTTTGGGATCTCTTGGGTTTTTCATGCTCATCTTCCTGATCCCCTTAATTCTTGATTTTTTGCCCTATGGCATAGGAAAGGCTTGATTCTCTAGAAGCATGTCCTTTTGGCCACAGTTTGTGTATTACGGAAAGGAAAGCACGGAATGCTCGCACATTCAAGAACATATTAAGAAGTGCCTCTTACTCCTTTGAGAGGATTTTATCCCTAGCAATTTCATGAGTGAGGATCCTCCCATGCTTTAAATTGTATTCAACTACAGATATAACGAGATGTTGGAGGGAGATCTGTATGATGAAAGACCATGATGTGAAGATGGCCCCTAGATAGATCCTTTCCAAGCTTCATTGGGTAAAGCTAAATTTTGACGGGGTCTAGCTAAATTTTGACGGATCTAGCTTTGGCAACCCAGACCCATCCGGCAAATGGGGACTTATTAGAGATGAGGTTGGTGTTACCAAATGGGCTTTTTCTAGGCCTATTGGTATCAAAGATTAGAAGTGAAGGCCACTCTTCAAGGCGTTGAATTGTAGGCAGAGCCACTCGATTCGGTTCTAACATACCTTTAGGCCGACTAATGGAGATGCAAATCGTCTTGGTGTCAAACCGATATGTGCATGTTAGTGGGTTTAGTTAGATTATCGTTATTGATTATGTGGTTATGGGTTTTAGGTTGTGGATGTTAGTTATTGCCTATGTTTTATGCAAGTGGGTTAGTGGGGTGGTGATGTAAAACTATCCTTATGCTTGTATTTAAGTTTGTATTTCAATGGAATTGAAAGGAAGAGAAATTTATAGCAAGGAAGCTTATGTTTCTTGGAGAGTCATGGTTCCTCTCGATTTGAACCACTAGGAGGTTTGGTTGCCTCAAATCAACCTCTCTCCCTTCTTCCTCTCTTTTGTTTTTTTGTTTATTTGTGTTACATACGACTATGCACTTAACAAGTGGTATCAGAGCCGTCGATCATGAGCCATGGCTGCATCTTCGGGGTTTTGAGAATCCATATGTGAAGATCCGCAGGAGATTAAAACACTTGTTTTGAAAATGATGAAAGGACAACGGCAATTTGTAGAAGGTTTGAACAAAACCAGTGTAGTGGTTGAAGAAATTCGCAAAGACGAAGGGAAGTTGAATCTTGAGAAGGTTGATCTTGTGGTGGAGAAAAATGCAAGCATTAATGGCAACGAAGATGATTTATTTGAACATCATGGCAAGGATCATCTTCATTTCGTCGACCCATTTGATCATCCAATTGCTTCGAAAAATCGTATTTTCACACAGATTTTGAAAGTAGAGTTCCAAAAATCTCGACCATTATCTTCGAATATGTAAGCCTAATGTTAATCGCATTGCTCAAGAAAATCATGTCCATTACGATTTGGGATCCAAGCGGATTAATGTATTTAATTCAATAATTCGACCTTGAGGGCAAGGTCGTTTCTAAGGGGGGAGGAATGATATGTGCATGTTAGTGGGTTTAGTTAGATTGTGGTTATTGATTATGTGGTTATGGGTTTTAGGTTGTGGCTGTTAGTTATTGCCTATGTGTAATGCAAGTGGGTTAGTGGGGTGGTGATGTAAAACTACTCTTATGCTTGTATTTAAGTTTGTATTTCAATGGAATTGGAAGGAAGATAAATTTATAGCAAGGAAACTTATGTTTATTGGAGAGTCATGGTTCCTCTCTCTTTGAACCACTAGGAGGTCCGGTTGCCTCAAATCAACCTCTCTCCCTTCTTCATCTCTTTTGTTTTTTGTTTATTTGTGTTACGGCCAACTAGGCACGTAACACAAACACTTGGCACTAGAGATTTTCGACTACTTACTCCCCTGATTATGATTGTGCTCATGTTTGTTCGTTTCACTCTTTGTTCTCTCAACCTCATCAGTTGTAAGTTTCTTTTATTTCTTTAATAAAATATCATCATGATTTCAAAAAGAAAAAGACAAAAAAAACTGATCTGACACTTACAAAGAAATGTAATAATAGATATTGCTATGTATTATATGCATGTGGGCTTGGATTCTTTAAAGCAAAAATGACACAAGATCTACACTCAATGGGTTCACAATACTAAGATAGTTTGATTGATACGATTTTCAAGCTATTGCTCTTCTGCACTGAGGTCCAAGTCCCATCTTGGACGAAAGTCCTTTCCATTAGATCAAGTATTACAAAAGATTGATGGCTAAAGTTTTCCTAACAAAAGTGACACCATAGAGCCAAAAAGACAGGGTTATATCGGGAGTAGTGACAATGGATTCTTCATGAGGAAGAAATCCTCCTTTCCTGTGATTGGCTATCCTGCTTGGACAAATATATTCTAAAATTAGAGGAGTGATAAATCGATCCCCATATATCTTAAATCGACCCTTTTAATGGAATACGTTAGGGAGTGTGAGTTGTACACTTGTATGGTGTTTAACGGCAAATGAAAACTTTATTCACACGCTCTAACATTTTAGGGTCGATTTAAGATATATGGGGGTCGATTTATCACTGCCCTAAAACTATCTTTGTTTGTTGTTCACCGATTTTGTTCTAATAATATTTTTTCCTAGGATAAAGGTCGGCATGAACAGAAGATAACAAGTCTATCCAAATATAAAATAAACTCAAGCTTGGAATTGCCATTGAGAAGATCCCCAATGGGTCCCTTCCCAAAAGTTCTTTTCCATTTAGGAAGATATATTACTAGGAACTAATATTCCATCTCAAGATTCCCAAAGACATTCAGGATCAAAATTTATTGAGGGGCAATACAATTTTGATGGGTCCCAATGATCTCACTAGTGAAAATTAGTGGGCTTAATATTCGAACTATTTTTATCATAAAAATATTTTTTAAAAATGCACTTAACCCATGTAGCTGACCCTATGAGTCACCTGTTCAACACATGCCGATAACCATACGAGCCTCGATCTGGGTCTAGGTTTTCAAACCATGAAGGGGAAGACAAAATTTTACACGGGCGCATATTGCAAGAATTTTTTGGAAAAGTTTGGAAAGGAAAAATATCTTTAAAAGTTCCTACTTTTTTACAAACAAAAAAACTAACTTGAACCAAACCTAATCAACTTTTATTCAGATGGACCTTCAATTTATGAAGACATTCCTCCAAATTAACCATAATCATTTCATTTCCTTCTAAATTGTGATAAGAAATAAAATTTCTCGATAAAAATTTTTCATTAGAAATGTTTTTCTTGCAACCCAAACAAGGCATATATGAAATAATGCCCAAAACTTAATGCCCAATCCTACGGCTTAGATTTGACAAATAGTTTTCTAATTGATATCTAAGTTGAGATTTGTGAAGAATTAAAAAAAAACAAGCAAGAGATAGAGCTGTGGGAGAATAAGAGAGGATGTGGGCCGGTGATATGAACTCGACCAAACCCAAATTAAACGCAGATTCGAGAATTTAATTCAATGATTGACTGTGGGATTAGTCATAAAGCCGTGTATTAAATTAAGGGGAACTAATAATGAAATAAATATTTCCATTTACCAAGCAAAAAATAAATAAAGAGCATATTTTTCTAATTTACTTTGACTTGTTACCCCTCTCTCTATTGACCCCAATCATTGTACAAGATAAAATTCTTATGACTCCATACTTTTTCTTCTTTTTTTACCTAGTAAAAGCCTGTTAAAACTGAAAAAGAAAAAAAAGTGAAGAGTGAAAGAGAGGGATTGGGGGGGGGGGGGGGGGGTGGTCCTGTTAAGATGGGTTTTGTGTTTTTTAATTCTCTTTTCATGGTGGACAGAGAGAAAGAGGCATCATATTAGTGTTTTTTTACATTGACCTTTTCCAGAGTGGGTGATGAAGGGAGAGGGAAAACAGAGGTTGAAAATTAAAAACAAGTTTAAAGCTATGGAAAAGTTGAGTTTTCTTTGTCTTTTGTTTATTTTTTTATTTTGGCTTTTATAATTGTCTCTGATTTGTTTTTTAACTAGTCCCTCTGGATTGCTGTTGGTAAGCACATGCTTGTCCCAGATAATGTTTAATTTTATTTTTTTATTGGAGCTTAGAGCTCTCTCTCTATATACCTCACTTGGTAAAGACTGTTCTTAGTGTGTGGTGGGGGGTCGATCCCACTAGGGGTGCAACTCAGGTCGGGTTGAGGCCAACCTGAACCTTACCCGAGCAACCATTTACCCAACCCGATTCCGAACCGACTTGAGTTCCAACACAATGAGGTTCAACCCGACCCCGAGGAACCTTTTTTTCCAACACGAGATCGGCCCGACCAATCCAAGATTTTAAGCTTAGAAAATAAAAAATTATTAAAAATATTGGGTTTCACTTGGGCCGGTCTGTCCAAGCCCTCAGCCCGAACCCGACCCAAACCCGACCCGTCCGAACTCAACCTGACCGGACTTTTTTTGGGGTTCCCATTTATCCAGCTACCTATAAAAGGAAAAAGTTTATTACAGTTACCAAAAAGCTTTCAATTAAAAAGAAAAGACAGAGTAGGTTGGTGTAATTATCAAAACATTGTAGTGCCAATATCAGTTCCCTAAAAGAAAGTAAAAAGCAAGCAAAGAACCCATTCCATTCCACTTTTACTTTTACCTCTCATCATACTTTTTTATCATTAACCAACCCTCTCTCTCCATTAATCATTGATTTGAGCAGACAAACAGTGTTGTTTTGGGGGCCACAACAAAGTGAGATAAAACCCCACCACATCCTCCTCTCTGCTTCCCCTTTTCTCACTCTCATTTGAAGCTTTTCAAACCTCTCTTTTCAGCTTTCATGGCGAAAAACTTTATCTAATTTCCGAAGTGTTTGAAGAGGGGGACACATCTGGTTTGACGTTCAAGGCTCGGTGTCTCTCATTCCACTCATCACGGAGAGCAAATTACAAGGTCAACATTTTTCTTTTGTTCCTTTTATCATTTCCCATCCCTTTCAAAACCCTTATGTTCCACGCTTCTCTCTCTTTTTCTTCCTCCTTTCTCTCCTTTTTCAACTTTCTCTTCTGTTCTGCACAAAACCAATCTCCTTTAACTCCCACACCCTCCCCTTCTTTCTCCCAACACACACATTAATACCCACAATATCTTTTTAGCTTCATATCCATTAAACCCATTTGCACTTTTCCTTGTCAGAGCAGGGTTTTGTCAGTTTATCTCAGATATTGTGTTTTTGGGTTTTGTCACTTTATCTCACAAATTGTGATTTTGGTCACAAAGGAGGACTGACCCTTCCCCAGGAGTGGGGTCAAGAGGCCTATCTTTTCTCTAAGAAGATTAATCACAGTTTATGATTAATCACAATTGTGAACTGATTTGGGTTCATAACATTTTGGTCAAGACACCCCATTGGAGAGGCAAAATTTCTTGCCTTTGATTTGGGTCTCGTTTGTTTTACATATTTATTAGACCCATTTGCCGTTTTCCTTGTCAGCATAGGGTTTTGTCAGTTTATCTCTTTGCACTAAAAGTTGGACTGACCCTTCCCTCGAAGTTGGTTGAGAGGCTGGTCTTCCTTCTAAGAAGATCAATCACATTGCGAACTGATCTGGGTTCATAACAAAACTCATTTTTTGTCCGGACACCCCATTGGAGAAGCAAAATCTCTTGCCTTGTCAATGTGAGTCTTGTTTGTTTTACATTTTTGAATCTGGGTCTGTGATTTTTTGGCGCTTTATCAATTTTTCTTCCCCACTACTCGCCGTTTTTTGCGATTTTAGGTGGGTTTTTATGGAAAAGGAGAATTTTTTTCTGAATGATAGCATCCCCCCTACATTGGATGTTCAAATGGGGGAGTTGAATTGTTCTTCTGACCAATTTCCTTCTTGCTTCCTCAATCTCAATTGGGACAATTCAATGGATCAGAGCGTTCCCTTCGAATCGGCTCTGAGCTCGATCGTCTCTTCGCCTGTGGCCTCAAATTCTGCAGTTCCCGCAGAGAGCATTGTTATTAGAGAATTGATTGGGAGATTGGGGAGCATATGTAACTCTGGGGAGATCTCTCCACAATCTCAAAAATTGGGAGCAATTGGAACTTCCTACATTGGAGGAAATAACAACAGTACAAACAATTCATGTTATAACACCCCTTTAAATTCTCCCCCCAAGCTTAATCTTTCCATGACCCATAACACTTTGGCACCATTCTCTGCTGATCCTGGATTCGCAGAGAGGGCTGCTAAGTTCTCTTGTTTTGGTAGTAGGAGTTTCGGCGGAGCAACAAACAAATTCGGGTTCGGGTTCCCCGAAACTGAATTGCCTTATAGATCTGTACCAATGATGGAAAGTGGCGAGCTCTCAAGAATCTCAAGTAGTCAGTCTGTTAAGGGTGGATCTCAGAAAGGTGTTTTGGAGAATAAGGAGATCTCATTACAGGATAGGAAGTTCAATAGATTCTCTAGGTCTTCTACCCCTGATGATGCAGAATTCAGTAATGCTCGCGAGGAATCTTCAGGTTCTGATCCAATTGCAAGGGGGGATCTCTGCCTGAAAGTTCCAAATCAGGTCAATGCGAGAAAGCGAAAAGCTGCTCTGAGGGGCAAACCAAAGGAAGTTGTTTCATCTCCCACTACTAAAGACCCCAAGGTATGTTAATTGTTCTTTTAGATGATTTCTCAGTTTTTGGGAAGATTTTGGGCCTCTCAGAGGACTTTTAGGTAGGTTTAGAGGTGTGCAGACACAAGCTGAGAAGTTGTAGATTTATGTCGTGATAGCGTAAACTGTTGTGGTAGGGAATACGAGTGAAAAGGATGGGTGAAAACTAAGGGTTTGGGTTCTAAAATAGGTGATTAGAGTGAGTGTGTGTGTGTGTGTGTGTGTGTGTGTGTTGGGGGGGGGGGGGGGGGGGGAATGTTATCTTCACTTAAATTCTCTATCAATCATCTTGGGGATATTAAAAGATTCAAAATTCTCCCTTGTAGATAGCTGAAGTTGATTCAAACGCAAAGCGATGCAAACCATCAGAAGCTACTGTAGCTGGAAAGGATGTTGCAAAGCCCAAGTTTGAACAGAACGGCAGTGCGAGCACAGGGGATGGTGGTCAGAAACAAACCAAAGATAATCCTAAGCCTCCCGAGCCTCCAAAGCAAGATTACATTCATGTCAGAGCAAGAAGAGGCCAAGCTACAGATAGCCACAGTCTCGCTGAAAGGGTAAGAACAAACTAATATCGTTCTGAATGAATGATTGTATGTTTTACCATTATTACTATATTTAATGTTTCTTTTTTTTACCAGTATCAATAGACTTTTACTAACTAGGCCTTTGTTTTATGCCAGGTCAGAAGGGAAAAGATCAGTGAACGGATGAAGTTCCTGCAAGATCTCGTACCGGGTTGCAATAAGGTATGGAAAGATTTCTAGTTAGCTGTGTTATTTTCTGATGTTAGAGAAAAGGTGCGATGATTAGAGATTTCAACTTGAACTCTGAATCTTTGTTGTAGGTTACTGGTAAAGCAGTTATGCTTGATGAAATTATAAACTACGTACAGTCGTTGCAGCGCCAGGTCGAGGTAAATTCAGATAACACTTCAAATGCTGTTCTTCTATATGTATATTAGGTCTGTGTTACTGAACTTGGGTCAATATTTTCCAGTTCCTTTCTATGAAGTTATCCACTGTGAATCCAAGGCTAGATTTCAACATAGAGTCTGTCCTCTCAAAGGATGTAAGTTGTGAGATTGAAAATAATGCATAACATCTCTTCTTTGATGCTTTATGTTTTTTTTTTTTTTTGAGTTATCCACTATGAATGTTTTTATTTTTATTTTTATTTTTTTATACCTTGCATCATGTCTGAAATCAGCTTCCATTGTGAATTCAGATGCTTCAATCGCTCGGTTCTTTGCCTCAGATGGCGTTTCCGTACAGTCAACAACATCAACAGGGACCCATCCAAAGTGTTGTGTCTAATGGTCCATTAGATGCCACACTACTCCGAACTCTAGGCATGCAGCTACCTACTATTGATGCATATGGTGATGCTAATTCTCAGGTAATTCTCTCGAATTCTGAAATGCCCCATCTTTCAAACCATTGATCACATTTGCATCATCTCCATCTATAAAAAAGTACTCTAAGAAAAAGAATTTTGATTTCAGCTTGTGGCTTTCTGGGAGGATGACCTCCAAAGTGTTGTCCAGATGGGTTTTGAACAGAACCAAGAAACAGCATTCCCATCACAGAGTTCTCCTGGCATGAAAAAGACTAATCTCCTTCAAATTTAATTCCTTCTAGTGAGTCAAGAGTTGTAATTTCCCGACAGCCAATTAAATTAGTCCATCTGATGCAGACTCCTTGCTCACTAGTCACATAAAAATTGAGCTCTGATCCTCATCAATCTTCTAGCACGCGAAGCTGGTCTCAATTTTGTCGGCTGGCCTTTGTATATACAGAAACAAGGGTTCGAATCAGCAGACGAGTTTCTGAGCGATCGATCTTTTAAGTGGGAAACTGATTCTTCGGAAAACTCTCACAAATATCCATTGTAAAATTCTTACACTAACTGCGTGTCCTGTGGTTCCAATCTTAACACCACATGTAAGATGTAACAAGGTAGAGGGAAAAGGTGAAGAGCTGTGCCACCAAACGTCTGATTCGATTGTGTTGGTGTTGCCATTCAGAGTATGATTATTATTAATTTATTGAGAAGTTTTCAAAACATTGTCGGAGCAATTATCGCCTTAATTTCGTTGCTTTACATGAAATTTTTTAAAAGGGATTGATTTGATTTGCTTCAACTATTGCGTGTGGAAATCTAATTTCTTACTTGTAAGTTGTAACCAGCTGTTAAGGGGGCCCAGAGGTCTCTGAAGTCCAAGAGATGATTTGAGATCTCTTTTACAACTACTAATTCCTGATTCTAGGGATTGAGCTGGAGTCAAAATCCAGTTTTAGCATCCAAAGCCCCATTTTCTGGACCTGTAATTTTCATAAGCCAACCAACATTAGAAATTTCTTCTCAATTTAGCCTTACAATATATATCAATCCTTTTACAGTGTACTGGAGTGCTGGCAACAAATAAACTTCTGTAACGAGTAACATCAAAGGCCCCAGTTGAGGTTGACTAGGCCCAATAAATCAGAAAGCTCTACTAACAACCAGCCCATCTGTTAAAAAACATCACAATCATTTCATATGTTGATGAAGAATAATGCATTGGAAAATTTGGATGCAGATACCCTCCACAAGATAAAGAAAACTTTATGAAAGGCTGCCATTAAATCACAGTTTCCAGAGCCTAGACACAGAAACAACCTCCCTTTCCTGAGCTCAATAGCTGTTTTATCATCTAGCTTCTGATCTGATATTACATACAAATTTGCATTTACAATAGGTTTATACAACTGAAATCAATTAACTAAACAAAGTGGTGAATCAATTGGACAATCACTACTACATCAGATAGGATACATAATCAACATATTATTGTCAATAATATAGGAAGATATTCTTAGTGCTAGTAGAGGTTATAGGATTGTGTACTGCCCCTCTATTCAGATAAGCCTTCTGTTATCTTTACAGGCATGCATCAAAGTTTTAACTAGGTGTGCAACTTGGGTTGATTTTTAGAATTCAGGTTGAGCTTGTACCATAAAATTGGGTCGGTTTCAGGTTTATTCCAATTCACTTTTTAGCAAAAGCTGAACCCGACCCGAGGCCCCAGTTGAGGTTGACTAGGCCCAATAAATCAGAAAGCTTTAATAACAACCAGCCCATCTGTTGAAAACATCACAATCATTTCATAAGTTGATGAAGAATAATGTATTGGAAAATTCAGATGCAGATACGCTACACAGAATAAAGAAAACGTTATGAAAGGCTGCCATAAAATCACAGTTTCCAGAGCCTCGGCACAGAAACAACCTCCCTTTCCTGAGCTCAATAGTTGTTTTATCATCTAGCTTCTGATCTGATATTGCATACTGCATTTACAATAGGTTAAGTAATTGAAATCAAGTAACTAAACAAAGTGGTGAATCAATTGGACAATCACTACTACATCAGATAGGATACATAATCAACATATTATTGTCGATAATATAGGAAGATATTCTTAGTGCTAGTAGAGGTTATAGGATTGTGTACTGCCCCTCTATTCAGATAAGCATCCTTCTGTCATCTTTACAGGCATCCATCAAAGTTTTAACTAGGTGTGCAACTCGGGTCGATTTTTGAGAATTCAGGTTGAGCTTGCAGTTAAAAAAAAAAAAATCAGGTCGGTTTCGGGGTGATTCCAATTCATTTTTTAGCAAAAGCTGAACCCGACCCGACACATGTGTTACGAACCCGAATCGGTTCGTAACGGATTTGATCTTCTCGGAGGGAAAATCGGCCTCTTGACCCGCTTCGAGGGAAGGGTCCTCCTCCTTTGTGCGCAAGACAGTTCTCTGGAATAATTTTCTTCATTTCCCTAAACAGAGCTGTGTACAAGTTATTTATAGAAAAGCACTAATCTACACAATCCTTATCTCTAAGACTCCTATACATCCAAAGCAACTACAAAGCAAATCCTACTGTTAATAAAATCTAAACTAATTTATTCCAGCACAAGTGGCTCCCATCTAGACACGTAACACCAAGCTGCAGCCCTAGATTACTCATTTTTCTGTGAGAAAAATTCGGTGTTACTCCATTTCCAATATTTAAGACCTTTATGTGATGAACAATGGATTACAAAAGCCCTTGTTTTTAGGAAAACTCCAGGCTTACAGAGTTACCAGAGATGGATAATGCTTGTGGGTTGCAATGATCATTGCAAGAGGTCCAAATAACCACTCTGTCACTGTTTCTATCCCTGGAAATCAACAATAGACTCTTTCTCTGTTTTTCACCTCAACAAGTATTGCTTTAACTTGGGTTGGTGACCTTTGTGGGGAAAACACAGGCTGTGAAGAATCACTGGTTGCACCAACCATGGCCATCCATGCTTTCCAACCCTAGGAGTATTTGCATTTCATATGTGGAGGCATTTTATTCATCCAGTTGGGGTACTTGTATGTCACTATCACATCCTTTTCTTCTCCTTAAATTAGATAGGTGGGCTCTTTACATTTCAGTGGCACTGCTCTCTCTAAATTGAAATTCATGAATTTATTCATGTCACTGTCAAGCCTGTTTCTTCTATTTCAGTTGAATGGTTGAAACCCTTGTCACTCCAATAATTCATGGTGAAAATTGCTTCTTTCTAATTGAATTAGGGGTGCAACTTGGGTCGGGCTAAACCCGACGGATTCAACCTAATTTTAGCTCGGGTTGGGTTGGGTTAGAGTTGAGAAAGGCCAACCCATATTGATTTCGAGTCGGGTTAGGGTTGAGGCCTTGAGCAACCCAACCCAACCTGAACCTGACCCACCCTTCCCATAATTTTATCATGATTTTATTGCAACCCGACCCAACTTGACCTCGAACTAAAGTTCTTTTTTTTTTTTGCATGCTTTTCTATTTTTGCCCGGGCTAACCCAAACCCGACACGATTTGGAAAATCGGATGGGTTCTGTTATGGTTGAGAGAATTCAGAGGTGAGTTGGGTTAGGGCAACCCGAGGCTCGGGTCAGGTTAGGGTTGGTCTCAACCCGACCCAACCCAGCCCTAGTTGCACCCATAAATTAAATGGTTGGTTTATGGGTCAATAGAAGATGTCGCTTTCAAGCCTATTATCCTCTGTCAACTTGCATTCTCTCCTTAGCCCTCAATTAGGTGGCTAGGGCATATCCATGTCACTCAAAGACACATCCGTCCTGTTTAGTTAAATGTCTAGGAATTGGACCACAAGTACATTAATGTCAGAGAAAGACAGGGCCACAAGCTCTTTGTTTTATGGTCTCATTGACATGATGGACTCTCTTCTATTCCAGTCCTTTTGTTAGGAGACTGCCAAAATAAGTGTTTGTGGACTGTCTGTTTTTGCATCCTCATATCAACTAGCAATGGGCATTTCTTCCGATCCCACTTGAATATTGCCCCCCATCTTCTTGACATCCAAACCAACAAAAAAATTATCTGAACTAGAAAGCATCATTTTAAGATATTCATGCATGTAATTTTACATGTGGACCCCACCAATCCTGTCTGAACCTATCAATGACTTGAATGGGTTTTAAAGCAAGATAATAATCTTTTCTGGCATTCCTTTTATATGACAAATTTTGGGGAAAAAATAAAGGGATATTAGAGAGAGTAATGTGTACCAATGTAAATGTGAAAAAGGGTCTCTGTCTATGATTAGATTTCTGTTGATTCACTAAAGTGGATAATAGGATCTAATCTTTTTACTGGGCTATTATTAATCCATTCTGATTTGCACAAAATTGGATAATAGGATCTAATCTTGAAATCAGTGGCACTTAAAGGTGACAATTGAACTCACTTCGATGAACTGGTTTGTGTCATGCTGTGTACAATTAGTTATTTATGTTCTCCATCTCTAATTTCAAGATTTTTTTTCTCTGAGCAAAATACAGACATGATTACATATCAGCAATAGGAAGAGAAAAAACAAACAAATGAATAATTCAATCAACTCTGTTTTAGACAAGATCCAAACTCGACCTTGTGCAAGAACAATGCACTGGTCCTTAAATGGGTGGGGACTATTGCAAATAGAATCAATTCCAAGGCTGCTGGGGTATAACAAAGCTGTAAGTAATACATGCATAATTCTGCCACCCATATTGCATTTTAGATGCTGAGGGTTCAACCGTTATGAAGAGTTCACCTTCTTCTCCATGGAAAAGTGGCAACAATTCTCCTCCATTATTGATAATGAAACTCCCCATCCATCATATCTCATAGCTATGGCAGCATCATTATGTTTAGGTCTTAATGTTTCCTTGGGTAGACGAAACTCTGCAAGTGGTTAAGATTAGAAATCTCCCTTTGGTGTCTCTTCTCCAACTTATCAGTTTCTTTGGAAGCTTACTAACCTCTTGGTCTGCGACCACTGCTCCCTTCTGCAAGATGTTGAGAGAACAATTAATGTAACTGTGATGCACCTTATGCTATGATTTACATTAAATTACATTAAATATGACTAATGGGTCCTGTACTAATAAACAATTAATACAACTATAATTTCCATGTAACTGGCTTTTACATGTATCCTAAATAGCATGTCACCATACTGCAATCGTTTCTGTAACTTCTATGTGTAGACACCCTCATTTTGCTACGCTTTAAAAAGCAAAAGATTCGGTAGCATCATCGAGTTTTGAATCCGTATTCAGCATTAGATTAGGCATCCATGCATTTTAGGGTAGATTTCATTTCATTATGAGAGTTTTGAAGTTGATTCGCGATCCTGAAGGTCTCTAGGGGGTTCCTTTGGCCTCTGGAAGATGAAAGTTCAAGTTTCCAAGCAAATGAAAAAACCTGCTATTTTTAGAATTTTCAAGGTTTCCCTCATTTTTGCCTATTTTGCACTGCAAGGATATTTTGGTCATTCCCGATGTGTCTCGTTTGACCCCCGAGTTATATTTGAGAAATCTTGAGTGATTTTACAAATTTTGAAAAAGCTGTTATTTTTAGAAATTCATGGGGCTTCCACATATTAATCATCTTATGGATATTTCAGTCATTTCTCATATGTCCAAAATCATCTCGAGGGTACGATTGATGGATTAGGAGTAATTTCGTAAGATTTGGGAAACCTGCTAAATTTAGATCTCTAAAGATTTTCTCTTAGTCTTGCACTTCGGGGGTATTTTAGACATTTCCAAACATATCATATTTGGTCCCTAAGTTGTGTCTAAGAAATCTTGAGTCCGTTCATAAATTTTCAAAAATCTGCTATTTTTAGAATTTCTCAGGGTTTTCCCTAGTCTCGTCAAATTCTAGCACATCGGGGTAATTTGGTCTTTTCCTGTGTAATTCTTTTGATCCCCGAAATATGTCTGAGAGATTATGAATGATTTCCTGAATTTTGGAAAACCTGCTAAATTTAGAATTTCTCAGGAGTTTCGCTTAATTTGGAAATTCTAAGTGTTGAGGGCATTTTGGGTATTTTCAGGGGATACCAAATGATCCTGTTTAATATTGCTCACCGAAATGACCCAATTTTAAAAGTTTCTATTTTTGAAGTTTGACCACAAAGACTTTCCATTTTTAATTTTTCCCTTTAGGGGTGAATCAATCTGAGGGTATTTTGGTCGCATTTGGATGTCTAACAGTCAAATAGGGACATTTTGGTCCGAAAAGTTATTTTCCAAAAAAGATGGTCCGATCATGTGTAAGGGATGCACCATAAATGTCAAATGGGTTGGGTCCATATATAGAATGTTGAATTTAGAAAGATTTTATTGATTTTTTACGGAAAAACCCGAAACCCGTGTGAAATGGCCCATTGGGCTAAAACCTGCAAAGATGGAGCTCATGTGGGTTCACCCATATGGGTCAACCACCATGGTGGGCGGCCCACATGGTTAACCCACATGAGTTGAGCACCCAACCTTGATGATGTCACAATGGTGACATCATATTTGTTAAAAGAAAATAAAAAGAATAAAAAATGAAAAGAAAGAAAGAAGGACAAGATGAATGATTGCTTAAAAAAGTTTTCTTCCTAAGAAGCAATGTGGAATGAGAATAGCATGTCTTGATTGACAAGAAATTAAGATTGGAATCAAATCTAATTTGGAAACAAGAAAGAAAGAAAGCAAGAGGGGAAAATTGGAAATAAGCCAAAAAGAGAGCTCTCACATTGGAAATTACTATTTCTCTCTTAACCCTAGCTTTTTTTGTATAAAAATCAAAGCAAACAATCCTAGAAAAGATTGAAAAAAATCCAAATTCGTTCTTTTTTTCTCTCAAAAAAAAAAAAAAAAACCTCTTCTCTCTTGAAGTGTGTTCATATCTCTCAAGGGTTCTTCACAAAAGGGATTCTTAAAATCCCTTTTCTTCTTCAACAAATCACACATCAAGGATCTTTGGGGTGTTCTTTATGTCTTCTTCATCATATAAAAAGGGTGCGAAAAAGTGTATACCTCGGATCTACGCACCCTAGAGACAAGGAGCGCGATAAACGGTAGGATCTTTATCTTTGTAATATCAAAAGTAGAAAAACATGCTAGGGTTTTACTTTTGATAGATCAAATCAATGAATTTTTTCTTGAAATTATAGTATGTTATAATATAAATTATAAGTTTTCAAAATTCAAAATTTCACCAAAAAATTAAATTTCCTCCATTTAATAATGATTTTCTTTCGTTTTTTATTCAATATGGATTTAAATCAGATTATCAAAGCAACTGTTAGAAAAGATGGGTTTCTTTAAAAACTGATATTTTTTGGGATTTATATAAAATAAAATACTACTGGAAACTTAATTTCCAATCGCGGTTTGACCGTTTTAATTTTTATTTTATTTTTTCAAACAATAACCCCGAAAGGGGTTATTTCTTGATGAACGAATCCAAAAATATATCAAACCATGTCCAAAATTTGTGAAATCTTGTTTCCAAACCAATGTTTTGATTTCCATAACACCCAAAAATGTTCGGATTTTTTTGAATTTGTTTAATCCGGTTTTAAATTATTTTAAATTTCGGTCATTTTTAATAAATATCATAATGTTTTACAAATTGATGAAACTCTCCAGAATTAATGTTCAATAATAAATTGAATTTCTCATGAAATTGTTTTTTTGAAAAAAGGTTTTTTTATTTGTTTTCTAATCACTTCTTCGTTTTAAGTGCCGTAATTCGTTTTCGTATTAAATTAGTAAATTTTTGAAATTTTTCTTTACGTTTCCGGTAACTTTGGTTACTGGAATGTTAGATAAAAAATTTTAATTGGTTTTGCAAAGTTTTAATATGATTTTGTAATTTTTTTTATTAAATGGGTTTCAATTCCTAGGAAACAAATTTTCCTTTTTTATTTAAAAATCGATTTTATGGAGGAGATTTAATTTTTAAGTTTTGAACTTTTGATAGAAAATTTTATAATCTATTATATATCTACTGGAATTTTTTATTTGATTTTAGGATACTATTAGGTTTACTTTTTAAGTAATTCTTTGGTTTCATCCGATTTTTGTGTGAATTTCAATTGACATCAAATCGTAATAAAAGTCCATGAAATTCATACCGTAGTCTAATCTCATGATTATCTTTATTCTGTGAAAGTTTGGATTAATTTGAAATTGATATGCTATAAGTTATTGTTTTAATCTATGAACTGATTTGAATTTTGAGAACTTGGAAATTGATATCAAATCTTAATGAAAATTCATATAAGTTTTCCAATAAGCTATAATAATCTAGATCTCGATGCTGTGAAAGTTTGGATTAATTTGAAATTGATATGCTATAAGTTGCTGTGTTAATCTATAATCTGATTTAAATTTTGAAAAATCGGAAATTGATATCAAATCTTAATGATAATTCATGAAATTTTTCCAGTAAGCCACAATCATCCATAGCTTGTTACTGGAAAAGTTTCAGCTGATTTGGGGTTTGATTGCTTAGGGTTTCTGTGTAATCCTAGCAATCTGGTCTTAATGTAATAAATCATAATTTAATAGCAAATCAACACAAAAGTCAGTAAAAACCTCAAACAAATCTTAACTTTACATCATGAATAATTCCTAACTTGTTTGAAATAGAAACCTTAGGGTTCATAGATCTCCATTGTAAATTCGCTATACCGCGATAGTCTAACTGCCGAGATCGCAACCGTAATCGTATACTAATTGCGATTAATTCTGCATAATTGGAGTGCGTAAATTATAGTATGATATTGGCTCCGAGGTCCACTGTCCACGGAAATCCTGAGAAATATGCCAGGCAATAAGATACTATAATTTACGTGCTAAATTATACAATGGTTGAGAGCACGATTCCCTTCCATGGTTACGATTCGAGGCCGGAAGTTGCGAACCATAGAGCCTTTGATATTCCTTAGATGTTTAAGAATCGAAAATCCTCAAAAATAAAAAATCATTAAGTTTAACAAATCGAATTAACTCGATTTGCGTCTCAGGAGCCGTTGGATTACGGTCTCCTATCGTAGGAACCTTTAGGGCCCCTTAGGAACACTTACGTCTCGTTGTGTCATAGGTTTTAGGGAGTCCTAGAGTTAGGAGTCCAGCCTCATCACGGTCGTTTGCTATGGATGACAACCGTGCGAATAGATCTAGTTACACTAGTCACCCATTTTTCCCATAGGACAAGCCTAGTTACCTAGGATGTAGGTTCACCTGCATCAGTCAAAGGGATGTCTTGCACTTAGATATGACCATATAGCATCTTAGATGAAGTCCTAAGATAATAAAATCTTCAACTTGAACTAAATAATTTCTCTTAAACTGTTAAAACAGTAAATCCAGTCTAGATCGGTGTCCTAGATGAGTTAGGCATAAGTAGCTTAGTTCAGGTGTACCGAACTACGATCGACTCTGATTCCAGTGAGGCTGGGATACGTAGGCAACTTGGATACTTGAGTGGCATACCAAGCCCGAGTCGTCTCCACACATAAGTGGTGGGGTTTTGTACATTAATCCTTAAATTAAAAGTAATTAAATCACTTAGGACTTTCCATGAAATTAGAATTTTAGGAGAACTTTCACTTAGATTGAATTCAAACAAATTAAGAAAATCAAGATACACATTTAGGAATTACACTGAAATTAGATCTTATGATGCATGTCATGAGTTCACACATTAATATAGAGTTAAATGAGCCATTTAAAAGAAATTCAAAAGAGTTAACTTTTGAAATTGAAGACCGATTATCGGGCAGGAATGGTGCATGTGGTGGTAACTTTCCATACCTTCTATTCTCGTAACCAGGTAACGAGTCTAGATTTCTGGTCAATTATGGGTCATAGATCCCTCATCTAGGTGGCCACTCTGTCACTCTCTTTTGCGTGAAATTCAGATTGCCTTAGTGATCCCAAATTCACTGAAAAGATGAATTAAATCACATCTTGCTAGGCTCGGCGGCTTACTCCTGCCCTTATGGGTACTGGGTTGCACGTTTGTTTGCACCCTATGGCTTGGTTGCTGCCAGCTTGGTTGGGTAATTAAAATTAATAATAAAAAGCACACGCCATTCGCGTGGGTCTCTCAGGGTACGAGAGACCAAGAGAGAGTGTAGCGCCTCGCGCGCTCGCGACCCTCTCGCGAGATCGGGTCACACACTATGCGCTTCGTAAGTTGGGATATTCCTAGTGTTGGTGTTATGATTAATTTTTTTTTTTAAATGGCTGTTATGATTAGATTTTAATCTTCTAATCTTGTGGGGAAAAAAACAACTTAGTAATTCCATAGTTACGAAGCAATAAGGAAGGACGGGGATGGTTGCACAGTCAGGAATGGGTATAAAAGAACAGTTTTCGGATTAGGTTTTTGCTTGCAATTATGCGTTCTAAGCGAGAAAATATAGCAAAATGAACAGCACATAATTCAATAGATTGCAAATGTTATAGCCTTTACATATGAAATGGTCTGTTAGAAATATTAGTTTTTATTCGTTCATCAGTTCTACTGTTATACTGTTCTTTAGTATCTACGGTTGGCATTATCCACAGCTCAATTCAATAAAAACACATCAAAATGATATACAAATATCTACTCCGAACAAAAGTTCTTCTCTCTTCACCATTGCTACTATTATTTTATTCTTTTTAGGACCTAAGGCTGTCATTATATAATATTGCACGCTTGGAAAGAACATTATAAAAGATGAACATGGCATACAGAGATATGTTGTAGCTATTGCTATTTTTTTTTAATGGTACCATTACTATTTGTTTCCCATCTATTCTAGTGTTATTTATACCGATTTTTAGTATCTGAAGCTTGACAGCATTGATATAAGAATTACTCTGCTTATCTATTGAATGCAGTATAGTTCAACTCACAGCCCGTGTTTGGTTGAGAGCCACTTTGACACTTAGCTCCAGATGCAGAAATACATCAAATGGGCATTAAGACTTGTTACAGGAGAAAAGACAGAAAAGAGGGTCCAAATCTAAATAGAAACCCCCATACCCTTTGCCTTCTTTGAGCGAAGAATTTTCGGGGAATTTTTTTTTTTTTGAAATTTTCAAAATTTTCTAGGTAGGGTTTTAGAGGTAACCCATTTGGGATGAAAATCTTGCTTTTGTTCCTTAGAGCTTTAGGAAAGTGTGTTGGAAATGGATTTTGAGAGAATCTTATGGGTTTTTAGGCTTCTTTTATATTACCTAGTAGCTCTGGGTTTATTTTCTTATTTATTAAATCTAATTAGTTCAACTCACAACCCATGTTTGGTTATGTGCCACTTCGGCAATTGGCTTTTGATAATAAAAAAAAAATATATATATATCAAAGGGTCATTAAGATTTGCTACAAGAAAAAACAGGAAGAAAAGAGGGCCCAACTGGGGCGAACTGGTGACAATATCCTAATACCAGCACGTCATTACTGATATTAGCAGAGAGCCTACATTTGTCATGGTCAAAGCTAAGTAGAAACCCAACCCACAACCCCATGCTTGCATATATTTAGTGAAACTTTTTTTTGGCCATTTTTCTTGAATTTCCCAAGTTTGTCAAGATGCGCTCTGTACTTGGGATGGAGCGCGAGGCCTTGAGCGTAGGTCGTCCTGCTACACGTGGCCTCCAAGAGAAGAAAGAGAACTAGAATGAGAAGCAATGAGCTGATTTCAGCCACAAGAGAAAAAGACAATAGATGAAGCAGTGGGAAATATAAGATGGACAGGGGAATAGAAAAGGTTGTATAAGGCTCACAACTGAGAGCTAAGATAGGAAAGAAAGATAAAGAAGAATAAAGACGTGGGAAAAGAAGAGGGAAGAGAGGGGTGACTGCAATAGCCGCAAAAAGTGGGAGAAGGGAAGATCGAGGGGTGATAGGAAGGGGTGAGAGGTAGCGGCTGATGGTCCACCTTGCTGCGAGATAGGAAAAGAGGGAAGAGAGGAAGGGGAGAAGATAAAAGAGAGAAATGGAAGAGTGGAAGAAGGAAAGAAGAGAAAGGGGAGCCGGCCGCAGTGATCCTAGTCGTGGGGACAGGAAGAAAAATGAAGAAAAGAGGGGAAGAAAGAGAAGGATGGAAAAAGAGAGAATGAAGGGGAAAAGAGAGAGAGACGGGGTAGAGTTGCAGCATAGAGTCATGGGAGAGAAGGGGAAGAAGTTGAAGAAAGAGGAAGACGGACATTTAGGGAGCGTAAACGTGGGGGGGGTGGGTGATGGGGACCATCCTAGGGCTCATATTTTAATTTTGAAGTTTTTTAGGTGATTTTTAAGTTCCTTAAGTTATAGGAGGGCTACCATAGTCTTTTCCCATCAAAATCATTTTTTTTTAATTACGAGTGTTTTAAACATGCCTCAAACATATGTTACGGGAATTTTAAGTATGGAGCAAGTTTTCTGTCCAAAGGTGCTAGGTTTTTGTTTAGGGTTTTAGAATTTTCTAGTTCTCTTTCTTTGCTTATATATTTGTAGCCTCAGGACACTTTCTTTTAGCCATGATGAAATGAATGATGGATGAATGGATGATCGACCAAAGATTTTGAAAGCTTCTTCTCTTGTGTGGATGTGATGTGTACTCCTTGCCAAGGAGTGATGCCTTGATCTTCCCTACAATCCGATGCCTAGGAACCTCTTGGTGCTATGCCTTGGGTTTTGGTTGGCGAGATTCCAACTCTATCACTTTCATGTTTTTTGTTTGTTTTTTTCCCATAAACCACCTTCTCGAGATCCCCAAACCTCCATTACTCTCACCTAAAAGCTCTCTTCCATTATTTTCACCTATCTTTTACCAAAAACCCCTAAAATAACCATTAAAAAAATTTCTCAACCTTAGAAACAACATTCAAATCCATTCATATACCGCTACCCTTTCGTTTTATCCCAAAACTAATTTTACACCCTCCTGGCATCCTTCGACAGCTTCCCGGCATATGTCTTCACCACTCTAAACCTATTATAAAACTAGTAGAAATATTTCCCCAATCTAATCACCTATTTTAGAGTCAGGTTGGAAACATGTCTAGATGTAGTACCGATCAATTAGTTAAGTTGTTAGAAAGCTTAAACACCAAATTTGAAGGGTTGTTATCCCACTTGGATCAGGTGGATCGTACTCAACAAGATTCCCATGCACATCTTCTATCCTTAGAGACTCCATAGGTTGCATAGAGTCAAAAGTTCGTGCCGAAACAATAATAGTTGATGCATTCTTTGGAGAAAACAAAATTAGAGCAACAGACTAGAGCCACTATCGTCAAACGAAGTCGGTTTTGATAGACGTTAGCCGTGAACACTACCTAAGAATCAAAAGGGCAGCAATTGCTATCCAATACTCCTAAAAGAGGTGAATCATTTTGCACACTCAGAAGGAAGAGCTTACACGTCAACTACAAGCGTACTTCTACACTAATGAATCAGATGCCCTAACCTTCTTTCACTCACATGCTATAATGAACACATCAAAAGCGTACTTGGTGATCACACTCTTCAAACCAATGACATGACTACCCAAAGCTTCTGATGCGTTGGCAATACTTAGTCAGTTGGAAGGGCCAAACGTTTGCAGGCTGTGCGAGCATCAGAGCATATAAATTCCCACCCGTTATGCAAACTGTCATATTCGACGACATCGAATCTTTTCAAGGAGAATATGATAGGGACTATCCTAGGGCTCATATTTTAAATTTTCTTTTAGTTGTCTTTTAAGTCCCTTAAGTTATAGGAGGGGTGCCATGGTCTTTTGCAATCAAAATCACTTAAGTTTTTTTAATTATGAGTGTTTTAAATAGGCCCCACACATGTATTATGGGAATTTTGAATAGGGAGCAAGTTTTTAGTCAGTTAAGTTTTATTTTAGGATTTTAGAATTTTTTTGGTTCTCTTTCTTTTCATATATATATATATATATATATATGAGGAAAGAGAGTGTACACCCTGGAGTAAATAGGGCGTGTGCTCCCTACTTAAAAATTAGGCATTTTTTCATTTAAACCGTCGGATCACTATGATCTGGACCGTACATTCATTAAAAGGAGAAAAAACCCAACGAGTGTCTTCTCTCCCTCGTTACAGAGAATCGAAACCCAAAAAAAACCCAACTTCTTCTCCACCGAGCACGAGGGTTTCTTCTCTAAGGAAATCTACCTACGATTCACAGAGGCTTTTCTTCTCTGCCTCCTTAAAACCCAACGAAATAGGGCGTGTCTTCGCTGCCTCATTCCAAAGAATCCAAACCCAAAAAAACCCAACTTTTTCTCCACCGAGCACGAGGGTTTCTTCTCTGCCCCAATCTACCTACGATTCGCGCGAGGGTTTCTTCTCCAACGGTTCTCTTTTTCAATCTGCAGCTTTCTTTGAGGTAGGGAGCACAAATATCTTCTTCTTTTTCCATTGTTTGTTTTGTTTTCCTCATTCTACTGGGATTTTTTGCTTCTTCGTAGACCAGTTTATTGAGTTTTTAGATTCCCTACTGGTTTTTTTTGACATTTGGGGTTTTTATAATACGAATTATAGTGGAAGATCCTGTGAATATGGGGTTTATTTAATGCAAATACCCAACTCCGGCTCCCTCCCTCTCTATCTGTGTGTGTTTTTTGGCAACAGTGAATGTGGATTGCTTGTGTTACCTTTGATATAATATTTTGACAAGCTGTTTGGTTTGTGATCAATAGTTAATCTCTCATATCTTTTAAATAAAGAATATTTTTTATTTGGTTTAATGCTCTGCTCTTTGTACTGATTGATAAAGGCAACAGACTCAATGCTCTGCTCATGGGATGTTTAATACTCTCTCTCTCTCTCTCTCTCTCTCTCTCTCTCTCTCTCTCACTTATGTAGAACAATTTATTGAATTTTTAGATTCCCTACTGGTTTTTGAATTGTTAATTTGCTTAAATTAGTGTCCTAGTTATTCTAGAGATAGAGTTTATCCTAGTTAGATTAGAGAATAGAGATAGAGTTTTTCCTAATCCTAGTTAGATTAGAGAATAGAGACAGAGTTTGATATGTATAACTACAAGTCATGGGAAATGGAATTAGAGAATAGAGATAGAGTTTTTCCTAATCTTGTCGTTTTTTTTTTAATTTAAATTTTACAGTCATCTTTACCCCTACCTACCTGTACAGTATTAAGGCCCTGTTTGTTTAAGATTATGACAACAGATTGTTAGCTCCAAACTAATGATTGGGCTCAAAATTAGGGTTCAGTGCTGATGGAGAACTGTTTCAAACTACTGTTTGATTAAACAACAGATTGTTAGCTCCAAATTACTGTTTGATTAAACTTTTAATCTCTGATGATTGATTCTACGCTTGATACTGCTTGCAGATACTGAAGCTTAATGGCCTCGTCTAACCATAGCAATATTGGCTCACATGGGGAAAGCAACTTTATGTGGAATAAAAAGGTGTATGAAAATAACTCAGTCAAATAAGAATGGCAACCGAGGCCGGCCCTACTACACTTGTGGATTCAGTGTAAATGTTTCTTCCATACGTGTATTTTTGCTTTTGAGTAAATTTTCAAATTACTAAAGATTACACAACACAGGAATTTGGGAAGAAGAATTGCGATTATTTCTTATGGTGCGACAATGACGAAGAGGACAAGGAATTTGGTTCGAGGGACAACATGATTGGTAATCAACGTCTGCAAAGGTTGGAGGGCGAGGTTGCCGAATTGAAGTTGTTGGTGCAACAGGCACGTCAAGGCGTTAAAGTCATTGAAAGGTTGGAGGGACAGGTTGTTGAGTTGAAGTTGTTGGTGCAACAAGGGCGTGAAGCCGTTAAATTAGTCGAGAATGAAAATGGGTGGATTAAAGCGATGGGAGTTGTTGTTTTTTTCTTAGTTGTTTTTCAATGTATCTCTAAGTAAGTTAGGAAGCATGGAATAGTCTCAATTAAAACTTCAACAGACAACCAGTAATGTTGTTCTTCTGTACTGTTAAAATGCTTTAGCGATAGTTGCACTTGTAATGCTGTCCATTCGTAATCCATTTTGAGTGTTGTTCATAGCAGGTAAATAAGGGGAAAAAAACAATTTGGTTTCATAGCAGGTAAACAGGGAAAAGAAAAACTTTTACTCAATAAAAAGGGATTTGCTAGCGTCCATTGCAGACGGCATTTTGTAGATGGTCTGTTGCATCTGATAGCAGCCATCTCGTGAATGAAGACAAAATCTGCTGAAAGGTGAGCCTCTGTGGCTGCTGTCAGATGCAACAGACCATCCGCAAAATGCCATCTGCGATGGACACTACGAAATCCCCAATTTGATTACAGAGGAATGCAAAACCAGCAGTGCATGCCCCTTGCACTGTATAAAAACTTGTTTTTTTTTTCGGCCTGTAATGTGATTGTCTAGGTGCAAAACATGGGTCCAATTGTTCCTAACTTGTCTGCATTGATGTGTAAAAACAAGCTTCTTCTAACCCATTTATACAATCCAGTTTGGAACTGACATGAAAGCTTAAGCGGTTCTGCACCAACCAGTATCAAACTTTTCAATGTAAGCTCTCATATATAGTTTTCACCTCCTTCTTTTGAGCCTCAACCTTTTGCCCCTACGTATTGAGGGATTGAAGTGATAATACGGATTTAAGTAGGATATAAGGAGATTTTCCATGTGCAACCAAAGGAAATGCAGAGCAAACGAGTAGCAAACCATGAGTCCATGAGAACCTCCCCATAATTAATCGGGTTTATATGAAAGTTGTGAACTGATTATGTGAAAGTTGTGAACTGATTATGTGAACCGTTTCAATCCTTTTTTTTCTCATGGTTGGGCATCATATAATTTCTCTTCTCCTTCAACCTGCGGACTTTGTTGGAAGTGAGCTTCAAAACCATTATTCCTTTCGTCACTACCTATCATGTCAACAAGTTACTCATGAACTAAGAGGATTATGAACGAGGAGAACACAATAAATTTTCCCAACGAGACTAGAATATTATTTTAATTTGAAAAAAAAAATTCAGCAGAAAACAAATAATACTTATCCAGCCAGAAAAAGTTTTTCATGGATGTTTCTTTTTTCCATTCACTACCGAATTCCGAAAAACGTAAAGATACTGGAAATGCTTTTCTTTCCTGTTTTCCACTATTCTCCAGACAACCAAACAGGCCATGATTTCCAAATCTGGAATACTGGAAAAACACTATACTGAAACAGGCAATGGAACCCTTAGTGAAGACCCTAAATCTCCTTCCATTCTTCGAATTACCTTTAGATGATCCCTGCACAAACAAAGCATTTAATACAAATTAGTGTTTTAGTGGGTTTAAGAGCCCCTACTTTTAATTAGATGGTTGCCAAATGTAATGCATCTGATAAATTCAAGTTAATTCAGACACACCAAGATAAAAAAAAAAAACAATACAAAATTCACACAGCTTCTGATTCCATAAAAGATGAACTCACCTCAGCCTAACTTGCAAGATTTAGCTTTTCTAGCATAAAAGATAGATCCAGATTAACATCTCTACGACAAAGGAAGAAAAGACAAATCAGTACAAATGTGCTCTTTGAAAATAGTCCTAATATGTCATAAAGATGCATGTAATATAGCTCATCGATCCTTACCTGATGAACTTCCTCCTCCTCATGTTCTTTCACTCCATCTGCTATGTCTTTTTCGGTTGTACTTGGCTATTCGACCAACCATAAAAGAAATGAATAAACATATTACTACTGTTTAACATGAGAGAAAGAAGATTCGAAACATCTTCAAATAAATACTAAGAACGAATCCAAACCTTGGGCATATTTTTACACGTTGTCGTATAATGACCTTTTCCTCCACACTTTTTACACGTCCGTTGTGGTTTTTGGGATTGAGAGTCCTCTATTGGAGACTTAAACCTTGTTGCGGTTTTTGGTCGTCCCTTTGTCTTCACGACATGTGGGTCATGAATAAATATCTGATTACCTTCCACCAAAAAATTAGATTGCACTTGACTGCCACTTGTTTCCACAATAGTTTCGTTGCCTTTGTTTAGTTCTTCACATTCCGCCACCCATAAATCAAGGTCTTCAGTCATCTTCTTGAAAATAGTCCTACTTCTCGGATGCTCATTTAGCACTCTTTGGATCCTTGATGTGATGCACCATTTCTCATATGCAGTAAGTTTGTTACTATCTCCTGTGCTTGTAGATTCGAAATGATTAACTTTATATCTAGCCCCAATCGTCCATCTATTTAACATATACTTATCTGGAATGGCTGCTAAACGCCTCTTCTCCATTATGCAAATGATGTGTTTGCATAAAATCCCATCTGTTTCGAACATAGCACACTCAGATGAAACATTTATACCGTCGGATACATGATAGACAACCTCGTACCACTTCCACTCCGGCTCATTACGCAAGCCTACCATGTATTTTGTCACGTATCCATCGTCACACACTAAATTTTCCCAACAATCGATGCTTCCCTTAAACTCTACTTGGAACTTGTCGAACATTGCCCTTGTATAACGCTTCACAGCATCTTCTTCCAATGTGCTCTTTGAAAGACATATAGCATGTGATGCCTTAGACCTGAAATCTTCTTCAGCTTCCTTTCTCCGCCGATCGACAAGAGCCTTGTCATATTGCACCACAAATTCCTGTAAAGTTGTACTCTGATTAACAAATCCATCAAAGAAAGAGTTAATGCTTTCGCTACGAGAACTAGATGTCATGCCAGCTGTGAATACATCTCGAAAATAAGCTGGAACCCAGTGCTCCCGTAACTCCCACATCTTACCTAACCAATGTCTTTCATCAATATTATATTTCTTCGCCAACTTTTCCCATTCCGTCTCACTATCGCTCCTGCTTCTCCTATAATACCAACGATTGTAATCTTTAGTAAACTCACTAGTTTCATCTCGCCTAGCTGAAACATGCTCCACTAGATGCCTATCAATATGCCACTTGCAAAAGCGATGACGAGTATTTGGGAAAACACGCCTAATTGCGTTTCGCATCGCAATATCCATGTCAGTTATAATACATCCTGGAGCTTGGTCGAACATGCATTTTAACCACTCTTCAAACAACCATATAAATGTTTCCTCCGTTTCATCTTCTAGGAGGGCACAACCCAAAAGTGTAGATTGTCTATGGTGGTTGACTCCTGTAAATGGGGCAAATGGCATTCGATACCGATTTGTTTTATATGTAACGTCAAATACAATCACGTCACTGAAGATTCGATATGTTTCTCTTGCCCTCGAATCCGTCCAAAATAATGACCTCAAGTTCCCATGAACATCTAACTCCATGGAAAAATAAAAATTCGGATCTTCTGCTCTTTTTTGTTGGAACTGTGCTGCTACTGTGACTGCTTCCTGTCCCATATTATTAGTCCTCTCTGCTCTCAATTGTCCTTTCACTTGACTTGGTGTGATAGCACTATCTAAACCATCGTTTGCAGCATTAATTGCCTTTGCAATGCCAGTAGGCCCAAACCCATCTCTACGAAGTGTGTTCATCAAATTCCTGGTAATATTTTTCTTGTGTAATGTATTGTGTGAATGGTGCACCCGTCTTTTAGGTGGAGATGTAAGATCATGACAATGATCCTCTATAAAGGTCCTCACTTCCCACTTCTCATCTTTTGTCGACTTAATCTCCATCTTCGCCTTACAACCCTCCCTTACAGTACGACGCCGCTTCACTTCCCTATCCGTCAGTATCTTCTCATTAATTTTTCTCCATCCTTCTCTATCACAAACATATCTCCTCCGTATAATATCTCCTGTTTCCATCGACTTATTAGTCTTGCATTTCCTTACTCCAAAGCCGGTCGTCAAGCCGTATAAATTATAAAATGCATATGCCTCTTCACAATTGTCAAAGAGTTGTCCTACAAAAGGTTTGTTAACTGTCATGCTCCCACCCTGATCCTTATTAGGTGTCTCGACGGTACCATTACATCCCTCCTCATTATCAATAGAAACTAAAGCATCCTGAGCTTCTTCCTCATCAACCAACATTACTTTATTCCCAACAGCTTCATAAAACCCATCAACTTGCGACCCCGTATCATCAAACGTAATTAACCTGTTTGTGTCGACCTCCTCAATTGATAGCCCCAACGGATCCATTGATTCTCAACAAGTTGAATACCCTTCAATGAAAGAAAAAAAGATATCACGACCAGATAAAAAGGAGAATATATAACACACATTATAGAAAAAATAGATAGACTGCCCTAAATAGACATTGAGCTATTTGACAGAAATGGAGGGATTTCATGAAAATGGCAAACAGGTTCTGCCTATATTAGTTGAAAAATCAGATATTATCTACCATACAAACAGGTTCTAGCAAACAAACAGGTTCTAGCTATTATCTAGCAAACAAATAGGTTTTATCAAACAAACAGGTTCTAGCTATTGTCTAACTAGTTGATCACAAATATTCTTTATTTTTTAGAACATCCCACTATCTACTACTGTACACATCCAAAAAATATTCTTTATTTAAAAGATATGAGAGATTAACTATTGATCACAAACCAAACAGCTTGTCAAAATATTATATCCTGTGAATATGTAGTTATACATATCAAACTCTGTCTCTATTCTCTAATCTAACTAGGATTAGGAAAAATTCTATCTCTATTCTCTAATCTAACTAGGATAAACTCTATCTCTAGAATAACTAGGACACTAATTTAAGCAAATTAACAATTCAAAAACCAGTAGGGAATCTAAAAATTCAATAAATTGTTCTACATAAGTGAGAGAGAGAGAGAGAGAGAGAGAGAGAGAGAGAGAGAGTATTAAACATCCCATGAGCAGAGCATTGAGTCTGTTGCCTTTATCAATCAGTACAAAGAGCAGAGCATTAAACCAAATAAAAAATATTCTTTATTTAAAAGATATGAGAGATTAACTATTGATCACAAACCAAACAGCTTGTCAAAATATTATATCAAAGGTAACACAAGCAATCCACATTCACTGTTGCCAAAAAACACACACAGATAGAGAGGGAGGGAGCCGGAGTTGGGTATTTGCATTAAATAAACCCCATATTCACAGGATCTTCCACTATAATTCGTATTATAAAAACCCCAAATGTCAAAACAAACCAGTAGGGAATCTAAAAACTCAATAAACTGTTCTACGAAGAAGCAAAAAATCCCAGTAGAATGAGGAAAACAAAACAAACAATGGAAAAAGAAGAAGATATTTGTGCTCCCTACCTCAAAGAAAGCTGCAGATTGAAAAAGAGAACCGTTGGAGAAGAAACCCTCGCGCGAATCGTAGGTAGATTGGGGCAGAGAAGAAACCCTCGTGCTCGGTGGAGAAAAAGTTGGGTTTTTTTGGGTTTGGATTCTTTGGAATGAGGCAGGGAAGACACGCCCTATTTCGTTGGGTTTTAAGGAGGCAGAGAAGAAAAGCCTATGTGATTCGTAGGTAGATTTCCTTAGAGAAGAAACCCTCGTGCTCGGTGGAGAAGAAGTTGGGTTTTTTTTGGGTTTCGATTCTCTGGAACGAGGGAGAGAAAACGCTCGTTGGGTTTTTTCTCCTTTTAATGAATGTACGGTCCAGATCATAGTGATCCGACGGTTTAAATGAAAAAATGCCTAATTTTTAAGTAGGGAGCACACGCCTTATTTACTCCGGGTGTACACTCTCTTTCCTCTATATATATATATATATATATATATATATATATATATATATATATATATATATATATATATATATATATATATTGCACTTTCTTTTAGCCATGATGAAATGAGCGACGGATGAATGGATGATTGAACAAAGATTTTCATAGTTTCTTCTCTTGTGTGGACATGATGTCTACTCCTTGGCAAGGTGTGATGCCTTGATCTTCCCTATGGTGTGATGCCTTAGGTTTTGTTTGGTGAGGTTCTAACCTTGCTTCTATCTCTTTCACGTTTCTTCTTTTTTTGGTTTCCTCTACAAAACAATCTGTTCGAGAACATAAAATATTCTTGCCCCTTGCCTGAAACCTCAAAACCATAGTTTTTTTTTCTTGTTTTACCCATCCCATCTCACCTTGAACTGTGTCACAAAATCTTTCTGAAAACCCTTGCATGCACTTTCCCGACCAATGTTTGCACCCTTCTAAACCCAAGGTTTAAATTTTCAATTTCGGCTCGAAACCGAAATTCGGTAATTAAAAAAAATCGGCCTTGTTCCAAAATTTTGGTTGAACCCAAAAAAAATTGGAAAAAATAGAAATGGCCGAAATTTTGGCCGAAATCTGGGCCAACATCGAGTCATGTACTTCCGGTGTCAGCCCTAGCCGAAATCTGAAATTTCAGCTCGAAATTTTAAACCAAGTCTTAACCTACCTGAAACCTAGTAAAAACATATTTCCAATTTAATGACAAATTTTAGGACCCAAACCCTTATTTTTACACATCTTTTTCACCTAACATCAGATTTGGTATCGGAGCGAAGCAACAATCCTTTCTTTGATCGTCCGGCATCAATGGGGGTGGGAGTAACTCTCTTTTTGATAGATTCCAAAGTTAGGGTTTAGGAGCAGGTTGAGGGGTTTTACATGAAAGGGAGAGCTAGGTTCAGTGGTGGGCCATAATAGGCTGGCCGATAGGAGAAAAGAGAGGGAAATAAGAGAGACGGTGTATGGCCAAAATAGGAGAAATGGGAGGGATTTTTTTTTTCAAAGATTTGTTATATCTGAAACTAGATGAAAACATTCGTAGTCGAGGATTTGGGCAAAGAAGTAGATTCAGTTGTGCTAGGGCTAACAATCAAAGTCACAAATATCGTTCTCGGGAATTTCTCGACAAGAGAAAATCTCAGGATATATTATCTTTTTTATATTTTCGGGTTTATATAGGAAAAAATGATACAAAAATTATTATTATTATATATATATATATAGAGAGAGAGAGAGAGAGAGAGAGGAGAGAGGGGGAGAGAGAGGAAAGGGTTCCTGCACACGAGTGCAGGTAAGGTTACCTGCACTTGAGTGCTTAAAACATGGTAGGCCCACATGTATTGGGTGATCCTAAGCATTCATCTGAAAGGCCCCATCATAGATGGGGTGTGTACCAAAAATCAGCTCCATTGGATCATCCTAACCGTTCCATATATGGTGGGGAAGGGTTAGGATGCGTCCATTTTCCCACCCACAAATGGACACCCTAAGATGATTCAATGGAATGGAGCTGATTTTTTGTACACACCCCATCCATGATGGGGCCTTTCAGATGAATGCTTAGGAACACCAAAAACATGTGGGCCCGAAGCAATATAAGGCGACGTCCGCAGTTATGATAGCTGCTAACATTAGCAGCAACCCTTTTCTCATATATATCTATATATATATATATATATATATATATATATAGAGAGAGAGAGAGAGAATAGTATTTCTGAGCTCGAGCTCAGATAGCTTATCTGAGCTCTAGCGTCAAAAACTCATGTGGGCCCATGCTTTTAGGGGGATCCAAAGCATTCATTTAAAAGTCCCTATCATGGATAGGGTGTGTACTAGGGGTGCAACTTGGGCGGGCTCAACCCAAACCTTCTTTCGGGGTGCCGTTCCACCTCGGAACCTCGATTCGGCGCTCCTTAGGAAGGAGCTTCCAGGGAGCGACTCCCAGAGAGCCAAGAACCGCTCTAATGACTCTCTCAGCCTGCTTCTATTACTCCATAAGTCCCACCATCACCAACTTCCTTACATCAAACCCCAACTCTTCAAAGCACTTCATTGGAGCAAGCATAAAGGCTTGTGCATTTTCAGAAGGCACGAGGAACGAGTGCACACAAATGAAGATACATATGAAAATGGTTAGAAACTATTATTTTTTGAGGTATTTGAACTTTGAAAGATATATAAAGAAAATATTACATACACGCTCCTATGGCGCTTCCAAACTTAGACTCTTCTAGACCCCACGCTTCCGCGCCCCCACTCCCGCCTCCGCCCGCGCACCTGCTTTGTGCTTCTAAGACCCGAACCCGACGGGTTCAACCCCGGAAAAAGTCGGGTTGGGTTGAGTTCAGGTCGGGTTCGGGTTCGGGTCGGGTTTTCTCAACCCGGGTTGAGTTCGGGTCGGGTTCAGGTTGAGGGCTTGGACAACTCGACCCGAGTGAACCCGACTTTTTTAATAGTTTTTTTAATTTTTTAAGCTAAAAATCTACGGTTGGGCCGGGTTGAAGTCGGGTTGGGTCGGGTTCAGGTTGGCAAAAAGGGTTCCTCGGGTCGGGTTTGGGTAGGCCTTAACCCGACCCAACTCGACGCGACCCGAGTTGCACCCCTAGTGCGTACCAAAAATCAGGTCCGTAGGATCATCCTAACCCTTCCATTTGCGGAGGGAAAAATGGACAGGTACTATTTCTCCACAAATCTGCCCATTTTTCCCTCCACAAATGGAAGGGTTAGGATGATCCAATGGAGTTGATTTTTTGTGGACACCCTATCCATGATAGGGGCTTCCAAATGAATGCTTTGGATCCCCCCCAACAATGTGGGCCCACACCTGTTTCTGAGCTCGAGCTCGGATAAGCTTATCTGAGCTCTAGCTCAAGAACACTTTATATATATATATATATGGGGAAAGTGATTGTGAGCAGCCCCTCATATAAGCTTATATGAGGTGACCGCTAAAAACATGGTGGGCCCACATTTTTGGGGTGATCCGAGCCGGTCATTTGATAGGCCCTGACGTAGATAAGGGTTGCCCAAAAAATCAGCTCCATAGAATCATCCCAACCCTTCGTACTGTGAAGGTGAAAGAGGGGAAAAATGAACAGGTAAGTGGGCAAATTTATACCTACCCATTTTCCCCTTTTTCACCTCCACAGTTTGAAGGGTTGGGATGATCCTATGTAGCTGATTTTTTGGGCACCCTCTATCTAAGTCAGGGCCTATCAAATGACCGGTTCGGATCACCCCAAAAATGTGGGCCCACCATGTTTTTAGCGATCAGCTCATATAAGCTTATATGAGGGGCCGCTCACAATCACTTTCCCCTATATATATATATATATATATATATATATATATATATATAGAGAGAGAGAGAGAGAGAGAGAGAGGAAACTGTTGGTGCGCTTAAGCTCACCAAGCTTATGGTGTGCTTAAGCGCCCAATCACATGGGTCCCACATTTTTTGTGGTGATCCAAACCATTCATTTGCAAGGCCCTATCGTAGATACGGGGTGTACCAAAAATCAGCTCCATAGGATGGGCAGATTTGTGGACAAACAATGTCTGTCCATTTTGACCTCCACAAATGGATGGGTTATGATGATTCTATGGAGCTGATTTTTGGTATACCCCCCATCTAAGTAAGGGCCTTTCAAATGAATGCTTTGGATCATCCTAACAAAGTGGGCCCCCATGTGATTGGGCGCTTAAGCGCACCATAAGCTTGGTGAGCTTAAGCACACCAACAGTTTCCTCATATATATATATATATATATATATATATATATATAGAGAATAGAGTTCCTAAGGTGTCACCTCATATAGCTTATATGAGGTGGCGCTTAAAAACATAAGGGGCCCACTTTGTTTGGATGATCCAAAGCATTCATTTGATACGCCCTCACATAGATAGGGTGTGCCCAAAAAATCAACTTCATAGGATCATCCTAACCCTTCCATTTGTGGAGGTTGAAATGGATGGGTATAAACCTCCATAAATCTGCCCATTTTTAACCTCCATAAATGAAAGGGTTAGGATGATCCTATGGACCTGATTTTTTGTAGGCACCATATCCATCTAAGGGCCTTTCAAATGAGTGGTTTGGATCACCCCAAAAATGTGGGCCCTTTATGTTTTGTGAGCACCACCTCATATAAGCTATATGAGGTGACACCTTAGGAACTCTATTCTCATATATATATATATATATATGAGAAGAGAAAAGAAGAGAATTTTTTGAATTTTTTGAAAATTCTATGAGAATTATACATCACTTTTTTTGACTTTTTTAAACAAATGCACCCATTCAACTCATATTTTCAATCCTACCCCCTCCTTTATGCTTTTTAACAAATGCACCCATTAAAGCCACATAATTTCAATCTTACCCCCCCTCCTTTATGGTTTTTTTAATAAAAAATCTATAGGGTGATGATCTTAACCATCCGATTTAAGAGGAATTATGGAAACCTCTATAGATTGGACGGCTAGGATCAGCCTATGGAAACAAATTTTGGGGCACAACCTATTTATGTTGTGTTCCATCACATGGACGGTTTGGATCAACCTATGACGTGGTCCGTACAATTCTTTGTCGGCCCGTGCATCGCACGGGGTTTTTTACTAGTATACATATATAGAGGAATGGAAACTAAGGGAATTATTTCAATTTCTCCCAAATATCTGTGAGAATTACACATCACTTTTTTTGACTTTTTTTAACAAAGGCACTCATTCAACCCACATATTTACAATCCTACCCCCTCCTTTATGCTTTCTAACAAAGGCACCTGTTAAAGCCACATAATTTCAATCCTACCCTCTCCTTTATGCTTTTTAACAAAGGCACCCATGAAAGCCACATAATTTCAATCTTACCCCCCTCCTTTATGCTTTTGTAATAAAAAATCTATAGGGTGATCTTAACCGTCCGATGTAAGAGGAACAACATATTATGGAAACCTCTATAGATTGGACGGCTATGATCAGCGTATGGAAATGATTTATGGGGCACAACCTGTTGATGTTGTGTTCCATCACATGGACGGTTTGGATCAACCTGTGATGTGGTCCGTATAGTTCTTGGGCCAGGTACGGGTCCAAGATTCGTGACCTGTAAATTTTCCCCGGTCATGTTGACCTGGCCCGTGTCACTCGAACCCTTACGGGTCGGTCAAACCATCCCATATTTTTCAAAATCTTTTTGATGGGCCCAAAAATTAATCTCTTCAAATCTTTGAACTGGTCTATCCCCCATAGTTGGTGGGCCCAAATATTAATTTCTTCAAATCTTTGAACGAGGTAGGCCCCACCTGAATTTTTCAAAATGAATTGTACGCACCACCCCATGATCCAAACCCTCCATTTGATAATCATAGCCCTCTGATCTAAAGAAAAACTGCATATTACGGAAACCTCTATAGATTGGAGAGTTGTGATCATCCAATGGAAATGATTTTTGGGGCACGACCTAATTACATTGTGGCCCATCAAATGAATGGTTTCGATCATCCTATGGTGTGGGTCGTGTATTAACATTAAGGCCAAATTGTAGGCCCCACTCAGATTTTTCAAATTAAGTTTGCGGTCAACGTCATAGGATGATCCAAGCCGTCCATTTGATGGGCCGCGACGCAAATAGGTTGTGCCCTCAAAATCATTTCGATGGGATGATCGCAACCCTCCGATCTATAAGGTTTCCATAATATGCAGTTTCTCTATTGTCTATCATGAGAAGCTAAATATAATGTTTTCCCACTCCCCGCGCATCGCACGGGATGTCCCACTAGTGTGTGTGTGTGTGTGTGTGTATATATATATATATATATATATATATATATATATATATATATATATATATATATATATATATATATATGAGAAAAGTGTAGCTACACATACGTGTAGCTAACTTAGCTACACCGATGCCTTAAAATACAGTGGGCCCCACATTGTTTGGGTGATGCAAACCATTCATTTGATGGGCCCTCACATAGATAGGGTGTACCCAAAAAATCAGCTCCATAGGATCATCCCAACCCTACGATAAGTTATCTACACACTAGCTTAAAATAAAGTGGGGGCCCACATTGTTTGGGTGATCCAAACCATTCATTTGATGGGCCCTCACATAGATAAGGTGTGCCCAAAAAATCAGCTTCATAGGATCATCCTAACCCTTTGAACCGTGGAGGCAAAAAATGGACAGATTTGTGAAGGTTTATACACATCCATTTTACCTCCACAAATCATAGGGTTGGGATGATCCTATGGAGCTGATTTTTTTGTGGACACCCTATCTATGTGAGGGCCAATCAAATGAATGGTTTGGATCACCCAAATAATATACCCTCCATTGTATTTTAAGCTAGTGTGTAGATAACTTATCTACACTTGTGTGTAGAAACCGGTCTCTCTCTCTCTCTCTCTCTCTCTCTCTCTCTCTCTCTCTATATATATATATATATATATATATATATATATATATATATATATATATATATATATATATAGGAAAGGGTTTCTGCGCTCGAGCACAGAAATAGGGGGGCATTGGGGGGTGATCCTAAGCATTCATTTGGAAGGCACCATCATGGATGGGGTGCCTACCAAAAATCAGCTCCATTGGATCACCATAGGGTGTCCATTTGTGGGGGCCAAAATGGACAGATACTGTTTGTCCACTATCTGCCCATTTTTTGGGCCCACAAATGGACAGCCTAGGGTGATCCAATGGAACTGATTTTTGGTGGACACCCTATCCATGAAAGGGCCAATCAAATGAATGCTTTGGATCCCACCAGAAAATGTGGCCCCCCCTGTTTCTGTGCTCGAACGCAGAAACCCTTTTCGCATATATATATATGAGAAAAGTGTAGCTACACATACGTGTAGCTAACTTAGCTACACCGACGGCTTAAAATACAGTGAGCCCCACATTGTTTGGGTGATGCAAACCATTCATTTGATGGGCCCTCACATAGATAGGGTGTGCCCAAAAAATCAGCTCCATTGGATCATCCCAACCCTACGATTTGTGGAGGCAAAAATGGACGTGTAAAAACCTTCACAAATCTGCCCATTTTTGCCTCCACAGTTTGAAGGGTTGAGATCATCCAATGGAGCTGATTTTTTGGGCACACCCTATCAATGTGAGGTCCCATCAAATGGATGGTTTGCATCACCCAAACAATATGGGCCCCACTGTATTTTAAGCCGTCGGTGTAGCTAAGTTTTATATATATATATATATATATATATAGAGAAAACGGTTTCTACACATATGTGTAGATAAGTTATCTACACACTAGCTTAAAATACAGTGGGGGCCACATTATTTGGGTGATCCAAACCATTCATTTTTAAGGCCCTCACATAGATAGGATGTCCACAAAAAATCAGATCCATAGGATCATCCTAACCATTCGAACTGTGGAGGCAAAAAATGGACTAATTTGTAAAGGTTTAAAGACATGCATTTTACCTCCACAAATCGTAGGGTTGGGATGATCCTTTGGATCTGATTTTTTGTAAACACCCTATCTATGTGAGGGCCTTTAAAATGGATGGCTTGGATCACCCAAACAATGTGGGCCCCCACTGTATTTTAAGCTAGTGTGTAGAGAACTCTCTACACATATGTGTAGGAACTGTTTTCTCATATATATATATATATATATATATATATATATATATATATATATATGAGTTAAGTGAAGCTACACATACGTGTAGCTAACTTAGCTACACCGACGGCTTAAAATACAGTGGGGCCCACATTGTTTGGGTGATGCAAACCATCCATTTGATGGGACCTCACATTGATAGGGTGTGCCCAAAAAATCAGCTCCATTGGATCATCCCAACCCTACGATTTGTGGAGGCAAAAATGGACGTGTAAAAACCTACACAAATCTGTCCATTTTTTGCCTCCACAGTTTGAAGGGTTGAGAGCATCCAACGGAGCTGATTTTTTCGGCACACCCTATCAATGTGAGGTCCTATCAAATGAATGGTTTGGATCACCCAAATAATGTGGGCCCACTGTATTTTAAGCCGTCGATGTAGCTAAGTTAGCTACACGTATGTGTAGCTACATTTCTCTCTCTCTCTCTCTCTCTCTCTCTCTCTCTCTCTCTATATATATATATATATATATATATATATATATATATATATATATATATATATATAGACAGAGAGAGAGAGATATATATATGAGGAAAGTGTTTCTACTCGGTCCCCTAGATAAGCTTATCTACTCCTCCCTTTAAAAAAATACAGTGGGCCCACGCTGTTTGGATGATCCAAAGCATTCATTTGATAGGTCTTAACATAGATAGGGTGTGCCCAAAAAATCAGCACCAAAGGGTCATCCTAGCCCTTCGTTTTGTTGGGCACACCGTGTCCAAAATGGACGCATATAAACGTGGACGTTTATATGTGTCCATTCTGGGCACCACAAGGCACTACAAAACGAAGGGCTAGGATGACCCTTTGGTGCTGATTTTTTGGGCACACCCTATCTATGTTAAGACCTATCAAATGAATGCTTTGGATCATCCAAACAGCGTGGGCCCACTGTATTTTTTTAAAGGGAGGAGTAGATAAGCTTATCTAGGGGACCGAGTAGAAACATTTTCCTCTATATATATATATATATATATAGAGAGAGAGAGAGAGAGAAAAAAAACATTTCCTACACACTTGTGTAGGTAAGTTACCTACGCACTACCTTAAAATACAGTGGGGGCCCACATTGTTTGGGTGATCCAAACAATTCATTTGAATGGTCCTCACATAGATAGGGTGTCCACAAAAAACCAGATACATAGGATCATCCCAACCCTACGATTTGTGGAGGTAAAATGGACGTGTATAAACCTTCACAAATTAGTACATTTTTTGCCTCCATAGTTTGAATGGTTAGGATGATCCTATGGATCTGATTTTTTGTGGACACCCTATCTATGTGAGGACCATTCAAATGAATTGTTTGGATCACCCAAACAATGTGGGGCCCCACTGTATTTTAAGGTAGTGCGTAGGTAACTTACCTACACAAGTGTGTAGGAAATGTTCTCTCATATATATATATATATATATATATATATATATATATATATATATATATATATATATATAGAGAGAGAGAGAGAGAGAGAGAGAGATTTAAAAAAATACAGTGGGCCCACGCTGTTTGGATGATCCAAAGCATTCATTTGATAGGTCTTAACATAGATAGGGTGTGCCCAAAAAATCAGCACCAAAGGGTCATCCTAGCCCTTCGTTTTGTTGGGCACACCGTGTCCAAAATGGACGCATATAAACGTGGACGTTTATATGTGTCCATTCTGGGCACCACAAGGCACTACAAAACGAAGGGCTAGGATGACCCTTTGGTGCTGATTTTTTGGGCACACCCTATCTATGTTAAGACCTATCAAATGAATGCTTTGGATCATCCAAACAGCGTGGGCCCACTGTATTTTTTTAAAGGGAGGAGTAGATAAGCTTATCTAGGGGACCGAGTAGAAACATTTTCCTCTATATATATATATATATATATATATATATATATATATATATATATAGAGAGAGAGAGAGAGAGAGAGAGAAAAAAAACATTTCCTACACACTTGTGTAGGTAAGTTACCTACGCACTACCTTAAAATACAGTGGGGGCCCACATTGTTTGGGTGATCCAAACAATTCATTTGAATGGTCCTCACATAGATAGGGTGTCCACAAAAAATCAGATACATAGGATCATCCCAACCCTACGATTTGTGGAGGTAAAATGGACGTGTATAAACCTTCACAAATTAGTACATTTTTTGCCTCCATAGTTTGAATGGTTAGGATGATCCTATGGATCTGATTTTTTGTGGACACCCTATCTATTTGAGGACCATTCAAATGAATTGTTTGGATCACCCAAACAATGTGGGGCCCCACTGTATTTTAAGGTAGTGCGTAGGTAACTTACCTACACAAGTGTGTAGGAAATGTTCTCTCATATATATATATATATATATATATATATATATATATATAAAGAGAGAGAGAGAGAGAGAGAGAAAACGGTTCCTACACATATGTGTAGAGAGTTCTCTACACAGTAGCTTAAAATACAGTGGGGGCCCACATTGTTTGGGTGATCCAAGCCATCTATTTTAAAGGCCCTCACATAGATAGGGTGTCTACAAAAAATCAGATCCATAGGATCATCCCAACCCTACGATTTGTGAAGGTAAAATGGATGTCTTTAAACCTTCACAAATTAGTTCATTTTTTGCCTCCAAAGTTCGAATGGTTAGGATGATCCTATGGATCTGATTTTTTGTGGACACCCTATCTATGAGAGGGCCTTAAAAATGAATGGTTTGGATCACCCAAATAATGTGGCCCCCACTATATTTTAAGCTAGTGTGTAGATAACTTATGTACACATGTGTGTAGGAACCGTTTTCTCATATATATATATATATATATATATATATATATATATATATATATATATATATATATATATATAGAGAGAGAGAGAGAGAGAGAGAACGGTTTCTACACACAAGTGTAGATAAGTTATCTGCACACTAGCTTAAAATACAGTGGGGGCCCACATTGTTTGGGTGATCCAAACCATTCATTTGATGGGCACTCATGGGCCCTCATCACATAGATAGGGTGTGCCCAAAAAGTCAGCTTCATAGGATCATCCTAACCCTTCGAACCGTGGAGGCAAAAAATGGACAGATTTATGAAGGTTTATACACGTCCATTTTACCTCCACAAATCGTAGGGTTGGAATGATCCTATGGAGCTGATTTTTGTGGACACCCTATCTATGTGAGGGCGAACCAAATGAATGGTTTGGATCACCCAAACAATATGCCCTCCACTGTATTTTAAGCTAGTGTGTAGATAACTTATCTACACTTGTATATATATATATATATATATATATATATATATTGTACACACACACACACACTAGTAAAAAAAACCCCGTGCGATGCACGGGCCAACAAAGAGCTATACGGACCACATCATAGGTTGATCCAAGCCGTCCATGTGATGGAACACAACATAAATAGGTTGTGCCCCAAAAATCATTTCCATAGGCTGATCCTAGCCCTCCAATCTATAGAGGTCTGATGGTTAAGATCACCCTATAGATTTTTTATTAAAAAAGCATAAAGGAGGGGGGTAAGATTGAAATTATGTGGCTTTTATAGGTTGATCCAAACCGTCCATGTGATGGAACACAACATCAATTGGTTGTACCCGTAAAATCATTTCCATAGGTTGATCATAGCCTTCCAATCGATATAGGCTGATCCTAGCTCTCCAATCGAGAGAGGTTTCAATAATTGTTGTTCCTCTTCAGGTCCGGAATCCGTCAATATTTTGCAAGTGTCCACATCAGTACTATAAAGTAGTTATTTCATCATTGTCATGTCTTTACCTCTTCTCGGTAGTTTTTTCCGTAATTGTCATAGACAGGTACCTTTTGTTGGTACTTTTTGTATGTAGATTGCGATTTTACCCCCAAATAATTTCTCATAGAGTTAGATGTTAGATATCAGCAAAGGTGTTAATGGTAAAAGAGTAATGAGGATGGTAAAAGAGTAATGATGACTGCTATATTTCAGGTGAATTAAATGTCTATTTTACCCTCATAGATAGTATGTACCAATAAGTGGGGAGGGCAAAAAAGGGTAAAAATCATGCACACTGACGTGTTAAATGGACAATAATTCTCCAATTTCTCTTCTGCTATATATATATATAGAAAACGGTTCCTACACATATGTGTAGAGAGTTCTCTACACACGAGCTTAAAATACAGTGAGGGCCCACATTGTTTGGGTGATCCAAGCCATCCATTTTAAAAGCCCTCACATAGATAGGGTGTCTACAAAAAATCAGATCCATAGGATCATCCCAACCCTATGATTTGTGGAGGTAAAATGGATGTCTTTAAACCTTCACAAATTAGTCCAATTTTTGCCTCCACAGTTCGTATGGTTAGGATGATCCTCTGGATCTGATTTTTTGTGGACACCCTATCTATGTGAAGGCCTTAAAAATGAATGGTTTGGATCACCCAAATAATGTGGCCCCCACTGTATTTTAAGCTAGTGTGTAGATAACTTATCTACACATGTGTGTAGGAACCGTTCTCTCATATATATATATATATATATATATATATATATATATATATATATATATATATATATATATATATATATATATATATATATATATATATATATATATATATATACATATATATGAGTTAAGTGAAGCTACACATACGTGTAGCTAACTTAGCTACACCGATGGCTTAAAATACAGTGGGCCCACATTATTTGGGTGATCCAAACCATTCATTTGATAGGACCTCACATTGATAAGGTGTGCCCAAAAAATCAGCTCCATTGGATGATCTCAACCCTTCAAACTGTGGAAGCAAAAATGGACAGATTTGTGTAGGTTTTTACACGTCCATTTTTGCCTCCACAAATCGTAGGGTTGGGATGATCCTATGGAGCTGATTTTTTGGGCACACCCTATCTATGTGAGGGCTGATCAAATGAATGGTTTGCATCACCCAGACAATGTGAGGCCCATTGTATTTTAAGCCGTCGGTGTAACTAATACGTGTAGCTACACTTTTCTCTCTCTCTCTCTCTCTCTCTCTCTCTCTCTCTCTCTCTCTATATATATATATATATATATATGATTGTACGCTCGAGCGTACCAAGCTTATGGTACGCTCGAGTGCCCAATCACATGTGGGCCCACTTTGTTAGGATGATCCAAAGCATTCATTTGAAAGGCCCTTACATAGATGGGGTGTGTACCAAAAATCAGCTCCATAGGATCATCCTAACCCACCCATTTGTGGAGGGCAAAATGGACATACCACAAATCTGCCCATTTTTGCCCTATACTTTTGGAGGGGTTAGGATGATTCAATGGAGCTGATTTTTTGTACACACCCTATCTATGATAGGGCCTTGCAAATGAATGCTTTGGATCACCACAAAAAAAGTGGGACCCATGTGATTGGGCACTCGAGCTTATCATAAGCTTGGTACGCTCGAGCGTACAATCCTCTCTCTCTCTCTCTCTCTCTCTCTCTCTCTCTATATATATATATATATATATATATATATATATAATTTAAGAAAAAATCAAAATTAAAAAATATCGTAAAAATATCGCAATATTTTTCATTTTAAATGATCAAGGTGAAAAAAAAAAAATTTAATATTAAAAATTCTGACTAAACACTATCAAGGAGAAAATTTCGCTATATTTTTAAAAATCTTGAGATTATTTCGGAATTTTGTTGTTTTTTTTTTATGTTGAGATAAAATCGCGATATTTTGAAAATGACTGAGAAATTTGTGACAGTTTTTACCACATGATGTGTGGGTTTGTGCTTTAAGTGATGGTAGGCCACAGGAAAAAAAGTGAGGAAGGTGATCCACAAGGGAAAAGGGGTATGGTAGCGCATAGGTAATGTAGATATCCCCGCATCTCGGCTAAATAAAAATGCTATTAAAAATAAATGGTTTTAATAACATACGTCCAATATTCCAATAGAAAAAAAATAAATCTAAAAGGAGTTAAGGTGACTGAATCACATCAAAAAGTCGTTTTGATTCATCATATATTCATCCATCATTTCAACGGCCCTGAGGCTTAAAATATGTAAGAAAAAAGAAGAGAACTGGAAAGTTCTAAAACATTAAACAAAAACCTAAGACTTTTGGAGTAAAATACCCATAAAATTTCATAAATAAACATGGAAGTTTTTTTGGGAAAAAATTTCCAAAGAAAATGAATTAGCTAACTGACAACTAAAATCTTAGTAAATAAAATCTCAGTTATATTTCATGAAATAAGCAAGGCAATCAGAGAACTTTGAAGACCATTAGGTGTTTCCACATCAAATTCAGAGCATGTGAGCTCATCATTTTGCTTTGCTTTCATGAAACCACAGAAAATAGTTTATTGTCAGAAAGAAACAAACAAAATGATGTAGAAAGAAATTTATAGTACATGAATGAAAACGTTGAGAATCATCAATCATATATGATGTAGAAAGATATGCTAAAGTACATGATGAGAACACAAACAATTGATCAAGCCTCTCATTAAATAAGCAGAGCAATCAGAGAACATTGAAGACCATTACCAGTTTCCACATCAAATTCAGAGCATGAACTCATCATTTGGCTTTGCATTCATGAAATGAAAAACCAGTCAATTGGAGGGCAAAGAAATGAACCAAATGATGCAGAAGGAAAAGATAAAGGGTACATGAGGAGAATATAAACAATTTCTCAATTACTAAGAGACATCATTTCTTTGGTTATCAGAGAAAAATGTTTGAGCACTTCTCCACATTATAGAGTACCAGAAATCAGCTAATTATAATCAATTGAATATTGATGGATTTATACTAGAAAAAATTGAATTCTCCAAATTGCCCCTAAAAACAAGTGTATCGCAGGATATTTCTGGAGAAACACTACAAAGTACCAAGCACATATAAACAATAACAGGAATGCAATAAATCATTAAGGTTATTAAGACAGATACATCTTGGACTCTGAAAAATAATCAATGATTTTTTTCTGCATAGTTTGCTAAACAAACATCCATATTTTGATAATCTTCCTGTGATTTCTGATGTTTTTTGAAACTGGCAGAGAAGATAAAGCTTGTCTTGTCTGGTGGTTGGTCAGTCCACTACTTGAACTTAAAGTGTAGAAACAAGTGAACAATAAAAAAAGGAGCATTATATAAGCATGTAAAACAATAATGCAACTACATAACTAACACAAGGTATGACGGACCAGCACTCTAACCAACTTATTGAATGCTGATTTCCCGTTGAAACACTATCTCAATGAGAGCTCATAAAAAATTGGACTTTAGAATTGACTTTTAGAGTAGGTGCAGTTACAGAAAAGTACTACAGTAATATAGTTCAAAGTTCAAACATGCTAATAATATACTGAGGAAAAAGCAAATGCATGAAAAAAGGAACTACACACAGGATGAGAAAGACAGAAAAACAAATGTAAACACACAGGGCTAGGTTAAAAAAGTCAAAAATATCAGACAACCAAAGAAAATTTATATGCAAAAAAATGAATCCTTTTTTTGGAAGAAAAATGTAGCAAACAAGTAAAAAATGGGCACATAGACTCATCAATACATGGATCAAGCTCAAATACATGCAGCAATGGTTAAATGAGCATTAAAATCGTAATGTGGTTTATAATTTGTTTGAAACCTGGCAGAGCCCATCAAGCTTGTGCTGTCTGATGGCTGTTCAGGGCTGTTCATGCCACTAGTTAAACTAAAAGCGTAGAAACAACTGAACAACAAAAGAAATGGGCAACATAAGTATTCAAACCACAAACCTGTCCATTGTCAAATAAAGCAATGAACATAATGATGAAGAAAAAAAAGGCTAGAGTACATGATGAAAACATAAGCACATGATCAATTGTCTCTCATGAAATAAGCAAAGCAATCAGAGAACTTTGAAGACCATAATGAGTTTCCACATCAAATTCAGAGCATGAGCTCATCATTTTGCTTTGTATTCATGAAACTAAGTTCTACAGTCGGGCAAAGAAATGAACAAAATGGTCAAGAAAGAAAAGCTAGAGATTTTTTTATTTTTTTTTTGAAAGGCAATGTACATGAAAAAAATAAAAATATAATAAAAATACGCAAAAGAAAAGCGGAAAAGAAGTTAAAAAAAATGGGCACATAGACTAACAAATACATGGATCAAGCTCAAATACATGCAGAGATAGCTCAATGAGCATTAATTTTTGAAAACTGGCAGAGCCCCCATCAAGCTGGTCCTGTCAGGAGGCTGTTGAGTCCACTAATTAAACTATAAGAGTACAAACAACAGAACAACCAAAGACATGAGCAACATAAGTATTCAAACCACAAACCTGTCCATTGTCAAATAAAGCAATGAACATACTAATGAAGAAAAAAAAGGCTAGAGTACATGATGAAAACATAAACACATGATCAATTGTCTCTCATGAAATAAGCAAAGCAATCAGAGAACTCTGAAGACCATAATGAGTTTCCACATCAAATTCAGAGCATGAGCTCATCATTTTGCTTTGTATTCATGAAATTAAGTTCTACAGTCGGGCAAAGAAATGAACAAAATGGTGAAGAAAGAAAAGATAGAGATTTTTTATTTTTTTTTGAAAGGCAAACAAAAGCTAGAGAATGTACATGAAAAAAATAAAAATATAATAAAAATACGCAAAAGAAAAGCAGAAAAGAAGTAAAAAAAATGGGCACATAGACTAACAAATACATGGATCAAGCTCAAATACATGCAGAGATAGCTCAATGAGCATTAATTTTTGAAAACTGGCAGAGCCCCCATCAAGCTGGTCCTGTCAGGAGGCTGTTGAGTCCACTAATTAAACTATAAGAGTACAAACAACAGAACAACCAAAGAAATGAGCAACATAAGTATTCAAACCACAAACCTGTCCATTGTCAAATAAAGCAATGAACATAATGATGAAGAAAAAAAGGCTAGAGTACTTGATGAAAACATAAACACATGATCAATTGTCTCTCATGAAATAAGCAAAGCAATCAGAGAACTTTGAAGACCATAATGAGTTTCCACATCAATTTCAGAGCATGAGCTCATCATTTTGCTTTGTATTCATTAAATTAAGTTCTACAGTCGGGCAAAGAAATGAACAAAATGGTGAAGAAAGAAAAGCTAGAAATTTTTTATTTTTTTTTGAAAGGCAAAGAAAAGCTAGAGAATGTACATGAAAAAAATAAAAATATAATAAAAATACGCAAAAGAAAAGCGGAAAAGAAGTAAAAAAAATGGGCACATAGACTAACAAATACATGGATCAAGCTCAAATACATGCAGAGATAGCTCAATGAGCATTAATTTTTGAAATCTGGCAGAGCCCCCATCAAGCTGGTCCTGTCAGGAGGCTGTTGAGTCCACTAATTAAACTATAAGAGTACAAACAACAGAACAACCAAAGAAATGAGCAACATAAGTATTCAAACCACAAACCTGTCCATTGTCAAATAAAGCAATGAACAGAGTGATGCAGATAAAAAAGGCTAAAGTACATGATGAAAACATAAACAATTGATCAATTGTCTCTCATGAAATAAGCAAAGCAATCAGAGAACTTTGAAGACCATTACGAGTTTCCACATCAAATTCAGAGCATGTGAGCTCATCATTTTGCTTTGCTTTCATGAAACCATAAAAAATAGTTTATTGTCAGAAAAAGAAACAAACAAAATGATGTAGAAAGAAATTTATAGTGCATGATGAAAACGTTGAGAATCATCAATCATATATGATGTAGAAAGATATGCTAAAGTACATGATGAGAACACAAACAATTGATCAAGCCTCTCATTAAATAAGCAAAGCAATCAGAGAACATTGAAGACCATTACGAGTTTCCACATCAAATTCAGAGCATGAACTCATCATTTGGCTTTGCATTCATGAAATGAAAAACCAGTCAATTGGAGGGCAAAGAAATGAACAAAATGATGCAGAAGGAAAAGATAAAGGGTACATGACGAGAATATAAACAATTTCTCAATTACTAAGAGACATCATTTCTTTGGTTATCAGAGAAAAATGTTTGAGCACTTCTCCACATTATAGAGTACCAGAAATCAGCTAATTATAATCAATTGAATATTGATGGATTTATATTAGAAAAAATTGAATTCTCCAAATGGCCCCTAAAAACAAGTGTATCGCAGGATATTTCTGGAGAAACACTACAAAGTACCAAGCACATATAAACTATAACAGGAATGCAATAAATCATTAAGGTTATTAAGACAGATACATCTTGGACTATGAAAAATAACTCAATAAAAATAATCAATGATTTTTTTCTGCATAGTTTGCTAAACAAACATCCATATTTTGATCATCTTCATGTGATTTCTGATGTTTTTTGAAACTGGCAGAGAAGAAAAAGCTTGTCTTGTCTGGTGGTTGGTCAGTCCACTACTTGAACTTAAAGTGTAGAAACAAGTGAACAATAAAAAAAGGAGCATTATATAAGCATGTAAAACAATAATGCAACTACATAACTAACACAAGGTATGCCGGACCAGCACTCTAACCAACTTATTGAATGCTGATTTCCGGTTGAAACACTATCTCAATGAGAGCTCATAAAAAATTGGACTTTAGAATTGACTTTTAGAGGAGGTACAGTTACAGACTACCATTCAAAAAAAAAGGTACAGTTACAGACAAGTACTACAGTAATATAGTTCAAAGTTCAAACATGCTAATAATATACTGAGGAAAAAGCAAATGCATGAAAAAAGGAACTACACACAGGATGAGAAAGACAGAAAAACACATGTATAAACACAGGGCTAGGTTAAAAAAGTCAAAAATATCAGACAACCAAAGAAAATTTATATGCAAAAAAATGAATCCTTTTTTTGGAAGAAAAATGTAGCAAACAAGTAAAAAATGGGCACATAGACTCATCAATACATGGATCAAGCTCAAATACATGCAGCTATGGTTAAATGAGCATTAAAATCTTAATGTGGTTTATAATTTGTTTGAAAACTGGCAGAGCCCATCAAGCTTGTGCTGTCTGATGGCTGTTCAGGGCTGTTCATGCCACTAGTTAAACTAAAAGCGTAGAAACAACTGAACAACAAAAGAAATGAGCAACATAAGTATTCAAACCACAAACCTGTCCATTGTCAAATAAAGCAATGAACATAATGATGAAGAAAAAAAAGGCTAGAGTACATGATGAAAACATAAACACATGATCAATTGTCTCTCATGAAATAAGCAAAGCAATCAGAGAACTTTGAAGACCATAATGAGTTTCCACATCAAATTCAGAGCATGAGCTCATCATTTTGCTTTGTATTCATGAAATTAAGTTCTACAGTCGGGCAAAGAAATGAACAAAATGGTGAAGAAAGAAAAGCTAGAGATTTTTTATTGTTTTTTGAAAGGCAAAGAAAAGCTAGAGAATGTACATGAAAAAAATAAAAATATAATAAAAATACGCAAAAGAAAAGAGGAAAAGAAGTAAAAAAAATGGGCACATAGACTAACAAATACATGGATCAAGCTCAAATACATGCAGAGATAGCTCAATGAGCATTAATTTTTGAAAACTGGCAGAGCCCCCATCAAGCTGGTCCTGTCAGGAGGCTGTTGAGTCCACTAATTAAACTATAAGAGTACAAACAACAGAACAACCAAAGAAATGAGCAACATAAGTATTCAAACCACAAACCTGTCCATTGTCAAATAAAGCAATGAACATACTGATGAAGAAAAAAAAGGCTAGAGTACATGATGAAAACATAAACACATGATCAATTGTCTCTCATGAAATAAGCAAAGCAATCAGAGAACTTTGAAGACCATAATGAGTTTCCACATCAAATTCAGAGCATGAGCTCATCATTTTGCTTTGTATTCATGAAATTAAGTTCTACAGTCGGGCAAAGAAATGAACAAAATGGTGAAGAAAGAAAAGCTAGAGATTTTTTATTTTTTTTTGAAAGGCAATGTACATGAAAAAAATAAAAATATAATAAAAATACGCAAAAGAAAAGCGGAAAAGAAGTAAAAAAAAATGGGCACATAGACTAACAAATACATGGATCAAGCTCAAATACATGCAGAGATAGCTCAATGAGCATTAATTTTTGAAAACTGGCAGAGCCCCCATCAAGCTGGTCCTGTCAGGAGGCTGTTGAGTCCACTAATTAAACTATAAGAGTACAAACAACAGAACAACCAAAGAAATGAGCAACATAAGTATTCAAACCACAAACCTGTCCATTGTCAAATAAAGCAATGAACATAGTGATGCAGAAAAAAAAGGCTAGAGTACATGATGAAAACATAAACAATTGATCAATTGTCTCTCTTGAAATAAGCAAAGCAATCAGAGAACTTTGAAGACCATTACGAGTTTCCACATCAAATTCAGAGCATGAGCTCATCATTTTGCTTTGCATTCATTAAATGACAACCCGTTCTAATGTCAGGCGAAGAAATGAACAAAATGCTGCAGAAATCAATGAACAAACATATGCAGATATAGCTCAATGGGCAGTAAAATCAACAAATATCAAGGGATTGAGCCCCTAGCTCAATGGTTGAGTCCCTGTTCTTCAACCAAGAGGTTGAAAAATCAATAAATATCAAATGAAAATACAAAATAATGATGAAAAATACAAAAAATAAAATAAAATTAAAATAGAAAAGAGAGAAAAAGGAAGAAGCAGCTGCATAAATTCAAGGATCTGGCCTCACTATTATGAAAGAGCATCATATAATGAATAAAAAACAAGCATGTATTAAAAGATAGAAATTTTTTTTTTAAAAAAAAAAGGAAAAAAAAAAGAGAAAATGTGCGTAAATAACCACCAAATCTTGCAACAGATTGTTGAATATGCTTCGTTTGATGATCTACAACCAATCCCTAACAAACATGAGAACAATTGATTCGTATACATTATGTGGAGAAACCCCCAAAGTAATGAATCTGCCTCCAAGATTTCGGTTTGACATTCAATTCGTGTTTTCTACACTTAGTTTAAGCAAATATTAGTGAGATTTTGCTCACATGATGCTTACAACCAGTGAAAACAGTGAAGAATACCTTTTTTCATGGGATTTGCTAGGGACCATTGCAAAAGGCATTTCACGGAATGGCCGTTGCATGAGAGTGCAGCCACATAGGCTCACTTTTAAACAGATTTTGTCTTAATCATTTAATTCATCTGACGTGGCTGTACTCTCATGCAACAGCCATCCCGGGAAATGACTTCTGCGATGGTCCTAGCAAATCCCTTTCTTCATTAATGAGAATCAAACAATCAAAACTCTCAAGTCCCAAGGAACCACCCAGAAGGCAAGAAGCCCATAACCGAAATAAAAGAAATGCAGAGATGGTAGGCTCAAAAGTTCTTAGAATCTGAAAGGGAACATGTGGCTAGCTACGGTATCAATGATTAGAAATTTGTCTCAAGGGACAACCCACGACAAGAAGATAGAAGTAAAATACTTTTCTTTCCATTAATGAGAATCAATTAATAAAACTCTCAAGTCCCAAGGAACAACCCAGAAGGCAAGAAGTTCATAACCCAAATAAAAGAATTGCAGAGATGGGAGATTCAAAAGTTCTTAGACCATGAAAGGGAACACGTGGTTAGCTACAGTATCAACAATTAGAAATTGGTCCCAAGGGACAACCCAAGACAAGAAGACAGACGTAAATCACCTTTTTCCATTAATGAGAATCAATTAATTAAAACTCTCAAGTCCCATGAAAGGGAACATGTGGTTAGATACAGTATCAACAATTCAATTTACCTTCTTGAGTAAGGCTTGAAAGACAACGTTCCCCACCCAATGTAACGTAAAAGAACTACTCAAATATTGCCTCTCTCTCTCTCTCTGTCTCTCATGAAATACATGAAGATATAACTCAATGAGCCTCAAAATCTTAATATGGTTGATGTTTTTAAAAAAAAAAAAAAAAAAACTGGCAGATCCCATCAAGCTTGTCCTGTCTGGTGGCTTTTCAGTCCACTAATTATACTAAAAGAGTAGAAATAAGTGAACAACAAAATAAATGAGCAATATAAGTATGCAAACACAAATCAGTCCATTTTCAGATAAATCAATGACATAATGTGCAGAAAAAAAAGAAGCTCGAGTACGTGATGAAAACGTAAAAGTTAATCAATTGTCTCTCATGAAATAAGCATAGCAATCAGAGAACTTTGAAGATCATTATCAATTTCCACATCAAATTCAGAGAATGAGCTCATCATTTTGCTTTGCTTTCATGAAATGACAAACCAGTCTACTGTCGAGCAAAAAAATGAACAAAATGGTGAAGAAAGAAATCTGCAAACATATGCAAATATAGCTCAATGGGTGTTAAAATCAACACATATCAAATGAAAATACAAAATAACAATGAAAAATAAAATAAAATAAAACAAGTGAAATCAACAAGTAGATACATAAATTCAGAGAAAAATACCCATTTTCATTAAACATAACTCTCAAATCCCAAATGAAAAATTGCAGAGATGGGGAAATCAAACGTTGTTAGACAATGAAAGGGAACATGTACGTTATTAACGATTCTATTTACCCTTCTTGAAGAACATGTGGTTAGAGAACCACACCCAATGTAATGTAAAAAGATCTGCTCTTTTCGACTTCCTCCAACTCTCTTCTAAAAACCTAGGGTTGTTTGATGCGTTGTGAAGGGCACATGGGACAATTTTGGAAGGCTACTAATATTCGCACTACCATGTCTTAATAATAGCACAGACTCAACTTGTCGTTTCATTCTTACCGGGCTTCTGACAACTTTTTGCCTTTTTGGGAACTGTAAAACCTTTCAAAGCTGTTTAAATAATAAAGAACATGCAGAGTTTGTCCGATTATCAAAACATGGTGTGCAATTATTAAAACATGGTAGTGCTGATATCACTAGCCTTTTGGAACTCCAAAGGAGGCAGAAAAGACATTTTCGGAGCGTTGCTTTTGGATGAACTGAATAAGGAATGTGAATCAGTATATAAGATTCTGAATCTCTGATTACTTTATAAAAAGCAGCAACTAATTAGCTGCCGACACGTGCCCAGCGAAGGCCCACCATGAATTTGGCACCCACCCAAGGGTAGCTCGGTAATCTGCCAAGAGCAGGTAAACCTAAACCCACAAATGGGCCGACATCCGTCCCAGGGTAGGTAACTCAACCACCCCAGGCCTCTCACTATAAATAGCCTTCACTCATGCCCAGAAAGGGGTAATAACTTCCAAACTACGAACAAAGTTTTGGCTCCGCTCCTCTGCTCATACTGACTTGAGTGTTGAAGGGTCCGTCCGGAGCAACAACTCCGGGTTAGTCTTCTGATCTCGTGCGTTCTTGTGCAGGACATAATACCTCCAGTTCGGTACCTTGGGCCCACCCGATCAGCTCTTTCGTGACTGCCGTATCTGTTACTAATTTTAGGCATAACACTTTAGGCTCCTGATGCTTGTACTGCTATGTTTTGATAACCGCACTAACTCACCTTGTCTTTTATTTATTTTTAATTGGCTTCTGAGAGCTTTTTGAGAATTTGTAATAAACTTTGACAGCTTATTTAATAATAAAAGACGGGCCAAGTTAGTGCAATTAATACCTGTAGTCAAAAATTAATTCAATAAAAATTTCATTCTAACCTGGGCAGAATCGGAATATCACCACTTTAGGGCAGGGAATAGATTCTAGCATTTTCCCACTTAAATTCTGCCAAGACTAGCTCTGTTTGGTTGCAAAAAGAAGGGAAGACGGCTGAGCATTTCTAGGAATATGAAATACCAAATGTTGTTTGGTTGTCATTTTTTAGCTCAAATCCCATTGGACTACTAGACATAGAAGAGACATCATTATTAGTTTTTTACTTAGGTGGAGCCTATGTGGCGGGATTGTCCCCTCCCCTACTTTTCCAATGCCGAACCTTGTTTTTGGTAAATTTTAGAGGGGAGAAGAGTAGAATATGATAAGCCATGTTTAATCATTACTTTTTTCTCTCTTTCTCTCTCTTTTATTATTTATTTTGTTAATGACACCCCTCCATTCTCCCACATGCTTTGACATCTAACCAAACACACTACCAAAATTCCCCAAAATTCCCTCTAATATTCTCTAGACAAGTCTAGACATATCCCACCCTTGTCACCTCCTTATTGACTACTACTTCCACTAAAATCTCATCCAACCAAATAGAGTGTAAGCTTTTCACACATTATAATGCATAGAATGCCAAGACTGGTAAGCTTTCCTAAAGCAGCTTTTCAGGCCCACATATGCCATGTGGACGTGACCAGATCCGTTGATCTAACTGACGCTTACAAGCCTAGCTAAATGCATGATTCTGCATGGGACCAAGACCATGATGGGGATCTCATGATGGTATACAAGATCAACTGTCTTGATTTCACATACATGCCACCCCAACATTGCCTCTTAGGCTCTTACCATCGAACATAAAACTTCTATCTGGGTCATCCTTTTTTTAAATAAGCATGGGAGTGTCGTTCGTAAAACAAGGTAATGGAGCCTCGTGAACAACCCATTTTGTCTTCTCTATAGATTCAAGCAATGCAGCAGTCCACTCAAGAAATCCACGACTCTGTTCTTGGCTCTCTAGTAAGAGTTCCAGCGGAATTTTGTAAAGATCTTCGTCTGCTGGTTTGGGAGTTCTTTGCAAGAATTGGATTTCCACCGCATCAAAAGCCTTGACTCGCTTTTTTGGCTTATTGACATGTTGGTAACATTTTGAACTCTACGCAAAACAAACAATAAGCTTAAGATATACATGTGAAACAACCAATTTCTCTAAAAGCTTAAGCTGTTAGAGTTGGTATTATTTTAGGGCGATGATAAATTCGCACCTTTCGTAATATAATTCACACCCTTCTAAAAGAGGGTATGTGGCAGACTTTAACGCTTTCTAACGTCAATTCACGTTAAAGGGGTGCGAATTATCCTACAGGGGGTGCAAATTTATCATTACCCTTATTTTATCATTTATACTGTGCGGCCCCTTGTACAACTGGCATATGTGAGCCCTCTTTTGGTTTGGCAGTGGAGAGGAGTGGTTGTGTGAAACATCCAATTAGTCCAAAAGCTAAGCTGCTAGAATCTGTGTTATTCAATAATAAGAATTTGTGTTAGAATTTTTTAATTTTAGAGTTTTTTTAGTTGGGTATTCCCGAAAAAAAGATGGAGCATAAGAAAACTACTGAGCTACACATTGATCCCATGTTTTTCTTCCTCGTCTCGAACCCATAAAATTCCAGACTTTAGTTGGACAATCCAATACGTGAAAACAACCAATTACTCCAAAAGCTTAAGGCCCTGGTAGTTTGAGATTGTGGCAACCGATTGTAGGCACCAAACTGATTACAGGACTTAATCGGTTGCCACAATCTCAAACGAATAGGGCATAAGCAATCAAAGCATGTGTTATTTGATCATATATATATATATCAACACTCCTCACATGTGGCCCACATTTCTTCAGTTAGCTGTGTACGTGGCACAGGTGGCCCCATTTTTGGAACTCACAACCTGGCAAACGGGCGGGCCGGGCCGGGCCGGTTTTGACCCGGCCCGTACGGGCCAGGGCCCGGATTTCTGACGTATTATTTTTAAGATTTTTTTTGTATAGGGATTCGCTAGCCACCTTCCCCGAGGCTACTTTTTGGCTTGTCGCCCATCCTTTGCTGCAAAGATCGGCAAAGGTTGCTAGTAACAAATAATAGCAATATATAATTATCATGCGGGTACTAAGTTTTAAATGAAAAATTACGAAAAATTGGATGCAAAATAGAAAAATTGCCAAAGAAATGTATTAAAATATGATAATTACCAAAAAAACTACAAAGAAAATTAAAAAATGATGACAATTAAGGGAAATTAAAAAATTATGACAATTACAGAAAAAAAAAGGCCAAAATAAAACCTTGTACGTCTCTACGGGGACCCGCAGATCCACCCGGCCCGGCCCAGTTTTGACGGGCTGGGTAGACCAGCGGGTCCGGGTCACTTTTTGCCAGGTCTACTCAAGGCAATAGCTCTCTGATAAATAATCAATTACTCCAAAAAAAAAAGAAAAAGAAAAAAGTGACATGGTATATTCTCCACATTTTCTTTTCTGGGACAACCCCTCCTAGTGTAAAAGACTAAAAGTGTAGTTATAAAGGTACTAGAGGGAGGTGTTCCAGGTATGGAAATAGGGCGAATATATCAATCCTTTTTGTTATATCACTTCCCAAAAAATATAACAAAAAGGATTACAATGTTCTTCGTCCTATATCAGACCCATCTGAAAAAAAAAACACAGGAAACAAAGAGGGGAATTCGAAATGCCTGAATCTGACACCGCTTGTACTCCTGCAATAAAAACAAGAAATTAAGAATGGAACTTTCACATGTAAGGAAAAAGAAGCTTGGAAAAACGGGTAACGTGGGCGAGTTTCTCACTTCCATTGCAGGCAAAGAGAACTGCACTTAAGGTGTGTCTTTTTTTGGTGGGTTTACATTTGGAAATTGGAATAGAAGAGGGACAAAAAGTGGGACCAACCCAGAAAAGAAATAAAAAGAGAAGAAAATTAATATTTATTGAGCGGGTTTTGCTACGGACTATCTCTGAATGCACTGTTGCATGAATAAATTAATAAGACAAAATCTGAGCTTATGTGGCCACGTGGGACCACCATCCGAACTACCTGAGATGGAGTGAAACAAACTTCCGAGATTTAGAAAACACACACAATAAAAAAAGGGAATTGATATCCCCACTCCACCTTTTCAATAATACCACTCCAATCTTCACTTTTCACTTATGCTTTTAAACGATTTTGCAATTCCCAATATGCTCTTAATAGCCAGTTAGAAAGTGTTAATAACAGAATAGAGTGCCAGTATCAAAACAGGGAGTGTGGATATCATTTCCCTAAAAAACAAGGGAAGTGATGGAATATACGGCTACCCATGGCCACCCCCTATAGTGCACTTATGAGTTATGACTATTTACACTAAAAGGGCTGGTACGGGGAAGAAAGGGGGGGTTGAGATATATCATTTCCCTAAAAACAAAGAGGGAAAGCTGATAGAGACTGAGACATACTCTTTGTTAACCTGAAACCCTAATCTGTCTATCAGACTGATATAAAAAAAAAAAAACTCTGTGGAGAAATTATGAGGATTCTAGCAGAGGGAAAGAGAGATAGATAAATGCCCCCACCCCTTTTCCTCTTCTCTCCCATTTTCTCCTCCTCTCTATCAAAAATGGGGGTGAGCTCCAACTCCAAGGGGGTGAGCTTTGTTTCTATGAAGCCTCGGCTATTTTATCAGTCTCCCAAGGCACCCAAAGCTATTGAGTTGTACAAGGTGGTCTTTGGGGCTAAAGAGCTAACACAAACGATGCCTCCCAAGAGAAATGCTGGTCAAGACCACCCTCTCATTGTCTGTGCCCAGTAAGTATAAAAGAACACAAAAGCTTAAGCTGTTGGACTTGGACATGGCATTATTTAGTGTTGATTAATGATATGGAGACTGATTTGAGGACTCTGAGTTGAACCCAACCAATAGCCTCTTCACAAACTAGCAATATTGCTTCCTTTATTTTTTTTTGGCTTTTTTTCCATGCCCATGTGGCATGTAGTGATTTGTTCGGTTCCACTCTAAATTCCTAGTAGTTTTGCCTTTTTTCTTCTTTTCTTCGAAATGTAGTCATGAATCATGATCAATCTCTTATATGTAGGATTATGATGGACGGTGGAGATTCATCGGCGCAATATCGAAGGCCGCCAATGCTGTCTATTGGCCGTTGGATCTCGAAATCAGAGATATTTTACTGTTGTGTCCTTCTTCTACTGTTTTTTCTTCCTTGTTTTTTTTGAAATACAACGGTAGAAAGATGTTAGATAGATAGAGTTGTTTTGTTTTGACGGTGACCGGGAGGGAAAGGTTATTCCGGTTGTACATTTTTGCACATATGATTACAAGTTACAACTGGGCTTATAATACGGTTTTTTGTTTAGAGTAAAGATTAGCTGTATCTTGTTTTGGAGAAATTATGGCAAGGATTGATGTATGGGTCCCACAATGATGAGATGTAATTTCAATTGAGACTGTTGATCTTGTACTGCATCATGGTTAAACTCATTTGGTAACAGAGATAATTACTGGCTGTGTTACATTTTTGTTTTTGAATCCCCTTACCTTCTTGTTTTGATCACAACACGGTATAATCGATCCATCTAAGTGGGGCTACCAGATTATATACTGAGCACAAGCTCAATCTGCGTAGTCCTTCAGGGTCCTGTATAATGCCCATCGTTTTAAATTTCGACTGAAATCTGAAATTTCAGACTGAACTTTTGGATTTTGGTCGACACTGAAACCAAAATTGTCAAAACTTTTTTTTTTAATAATTTTGTCCAAAGTTTCGAGAAATTCAACCTAAAAATCTCAACTTTTTTTTTTAATTATATAGCCTTTTCGTGAAATTTTGGTTTTTGTAAGGGCTGAAATGCATACTGAAGCCGGAATTTAAAACCATGATAATTCAAGAATACAAGACATCCAGAATACAAGACATCTGCACAACAATGTTTATAGGACAATCTAAATTTAGATAGATCTTTCCCAACAAGCAACAAAAAATCCATTTCAGAAACCTCAAAACCCAATCTCACTCCACCAATTTAAGCCCTTAGCCATTTCACAATGAACCCAAACTGCTTTTGCTCTAAACACCAACAACGACTCCACAATTCCACCATCCTTTTCTCCCCCAATTCAAGCAGAAGCCCCACAATCCAATTCTTTTGCCCTCACAGGCCTAAGAACAGTCTCAGTTGTAAGGTTCGATACACCTTCCAGACCATCTCAAGGACGATAAAACAAAATCTGCAATGCAAAATTTGTTATTTGTAGTGTACACACCGAGCAAACTTGGGTGGTTACTGCTGTTATTTGAAACCTCAAACTTTCAAACACCTTATAAAGGTAAATTTTCTGGTGAGATATATGCATTCTCCAATCCTACATTTACCGAGTTGGATCCTACGCGCAGGGGGTGGGTGGGTGGACATCAATTACCCCCGGGCCCACTCAATATTATGCCAAAACATTGTTTTCATTTGGTAAGGAAGATGATATTTTGCTCATTTGTTTTGCTATTTTCACCCTCCATTAGAATGTCCCATTGGCAGCTAAATTTTTGATTGGTTTAGGCCTCATTTGTTTTGGATTTTGAGAACCAATTGTGAGTCCAAAACTGAGGCCTGGTTCGTTTTAGATTTGGAAAAAATAGGTTTGGGGCTCACAATCGGTTGTCACAATCGTACCAGTCCAATAATAGGTTTGGGGCTCACAATCAGTTGTCACAATCATATCCTGATTGTTTACCGATTGTGAGTGTTAAAGGGTCTAATAGGTTCTCAGTTTGTCTTGAAAGCAAGGAAATTTTCTTATTTTGGAAAAAAATTATCAGGGAAAATGTGTTTACCAAACATTGGAAAATTCATTTTCAATGGAAAGAATAAAGGGCGGCTTAGTGCACGAGACTTTGGGTCCAATTTGTTTGTAAAATGTTGTATGAATATGCTCTATCTTGCAGATTACACATAAATTACAGCTAAAATGCAATTGAGTTGCACACCCAAATGGACTCTTAGTCTGATACTTTACACATACTAAAACAACTATTTCAAGAAAAGGGAACATGAGAAGTTTGTTCAATCTTCCCAATTTCTGAAAGAACTAATTTCCCCACCTTGTTCATCCTGCAGCTCTTTCAGAACTTTTTCTTTGCAATAAAGGAAAATGAATTCGCCAACTTCCTAGCATTGCGAATGCAAGCATGTTCTATAATACATTTGAAATATTTGTGAGAAGTACACTCTTTAACACAAATTACTGATCTTTTGTGACCACACATGAACAACTAGTAACTGATGCTGATCAAAGTAATGAGAACTGTAACCAAAATTGTTCTACCGCCTGTCTGCACACTAATAATTGATGCTGCTTCTGAAAATCTTGCTGACGGCTGTCTGCAAATTAGGCAATATCAAAGGTCGGTTATGTTAGAATTGCCAGTAAAGTATATAAAATGAGCCCATTCACCATTTTTAAAGCTCGATTCGAATTGAGTTGAGAAACACGAACCAAATGGCACAAACACTAAGTATAGCAAAGGTATATATGATCTTACTTCTGTAAGCCAGAGAGTCCACCACAGAAGAGAGCATTATCAGGTAACGAAAGCTCAGTCTTGTTGCTCATCTCTGGATTCACAACACTAACATATGTTTCCTGCCCTAGATACCATGATTTCAGATTCTCTGATCGCAGGTTCCACATGCCCACATTGTCAAGGGAAACTAGGATGGCTGTCCAGGCTTCTGGAAACACCTGAAATTGGGGAATTAATAAAATATGACCAAAACATTGTAATGACATATCCCAGAAAACAATCTTTTTTCTGAAAATGGGTAAAAAATTACTTCCTTTGTATAGGATCTGTCGAAGAACAACTCTTTTTTTTTAAGATGATAAATGATATTTATTAAGGAATGAGGGGATAAACCACAATGGTGTCAGAGATTGCCCAATAAAAAGAATATCTCTACAGGCTCTGCTCTAATCAAGCAAATCAGCTACATCATTGGCTGCTCTAGAGTCTAGATAAGTAAGTGAAGAAGAAAAGGCAATTCTCCATCCAAAACATTGAATCTTGGGGGAGACATGAGCTTTCCACCCAAGGTCCAAAGATAATAGGGGTCCCACTCTGCAACAAAATAACATAAGATTTGACCAAAAGCCCATGTCACTTTCTAAAATCAAGAGAATGGAGGAAACGTGAATCTTTTGTTTCTTTTATTTTTACCCATTTATTTTAAGTATGTTTATAATGAGAGTTATACTAGAATTAGGAAGTTGAGTTTTAGGGTTTTAATCACAGCCATTAGATTAGATCAATGGCTTAAGTTGAGTTTTAAACAAAGTAGGAAGTTAGTGGCTTTATGAATACCCATGTGCAAGGGTTGTTTGCACAATTGACAATTATTTTATGAAATAAAGTATTTTGGCTTTCTTCTTAGAAGAAATATTGTTCTTCGTGGATTTGAAGAATAGCTCTTCGTGGATTCGAAGGTTTATTCCGATCGGTGTTGACATTGATCAACCTCGACTCATTCTTCGCGCTTCCGGCTACTCCAGGTGGTATCAAAGCCCTATTACGTTCCATACATGGCTTCCCACGGAGAACGAGAAAATCAAGAAACCGTGACAGTGGAGATGTTTAACAATCTCCAGGTTACCGTTAATCAAATAGCGCAGCGATTGGCACAGTTTAATCCTATTGAGCGCGAGCAACCCCAAATCGACGACGGTGATCGGCGACGGTATGCTCAAGCTCTACGTCGAGTTCCACGCTCCGGCCCTAGAGTTACATATTTTCCTAACGATTATTACTCTAGCGAGGAGGAATTCGAAGACATCATCCATCCGAGGTATATTTGTGACTGCGCTCCGGAATCCGCGGGTCGTAATCGCGATTATCGTATTAAGGTGGATTTGCCTGAGTTTAATGGCCAACTCCACATCGAAAATTTTCTTGATTGGCTCGCAGCGGTCGAGAGATTTTTTCGACTACATAGAAGTTCCCGAGGAGAAAAAGGCAAAACTTGTGGCCATCAAGCTTAAAGGAGGTGCTTTGGCATGTTGGGAGCAACTACAACTCTCACGTACAAGGATGGGGAAGTGACCAATCCGGACATGGGCACGGATACATCAAGTCCTTTGTGAGAGGTTTCTACCCGTTGATTATGATTATATGACTTTTTACATGAGTCAAGCCGTGGTAGAGACACCGTAGACGGCGAAAGTTAATATGACTTTGGATCTTCCTGTTGGGACAAGCAAGAGGGCCAAAGCATTTCCATCACATGGAAGAGGATGTGAAGATGTTCTTTCTACTTCGGCAACGACCAAAGCCCCATGCCATGATTCGTACGAGTCACAGTTCGAGCAACAGATCATGTGCTACAAGTGCAACCAGTTGGGTCACAAATTCGATCAGTGTCCCCAAGGTGGTCGGCGTACTATACATCTAGCCATTGGTGACGAGCTTGAAGACGATGATCAGAAGCAGTGTGATGTAGAGGAGCATAAAGAGGAGCTAAATACAGAAGAAGACCTCATTCCTACCATTTGTGATTCCGAGCAATACTTAACAATGCATCAAATTATGTGTTCAACAAAAGTAGAGGAGGACCCCAAACTCTTTCAAGTGGAGCAGAAATTATGTTTGGCACTAAAAGAACCCCTCGTCAATCAAAGAAGGAGAAGAAGAAGAGGCAGATATACAAAGGTATCAAAAAGAACAAAAAGAAGCTCGACGAGTCCAAAAGCTCACGTCACTTTCTAAAATCAAGAGAATGGAGGAAACGTGAATCTTTTGTTTCTTTTATTTTTAGCCATTTATGTTAAGTATGTTTATAATTAGAGTTATACTAGAATTAGGAAGTTGAGTTTTACAAAAAGTAGGAAGTTAGTGGCTTTATGAATACCCATGTGCAAGGGTTGTTTGCACAATTGACAATTATTTTCTGAAATAAAGTATTTTGGCTTTCTTCTTAGAAGAAATCTTGTTCTTCGTGGATTCGAAGAATAGCTCTTCGTGGATTTGAGGAGCGTCCTTCGTGGATTCAAAGGTTTATTCCGATCAGTGTTGACATTGATCAACCTCGACTCGTTCTTCGCGCTTCCGGCTACGCCACATTTGGGTTCCATTCCAAATTCTTTTATTTTTAGCCATTTATTTTAAGTATGTTTATAATTAGAGTTATACTAGAATTAGGAAGTTGACTTTTAGGGTTTTAATCACAGCCATTAGATTAGATCAATGACTTAAGTTGAGTCTTACACAAAGTAGGAAGTTAGTGGCTTTATGAATACCCATGTGCAAGGGTTGTTTGCACAATTGACAATTATTTTCTGAAATAGAGTATTTTGCTTTCTTCTTAGAAGAAATCTTGCTCTTCGTGGATTTGAAGAATAGCTCTTCGTGGATTTAACGAGCGCCCTTCGTGGATTCGAAGGTTTATTCCGATCAGTGTTGACATTGATCAACCTCGACTCGTTCTTCGTGCTTCCGGCTACGCCACATTTGGGTTCCATTCCAAATTCTTTGGGCAATAAGATTCTCTGATAGATACATATCCTCAAGGTAACCAAGTAACCCAGCAGGCCACTCATACTTTGTGTCTTAAGTCAAGACGGAAAGGCCAACTCTACAGTAGCCTATCCCCTCACTCTCTCAAAACAACCAAAGATATTAATACCCTTTCTCGAAAATAATCCTATGGAGACTGGGTAAGCATGGCCCTAAGGAATAAGACCCACCCAAACATCTTTCCACTTATCTCTCTTGACATCGTCTTTGGAATAACACCTAAGACATGGCGGCCACCATCATGAATGGTCTGAGAAACGAGACCCATCAGTCCCACGTTCCCCCTCCGTACACCAAATCAATCCTTCTCTCCACCAATTCGTTTCCCAACTGTATTGCGGATTCTTGATAGCTGAGTTTCTTCCCTTGGCCGCTACCACAAAGACACAAATCCTTTCGAATCTCGACTCCCTATCTTCCAAATAGTTCTGTTACATTCAGTTTAACTATCGTAAATTGAACTCCAGGGTGATCCACTAGACAACTGTCTTGAGCATAGGACTTGTTTGACTTGGTTACAAAACTACTAGACAACATTTCCTCACCCATAAACAAGCCATGGAAGAGTGACAAACAAAAACAACACCTCTTAACACTCCTTTAGGAGGCCAGTCAAAAGAGAGAAAAAAACACTCCTTTAGCAGTCTAACAGCACCCATATATCCATATCCATCAAAACAGTTTAGGAGAAACTTTAGGAACCTTCCACACCAAAGATACATCCTCAAGCTTAAAAAATACAGGAAACCAAACAAAAAGGGTCATTAAAGTAGCTATAAAGGAGAACTCACAGCCCTCAAGGTCCTCAATCAAATGAGATGAAAACACTTCCATGACATTCATCCCACAATAGTGCTATATTCCCCTTCCAAGAACATCCCAAGGAAGATTATTTAATCACAAAAGTCTGTATCTTAGATTTTGAATTTCAGGTTTCGAAATGCCTAAGAACCCTTTAAATTCCCATTTAGTGTTTTTGAAATACATAAGAACCCTTCACATTCTCAAGCTTAAAAAATAGAGGAAAACAAACAAAAGGGTCACTAAAATAGATATAAAGGAGAACTCACAACCCTCAAGGTCCTCAATCAAATGAGATGAAAACACTTCCATAACATTCATCACACAATAGTGATCTATTCCCCTTCCAAGAACATCCCAAGGAAGATTATTTAATCACAAAAGTCTATCTGAGATTTTGAATTTCAGTTTTTTGAAAAACCTAAGAACCCTTTAAATTCCCATTCAATGTCGTAGAATAGAATTACGAAAAATTCATAATAAATACATGTGGACCTCTAGCTTTGAAAGGCACCAATTTCATCAAGCAATACTTATGATGAAAGTTGTCGATGAGTAGAGAATGGATCTAATGCTTGGTCTTAGACACAAAAAATAAACAATGAGAAGACCCCGGACCTAAATGTCAATACCAAAAAAGGAAAAAGGAGAAAGAGTAATTAATAATTCTCATTACAAAAGGACTGGTATGCCCCTTCTCATATCACTGAAGTCATAGAGCTTAAAAGTACAATTACTAAACCTAAGAAAAACATAAAGTACTTTTCAATCATCAACACGATCAAGATCTAGGGTGCACAATAGATGTTTCTTCTTACAAGGCCAAAATCATTAAGGATAAAAGTACAATTACTAACCTTAAGAAAAAAAATACTTTTTTCAAACTTCAACATGATCAACAATTAGAGCATACACTTTGATGACACACATACCTGTGTAGTGCACCGAGCAACTCCATCCCACTTATTATAAGTGCCTCGGCTATTTTCAGTCCACACACCATAATCCATGCTACAAAGCAAATGTAAAGAATGCCATTCAAAATCGCTTCACAGATATATAGTAGACAAACTAGAATCCCTGTCCATAGAACTTACCCCACAACGAAGAACGCGTACCCATTCATGTGGTAGCTTTGAACTATCGAATCATTATTCTGGAATATAATTTCCATAAAACCTCTATAAGTACCATTGATTAGAGATGTGTCAACTTTTGCAGGTCTGTTCATTAGTCTGTTTGGAAAATCAAGCTTGAAAACTCCCGGCGCATTATATTGCTGGGCCAACTTTGGAGGTGTTGCAGGAGTAATATATGAAATCCCATTCAGGGTAGTACGCAATTTTCCATTTATAAGCTCTGCGGGTCTGTTAAGAAGCACATACACATCGGTGACGGGGATCTGACCATATCTAAAAGATCCCTGCGGATTGGGACGAGCAGCCCCAGCAGAGACATTCCACCTGAAAGATTAGATCACCATGATGGAATAATGGGAATACTGGTGTTGAAGTATAAATGATTAAATAACACCAAGTCTAACAGCTTAAGCTTTTGGAGTAATTAGTTGTTTCACATGGTATCCGAGCTATTGCCTCATGGCAGGTCCAGGGTACAAAACCAAACAACTCCTTGATATTAAAAATCCACGTTTACGGCCAACCCAAAAGAGGGGCCCACATGTGCCACATGTACAACCAACCCAAAAATAGGGGCCACACGTGAGGCAGAGTGATGAAGTATAAGTGACTAAATAACACCAACTCTAACAGCTTCGGGCCCTGTTTGTTTTAGATTGTGACAACAGATGGTGAGGGCCCCAACTGATTATTAGCCAAAAATTAAACATAATTATGGGCCAATAATCAGTTGGGCCCTCACCATCGGTTATCACAATCTGAAATGAACAGGGCCTAAGCTTTTGGAGTAATTGGTTGTTTCCGAGGTTTAAAATTTCGGTGTTGGTTTGGGACATAGCCGAAACCAAAATTTCGGCTGAAATTCAGTAAGAACAAAACAAATTTCAAACTTGTGCCAAAATTTGGGACTCTGGATTTCGGTCGAAATTTAAAACCATGGTTGTTTCACATGTGTAGGAAATCATATGCATATGAATACATGTGTGGATGTGAATGTGATAAGCATATTGCCAGCCTACCTGATGGACCTTGCTTGGTTCATTGAAAAGTATGTGTCAAGCTCATTTGGAGGGTCTGGAAGTGGACCCGAAGCAGGACCCTGAGAATTGGAGTAATGCAAGATCGCAACACCTGTGACTCTGGCCCAGTCAGTTGAATTGACAAACCGGGCACTCGCCACCACATAGTAATCACTGCTAGCATTTTGATCCATTGTTACCAAGAATGAGTATGATTGACCTAAATGGATATCCATGTTTGTGTAGTTCTGTTGAACTGTGTAGGACCCTTCTGTCTCTATGAGTAGTAGGTTATGATTTTGGATTCTGAAATTCAGGCTTGTCGAGATGCCAACATTGTGTACTCGAATACGGTAAGTTTTTCCTGTTTTAAGTACATCGATCGAGTGAGTCCATTAAGGGAAACACAATAATAACAATCTTAATGCATTCAATCATCAAATATTTGCTAGATGCGATTTTTCGGGCACACCCTATCTATGTCAGGGCCCTTCAAATGAATGGTTTGCATCACCCAAACAACGTGGACCCACTGTGTTTCAGGTCGACGGACCAAAAACACTTTTCCACACACACACCATAAGCTACTTTACCTGGTTCAACGCTTATGGTTTCATAAGCAATACCAGCAGAAACAAGTGAATCATTGTAGTGGTAGGGGCCTAATCCATTAATGAGAACCCCATCAGGAACACCAAGATCGTTTCCATTTTGAAGATCATTTCTCAGGTCCTGTGATTTGGTTGAGTTAGAATATTCTGAAATACACGAGAATTTCCACATTCTTAGACCAAAATAAATGTGCAGAAAGAAATTAGTCCGACCTTATAACTCTTGCTATACCAGTCGCTAATAAAGATTGTAATATCTCCATCCGGTGTCCCAAAGGGCACTGGAATCACGTCTCTGTTATTTATAATGATTCCTCCATAACCACCTGCAGCTTTCTGGAAATTGATAGAAGGGAAATAAAAGAAACTCCCTATTTGATCTTTAACCTGAAATTTGTATGTCCAATTCCATCCAGCAGGAATGGGACAATTTGTTCCTGAAACTCCATCCTGCCAAGAGTCTCTCCGCTGTTGTATACCATTCCTGCATCATTTTTATCATCATTGACAGATGCAATCCAAGTTTTTTTTTTTTTTTTAATGGTGACAGATGCCATCCAAGTACACAAAACAAAGTATGCGACCATGAGACACACATACCATGTGATAAGTAATGGCTCATCCAAATTGTTCTGGATATTCACAACCACATTCCAGTTTGTGGCCACATTGACAATGGGTCCAGGAAATTGCTTATTAATTCCAATCACCTGCAATTATGAATAATGTTAATCAATATTATATACTACGGCAAAAAGTTCACCTGAAAATGAATATTGCTAGGAATGGAGAGAAAAGGGATATATTGGTGGTTGAATCAGTTAGGGAGGCTTCAATACTGCTATCCATCACAAAAAGATGAAAGAAGTTAAAAGAAAAAAGAAAACAAGAAGAAAAGAAACGTTTCAGGTTCACTTGCAAAGGCATTTAATACGGCTCCAAGTGAAAAAATGGGCATAAAGATTGTGTTCAATCATTATTACTCAAAATTGCCATTTATCTGCTTCAGTTGCCATATTTTAGATAACCAATAAATGAAGCTGATGAATATAATTCAAGATTATAGTTCAACATCATAAGATAAGAGTGAGGACAAAGCTACTTGCACGAAAAAAGGAAAAAATTGACAAGATATTAAATATCATTAACATGTAATGGAGTCAAACAGAAGGTTGTCCATAGTGACGTGGGCTACTCATAAACTTCATGGAGGCATCATTTGGTGGCCTATGCTTTTCAAGTCGGTAGATGCAAGCAGAGAACATAGTGATTCGGGTTATATATCGAAGCTTAGGATGTTATTTCTGAGGTTGGACAGGAGAAGATAGTGCAAATTATGATTAGGAATGCACATGTTCCTAGATCTGCCAAGTTCTCAAGTTGAAGCTCACACATATTATTTGGAAACCTTGTGTCGTACGTACAATGGACTTAGCATTGAAGAATACATGTTCTCCAAGTAGTAAATCTAAAAATGCTGAAATTTATGAGCAGTGTGAGTGGATTCTAAATGTTGATTGAGATACAAAGATGATAGGAAAGTTTGATGTAAATCGTTCAATGTTGTTGTCTATTTGTAGAAGGTCTACGAAATCGTGGTTGTCGATGATGGTCAAAATAAGACTTGCATCATCTACTTAGATGGTGACATGTGTTAAATATTCGGAAAGTCAAATTTCTTATGTGATAAGTCTTGATATGAAAGTTACAGATTTGTTGAGTTTTGAATAGGATTATATTGTAGCTAAGTTTATCTCTCTACTAAACCCCTTTAAGGGACTCTTGTATGCAACCACTTGCATCGATAATATTTCTTTGGTTTCTCCAAACGTCACCCGTTCGGGTGACCAACGCAAATAGGCAACCCCAAATAGGAATTAGTGATTGAAGCCACCCTGAAACCTAAAATCCGAGCAAATATGTCCACTTCTCCATCGCCTAACCACAAGCCCATCACAGAGGACTTGGAAAAGTTGATTCTCTAACCCGATACAGCTTCATAACACCTCAAAACAACCTTAAGCTCTAGCACTTTCTCTTCCTCCAACTGAAGAGGAGTGTTTTTTTTTTTTGAATGGCATTGAAGAGGAGAGTGTTATTTGTCAAAATTTAGAGATTCCACTAACTTCTTGGATGATTTACATTCAAGACAAGGAGTGCTTTTATAGAACACTCAAATGATAAACATAGCAAGAGAATAAGATAATTATGGAAAGACATTATCCTAATCTAATTCACTTGCCTAATCTAACCCAACCAACCAATATAGCCTAATCAAATCAAATCTTCTAATATTATAATATTTGATCTGATTTGATTTCATTCTCTAATATGCCCCCTCAAAGGTATGTGAATTGAAAAATCGACTTATGTTTGATTACAATAAAATCCCCCGATATGAAAAATAAAATTCTCCACTAGAAACCCCCATGAGAAAATACCCCATGAGAAAATAGATTCCTTTGATTTGAACCGTCCTCTGATTTGAACCGCACTACCAAAATTTGATGATGAATATCCCCTGATGTTGTTGCCGAATGTCAGTAGATGATTGCCGAAGAAGACGCCGCTTATTGATGTACCACGAAGAGGGCTTAAAAGCCAATGGATCATGATAGATCATAGCCTCAATGGGGCTAAAGATACTCAAGCCTCGATGGGCGAGTAAGACTGGGCCACTATAGGCCAATGCCGAAAAGGGCAAGAATGTGTCTCAATGGGCAAGACACCATGGGTTGATTTTGATTATCAATCCTCATGGAATTCAAATTCTCTTTCAGGCATGCACTTCAAAAAGAAATGAAGCACCTCAACTGAAAGGAGTCAACATTCCAGGCACGCACATCAAATGTGGCACCTCAACTGGAATATGCTATAGAAGAAAGATAGAATTGAAAAGAAGAAGGATAGAAAATAAAAGAAAAATGAAAATTAGCGACAACAAGCGACTTGAAAGCTAACGGCAAATATCAACAAGAAAAGTATGTCATCCGATTGGATTTTAAGAAATACAAGAAATGTTTTTCTTTCTTTTTCTTTTTTTTTGGCTGGGGGGTGTGCAAATAAAAAAAGGGGTGAGAGTTGCTTGAAGTGATGTGACAAGCCCTGGGAGACATATTAAAAGAGGGGCGTCTCTATCAATTTTTGAGTTGGAAAAGGAGGTAGGTGGTGTACTGTTTTGATGAAGAAAGAAGAAAGGTGATGCTATAAATAACAGAGATTGAGTTTGCAATAAGAAGAGAGTTGAAACTTTCCTCCAAATAATACCCATTGATTATGTGTAGAGACAAACAGTATCGAGAATGAAAACAATGACTTTAGATGCAAATTCGAGGAGGGGATAGTGGCAGCCATGGGTGCTATGTAGAAAAATAAATCTGTAACTTGGGTTTCACAATATGCTTACTCGGTGAAATAAAGTAATAGATAAATCAAGCAAAAAGGATAGAAAACAAAAATTATATCAAGTCATCAAGAGATTGAAGGGGACCGGGCAGACGGCGGCTCAACCCACTTTGATACCATGTCAAAATTTAGAGATTCCACTAACTTCTTGGATGATTTACATTGAAGACAAGGAGTGTTTTTATAGAACACTCAAATGATAAACATAGCAAGAGAATAAGATAATTATGGAAAGACATTATTCTAATCTAATTCACTTGCCTAATCTAACCCAACCAACCAATATAGCCTAATCAAATCAAATCTTCTAATATTATAATATTTGATTTGATTTGATTTCATTCTCTAATAAGCATACTATAATAACAAAGATGAAGAGAAAAATCTACAATGGATCATCATATCTAGGACCCCTAGAGCATTTGAAAAAGCCTCTAGGTGATCCCTTCACTAATACCAAGCACCAAATTGAAGAAACACAATATTACATCCAATCTCTATATCTACTCCCAAATCACATATGCTCTAAAAAGAAGTCAAGGCAGCCCCACTCCAATCTATCATAGGTTTTTTTCCCGTGTCCACCCCGCAGAGGACGCCACTCACCCCACTTTTGTGATAGTAAGTCGGCACACTCATTAGAGATGATCTCTCCCCTTCAAGGATTTGCCATCTATAGATATCTAACTGAAATTCAACAAAAACTGTGGGAGGCCATATTGTCTGTCTTATAATTACCAATTTACAATTGCCCAACTTGATTTTTTTCACCAGTTCAGTTGGACAAACTCATGTAGGAGGTGCTTGATAAATAAAATAGAAATCTTGAAGTAAGCCTTTTCTATGGGATCATCAAATCCTCTCATATTACTGTAGTAAGGGCATATTTTTCTCCAGTACACATCAAATGAAGAATTAGATAAATAAAAGATGATGGTGTTCAACACTCATTTCCAAGTCATTCTCAAAGAACATTGAATTGAACTGGAATGGCATTTCGAATAAAAAAAATGCGAGCCCAGAAAATAAAAATCAAAAGAATGGATTTTTACTAAAAAAAAAACCTGTTGTCTGACTCCAAGAGGCGAAGTAGTCATATAAGAAACCTCCCATTTGAAATAGGCAAAAGGGTCACCTCCCAATGCCAAATCAGAATACAGAAAAATACACACAAGGTAGCAAAATCGACTGAAGAACAACATAGAGAGAGAGAGAGAGAGAGAGAGAGAGAGAGAGAGAGAGATTTGTAATAGCAGGGGCTTGAGAGAGAGAGAGAGAGAGAGAGAGAGAGAGAGAGATTTGTAATAGCAGGGGCTTGAAATGAAATGGAAGGAAATGTAATACAGCGTGTGGGTCCTCCCCAAAACCCTAAGAAAGAGAGCCTTTTGTTTGTGACGGAATACTAACGGTCGTATTTTTTGAAAAAAAGAAATACCTCTGTATCGCGCCTTAATTGTAATACAAATTAGTCATGCCTTCTATTACAAAATAGATGCGCTGTATGGACCACAGATGATCCAAACCATCCATGTGATGGGCCACATCATAAATAGTTTGTGCCCAAATGTGTCCCACTAGTTCCGAGTATTGTTTGGGGGCGCGGGGGAGGGGGGGGGGGGGGGGGGGGGGGAGAGGGCGTTTGTAAAAGAAAGTCCTCTACTTTGCTTTATTTGTAAATATAGTGGTCTGATTTGAGTGAATTTTGTAAATCAGGTCATGCCATCAATTTGTGACCATAATATCGCTGATAGATTTTCTTAACTCGTAAAAGACCAAAATGTCTTTATATCTGAAAAGGAAATTACCTTGTAAAACACCAAAATGCCTGTGATGCTTGGTGGTATGTTTGAAACGGTGGGTCCCATCAACTCAACTCAAACTCATGCATCTGGTGGGGTCCACAATTTTTGTCTTTTCACATGCAAGGACATTTTGGTCTTTCGATGAGTAAAAAAGTCCACCGTGGGTGCTTTTGTTATAAATTGATGGCATGACCTGATTTGCAAAATTCACTCAAATCTGATGACCCTATTTGAAAATTGTCAAATTAGAAAACTCTATTTGTAAATAAAGCAAAGTAGAAGACTTCTTTTGCAAAAACCCCTCTTTAAAAATACAGTAGTAGGCCCACATTGTTCAATGATCCAAACCATTCATTTGTTAGTCCTCGACTTAATAGGTTGTGGACAGCACAGTTTAAAATATCCCCTGAATTTTACTTATCGTGAGTGAGATTCAACCTCCATGTATGCACCAATTTTGAGAAAGTGCTCCAGTGGTTTGCTGTCCCGGTCCTTAAAAAATGGATGGGAGTAAGGCAATTCGGCAATTCCACATAAAGCCATTTTGCGGGCCCCTCTTTTTCAAAAGGGTAAATGTCTTATTCATTTAATTCAATGGGGTTGTACATTTCTCTTAAAAGAGGCCTCCAAAATTGCTTTTGAAAAATTAGTGTACTTCACCTAAAGGACTTAATGAGGACCTAATGACAAAAAAGAAATGGACCCCGGCTGAGCCTGAGATTGAGACCTTACAGGAAATAAAACATGGGCTCATTACTAGTGAGTGATCTAGAGGTGGAGTCCACATATATAAATCTACTACTAGTCTCACACCTACATAGAGGGCCTAATGGCTGAAATAACATGACTCGAATGTATTCTAATGAGTCATCTACTTACGAAGTAATAATATATCATATAAGGTCAAGTGAGTTCTACATATAGATGGATTGTTATGTACATTCTTTTGACCTTGTTTTCCTATTTTTAACAATATTTATTTGATTAATTTTTGGCTATTACTAGCACCATGTTTTTATAACGGGGCGAACTCACCATTTAACAATATTTATTAGATTAATTTTTGGCTATTACTAGCACCATGTTTTTATAACGGGGCGAACTCACCATCACAGGGTACATTCTTTGAGAGACAATGAACAGTAAGTGGTCGTTTGGATACGCGGATTTTAGAATCCGGGATTTCTTCAAAATTGTAGCTAAGAGACAAGAGAAGAAGCGGACCAACTATCGTTTTTTATTCGTTTTTGACTTCTTGCCCTTCTTTCCGTTAGCAAGAGAATAGCAGATCCTCTCATATTTCCAGGTTTTAGAAATTTCAGGATGCAGGAGAGATTTTTAAAACCTGAATTTCTCACTTAAAATCCAAGAAACGCTGTGAGGATTGGACTGCATACAGCAGCTTGATCATGAACCCTCTTTTACACTATTTTCAAACTAAGAACCTGGATTCTAAAATCTGCGTATCCAAACAGCCCCCTACGGATTCAAAATTCGAATTTTTGGTTTTTTGAGGAAGTCAAAATTGGGGTGTATAGCTTTGGATCATGTTGGGACAAGGATTGACGGGGTTGGCTATAAGGGTGCAACTCGGGTCGGATTGGGTCGGGTTGAGGCCAACCCAACCCAACCCAAGGAGCTCAACCTCCAACCCGACTTTCAACCCGAGATGGCTAACCCAACCCAACCCAAATTGATTTTTCCCTAACCCGAACCCAACCCAACCCAACCCGAATTCCCAAGTTGGGTCGGGTTTAGACCTTTCAGATGAGATATTTAGTAAGGGAAATGGCACCGAAGTTCAAAACCAAAGGAAAAAAAATAGTAAAACACTACTAGAACACATGCTCATATTAAATAACTGCAAATGATGCGAGGAAAACATGACAATCACAATCATAAGGATATGCGGGTGTTTAGTCCAGAAAAAAGAAGGTTGAGATCATCCAATCAATCGATTTTTGCATGCTTCAATCTTGCGGTTGAGATCTCTTCTAGGTTAGGGTTTTTACTTTAGTGACTTTAGCTCTTTAGTTTTTGTTTTTGATAAGTATCTATTATTATATTTGCAAAGGATGGAAAGAAACAACAAAACGTCTGAAGCTACAAAGTACAAAAAGTAAAAAACGTGTATTACTCTTTGTCGGGTTACGGGTTGGGTCGGGTTGCCTGATACCCAACCCAACCCAACCCAAATTTTGGTCGGGTTTCCAAATCCCAACCCGGACCCGAACCCAACCCGACTTTGGTAAACCCAACCCGCCCAAAAATCGGGTTCAACCCGACCCAAGTTGCACCCCTAGTTGGCTATGGCCATGAGATCAAGAACGAATAGAGAAATGAAAATGACCAAATCTAAGAATCAAAACCACAAGAAATTACAAAAAGCTAATGGAGACGAGATCAGAGGAGAAAATCACTTTGAGAAAGGGAAGATGGGAATCATTTTGTTCTTATAATTCAATGTTTTAGATAGCTCGTTCGAGTACTATTGAATGTGGGTCATCTTTCTGAATGAAAATGACGCTAGCCTTAAAAGATATTTCTGTTACTGTCTAGAAAATCCGCCAGACGATCCGATCCGATCATGCCCAAATTAAATGGAAAAGTAAAAGTAAAACAAACAAGCCACTAGATGAACACCGAGATTTTACGTGGTTCGGCCAAGCCCACTCCACGGGCGAGAAACACGATCTTCCACTATGAGAAAAACAATATACAAGGGATTACAATGGATTTAACCAAAAACCCTAAACCCGCAACCCTTTTCTTGCTTCCCAAACCAAGATCGTACAAGAGAAAAACCTAAGAGAAAATCCCAAGAGAAAAACCCAAGAAGAAAACCCAAGAGAAAAACCCAGAAGAAAAGCCCACTTTCTCTTTTTTCTCTCTCTCCTCTCTTTCTGTTTTTCTCTCTCCCCTGTCTTTGTTACTCTCTTTTCTCTAGCCACACAAGAAACACTCACGTTTTCACTTTTATACTTAGGTTTTCTAAGAAACCTAAAAGCAACACTTGCTATTTTGGCATATCAACGAAAAAGGAACAAAACAAGGAAAATAAGATACTTTCCCTTTTTGCCTTCTTGCCTTTCCACCCAAGCAAATCATGCGGGTGGGAAATAAGGCAACTTTCCAAACAATCTCCACCTTGGCTTATTTCCTATCCACCTGAAGATTTTTCGTTGATGTCGCCACCGGTCCGCTATCGCCGCAAACCACCATTGGCCTTCTAAAGTATCACCTACACACCCTCGAATCACCTTGGTTCTGACTCCTCTCGATTCGATCAAAGTGGTCAATGCACATGTGTAGCTGCCAACCCGTTGACTCACCTAGTCAACCTTGAAGAGGGATCTCAATCTATCCTCCCCAACACAGGTACTATCACCTTCCCACCATCGTCTGCAACTTGGAAACATGTCTCTGCACCAACTGCAAAAGAGACCTTACGTGTGCGCACACCATTATCCTGTTTCCATCTAGCCATCGAGATCTGAGGAACACTAGTCACCGTGTCCCCGACCAGATGATACAATCCGCCACACTTCTCGCCTTTCATCATAACCATACAACCGTGTGTGATTTTTATAGCTCCACCTACAGCTGAAAACCTGCAACCCCTGGAGTCCAACCAACCAAGAGATATTAGATTCCTTCGCATCTTTGGGACATACGACACACCAACCAAAGTACGAACCACTCCATCGAATATCTTGATCTTCACCATCCCAACTCTCGTAGCTTCACAAGTAGACCCGTCAACCAAGGACACTATACTCGTCCTTGTCTCCTGGAACGTATTAAAATATTTCCTCCTAGAGCATACATGAACAGAGCACCCTGAGTCCAAAATTCACCCATCATGAGGAGAAGTGTAATTACCTATGAAGACTGTGAGAACATCTCCAAACTCTTCGCTCTGTTCATCCGTTACCGCCACCACCATATTCGTAGCACCATTGTCCGTCTGATCGGCTCGCTTTGGACAATCACGCTTGATATGACCAAATTCTTTACAACGGTAACATTGCACGTCCTTTCCTCTTACCCCTGATCTTGGCCTGCCTTTACCAGATTCCTTGTTAGACGACCTTCCTCTTTGATTCCCACCAGGAACAACCAACCCCTACTCTTCACTTGCACTAAGAACGGGTTTCTTTCGCACCTCATTCGATAAAAGCGGCTCTGTGACTTCCTCTAACTTTATCGTATCTCTACCGTACAATAAAGTCGTCACCAAGTTGTCATACGAATCAAGAAGCGAAGTAAGAAGCAAAAGGGCATTGTCTTCTTCCTTCAACTTTTCATCAACCTTGTGGAGTTTATCCACTAGCCCGTTAAACACTGTAATGTGTTTCAAAAGATCCCCACCTTTCGCATCTTTAGCCCGCATAATTGCCACTTCAGATACAACCGATCGGCCAAAATTTTTAACATATAAAGCTTTTCCAACTTATCCCATAACTTAGGCACATCTTCTTCTTCCATAACGTTAAATATAACGCTATCTGCCAGACATAGTCGAATCGTGCTGACCGCCTTCTACTTTATGTCTTCCTACTTGGCACCCGTCATCTTCTCCGGATTCCCATCATTTCTTTTCAACGCTTTAGCCAAGCCCTGTTGAACTAGGATGTCCTTCACCCTCATCTGCCATAGGATGAAATTGCCCTTTCCGTCAAATTTGTTGATGTTGAACTTAGTAGAACTTGATTTTACCGTCATCTCACATTAATTTGCACTTCTCGGTGTAGCGCTCCACCTCAAACAAGAATCTTTCTACTTAAATCGCTCTAACCGCGATCCAACCACAACACCCACGATTACTCCACCGGCCTCGACGATCGCTCCACCTGAGAGATCACTCCACCCGGCCTTCGACGATCGCTCCACCTGAGCTCTGATACCACTTGTCTAGAAAATCCGTCGGACGATCCGATCCGATCGAGCACAAATTAAACGGAAAAGTAAAAGTAAAACAAACAAGCCACAAGATGAACACTGAGATTTTACGTGGTTCGGCCAAGCCTACTCCACGGGCAAGAAACACGATCTTCCACTATAAGAAAAACAATATACAAGGATTACAATGGATTTAACCAAAAACCCAAAACCTGCAACCTTTTCCTTGCTTCCCAAACCAAGATCGTACAAGAGAAAAACCCAAGAGAAAACCCAAAGAGAAAAACTCAAGAAGAAAACCCAAGACAAAAACCCAAGAAGAGAAGCCCACTCTCTTCCTTTTCTCTCTCCTCACTTTCTCTTTCTCTTTCTCTTTCTCTTTTTCTATGTCCCTTCTCTTTTTTACTCTCTTTTCTCTAACCACACAAGAGACGTCTTCGCTTTTATACTTAGGTTTTCTAAGAAACCTAAAAGCAACACTTGCTATTTTAGCATATCAACCAAAAAGGAACAAAACAAGGGAAATAAGATACTTTCCCTTCTTGCCTTCCCACCCAAGCAAATCATGCGGGTGGGAAATAAGGCAACTTTCCCAACAGTTACAATTCACAATATGATGTCAATAGTGAATTGGAGAAATTTAATGTGAAGAGAGGAGTTCAAATGGCAAAACAATGGGATATGGCAAAAAAAATTTATTTAAATATCAATCATCACAAAAACGCATGCCACCTATCATCTGAGACTATTCAATAAGTTAAATTGAGCAACATTGCAGTTAGGAACAACAAAAATATGAAACTTCCCATCTCCAGACTGCGGGCAGAGTTACGAATTTTAAGGTTGTTTGCACCAACACTATATAATGCCCCAGTCTTTTCATCCTTCACTTTGATTCTTTTCATCCTTCACTTTGATACTTGAGGAGCCTGAAATCAACAATAATAAACCAAGTCAAATGGTAGAACTATTTTTTTGAATCTACTACAATCCCCACCAAAATCTAGTGCTTGAACTACCTGAATTTCTAGTCTGCTAATCTGATCCATCCTACGTAAGCAACCCCCCCCCCCCCCCCCCCCCCCAAAAAAAAAAAAAAAAAAACCGAAACAATCATCATGGGACGTTATGGTCTTTCCCAACAGATGCTTTTGAGGTCTTGCTTCCATTGCTTGTTGAAAACCGAAATCATTTAGGCTAATTCCGTGGGTTATCAGAGGCTATTTGTTATTTTTTGCTTTGAATAGTTTTTGATAGGGAGCTGATATTTACGCCCCTTTTAATTCTGCAGACACCTGATTTCAAACCTTTTCACCGGTTAAAGAAAGTAGCCAATTTCACATAGCCAGTCTTTTTGAAAATGACCAAAATAGCCATTAAAACATTTAAATCCAGAGTCCAAGCTGGGCTGTAAATGGCTGCCTGATTACATGCCATGGTCCCGCTGGAATGGGAAAAGAGATAGGTTTTGTTTCCTTCTCTTTTACTTGGATTATGAGTGCCATCCCTGTTTCAGCTACTGAAAAAAAAAATCGGCCTTTTTCTTTCTATTTTCCTCGGAAAACCTAAAATCACACAATCGGCTTGGTAAGTGAAGAAAACTTAGGGTGAGTTTGACGATGTTTCAAGTCAAACATTTGGCCTCTAATTTCTTCCAATCTATTTATGTTTATATGAAATATATAGTGCCATTATTATGGTGTGGAATTTTGGTGTTAAGTTGGATTTTCACAAGTAGATGTTGATTTGCAATGGAATTTATGGGAAGTCAATAAATAATTGCAAATCTGTAAATACGATCTTGATTTGCCTATGCTATTGTAAGCCAATCGTTCATATCGAGAGCTTCTTGATACCAGGATGCATTTTCAGCAAATTTTTGGATGAATTTGGTAGATTATTGTATTGTATTTACAGTGTTGTTTAGAGAATGCTGTAAACACTGTTGTTTGTGTCGAGGGCTCAGATTATATGCTTATTTACTTTTGTGCTGTATGGTAGAGCTTGTGGGAGCTATTATAGGATTTGTGTTTCTACAGTACTTGGAATAAATCCTAGGAGAGAGAAAGAGAGAGTCTAGTACTACTTTTTAACATTATGAGAGAGAGAGAGAGAGAGAGAGAGAGATTCTAAGCTGGATTTGGGCGTTGGAAGCTCAATTTTGGCGAGATGGGGCTCGATTTGGGTGAGATGCTGCTGGTTTAGGGCGAGAGACAGACGCGTGGGAGAGAGGAAGAGGGTTTAAGGGTTTGGAGAGAGATGGGATTTGAATCACTGTCATGGGTATTTTGGTCATTTCCAAAAGTGCTTTTGTGGTATAAATGGCTACCTTCTTTACCCCGTTTTGTGGGGTGAAAATGGGTGTCCGCAGAATTAAAAGGGGCGTAAATATCAGCGCCCTTTTTGATAACCGGACTTCTAATATGCCAGAATATTACTGATTGGAGGTTTATTCAGTGTGAGACAAAGACCATGTGGCCACCTCATGATGCTTTACAAGATCAAAGATGTTGATTTCACACATTTATATCCCCCATGTGACTCAAAATTTGTATATTACAATTGATCCCAAGATTGATTAATGGCCTAATTGTTCTCAAAAGCAAAATTTCTAACAATTGTGAGGTTTGGATTTTCTCATCAAAACAATGGTTAGTTAGAGGCAGGGCTGAGTGGGCCCCAAATAGAACACCTATTACAATCACCATACAGTTCCACGTGCATGAGAAAAGACAAAGGACACCAATTCAAGTGGTTGGAGAAACTACGAGTTCAATTTCTCCAAAAGAAAAGGAGGGCATTTTTGTCAAAACGAAGTGTCAAAACTACCGTACAGTTCCACGTGCATCAGAAAAGACAAAGAAAGGGGCAGTGATAAATTCACCCCCTTTTATGATGAATTCACCCCTTATTTTTCAAAATGGACTGTGCAGCCCACACCATAGGATGATCAAAACCGTCCATTTGATTGGCCAAAATGTAAATAGGTTGTGCGTCCAAAATCATTACTATAGGATGATTCTCCATTTCAAAAAAGAAACTACTATAAGACGATTCTAACTCTCCGATCTAAATAGGGACACATGATGAAAAATTCTTTAGATTGGACGGTTGGGAATATCCTATGGATATGATTTTTTGGGCACAACCTATTTACATTGCGGCCCATCAAATGGACGGTTTGAATCATTCTACGGTGTGGGCTGTACCGCCCATTTTGAAAAAATAGGAGTGAATTCATCATAGAAGGGGGCGAATTTATCACCACCCAAAAAAATTGAAGGCCAAAATGAGTGAATTACCTTTTCTAAGGATTAAATTTTCAGCTCCATGCCATCGCTATTAAGGCCTTCACCATTTCTCTCGTATGCGACCCTAAAGGTAGTCCGATGGACCGACAAAATTAGGGGTGCAACTTGGGTCGGGCTCAACCCGAACTCGACGGGTTCAACCCGATTATAGCTTTGGTTGGGTTGGGAAAAGGCAACCCAATTTAATTTCTGGTTAGGTTAGGGTTTGAGGCCTTGGCAACCTGACCGGACCTAAACCCACCCTATGTTTTCTAGTTTATTTATTTTTGTATTTTTTGTCCGGCTTTAGATTAACCCGAAAGCAACCTGACCCGATTTGGAAAAAAAAAAACAGGTTAGACGGCTTGGGTTAGGGTTGGCCATCCTCAGCCCAAGGCTTGGGTTGGGTCGAGTTAGGTTTGGCCTCAACCCGAGCCAACCCTACTCAAGTTGCACGCCTACAGAAAATCGATTCAAAGGTTGATAGGTAATGTTATGGAATTTGGGTATTTTGGATATTTCCCTTCAAACAAGATTCGTTCCGAGTCCGACAATTCAGGCACTTTTTTTTGTCTTCTATTACACGTGTCACGCTAACACGAACCCGTTTTGGTAGCAGCACTCCTCCCTTGTATAAACCAAAACCAAACGCATTTTCCTTGCATTTTCCCCCCTCCCTATTATGAGTGGTTTCAGTTCAACCAGGCAAAATCAAAATTTTCCCTTACTTTTCTCTCGTGTTAATCAACGTTTAATTCGTTTTTCTTTTTTCTTTTTTTTCTAATGAAATGATTTTTTTTTGCTAGCAATTTACGGAGTACAAGAATTTTGATGAATGCCTTGCTTATATAGATGGTCTCTTGGGTTTCTCTCAGGTAGTATTTTAGTATTTTTGTCCTATTACCTCATTCACTTGTTTTGATAAGGCCACTCTCTTTGAAAAAGAGTCTTGCACGGCCGTATTTCGATTGCAGGAATTTTTTTGGAAAAGTTTTGGATTAGGAAATGGTTTTCAAAATTTCCTGTTTTTCCATTGTTTGCACTTTGGTTTTGTTTTTGTATTTTTTTTTCTTTATTTTATTCGGGTACTGATATTGGCACTACTGTGTTTTGATAACTGCACAAACTCTGCTTGTCTTTTCTTTTTAAATTAGCTTCCGAGCTTTTGGGGAACTGAAATAATCTTTCCACAGCTGTTCCGATAATTGCATTAACTCACCTTGTCTTTTATTATTTAACAAACTGTCTGATGTTATACTGGCACTCTGCCATGTTTTGCTAATTGCACAAACTTAGCTTGTCTTTTCTTTTTTAATATTCTTCTTAGAGCTTTTGGGGATTGTAATTACCTTTTGACAGCTTTGTAAATAATAAAAGACAAGACGAGTTAGTGTAATTATCAAAACATGGTGCTCCCAACATTTTTTTTTAAAAAAAAAGCCTCTAGTTTTTGTTCTATTTTTCTGATTGGGAATGGATTCATGAAAATTAATCTGAGGGGGCGATTCTATCTGCTGCTTTGCTGGGTCTTCAAGGAGAGGTATAGGGGTGTAATTTTAAGCTCTTGAGAGCCTAATCTTTAGACAATATTTCTAGGGGAGTGATAAATGAACTCCCATATATCTTAAATCGACTCCTCATTTGTCTTTCTCTCTCCTCTGGGGTAGAGAGAGAGAGAAAGACGCATGGGTCGATTTAAGATATTTGGGAGTCGATTTATCACTGCCCTCTTTTTACAATTAATAAATGTTATAATTTTGCTTTTGGCTGACTGAATTTTATTTGTTGTGGTGTTTTTCATGGTTTTGCCCTCAGGAAGGTTCCAAAAATAAAATTTCTGATAATTAACTTTGTTACGGGCCTCTATGGGTCGCACTTGGGCTGGAATAAATTAGTTTAGATTTATTAGTTACTAGGATTTGCTTTGTAATTGTTTGGGATGTGTAGGAGCCCTAAAGATAAGGATTATCTAGATTAGGGATTTTCTACAAATAACTTGTACGTAGTAGGGGTGCAACTCGGGTCGGGTTGGGTCGGATTTAGGGCAACCCTAACCCAACCCGAGATAGCATTCCGTCAACCCTAACCCGACGCAACCCGAGCCTCGGGTTGAGGATGGTCAACCCTAACCCAACCCGCCTCCAAATCGGGTCGGGTTGAGTCGGGTTGGGATCGGGTTCATCTACGGCCAAACAGAAAAATACTATAAAGAAAAACATAATCCTGAGAAAATAATGATAAAATTAGAGGACAGAGGTCGGGTTCGGGTCGTGTCGGGTTTCCAAGGCCTCAACCCTAACCCAACCCGAATTTAAATCGGGTTGGCTTTTCCCAACCCTAACTCGAGAAAATGCCAATCCAACCCGAGCCAAAATCGGGTTGAGCCCGACCCAAGTTGCACCTGTAGTACGTGGCCTTTCTTCAGGAATGAAGAAATTTATCCCCAAATTTGTGTTTTTACACAAAAAGGAGGAACGACCCTTCCCTCGAAGTGGGTCAAGAGGCTGATCTTCCATCTAAGAAGATCAAAACAGGTGCGAACCGATCCGGGTTCATAACGAGTGGTATCAAAGCCGTCGATTTTGCGCCATGGCTGTGCCTTCAGAGTTTTGGGATCCATACATGAAGATCTATAGCAGATCAAGGCATTGATTTTGAAAATGATGAAAGACAAAAATAATTTGCGGAAGGCTTGAAAAAAATCAGCTTGACGATCGAGAAGCCTTGCACGATGAAAAAGAGACGACGAAATAGAAAAGAGGAGAAAAGAAGAAGGGAGAAAAAAAGCAAATAGAAGAAAGGAAAAATGCATTTCCATGCATTAATAAATTTGCTCTTTAATGAGTTAAATTTTCCATTTCCATTTTTTAAAAAAAGGAAAAATGCAAAAAAGAAGCGTTGTCGATTTCGACAAAGTCGTCACCCGAAAATCCGTCATTCCTCTCTCAGCCTGTACACCATCAATATGATCCTCGTCCACAACCATCGGTGCGTCAAAGTCCCAATTGTTCAAAACAAGCACGGAGATGGAGCTTTGATGAAAAACACGAACAGATTGATTTAAAAATGAAGCTTCCACAACACATGGTGACTAATCGCAAGACGAAGAGAAGAAAGTGAGCGAAAAGGAAAAAGAAAAAGATAAGATGGAATAATTTTGAGAGGTTCTGTGCAAATCTTTCACCAACGGGCCATCGCTTAATTTTTAACCTTGAGGACAAGGTTGATTCCAAGATGGGAGGAATGTTACCTGCCTCTATAGGTCGCTGTAGACACTCCATTTTGACCGGACCCAAGTTCACGTCGCTTGTACAAAACCCTATCCAATCAATGAGTTAGGACCCCGAATTCTATCCTAAGCTAGGTTAGGGTCTCACCAGGGTCCCTGCAAATTTTCGTTGAAATCCGAGCGCATTCGCCTAATAAATGAACCGAAATAATGAGCGTGGTGCGAATCTGAAAGGGGGGTGAATTATCTGAACTAGGGGTGTATTTACCAAGCTATTGAATCAAAGGCATAGAAGGAGGGTGAATTATCTCGTCTGGGCCGCGGCTGATTCGCGCGCCCATCAAATTGCGTGCACTCATCAAAATGCGAAGTGCCAATATCAGCAGCCATCCTATGGATATATATATGAAAAAAATCAGAGATAGAAAAGGGGGAGCTCATTTTTTTTCGTTCCAGCAGAGAGAGCTAAGAGAGAAAACTCAGATTCCCCAGATCCGAACCCATCTTTTCTTTTCTCCGATCGGATCATTCCTTCTCCGGCCATATTCTATAATTTCTCACCTCCATCAAACCCTAGAAACCCTTTTCTTCTTCCTCGGTAAAATCCGATCATCTTCCCCCCAAAGTTCCGATCATATTCCGGTGGAATCTCGCGAGGAATTCCAGAGAGAGAGAGAGAGAGAGAGAGAGAGAGAGAGAGAGAGAGAGGGAAAAATCTCGCTCAAGCCCTATTCCAATCATCTTTCTCGGCTAAGATTTCGGCAATCTTCTCCGGTCGGAAGTCATCTTCGGTAAGCCTATGGGAATTCTGACAATCGTTATATCTTAGATTGTTTTTCTTCTTCTTAAGATCCAAACCCTAGCCTATTCTTCTCCTTTTTCTCCGATCGATCTCACTTGAGATCCGATCTAGTTCCAGACAATTTCTGATCCATTCTTTCCGACGAATCTGCCGGAGCTCCGGTTAAATTTCGGTCATCGGATTTGTATTCCTCCTCTTTTGTTCTTCCATTTCTAGTTCATTACACTTTTTTTCAAGTGCCTTAAACCCTAATTTCATCTCTATTCTATAGAAACCTTAGATCTATACTGCTCTTCTGTTCCAAACCTTGGATTGGATCTCTTATATGTAGATCCATCACTAGCATTTCATTTCCTCGGTGTCTTCAATAGAAATTGCAGAGGAGGTCTTGGATATGAGAAAGAAATTTCAGATCTGAGCTTCTGTGATATAGATTTGTCTATTTTCATCAAAATTGTGACTGTTTTGATTAAGATCCGAGCATTTTCTTTTACAAGTCGAGGAATCGTTCAGGTTACAAGGATATGTATTTGATTGAGGCGTAAAGAAAGTGAAGAAAGGTAAATTGGTTTTTCTGAATTTAATTTTTCTTAATTTTTGTTTCACGCGTATTGATGTTACAAGCTTGATTTATGATCGCGTTGAGAATGATGATTTTATTGATTGTTATTTGGTGTAACTTAGTTATTTTTCTGTCGTTCAATATTTATAGTACTATGGATTTGATTACATCTAATTACTTGATATTATAATCCTGTTAATTCAAGGTTATTTTATCATATGGAGTTAGTGTATTTATGGATTTGAGTTTATTTTCCTTTGTTAACTACTTAATAATGTATGATTGCAACTTTTTCTTCTTATGGTTTGGAAATGTTTCTTGAGGTGGCTATTTAGTGATATATGATTCTTTTCCTAGTTAAAATTCCGTAGAAGTTCTTTTAAAAATTGGAGTAGCCTTCCTAGGGGTATCTGCTGAGGATATATGGATGATTCGATAGTATTGCTTTGAGATGTTTTGGATGATTTGATGAAAATTTCAGTTGAACATTATCTTGAACTTAAGATGTTGATTTCTACTCAAATTTGTGGAATCTTGGGTTTAAAATAGAGAAAGAAAAAAATTACAGAGTTCAGGCACTTTCATGATTTTTTACGATTCTAAAATATTGAGTAATCTCTTTTGTTCATTTGCTTGCCTACTCACTCTACAGCATATGCCATGTCATTTCATTTACAAGAAATTAGATTTCAAGGTAGAATTTTTGGATATCGTCACTTGTAGCAAATTGTTTTCACATACATATGACTGCTCTTGTATGTGTATATGTATGTGTTTGTAGGTGTGTGTGTGTGTGTGTATGCATGCCTGTGTGTAGGGGTGTGTAAGGAAATAGGTATTGCAAAGGCATATATCTTAGTTGAGTAAATGATTATATGCATATAACTGTGATAAGGGTTTTCTGTCAAGCTTCATTGTCAAGTAGTTCAGCTATTTGTTTTGACTGATCACAGGATTATGAGTGTAAAGTAAGACCTTGTAAAAATCTGTTGAATTATTTTATCAATATAATAGCGTACCTTTTCTTTTTGATAATTTATGAGATATTCTCGCAATCTAGTTTGGATTTGTGCATGTCTAAACCTGTACATAGTCAAGTTATTCTCAGTTGTAGCATATAATGTAATTATATATCTTGCACTTTTGAAACTTAACTCACCTTGTTGATCTTATCAAGCTAAAATGCTTATATTGTTCTTCTGTAAGACAAATTGAGTTGGGTTGAAATCACTATCCCACTTAGAGAACAGTCTCACTAGAGGAATTGATTTGGAGACTCGAAAGGGAGCCTCATGACAGTTCGTCATCTTTGGTTTCTTTATTTCTTTTATAGTATAACTATCCTTCTTTCCTTTTTCTTGTATGACAGCCATTTTCTATATTTGTCAAGTCATAGTAATGCCCATGACAGTTTACACAGGTTGTTAGTATGTCCATATTTTTAGTAGTGATGCTTGAAAGACATTCACTCTAAGAATGCCCTCACTGAATTTCAAGTAGTTGAACAGGGTTAATTGTCAATTAGAATATAAGAATTCAAAGGAAAAATTAATTTTTATGAGGTTTTAAAAGTGATGAGATTCCAGATTTTGAATCCATACCATAGCTTGCTCTGTGCAGTCAAAATCAGTGTAGAATCATTTAACCGGAGGAATTTAATCATAGACTGGAAAGGTTCTTATTGACATAGTTTCACTGTTCATAACCCATTGTCTTTTAGCCTTATGGAAATGATACAAAAGGTGGAAACTATGAGCTTGTAACTGCAGAAATGGTAAATAGTCTTCGATGGTGTAACCATTGCATTAGAACAATTTAAGTGGAGCTCATTTGCGTTTGTAGCTTTGTGGGAGTTGTTGTATGAGAAGTCAGTTTGCTAGATCTTTGCTGGACCATTTTATATACCTGTTTGGTTGATTAATTGGGTAGAATATACTTGTCAAGCTAGGATGTTTGTAAGTTTTGATATCACTATTAACATGTTTTGCCGGTTATAGCTATCTGATTTGTGTCTTCTATCCCATTTTGCTTCTTTATTTTCTATTGAGCATTCTCATGATCTGTTGGAAGAAGTAGAGTTTAACATGTGCGTACCATCATATAATTTGGATTTGTTTAATGATGTTTTCTAGTAGCCATAACAATTTCATAGGATAATGGCAGCCCATACCCTTTTGGTAATGTCAGCCCTCACATGGCTTTGACAGTGGCGGCCCACCCACTCATCTTGATATTGTATTGTTAAAGGATTGATGTTTATAATATTGTATTGTGCATATGATGTCACAAGATAATTTTTTCACCTAAACATTTAACTTTGATGATTATTTCTTTCATAATGTAAATATCAGACCCTTGTTTTGAAAAGGTTCATGCAGTCGCATGTCAATAACCCATATATTTTATTTGACGCCTGAACCTTCTAAATGATGAAACCATGATGGATAATGCAATTGCATAAAGAATGTTAGTCCAGCCATATTATAACATTTCTCTTTTGAAAGTTTGCAAAATAATATCAGTTAAAGCGGACTGCATGTTGTACTTGGTGAATGATTTTATTGTTTGGATATACATATTCCTGAGTTACAGCTGGTTGGAGTGGGTGTAAGGTTATGATCTGTTTGGTTGAAAATATTGTTAATCCTCTTTAGAAGTCTTATGTCTTGATGCAAAGATAGCCAATCTTTAAGAAATTAGATTAATTTTCCCCTTCATTTTTATTGGATTGCTGTTGTTATAAATCTGCCATGTATTTGCACGTATGTTGATTAATTAGTTCATGTTAGAATACATAATATCCTACAGATAGTAGGTAAATTCATGTCATGATAATTGTGTAGTTGCACAAGTTCACTTTGTTTTCTTTTACTGTCATAATAGATTCTTATATCACTGATTTTGCTGTTTGCTTTTGTATTCACACCATTATATGTTGATATCATAGTATTCATCTTAAAGAATTGGTGCATGAGAAGTACTTTAAATTTTTTTTGTAAAAAGAGGGTTAGTTGATAAATTTGAAGGTCATGATTAGCCTTTAGAGGGTAAGAGAGATAGGTGTAATTGCAAAGGCTTAGTTTGTAAGAGTATTTGATTGTCTTTATCGTTTTAAAAAGGCGATGAAGGCGTTAGCCCAAGCCCATCCTTAGGGGACTTGCTCAGTCCAAGTAGAGCTCCCCTCCGTTTTGTATAGTAGACTTTACTAGTCTTTTAGACACTACTAGAAGTTAGACCCCTACTAGGAGACATGCTATGTCTCATTAGGCCATGCTCCTTTGGAAGCAAGCCTCATTTAGAGCCTACCCTCAGGGAGGTTATCTTGATTTTGATAGATAGTATACCCATAGGAGACAGGCTTTTGTCTCATTTGCAGAAGCTCCCCTTTTAGGAGGCTTGCTTAGCCTCATTCATAGAGCACCTTCATAAGTAAAAGACTAACTTAGTCTGTTAGTTGCCTATACCTTCCCTTATCATTGCAAGGGGCAATGATAAGGATACTTGGAGCCCCCCTTTGTGTATAGGAGGCATGCCTTGCCTCATTTATAGAGCCCCTATTCGGGGACAAGCCTTGTCTCATTTAGAGGGTTTCCCTTTTAGGAAACTAGTTCAGTCTCACCCCCCTGTTTGTCTCCCCTTTGATCTGAAAGACATGCTATGTCTTATTTGCATTCCTTTATAGAGTATTAGAGAGTCTTTGACTCATAGTGTTATTAAAGAGTCTTTGACTCATTTACCCCTATTTGTCCTTTTGTTGGTTTTATTAGAGAGTCTTTGACTCATTTGTCTTCTGTAGCGGTATTATTAAAGAGTCTTTGACTCATTTTCCCTTTTGGTAGTGTGGTCAGAGAGTCTTTGACTTATTTGTCCTTTTAAGGATATTATTAGAGAGTCTTTGACTCATTCATCTTTTAGATGGTATTATTAGGGAGTCTTTGACTCATTGTCTTTTTTGGAGAGTCTTTGACTCAGGTGTTTTCTTTAGCAGTTTTATTAGAGAGTCTTTAACTCATTTGACCTGTTTATGGTTTTATTAGAGTATTTGACTCGTTCATCTTTTAGATAGTATTATTAGAGAGTCTTTGACTCGTTTGTCTTTTTTATAGTTTTATTAGAGAGTCTTTGACTCATTCATCCTTCTGTATAGCGTTATTAGATAGCCTTAGACTTATTTGTTCATCTCCTTGGTATTATTAGTTAGGAGTTTCTCCTTTAAGAGTTGTTACCTCTTCTTTATTAGAGACTGGCATAGTCTCACTAGAGCTTTGTTTGTTTAGAACCTTAGATTGTTTCTGGTGTCTTTGACACTAGCTTATTTGGTTTAGGGGTTTTCCCTATTAGCCCTAGGGTGTTGCTTTGCATATTCCCTTAGGTCTTTGACCAAAAGGGTGAAATCAAAAATTTAAAATTCAAAAGCATTGGAAAAGCTTTAAAATCTAAAAATTATTTGAAACATTTAAAAATCCCAAAAACATGTTAAAACACTTAAAACTCAAAAATATTAGAAATTTAAAAACATAAAAAATATTTGAAAACCTTAAAAAATCTAAAGTGTTGAGTGTTTTAGAAGCAGTAATTAGGAGAGTTCGATGTTCGAACTACGTTGGCTTGATCCTCCTCCACGAGGTACGTAGTGCAGCTTAGGATTTATATCCCAAGTCCAGCCAAACTTTGAAAATCTTTCAAAAACCTTTAAAACCTTATTTTCAAAAGATCTTCCTCTAGAGTTAGGAGTTTCTTCTAGATAGAAAGTTTTAGAGTTAGGAGTTTCTTCTTGATAAGTTGTTTGATTGTTTGTTTGTTGTGTGCTTGTTTTAGAGTTAGGGGTTTGTCCTAGAGTTATAGGAACGCCTCCCTCCGATCAGTTGGCGATCCACATCACCGACTGATGACTAGAATAGGATACGTTAGTCCACCCTTTGTTTTCCTTAGGAAACACAGCCTAGTTACACATAGGTTGTAGGAACCACCTGCATTAACTTAGGGCTAACTTGCATTTAGTTAGGGCATATAGGATGTCCTAAAATCCGCAATTCACTGGAAATTAAATAATCACTCAAGAAGCTTTAATAACTAGTCCAGTCTTTTAGATCGAGTCTAGGATAGAGGTCTAGGTGTCTTAGGCATCATAGCTTAGAATAGACGCGAAGAACTACGTTGCTCTGATTCTTGCGGAGGCGGGGATACGTAGGCTTCTTTGGATGAATATTAGACCATCCAAGGACTCGAGCTCAATCGTTTAGAGTCTTAGGATTTGTTATGTTATGTGTTTTGTTATGTTTTCTTACTTTCATATTCAGACTTTATACCTTTAGCTGTAGCATGCATGTGTTTGTCCATCAGAACTTAGACACCAGTTAGGTATGTCACTCATAACCTAGGAAGCACGGGTACTCTCCAGGGGCTCCCGCACCCGTACCCGACACGTATGGGATGCGGGTACGCCCCGGGTACGTCCGGGGTACGTACCCCATTTTTTTTTTAAAAAAAAAAACAGTTTTGGTGGTTGAGTGCGCACCACGCGTACCCGACACGTCCTGCTTCTTCCTACTGATTCTCTTTCCTCTCCTGTACTTTTCTCTACTTTCCTGTACTCGGTATTTACATGTAAATCTTAAGTAAATGGACAATAAAATAGTAAAGACATTGGACAATAAAATAGTAAAGACATCTTAAGTAAATGTCTTTACTATAAAATAGTAAAGACATCTTAAGTAAATGGACAATAAAATGTCTTTACTATTTTATTGTCCATTTACTTAAGATTTACATGTAAATAACGGAATACCCCCCTTTTAGATCTATTAAAAATAGTTTCAACACCCAAATCTAAAAGGAAAAAAAGTCAACTCTCTAGTTCTAGTACAAAATTCAAAGAAAAAGGGTCGGGTCAAAATTTTAACTTTCTTAACTTCCAAACGGTGGGGTATTTTTCAAATTTTAAAATTCATAAAATCTATTTTGTCCAAACATTATTAAATCCCAAAAGTCCAGTAAAAAAATCTCATAATTTGGCCTCTAAAAATGATTCATCTTGTCAGGCACTGGTCAACAGACTGGTCACAGACTTTTTTTTTCTTCTAATGAATGATGTATTGATGCCTCATGTTATGAAATATGGAACTTAATCACTTATGAAATGAAGAGTAATATTAGAATTTTCCATTTTGGTGTTGTTATTGTTATTTGATTGCTCTACAATTATTATTTTTTTAATTTTTATAAATATATAATAAAATATTAAAATATATTATTATATTCGGCGTACCCGAACGTACCCGCACCCGATTTTTTTGGCAAATCACGTACCCACGTACCCGTGTCATACCCGCACCCGTACCCGTACCCGTACCCGTGCTTCATAGCTCATAACCTAGCAATGTTTAGATGACACCTCTTTCATTTATATTTTTTTATGTGCTTATTATTTGTATTATCAGGAAATACATGCTTAGGTAGACAACTCCTGAGGATTATTCCCATTTCATATGATTTTCGCCCGAAACTCTTCGAGGTTAATAATAAATGGCATAAGAGACCAAGTGCTTACACTCGGACGAATTGGGGGTGCTCTTCGGATTTTCTCCATTCGTAATCAGGCACGATCCCATATACATTTCTGGTTATCCATTGCACAGAGGATTTGATTTTGGGGTTCCATGGCCTATCCATGGATGGCGACTCTGAGTTATTTTAGGTACGTCATGGTTTGGGGATTTATCTTTGGATCAAGAGGTATCTCATTTTATATCGCCACTCGTGCTATGCTATGAGGGTGGCATCCGTTTCGAGAGTTCCTTGGTAGAGCTCTCTTTCACGTGAAGATCTTAGAGGATGTAGGGATTCGTTCCCTCACCATTCTCAGATCGGGGTCCACAGTCGCACTTGGGTGGGAATAAATTAGTTTAGATTTATTAGTTGGTAGGATTTGCTTTGTAGTTGTTTGGGATGTGTAGGAGTCCTAAAGATAAGGATTATCTAGATTAGGGATTTTCTACAAATAACTTGTACGTAGCCTTTCTTGAGGAATGAAGAAATCTCTCCCCAAATTTGTGTTTTTACACAAAAAGGAGGAACGAACCTTCCCTCGAAGTGGGTTAAGAGGCTGATCTTCCCTCTAAGAAGCTCGAAACCGTTCCGAACCGATCTGGGTTCATAACAAACTTTGTCAGAGAAGGCCTACCCGTCTCGGATTGAATGCCTGTCTCTTCACTTTCTAGGTATTTTCGATATTTCTTGCTGTCAAATGGGTTATTTCATTTCAGATGTGACAAAACAACAATCTGATTTTATTGGTGAACCAACATGGGTCCTATCTCCCACATTAATTAAATCGTTAAATCTAACGATTATGCAGAAAGTCACTTTTATGTTAAAAGGCAATTTTTTGGTCTTCCTACAAGGGTTGGTCATGAGGGATCTGATCATGGCATTAGTGGGACCCGATAAGTGTCTTTTATTAAGAGCATAAAAGTGACTTTCTTTTCAACATTTTCCGGACACAAGTAATAGCATGATTTCTCACAAGTAATAGCATGATTTCTGGATTTTGAAATGGAGAAAGTCTTTGCTATACATGAGTGTCATGTGAAAGTGTCCAGGTGGTTTTGCCTCCTTCAGTCTGCGTGTGTGGGATAGGGTGAGTGTGTGTACGTGATCGTGTGTGTATGTAGGTGTGGGCGTGCCAGCCTCTTCCGAGGCAAGTGTCAGAAATGTAATTCGAAGGGGGGTTCGAAGACCAAAACCTTTTCACCCCCTGGGATTGGATTTCAGGCGATTGAGAAGAAGAGGGGAACAACACTTTTTCCTTGGATTCCATTGCCTTTACACAGATGAAAATGATTTTTTATGTGGGAAGCACGACGTTTTTTACTTATTCATGTAAACTGAAAGGAAATAAGAAGTTTAAAAGTAAAGAGTGCCACATGCACGAGGCGTGGAAGACCCTCAAGGTCGACAGACCGTCCGATTCAAACCAAACGACAAAACAAGTACAAACCAAGCACCAGTGCGAGTGATAAATCGAATTAAAGAGAAAGACTCACCGGGGAAGATGAATCCATTGCTTCCTTAATCCAAGTACAACTACAACTGCGGAAAAGGAAAAATGTGCATGTACTGAAAGTAAAGATAAAATGCTATTACATGTTTGGATTTGGTTATGGGACCGTTTCCTTGGAGACATAGGCCTCCTTATATAGCTTTACTCTTGTAACCGCTCCTCATTACCCCATGTTCTGCTTGGAGGGAAACTTTTTGGTAACTACCCATGATGGGTACATTGGGGTTACCGAGATCTTCCCCGTGCGAATATCATTGTCCTTGAGGGTACACCTGGTTTACCATGTCCCAGCTGATACCATTTGTAGGGAACCGGGTAGAACGCACCCTTAAAAGCTAGCCGTTAAGGGGAGGGTGCCCATTCCCTTTAAGCCCACCACATCCTTCCATTTTTCTGATGTGGGATCTTGCTTTGCATGGACCCCCAACATATACGATATCTAAGGAAAGGTGAAAACACAAAGGGTCTTAAGAACCACATTAACCCCTAATGTTGTGGGAGGTTTATCATCCTTCGACTCGACTTCCTGATTCTCTGGCTCTTCCTCAACTTCTAGTTGTTCGTTTCTGTGTTTTGTCCCGGCTGTTTGGGGGGGGGGGGCATCCTTGTCGAGGAATGGGAAAGTACTTCTTTCTTCTTACCTCCTGCCATGCTTCATCCTCCAAGTTTTTTCTTCCGAATTGACAGCGGAATTCTGAAATCGTTCTTTGCTTGTTCTTTAGGAATTTGGAACTGTATTTTGATTCAATTCATTATCAACAGATAAGTTCTCTAAAGTTCTAGTCATCTTCGTCATCCTCTGTATCGTCAAGGACATAGTTACTGTTCGTCTTTAGAAAGCTTTTATCGATCTCTTGGGATGGGCCTCCTTTTGTTTGGTCATCTTCCTCTGTTTTATGGGCTTGTCCATGGGTTGTTTTTTGGGCCGCCCTTCCTGATACTGTGTATTAGAGTCTGGTAAGACTTCACAGTCTTCTTTGTCTTGATTTGGCTCTTTATATTGGCTCATCTTATTGTTGAATCATTGACCTCCATTCTCGGTGAGATTTTTTCTCCTTCCCAGTAGTTTTTGTGTGTTTTTGGGTAGCTTTCGTCTTTGTGGCCGAAGACGAAAGTTGGTTTGACATGGGTTGTGTAGACACCCCATTTTGACCGTACCCTAATCCCTCCCTGTTTGAGCACAACCGCATCAAATCATTAAATTGAAACCCCAAATTCTACCTTAGAGCAGGTTAGGGTCCCACCAGGGTCCCTGTAAAATTTCGTCAGGATCCGAGCACGTTTGCCTAGCGAACGAGCTAAGACAACGTCGTGGTGCAAGTTCAGGGGGGTTGAAATATGTCATTTCCCATGTACAAGAGGGCATTCTTGGAAATTTATGTTGCTTCCTTTGCAAGCAATCGTTATGGGCCATTGGATCAAATCATAGGGTTAGGAGAATGTAGGGGAAAATAATTTTATGCCCATGTCTTACCCGAGGCACTCCCCCTGTGTGATAAAAGGTATTAAAAATACACTAGAATGGGCTGTCTTAGGAGAAGAGAGGGGGTACGAATTCATCATTTCTTCTTTAAAAGAGAAAACGAATTAGGGTTTGCAGGGGGAACCCATTTTCTGAAAAAGAAGGGGAGGGGCAGCCGCAAGATATGGAGGAAAAAATAAAAAATAAAAAAATCGAAGAGGGTTCTGGATTTTCGTTGAGAAAACAGAGAGAGGAGGAGAAGAGATTACAGAGAGAGAGAGTTCTCCGGCCAACCCCCCGATTCCGATCGACCACCACCATCTTCCTCCTCCTCCTCTACAATCCAAGCTACCACCATCTACCCCACCTTCCTTGCCACCAAAACCTCATTTTCGCACCTAAACCCTCTCCCATTAATTCCGGCAATGGCCATAGGATCCGACCATTCACTCTTTACCATCCCCACCCTAAAAACCCATTTCCACCTCTCATCTCCATCCCTGCCTCTCATCTCCAAAACCAACCCCCATTTTCATCTCTGCAACTCCGGCCGGCCACCTCTGTCACCTCCGACCACCATTACCAACCCAGCCATCGCAGCCACTCCATCCATCTTTACCTTCATCTTCTTCAAACCCTAAAGCCTCTATTCACTAAAATCCCAATCAAGAGAAGCAGAGGGAGGGAGAGATAGCAAGGAAAATGGATTTTTCCCTCGTCACTCCTCCGGTGAATCGGCCGGAGCACCGATCTTCTTCTTCTTCCCCCAAACCCACCTCCATTACAACCGCCACCTAGATCCACCATCACTTCCGGCTATCTCCTCTAGCCAACCACCCTTGGAATCCGACCATCTCCCCCTCATTTCTCCTCCTTTAACCATAACCCATCATCCTCTCTCTCAAAACCCCATCTCTGCAACTTCTAAAAAATTCGGTTGGTTCTATCAGCCACCATACCCCTGTTTTACTCCAAACCCATCCTCCAAATCCCCTCTGAAATTTCCTACCATTAAACTCATTTCCATCAGAAGCAGGGAGAGGAGAAACCTTAGAAAAATTCAGAAAAAAAGATAGAGACAGAGAAAGAGGAGTGGAGCTTGGCCACCTGCAACCACCAAATCTGATCCACTTTCATTTTCTTTTATCTTCATTTCTATCTCCATTACCACCGTTGAATCCATTAGCACCATCATTACACACCCTTAAACCCTCTTAGAAATCCATTTCAGAAACCCATCCTCTACAAGTGTTGTTGGTGGTTCGAAGCAGAGCCCTTCATAAGAGAGCTCGGAGTAAAGGTTCAGGGTGTAAGGTTTAATCTATTACATAGGAAGCCTCAGGTATTTTGTTTTTCCTCTCTTTAAATTCATGATTAATGAGTGCCCATGGTTTGTGGTTGATCTTTGCTCTAAAAAATTTGTGCGAAATTGATTGAGGGGTAAATATTCACTGAATTGTGCTCATTGTTTTGTCTATGTGATCATGGGTTGGAACTGCTTGATTCGACTTAGCACTAATTGATTTGATAATGTTCTTGCAGTTCAGCGAGTCCAGTGCATGGATTTCTTCTTTATTTTTTACCAATGGTTTCTCAATTGAATGTTTAAAATCTCTTTATATAAGAGTATCTTGCTCCCATTTTAAAATCAGATGATGGTTTTCTTTGTGATTTTCCAAAGGGGGCATAAGGAGTATTTGGTTTTGGAAATCTCAAGAGCATGGGTTGGATGCTCTGCTCTCTGATTATATATATATATATATATATATATATATATATATATATACTTGTGTCTTTATATTGGCCATTGAAAAGGTGCGAGCCTACTGTGCGAAATCATTCAAGAGAATGAAATGATAGCACCTATGATAGCCCTTTACTTTGTTAGGACTTGAGCCAATGGCAGCCTTCATCTTGATATTAAAGCATAATGAAACCTATAGCAGTCCTTTCTTTCGTTTGGTGATGTTGAATATTGATTCCTTATTTAGATGTCGAGACATGATGCTCATAACAGTTCTTATCTTGTAGTTGGGGTATGGTGAGGTTCATAATATCATGTGCTGTTATGGGTGACCAAAGTATTGTCATGCTTTGATGCTTATGCAAAATCAGTTTGCTCGTATGGACATGAGTATTTTGGTCATCCATATTTCATTGGGAAGATGTTATTCATAAATTTCATTGTGGTTAGAGGACATTATTTATAGGTTGTTATGTTAGTGTATAGAGTGAATTAAGTAAGTGTTTGGCTAGTGTGGTGGGCGATGAAGGCGCTAGCCCAAGCCCATCCTTAGGGGACTTGCTTAGTCCAAATAGCATACCCCTCCTTTGTATATAGGAGACTTGCCCAGTCTCATCCCTTGTTTACGTCATTTGTGTCTCAGAGACAAGCCTTGTCTCATTTAGAGAGTTTCCCCTTTAGGAGGCTTACCTAGCCTCATGTTAGAGTGGCATCCTCTTTTAGAGCGAGTCTTTGACTTGGTAGTGTTATTAGGGAGTCTCCGACTCATTTGTACTCCCTCCCTAGTGTCATTAGTTAGTAGTATTTCCATTCAAGACTAACTCAGTCTTATTAGAGCCTTCCCTGCTTGGGATCTTAGATGGTTTTCTCTGTTCTTGGGGCGCTTGTTTACTTGTTGTGGTTCGTCTCTTTGAGGCGTTAGTTGCTTGTTCGGGGTTTCCCCTTTGGATTTAGGGCTATGCCCTAGTTTGTGGTTGTGCTTGCGTGTTCCCTTTAAGATTGAAAGCGTTTAAAGGTCCAGAACATTGGAAAAGCTTTAAAATCTAAAAATATTAGAAATTTAAAACTCAAAAACATTTGAAAACTTTAAAAATATCAAAAACATTTAAAAAACATTAAAAAAACTTAAATCAGCTAAAGTGTTGAGTTTTATAGTGTATTAGGAGAGTTCGATTTTCGAACTACGTTGGCTTGATCCTCTTTCACGAGGTACGTAGTGTAGCTTGAGATCTTTATCCCAAGTCCAGCCAAACTTTTGTAAATAGCATTTAAACCTTTTTGAATAAACAACTTTAAAACCTTGTTTTCAACAAGATCTTCCTCTAGAGTTAGGAGTTTGTCCTAGATAGAGAGTTTTAGAGTTAAGAGTTTGTATTTGATGTGCTGCGTGTTTTGTTTGTGTTTGTGTTAGAGTTAGGAGTTTGTTACGCCTCTGTCCGGTCATTTGGCGATCCACATCGCCGACTGATGACTAGGTCTAGGATGCGCTAGTGATCCCATTGTTTTCCTTATGACACACAGCCTAGTTACACATAGGTTGTAGGAACCACCTGCATTAGCTTATGGCTAATCTGCATTTAGTTAGGGCATATAGGTTGTCCTAAAATCTACAATTCACTGGAATTTAAATAATCGTTCAAGAAGCTTTAATAATTAGTCCGGTCTTTTAGATCAAGTCTAAGATAGAGGTCTATGTGTCTTAGGCATCCTAGCTTAGAATAGGCGCGAAGAACTACGTTGCCTTGATTCTCGTGGAGGCGGGGATACGTAGGCTTCTTTGGATGAATATCAGACCATCCGAGGACTCGGGCTAAATCGTTTAGAGTCTTAGAATTTGTTGTTTTGTTATGTTGTGTGTTTTGCTATGTTTTCTTACTTTCATGCGCAGACCTTATACCTTTAGCTGTAGCATGCATGTGTTTGCCCACCAGAACTTAGACACCAATTAGGTATGTCACTCATAACCTAGCTATGCTTAGGTGGCACATCTTTCATTTTGTTTTGTGCATGCTTATTACTTTATCATCAGGTAATGCATGTTTAGGTAGACGACTCCTGAGGATTGTTCCCATTTCATATGATTTTTGCCCGAAACTCTTCGAGGTTAATAATAAATGGCATAAGAGACCAAGTGTTCGCACTCGGACGAATTGGGGGTGCTCTTCGGACCTTCCCCATTCGTAATCAGGCACGAACCTTTTGTATCTCTGGTTATCCGTTGCAGACAGAGCATTTGTTTTGGTTCCATGGTGTATCCATGGATGGCGACTCTGAGTTATTTCTAGATATATCTTGGTTTCGAGCCTTGGCTCCGGATCAAGACATATCTCTTTCTTTTTATATCGCCACTCGTGCTATGCTATGAGGGTAGCATCCGTTTTGAGAGTTCCTTGGTAGAGCTCTCCATTCACGTGGATGATCCAGATGATGTTAGGGACTCGTTCCCTCGCCGTCCTCGGATCGGGGTCCACAGGTTGTTATTAAAAAAATTACAAATGTAAACTTGATCAAATAGGCTTTTTTTAGTGGCCCACCAAAAAATTAACCATCAATATTTGGCGAAGACGATCTTATGAATGGGTATGCATGTGGCTTAGGATAAGGATCTGTAGGTCACTTCATCGGGATCTATCAAATCAACGGTCTTGATCACACATATATATTATGTTAGACCCGAGGTTGTTCATTAAGATTATATCTTGACAATGATTGTTTAGATAGCTAACTCTCGAAGGAAATTAAAATATTAGTTTCCTTCGGTTTTTCTTCAATATGGGTTTCGAATGGGATTTTGAAAGCAAGTCGATCAAATCGTTGTGTTTTCCAAAACCTAATATTTTCTGAGATTAATAAAAAGTTAAAAACTAATGAAAAGTATAGTTTTTTACCATGGTTTGATCGTTTTATTTTTTGAAAGATAACCCAGCAAAGGGTTATTTCTTAAAGAATAAAATAGAAAACGGGTCAAATCAAGTCTACATTAGAAGAAAATTTGTTTCTATACCGATTTTTGGATTTTCAGATCACTCAAAATATTTCAGATTTTTTAGAATTTATTTAATCCAATTTTAAATTATTTCAAATTTCGGCTATTTTTAATAAATGTCAAACCATTTTAAAAACTCATGAGACTTTTCAAATGTTATGTTTATATATAAGTAGAATTTTTCATAAAATAAAACTTTGAAACAATTTTTTTATTCCTGGTTTTCCAACCCAAGCTTCATTTTCCGTGCCATAATTATTTCTTATAATAAAATCAATTAATTCTAAAACTTTTCTTTACAAACCAGTAATATATATTATTGGTATGTCTTAGAAAAATTATTATAAATTATTATAAAGATTTAATATGGTTTTTAAGTTTTTTTTAATAAAGCGGATTTTGATTTTCTAGGAAACGAGTGATCTCTTCTTTGAAAATTGGGTTTCGTGGAGAAATTTCGATTTTCAAGTTATGAAATTTAGAGAAAAAATATCATGATGTATATTATGTCTACTGTAATTTTCTCTTTTTTTTAGAACATCATTAAGCATGCCTTTTGATTGATTCTTCAAATTCAACTTGTTTTTGTGTAATTTTTAATTGATAACAAATCATAATAAAAATTCATGAAATTTTTACAATAGCTTACTATCATGATTAGCTCGATACCGTAAAAGTTTGAGTTACTTTGGAATCCTTTTGCTTTAGGTTGCTGTGTAAATCCATAATCTGACTTGAATATTTAAAAATAGGAAATTGGTAGTAAATCGTATTCAAAATTTATGAAATTTTATCAGTGAGTTACAATCATCCATATCTTATTAGTGTAAGATTTTCAAATAATTTGGAGTTTGATTGGTAAGGGTTTCTTTGCAATTCTAACAATCTGGTCTTAATATGATTAAATCGGAACTTAATAGCAAATTAATATAAAAATTAATGAAAACTTCCAGAAAACTCTAACTTTTCATCATGAATTCAATCTTTAAGCCATTTGAAACAGAAACCTTAGGGGTCATAGATTTACTTTGTAAATTTACTATACTGTGATAGTTTAACTGCCGAGATCGCATTCATAATCGTATACTAATTGCAATCGATCCTGGATAATTTGAGCATTTAAATTATGGTATGTTGTTGGCTCCGAGGTCTCCTATCTACGGAAATCCTGAGAACATGCAAGGCAATAATATACTATAACTTATGTGCTAAATTATGCAAGGGCAGAGAGCACGATTCCCTTCCATGGATGCAATTCAAGGCTGAAATTAATCAAGCCCTAGAGCCTTTGGTATTCCATAGAGCTTAGGAATCGAAAACTTTTTAAGAATTAAAAATCATTGAATTAAAAATCATTAACTTCGGCAAACTGAATTGATTTAATCCTTGTCCTTGGGATCGTTGGATTACGGTTTCCCATCGTAAGAACCTTTAGGGCCCCTTAGGAACACTTACGTCATGTTGTGTCGTAGGTTTTAGAGAGTCCTTGAGTTAGGAGTCCAGCCTCATCACGACCGTTTGCTATGGATAGCAACCGTGCCATAGATCTAGTTACACTAGTAACCCAATTTTCCCATAAGACAGGTGTAGACACCTCATTTTGACCGTGCCCTGCACCTCCATGTTTTGTGCTTAGCCTTTTCAAATTAGTGTGTATGGACCCCAAATTACACCCTGGGCTAGCTTAGGGTCCTACCAAGGTCCCTGTGAAATTTCGTCAAGATCCGAGTACATTTTCCTAGCAAACGAGCTAAGACAGTGTCGTGGTTCAAGTTCAGAAGGGGGAGGGGTAAATACGTCATTTCCCATGTAAAGAGGGCACTCTTGAAAATTTTATGTTGCTTCCTTCACAAGCAATCTTTTATGGCCATTAGATCAAATCAAAGGGTTTAGATTAAGAGAGAGAAGAGAAGTTTCTTGCCCCCATTTTCTACTTGGCCCCCCTGTTAGTATAAAAAAATAGTGAGAAATGCCTTGGAGGGGGCTGTCCGGGGGAGAAAAGGGGTCGAATATATCACTCTTTTTTTTTATATAAACCAGCGAGTTAGGGTTTTCATGGGAGAGAGGCGCCTCATTTTTTTTGAGAAAAGGAGAGGGAGAAAGAGAGAAGGGGAGGAGCCGCCATCTTCACCATCTCCGGTCCCCACTCCGGCCGTGCCATCTCCGGCCTCTTCTTCTTTTTCTTCTTCTTCTTCTTCCCCACCTCCGACCACCATCCCCATCTCCGGCCGCCTCCATCGAAGCCACACCCAACCACCTTCACAGCCTCAGCCACCACCGTCTTCTCCGATCCCACGTCGTCGGCCAGCCGCCCCTATCAAACCCCTAATCCGATTCTCATCTCTTCTCACCACAACCATCTTCATATCCATCATCCTCCTCCCCCTCTGCAACCCATTTCCCTCTACCCATCCTCTTCGGTGGGTTCTTCACCGGAATCCGGCTACCTCCAATCCACCGGCCACAATACCCCCATCTTTACCACCCCTCTGCAAACCCACATCAAAACCCTCTTCCATCCCCAAGCCGATCATCTCCCCATTTTTCTCGCCAAACCCCTTTTTGATCCGTCACCAAACCCATCCCCCTAGATTCCATCAAAACCCTCTTCTCCAACACCTATACTCTTCTTATCCTCCAATCACTTCAAATAAAAAAAAAAAAAAAAAAAAACCATCCCAAAACCCCATTCTTCCCTCCGGCGAACCACATCTCCGGCCAGCCTTTGCCCATTTCCACCATCATCTCCGATCATCTCAATTCTTCACCTCCGACCACCATCTCCATGGATTCCGGCCTCCACCACAAGCCATTTCCATCACTACCAGTACCCTCTTTTCCCCATGCCCAAATAACCTAATTCCACCTCAATTGCCCTCTCGAACAACCATTTTCTTCATTCAATCTGGCGAGTTTCCACGGATTTCGATGACCGACACCTTGCTCCGGTAAGCCATCTTCATCATTTTCGATCCGAGCTACATTCATGCAACTTCGGCCATCTTCGCGCGGCTTGGAAATCCTCTTTGGATTGGTTATTCTACATAGCGTCTGCAAAGCATCCTCGCTTAGCTGATTCCAAGATCATCTTGGGTGACAATTCAAGTAATCTATACTACCCTCTTTTAACATATGTTTGAGTTGGAATCATGCCTATTGTTATGGAGTTGGATTTGCATTTTTATTGTCATTTCTAGTGATCTGTATTTCTCCATGCCATCAAAATTCTAGCAGGTCCTATGAATTAGATCTAGCCTTTTCTTAGATCCTCTTAAATTTACATTCTACACTAAGCTGTATGTCTTGATTGTCTAAGAAAGCGAACTTTGGTTGTTTCTGTTGCAAGTTTCCTTTAGGGCATTTTCTTCCCATGGTTTAAAATCCAGCTCTTATGATCATTGGCTTTTCCTCTGTAATCTGATTTCAGGGCTTAGGGTTAATAGATTTGTTGTTTACTTTTTTATTTGGATTACCTTTGTATATGATGGAGGCCTTGTTTCACTTTCAGTTTGAATTACCATTTCTTTTCATCTTTGGTATTCATTATAATGGTATGGATGACGGATATGTTTCTATCTTCTTCATATCGGAGCTCAAACCCCAAGTAGAGCATGTCTGTAGCTTTCGAGAGTACAACTGTGGTGATGTAACTGCCCCAAGGTGGTGTTAGAGGGTTCATATTTGCACTACTCTGTTGTGATAATGGCATTGTCATATTGTTTTACGCTCATCAGGTTTAATGATTAACCTATGCATGCCATGTCATTAATATAATCAACCTTCAAATAGATGAGTGTATGGCAATACTAACAGTGAACTTATCCAAATATTGTAATGCGGATAATGGTGTCATAGGACGATATTGGCATTGCTTCATTCTAATGAGTATATCAGATTCACCTTTTGGTTAGGATATTCATGGCCCATATTATCACCTCAATAGTATATTCCTTTACCATGGACGGGTCCTAATCGCTGCCTCTCGATTTCCAAGTGTTGGCTCTTCCTTTTTATCTTTGGTTTTTGGGAATCCTTTTCTCTTCTTTGTCCCTCGGGATCACTTTCGAAGTTTAAGATTCCATCGATCTTGAGAGCACATTTCTCGAGTTATGGCGATGACGGAATATTTCTTGAGCGACCTCCTTGCCCTTCTTATCATTTTTCCCCATCTTAGGGTCTTCACAGGGTTTGAGGGGTTTCCTTTCTTTCCGGGACTATTCTTTGCACGTTCCTCGGGATCCTTTTCGAGTTTCGGGATTCCATCGATTTTGGGAACACTTCTCTTAGGTTTGGCGACGATGGAACGTTTCTTGAGCCAGCCTCTTTCCTTCCTGCCTTAGAGTTTTCTCAGGTTAAGGGATTCTCTCCTCTTAGAGTGTTTAGCCAGTTAGGACTGTTCCTAAGTGACTGATCGTTTAGTGGATCTTCTTGTAGAGTTTTTATCAGTCCCCTTTTGTTTAGAAGTTTACCCTTTGGGTTAGAGGTTTTTCATCTCTCGTTTATTTAGGATTTTCCCTCGCAGGTTAGAACTCGTCTCTTTTGGTTACTGGCTCAGCCTCGTCAGTTTTGGTCATCTCTTTGAGATTGTTTACTCGTATCAGAATTTTAATTCCCTCGTTTGTTTTCTTCTCTCTTAGGCTTTAGGGATCCCGTTTAGGAAAGTTCGTTCCGAACTACGTTGGCTTGATCCTCTTCCACGAGGTACGTAGTGCAGCTTGGGATTCATGTCCCAAGTCCAGCCAAACTTTGTAAATAAATGCTTTAACCCTTTTTCTTCAAAACCGTGTTTTCAAAAAGCTCTTCCTCTAGTGTTAGGAGTTTCTCATAGATAGAGAGTTTTAGAGTTAGGAGTTTCTTTTGATAGGTTGCTTATTTGTTTGTTTGTTATGTGCTTATTTTAGAGTTAGGGGTCTGTCCTAGAGTTATAGGAGCGCCTCCGTCCGGTCAGTTGGCGATTCACATCGCCGACTGATGACTAGGTCTTGGATACGTTAGCAATCCTATTGTTTTCCTTAGGGCATACAGCCTAGTTACACGTAGGTTGTAGGAACCACCTGCATTAGCTTAGGGCTAACCTGCATTTAGTTAGGGCATATAGGGTGTCCTGAAACCTACAATCCATTGGAATTTAAATAATCGCACAAGAAGCTTTAAGAATTAGTCCGGTCTTTTAGATCGAGTCTAAGATAGAGGTCTAGGTGTCTTAGGCATCATATTTTAGAATAGGTGCGAAGAACTACGTTGTCTTGATTCTCGTGGAGGCGGGGATACGTAGGCTTCTTTGGATGACTACCAGACCATCCGAAGACTCGGGCTAATCATTTAGAGTCTTAGGATTTGTTATGTTGTTGTTTTGTTATGTTCTCTTACTTTCTTGTACTGATCCTATACCTTTAGCTGTAGCTTGTATGTGTTTGTCCACCAGAACTTAGACACCAGTTAGGTATGTCACTCATAACCTAGTAATATTGAGGTGCATGTGGTGGTGTAGACACCCTATTTTGACCGTACCCTAAACCTCCCATGTTTGAGCAAAGCCTAACCAAACCAATGTTTTACAACTCCAAATTTCACCCCAAGGTAGGTTAGGGTCCCAGCAAGGTCCCTGCAAAATTTCGTCGAAATCCGAGCGCGTTTGCCTAGCGAACGAACCGAGAGAAGACCTTAGTGTAAACCAAACAGGGGGGTGGATCATCCTGGATGAAGTCGAGCATGGACCGAAAAAGACAAAAATGGCGGGCGCGCTTTATCAATTCTTCCGCGCGCCTCATACATCTGGGGTGCGAATATCAATCCCAAAATTTTCTATAAATGCTAGTTTAAGTCATTTTCGAGAAAAGGAGGAGAATAAAAATTTTCGCAGGGAGAGAGCGAGAGAAAAATCCCAAACCCATTTTTCGATCGGAATTAACTCTTCTCTGGCCAAATCCACCCGATTCCGGTCAGTGTTAGCCGGATTTCTTCCTTGTTTACACTATTTTCTCCTCATGTTTACCTTGTTCTCTATTGTTCTTCTTAATTCCTCTTTGTAAACCCTAACCTTCTTCGGCCATACTTTTCACCGATTCTCATCTTCGGCATCTTCTCCGGCAAGCTTGCCTCCTCCGGCCAGACATTTTCATCTTTGATTAGCTCATTTGTTTCTTCTCTTTGTTAGATTCCTTGTTTTCTGAAACTCCTAAACTTGAAAATCCTCATTTCCTAGCTATAAACCCTAAGTCCAGATCTGTTTCCTTTTACAAGTAAAAATAAAATAAAATTGCGAATATAAGCTCTTTTGTTTCAATTGTCTTGAGAATTGGACTCCTCACTTGAATCTGGTGGTGTTAGCACTTAATTAGTAGTTCATCTTCTCGAAAAGAAGATATCCGAGCTTGATCCAAGGACGAGGTGAAATCATTTCTAGAACTTGCAGAATAAAGTTTGTAAAGAAGAGCAAGTGGGAGAAAGAGAGATCGAGGAGAACTCAAGGAAAAGAGAAAAGATCCGGTTGCTATTTCTTAACTTTCTCTTACAATTTTGCGAGTTTCGGCAATTTCTGCAAGTTCCGGTGACTCATCTCGGATCCGATCATCTCTAAATCGGAATAATTTCCATTGTTCAACCTTGTTGGGAACTCAGGTAATTTTCTCATTTCCTTAATTTTGAGTTAATATGATAGTTATACTAGTTAGAGTAATTATTCGGCATTATGATTTTTGCTCGTTGTCTGCTAATTTTAAGATATTTTCTTGATCATAGATGAGTAGTCTTGAAAGTTTATTGCCTTTGTTGATTGGATCTGTTCCCCTGAAGAACAAAAGTTTCCTTGTATTATATGTAAATGTTTTATTCTTTCTTTCGTCACATAATTCTGCTATTATGGTAACTCTTTCGAATATCTGTTTATATTCTCGTTTATTTTCATGGTTGCTTGCAATCCAGTACTCTGTGATTGATGCTTGCTATAAGTTGGAGGGATTGTATCAGGGGTTTTAAATGCATTTTCTATGGAATTTTTTCCTTTTATGTTTACATTAGAAAGAAAGGGGACTCGGCCACTATTCTACTAGATGATATTTCATTTCCAATGTCTTATTGTGCTTGCCATTATCTGCCATCAAATCGGGGATTGTAACATTCCTCCGGTATATTATTTCTCCTCTCCTAACAGCTCAGGTAACATTCTCACCCTCTTTTATAGTTAAGGGTCTATAAGTCATCTTATTTTATTTTATCTCCTTCTTTATGTCTTTGGAAAATGATGCACACATAGACATGTGTTGTTAGTAGCACCATTTGGCTTAGCTATCCCTTTTATTTAGTTTGATCCTCTCACAAGATCCCATAGAGTAAGTCTTAAGGGTTGGTATTTACACTACTTTAATATATGGCATATCTGTTACTTTATACCCACTTTAAATTGTTTTCATTTTTTTTATTATAATAGTTTCAAAGTTAACATATTTTTAACAGAGTTGGTACTTGAACTGATTAAGACATGGCTATGTTAGTGGTGTCCCTATTAGAATGTTGTAGTATAGGTATCTTTTGCTTGCATTTTAATACTACCATTATTAAGCTTTGATAGTTGTAAGTAATCAGCTAATCCTTATTATTTCAAATGGCTCTGTTGAGTTTAATATTGACAGTATGATTGAAAAGCTATGGAAAATTATAATTCTTGTGTTTAATAACTTTTCTTCTTTGCATTTGTTTGCTCCATTTCTTATTGTCTGGCTTGTTATTCTGCGGTTATGTTATCTGTAAGCATTAAATTATAGCCATCACTTTGATATTTGCAGCCCCTATTCATTTTGAACTTTGGCAACCATCATCTCATGTTTTGATTGTTCATAAGATTTGGTCATTGCATTCAAGTATTTGGAAATGAAAAGCCCATCTTTAGAGAGACTTACCTAGTCGTGGTAGTACTCCCTTCTTTCTTCTTTTCTCTCTATAGACTTGCATAGTCTTTAGAAACCCTTAGAATTTGTCTTTTCATTGCAAGGGCGATGAAGGCGCTAGCCCAAGCCCACCATAGGGGACTTGCTCAGTCCAAGTAGCACTCCCCTCTTTCATTTAAAAGACTTGCCCAGTCTTTTAGATGTATACCTTTGAACATTAGAAACCCATTCATTGCAAGGGCAATGAAAGAGCTATCTAGAGCCCTTCTTAGGAGACAGGCCGTGTCTCATTTATCCTAGTGGTTATCATCCTTTTGGGAAGACATGCTTTATCTCTTTTGTTTTACTCGTCGTATCTTTTAGAGATATATACTTTGTCTCACTAGATAATCTTTCTTTTTAGGGAGACTCGCTCAGTCTCATCCTTTTCTTTTAAGAGACTCGACCAGTCTCATTCTTCTGTCAATTCTTCTCCTTTTGGAGACAGGCTTTGTCTCATTGGCCCTACTTATCATTTTGTTTTAGGAGACATGTCATGTCTCATTAGAGCCCTTCTCAGAGTCAGTCCTTCAGTTTTCGGAGTCTGTCCTATCATCATAGGGGTTAGGATTCTTTCCAACCTCTTACCAAATCATGTGATTTTATCCGCTCCTGCAAGGTATAGGATGTTGTCCAACCCTTGCAGAGTTGTTATTCTGTTCATTCCCCCGCAAAGCATAGGATGCTGTCCAACCTTTGCGGGATATCAAGAGTCTGTCCTCCCCTTATGATGATAGGAATTCGTCCTCTTGAGTCAAAAACTCTTGAAAATTCAAAAACATCTAAAAACCAAAAATCTCAAAAATCTTGAGTCATTTAGGAGTAGTTAGGAAAATCATTTCCGAACTACGTTGGCTTGATTCCTTTTCGTAGGGTACGTAGTGCAGCTTGGGATCCACATCCCAAGTCCAGCTAAACCTTTAAAAATAAAACATTTCAAATCTTAAAAAAATACAAAAATTCTTCAAAACCTTTTCAAAAAGATCTTCCCCTAGAGTTAGGAGTCTGTCTTAGATATTTGGGGTGTTTTAGAGTTAGGAGGCTGTCCTGATTTGTTTGATATGGTGTGTCCTGTCGTGTGAGTGTCCCTAGAGTTAGGAGGCCTCAAGTTGATTGGTTAGACATTTAGTCGAATCGATGGCTAGACTAGGAAGCATATAGTCAGCCCATGGTTTTCTTTAGGATCACAGCCTAGATACACATAGGATATAGGGCCCACTTGCATTAGCTTAAGGCTAATCAACTTGCATTAGTTAGGGCATATAGAGAGTCCTAAAAATTACAATTCACTTAAACTTAAGCAATCGTGCAAAAAAGCTTTAAAAATCAGTCGAGTCTAAGATAGTGGTTCTAGATGGTTAGGCATTATAATTTAGAATAGGTCATCGAACTACGTTGACTCCGATTCTTCCCGAGGCCGAGATACGTAGAGCAGCTGGGATGGACGGCCATCTTGGTCCGAGTCAAGTCGCATTAGAGTTTTAGGATTCATTTTGTCCAGTCATGTATATAATTGAATTGTGTTGTGTGTTTTGCTTTGTTTTCTTACTTTCATGTACAGATCCTATACCTTTAGCTGTAGAATGCATGTGTTTGCACACCAGAACTCAGACATCAATTAGGTATGACACTCATAACTTAGCTATTCTTAGGCGACACTACTTTCATTTATTTTGCGTGTGCTTATTATTCATCTCCGAGACATGCATGATTAGATAGACGTCTTCTTGGAGATATTGGTTCCCATTTCATATGACTTTCGCCCAAAACTCTTCAAAATCAATAATAAATGGCATAAGAGACCAGGTGCTTGCACTTGGGCGGACGAGGTGCTCTTCGGACCTTCCAAATTCGTAACCAGGCACGAACTTTCTTTTATATCTCTGGTTATCCGTTGCAACAGAGCATAGTATGGGATCCTTGGCCCATTTCCTGGATGGCGACTCTTCTTTGTTTAAGGTATGTCTCGAATCTGGGCTAGTCCCCGAATCGAGAGGTATCTCACCATTTGTATCGCCACTCATGCTGTGAGGGGCAATTCTTTCGAGAGTTCCTTATAGAGCTCTCCATTCACGTGGATGATCCAGTGAGACTGTTAGCGTGGGGGCTCGTCCCCCGCCTCTCTTGGATCGGGGTCCACAGGCTGGCGACTCTGCTGGGGATATTCTTTCGAGAAATTGCCTAACTCTGTTAAAATGCCATTTTTATTAACTTTGAAGAATTTTGGGCTAAAAACATTATCAATGGGAATTTAATCGATTAGAATCCAGGGGCACCAAATAGGTGTTTAAAACAAGGGATTCACACACTGCACATCATACATCATTTTGTTCTTTATCTTCTTTTATTGATTTTATTATTATTGGCTCCACGGGATGGATACAATGGGTGCCACATGGGATGTCATTACCCTATTGGTGGTGTTGTATCTATTTCCATGCTATGCGCCAGTGCTGCAGTCGTAAACACTCGGTGTACTTGTGTTTACAGCAGCCGGTGAGCAACGAAGCATACTGTATATAACACTCGGTGTACTTGTGTTATACACTTAAAGTATGGATCATAAGCATAGTACCAGATATATTGAGTCCGGAGCTTTACTTTCATTTTACATATATTATGTATATGAATATATTTGTTGACTTAGTGAAACCCAATTATGATCTGCATATGCTTATATATATATTGCATTCATATAAAGACGAACATGTGTTTTTGACACATGTTGGAGCCTAGATTTAGGAGCCATGTCCTATCTATAGATTATTGTAGCTCACCTTATGTGGCTACAGACGCAGTCCTAGTACACTCACATGTGTGTCATGAGTCGAGACTCTCTCGACTCCATTAGATTAGAATTAGGGCTGGTGCCCCTGGTTAGGGTGTATATATGTATATATACCTATTTATTGATTATTAGATTAAGGCTTACTCCTTTGTAATGTTTCCTTGTCTAATCCAATCAGTCATATTCTTTGAGATTTAGATTTGGTCGGTGACTTCTACTTGTCATCGTTATGACCATGGTCTTTTTCTGATCTTTTGATCATAGATCTGATTCATACCTTGTATCATTGATCCATATTCCATATATTTGATTGGGGCCTATTTCTTAGTTAGGTTTTCCTTCTTAATCTATTCAATTCTTTCTATTTATCAATTATGTGGATAATTATTAGATTATTGGCTCTTTATCAATAATCTATCCCGTGATCTATTGTTCATAAAGTTGATCCATGTTTTTCATTGTGGATTTACATTATTAGATTAGGGTTTACCTCTTAGTTAGGTTTTCATTCCTAATCTAATCAATTATCCCTATCTACTCACTCTTTTAGATTATGATCAGATCGATGGCTTCTAATCATTCTTATGGTCACGATTTATCCTTCGATCTTTTGGTTGCAAATTCAACCCATCTATAAATGTCGTCATTCATGGTCAGTCCCTCACATCCCTCTGATGACCATATTCTATTTTTCACTCATGAGCCTATCTTGCCACCATCATTTGAGTGCAAGTATCCTTGCTGGGAGTCCTATACTATCAAGTTTATCCATATACCCTTATGATGACTTGTGGGGTCCCTTTGTGTGGTCGTCATGCTGCCGAATTTTACCCAACACATCTTCAGTGTGATCGCCATCTTTTGGGATTGTTGATGATTCATGTGTTTATCTTACCATGACCCTTCTTACAATTGTCATGCTGTTGGTTCTAACCCAAGGGAGAGATGTGTTTGTATTATCTCTTGTTTCAACTTGTGTATAACATTCAACGAGATTGTCTCACACTAAAATTAGTGTTTGTCATTTCCATGACAGGAGTCAGACCTAGTTGACTTTACCCATCTGCTGCACTGGTTTCCTTTCATTTTACCCTGATAAAATGGCTCTACCTATGGACATCCTAGCGGAAGTGGTAGAAGTTTTGAGGGAAGTATCTAGAGAAGTGTCAAGTGTGAAGGAGGAAGTGACCCTTTTGAAAACAAAAGATGATGGACAATCCATGATTTCTGAAATGGTAGAATTACTGAATGAAGTATCTAGAGAAATGTCAAGTATAAAGGAGGAAGTGGCATTTTTGAAAACAAAAGATGATGATAAATCTGTGATCTCTGAGGACTCTGTAGTCCAAAATCATCATCCTGTGACCCTTGATCCTATCAAGGCCATGATAGCACATATTGGTGATTCTGAAGAAGAATTTATTGAAGAGAAGTGTTTTACACCTCCTACTGTCGTAGGAAAGGAGAAAGAATTTGTTGACGAGGTTGAGAAGCTGTCTCCTATGATCCCTATTTCTGTCTCGGTCCCGGTATCACATATTGATAATTCCAAGGGCAAGCAGCATGTCGAAGAGAAGTGTCTCTCATCTCTCATTTCAGTAGGAAAGGTGAAGGAGCGTGTTAAAGAAATTGAAGAATTGACCATTGATCACCAAAGTGTGAAGAATCCAAGGAATGATAGCAAATCAGTTGTCGATTCTAAGAAGATCAATATTATTGAGTCATCTCATCAAGCACCTCAACCTGTCATGCAGAGGTCTGGTTCAGGAGATGAGAACCCAGCACAGAAGCCTAAGAAGAAGTTCACTCCATTACCGAAACCTCCAGCGGTCATTCTTTGAAAACTTGTTAAGGATGGACAGGCTCAGAAGCCACCTCCTAAGGTTCTTCCAAGATTTTATAATAAGGATGAATACTGTGAATATCACCAAGGCCCTGGTCACATCACCAATCGTTGTCGTTCCCTCAGATTTATGATTCAGGACCTCATAGATAGGGACCGTTCCATTTGACCTGGGTTTAATGCTAATCAGAATCCTTCACCTAGGCGTGTTGATATTCCTCTAGCTATTGCTCAAGCTAACTCGATGGTTGAGCCTTTTAAAGATCCAATTATCATCACCCATCCCACTTTTGAGTCAGAGAATTCTTCATCTTCAAACTTGGGAGTGTTAGAGCTTGAAATGTCAGGAGGTGGTTATATGCCAAGAAAAATATTGTCGATGCCAGTTATTGAAGATCAGCTGAAGCTAGGTCAACAGGACCTACACCAGGGTTGAACCCCTAGTTATGGACATCATGGAGGAAGGAGTGCCACCCATAACCTTTCAGTGCCAGTGCATTATTGACGAAGAAGTGTCCTGTTTTGTTAGGTTTATCTTTCGTCGAGTGTACACCAACTTTCTTCTCTCAAAGTTGGTAAGTCTTATTGTGTCAATGTCAAAAAAAAATGTGTGTCATGTTTGTCAGTCTTGTTCATTCAAGAGTTTGTTGTTTCCGTTCTTTGTCAAGTCTAATGTAGAGCCCATCGAGGCGAGTCAAAAAAGAAAAGAAAGAGAAAAAGAGTGTTACCATTGTACATACAGTTTTCAATTCAATAAAGTTGTTGATTTCATATCGTTGATATTCTATGATTCACTCTTAGATCTAATGTTTAAAATAAAACTAAAGACACCCTTCTTGGATGAAAATGCAGACGAAATTCCCCTCGAGATCTGAAAGATGGTCAAACGAGAGGAAGAGCGTCGAGCATAGCCACTCAAAGAAGAAAGCAAAGCTATTGATAGTGGTATCGAAATCTGAAACTCGGGAAAGATGGATTGGCAAAACTTTATCTCCCGAGGAGCGCAAAGAATTGATAAACCTATTTAGAGGGGGTTTGAGGTAGTCTTGCTTGATTCTATAAGGATAAACCGGGTGAATGTCCTACCGTTATGCAAAGCAAGACTCCATCAGCTTTAGACATTCAGTCAAAAGGCAAAATTCGAGAGAGATATGAACATCAGACATCAAGTGAAGTTGATGAGAACATCGAGAGAAGGTTTTCAGATGCAAAGTTGTATTCATAGAACTTGATCCCCAAGAAGAACATTCGAGTTGTACATCTTGGTGGGATTTCAAGTCATTATATTCAGATAGTAGGGACAATTCTTATGTCCAAAAGAAAGAGCACATCTAAAAGAAACAAGAGCCTGAGAAAAAGATAAGAAGGAAAAGGGAACGTGTCCCTAAGACAACATCTTAGAAAAATGAAAGACTCAAATGATTGAATATCAGAATTGTCTCCAACATTTGGAGACTATCGAGAGTTATATAATCTTGAGCATAAATTCAAGATATTCGAGAAGCGCAAATTCAAGTGGAGCATCGTGATGGAAGTCTTGCCCAAGAGTACCGCCAGACTCCTCGACAAAAATATTCAAAGTTGTTGAACCTTATTCCTCAAGAGCTTGTACATCAAAACACCAGGAGGCCATCCTTGGACGTTTGAGCCATTATAGCCAAAATTCCAACGTTTAAAAAATCCTTCTGTGAGCCCTTTGAGCCAACATTTTAAAACCAAATAATTCTTTCAAGTACATTATAAACCAGGGGCATTTTATGCACCCGAACTACGCGGACCTGATCCCCAACTCTTCGGGGGTACGTAGGCAGTCTGATTAATTCAGATTCGGTCAAAACCTTTGGGATAAAAGCTAAATCATCCCCCTTCCAAAATTTTGAAGCTAAAAAGCTAAACCATTCTTTGTAAATCCCAAAGCGAACTACGCGGAGCTGATCCTCCATTTTTGGGGTACGTAGGTAGTCTGGCTAGACCAGATTCGGTCCAAATCGTTTGAACTTTTGATATCTAACCCTTTTTGAACCCGAGCCTACCTATAAAGTTCTTCTGGTGAAACGAGCAAATGTTCAAGGCAATTGAAAACAAAAACAGAAAGAAATGAAAAGAACGAGAGTCTGAAGACCCACTAGGTTGAAAACCCGAAAGGGCAGCCTAGAGTCATGCGTTTGCTAAGTCGATAACCAAATGAGCTGGCTTATGCAAAATGAGGGTAGCGATCTACTGGATTGAAAAATTGAAGAGGCAATCCAGTCAGGGGCAAAGACTTCCCACAAAAAGTAAGCTGATAAGACATGGAAGGAGTTCATCGGTTATGAAGAACTCTGACGTTTGAATAGTGTGAGAATTCCAGGCAAAAGCTGAGGCAAATGGTTTGCTAGACCAGAAACCTGGAATGCAATAATCATGAGTTCCCACCAGAGGAGACTCGAAGAGATGAAGAAGCAATCACTACACAGGGCAGGATCTTGAAATCCAAGTAGTGCCGGCGAGACTTACTTTGATACCTCCCTAAACTAGGGGCATTGAAACTGAGCAATCCGAAGGGGGGTAATAACTATGACGGAAATACCGATGGAGGAAATTAGTGCCTCTTGACATGGTTTTCGAAATTATTTTGAGAGTGGCTAACCTTACCATAAAAAAAACAAACACATCAAGTCTAAGGGTGAATCAAAAGTGAGTCGAGTCCCTCGAATAATATACGTCTTCTTTGATAGAGTCCTTGAAAGTCTGTTCCTCATTCATATTCGTTTCCCTTCAAGGTCCAAGTCGTCTGGCACTGAAAGAATGGGTGTATACCTTCAAAAAAAAAAAGTGAATAGACCCTGGTTTAAGTATCAGAAAAAGGCAAGAAATATCTTGTTCTGACATGATAAAGATGACAAATTTCAAGCAGTAGGTGGTGGAAAGAGTGAACCTCAAATAATGGTCAATGGAATAAGAAATTTTTCTGGCTCAGCCATCATCCTATCTTTATTCCAAAGAAAGAACCTATGCAAACCCAAATTTTCTTACCTATCCTGGTTCTACTTTCCTTGGGACTCTTGTCATGGAGGTACAATACACTAGGGGCATCTTTTATGACTTGCGTCATAAAAGATATCAAGTACACAAAGGCAATCAGTGCCAATATTTTCAACAAGTTGAGATAAGAGATATGCGAACACATCTCAATTCAAATCCCTCAGCTCCTCATATGAGTCCTCTATTCAAAAGAGTCAAATTTCAAAGAATATCAATTTCCCTAGCGGAGTCTAGAATTTGCTCTCACAACCTTCAAAACCTCAGCAGAATGCTTTTCACCTGTCAAGGAAGGGCCAATATCCAAATCCCTACAAGTTATCTGAGTCCAATTCTCAGCAAGGAACTCGTACTCCCAATTTCCTCGGCAAGAGACAATCAATCTAAAAAAAAAATCATTCAAAATCAATCAATTCTCAACAATACTCGTTGGTTCCCAAGGCTCTTCGTGGTCTACTATTCAGGTATACCATGGACCCTTGCTTCCTGAGTGGCTCTTCGTGATCTATCTTCTACGCTGTATCATGGACCCACAATCCTTGTCTTTTCTTGGCTCTTCATGGTCTACCATTCAGGTACACTATGGACCCTTGCCTCCTTGGTGGCTCTTTGTGACGTGTCCTTTCAGATATATCATGGACCCACTATTCATAATCATTCCATTCATATCTTTTACATGTCATTGTTTCTTCTGCTGGGCTCTTCGTGGCTTACTGCCATGGACCCCAGATTCAATGCTGGGCTCTTCGTGGCTTACTGCCATGGACCCCAGATTCAATGCTTGGCTCTTCACGGAGTATTGCCGTGGACCCTTGATTTCTTTCTGCTGGGCTCTTCATGGTTTCTTGCCATGGACCCTAGATTCATTACGTGGCTCTTCACGGCTTGTCACCGTGGACCCTCGATTACTTCTTGGCTCTTCATAGCTTATGGCTATGGACCCTTGATTCCTAATTTTCTAACCTACCAATCACCTCATATCTTTCTAGCGAGGCTCTTCGTGGCTTATAGCTATGGACCCTCGATTCCTGCTTGCGAGGCTCTTCGTGGTTTATTACCATGGACCCTCGATTCCAGTTTACCTGGCTCTTCACGGTTTCCCACCGTTGACCCTCGTTCTCTGTAAGGCTCTTCATGGCTTATTACCGTGGACCCTTGATCAAAATTTCTATTCAACTGTCGATCTTTCTTGTCTAGTTTGGTGAAAAGCTGGACCGCAACTCTATCTAGTTATTTTGTTGTTGGCAATGAAAAGTCAAGTCATGGTCCGTCGTTCCACAATGTACTGCCACCCAAGTGCGGAGTCAGAAATACCTGTGTGATCGATGTGTTACTCGAGTTATATGTCTGGTGGGAGGCTATCTCACCAATATGTCTGAGTTATGCGTCCAGCGTTTCACCAAATTACTCATAAGTCATGTTGAATGAGAAATTTTAAAACCAAAGTCTCTCTGAGAGCATCAAGCAAATAATCAAAATCCTTTTCATTCAAGACCCCTGAGGCATCCGTTCCATTTTCAGACCCCTGAGGCATCCATTCTATATCATAACCCTTGAGGTATTTGATCCTTTCAAAAGTCCAATATTCACCATATCATCTTCTTCATTCTTCTTTCTCTTCAATCAATTTTGGGCTAGTCAAAATGTGCTGTCTGTTCAGCTTTGGTATTCGCGCGACAAGCACGCTATGCCAAAGAGGGGCATCTGTAGACAACCCATTTTGACCGTACCCTAAACCTCCCATGTTTGAGCAAAACCTAACCAAACCAATGTTTTAAAACTCCAAATTTCACCCCAAGGTAGGTTAGGGTCCCAGCAAGGTCCCTGCAAAATTTTGTCGAAATCCGAGCGCGTTTGCCTAGCTAACGAACCGAGAGAAGACCGTAGTGTAAACCAAAGGGGGGTGGATTATCCTGGATGAAGTCGAGCATGGACCGAAAAAGACAAAAATGGCGGCGCGCTTTATCAATTCTTCCGTGCGCCTCATACATCTGGGGTGCGAATATCAATCCCAAAATTTTCTATAAATGCTAGTTTAAGTCATTTTCGAGAAAAGGAGGAGAATAAAAATTTTCGCAGGGAGAGGCGAGAGAAAAATCCCAAACCCATTTTCCGATCGGAATTAACTCTTCTCCGGCCAAATCCACCCAATTCCGGTCAGTGTTAGCCGGATTTCTTCCTTGTTTACACTACTTTCTCCTCATGTTTACCTTGTTCTCTATTGTTCTTCTTAATTCCTCTTTGTAAACCCTAACCTTCTTCGGCCATACTTTTCACCGATTCTCATCTCCGGCATCTTCTCCGGCAAGCTTGCCTCCTCCGGCCGGACATTTTCATCTTTGATTAGCTCATTTGTTTCTTCTCTTTGTTAGATTTCTTGTTTTCTGGAACTCCTAAACTTGAAAATCCTCATTTCCTAGCTATAAACCCTAAGTCCAGATCTGTTTCCTTTTACAAGTAAAAAAAAAATGCGAATATAAGCTCTTTTGCTTCAATTGTCTTGAGAATTGGACTCCTCACTTGAATCTGGTGGTGTTAGCACTTAATTAGTAGTTCATCTTCTCGAAAAGAATAAATCTGAGCTTGATCCAAGGACGAGGTGAAATCATTTCTAGAACTTGCAGAATAAAGTTTGTAAAGAAGAGCAAGTGGAAGAAAGAGAGATCGAGGAGAACTCAAGGAAAAGAGAAAAGATCCGGTTGCTATTTCTTAACTTTCTCTTACAATTTTGCGAGTTTCGGCAATTTCTGCAAGTTCCGGTGACTCATCTCGGATCCGATCATCGCTAAAGCAGAATAATTTCCATTGTTCAACCTTGTTGGGAACTCAGGTAATTTTCTCATTTCCTTAATTTTGGGTTAATATGATAGTTATACTAGTTAGAGTAATTATTCGGCATTATGATTTTTGCTCGTTGTCTGCTAATTTTAAGATATTTTCTTGATCATAGATGAGTAGTTATGCTTGAAAGTTTATTGCCTTTGTTGATTGGATCTGTTCCCCTGAAGAACAAAAGTTTCCTTGGATTATATGTAAATTGTTTTATTTTTTCTTTCGTCACATAATTCTGCTATTATGGTAAGTCTTTCGAATATCTGTTTATATTCTCGTTTATTTTCATGGTTGCTTGCAATCCAGTACTCTGTGATTGATGCTTGCTATAAGTTGGAGGGATTGTATCAGGGGTTTTTAATGCATTTTCTATGGAATTTTTTCCTTTTATGTTTACATTAGAAAGAAAGGGGACTCGGCCACTATTCTACTGGATGGTATTTCATTTCCAATGTCTTATTGTGCTTGCCATTATCTGCCATCAAATCGGAGATTGTAACATTCCTCCGGTATATTATTTCTCCTCACTTAACAGCTCAGGTAACATTCTCACCCTCTTTTATAGTTAAGGGTCTATAAGTCATCTTATTTTATTTTATCTCCTTCTCTATGTCTTTGGAAAATGATGCACACATAGACATGTGTTGTTACTAGCACCATTTGGCTTAACTATCCCTTTTATTTAGTTTGATCCTCTCACAAGATCCCATAGAGTAAGTCTTAAGGGTTAGTATTTACACTACTTTAAATATATGGCATATCTGTTGCTTTATACCCACTTTAAATTGTTTTCATTTTTTTTATTATAATAGTTTCAAAGTTAACATATTTTTAACAGAGTTGGTACTTGAACTGATTAAGACATGGCTATGTTAGTGGTGTCCCTATTAGAATGTTGTAGTATTGTAGACACCCCATTTTGCTCTGCTTTGATTAAAAAAGAAATTAGGGTTTCGCTGTCAATTTTTCAGTGTTTTCTATTCCGGTGTTCGTCCCTTACGCTTTCTCAAATCTTTCTGGTCATTTCTGCAATGTTCTGATTTTTTCCGCTAAAGTGCGGAGAAGGGTTATTCGTGAGAATCCGAGCAAGGGAGAATTTGTACCCGTTTGGTGGGCCCGCATTGAACATTTGTTTAAAATTGAATCAACCGGGGGCCCACATTGTGGGGCCCACATTGTGGGGCCCACGTTGTGGGGCCCGCGTTGTGGGGCCTCAATGGGGCCTCTTGTGAGGCCTCTTATGAAGAGCAATGATGGTAGCTCTCCACTAAGACAACATGATGGGCCCTCCACTAAGAACAATAATGATGGATTCTCCACTAAGAAACATGATGGGCCCTCCACTAAGAACAATAATGATGGATTCTCCACTAAGAAACATGATGGGCCCTCCACTAAGAACAATAATGATGGATTCTCCACTAAGAAACATGATGGGCCCTCCACTAAGAACAATAATGATGGATTCTCCACTAAGAGGGACAACATGATGAGCTCTCCACCAACATATCTCTCTCTCTCTCTTTCTCTCCCTATATATATCTTCCTTCCCATCCATAAAAAAAAAAAAAAAAGAAATTTATCTTCCATTATCTCTTTCTCTTCCATTATCTCTTCTAATCACTCCCTCCAATCCCTTTCCTCAATATATTCTTCCATCCCTCTCCCTAATATTCTTCTTCCATTATCTCTTCACTCCCTCAATCACTCCCTCTAAACACTCCAGAGAAAGCGAAAGACGGCGGAGCGGATCGGCGGCGGCAGGATTTTTTATATTTTTTGGATTGGGCGGAGATCTTCACCACAGGTAGGTGCATTGTTCTCAAAATATTTCTGTATTTTTCCGAATTTTTCTGATTTTTTCCGCAAATTGTGTTTTAAAAATGGAAAACTCTTCAAAAAACATCTTTTGACGAAGAAAAATTAAATTATATACCAAACAGATTCTAAAATTAATGAAATTTCGTGGGACAATAATATGTTACTGATTCATTTTACCATGAATTTGTAAAGATTTTTGGAGTTTATTTGGTATATTATTTAATATTTTCTTTGAAACTTATCAGATTTTAGGAGAATTTTTACTAACATCAGATCATCATTAAAATTCATACAATTTTTACAGTAGTCTTACCTTCCATATTACTTGTTACTGTAAAGTTTTCGTGTGATTTGGATCTGTTTTAATATGGGATGTAGTGTTAATTTATAATCTGGTCTGGAAATTGTAAAATCCGAAATTGGTAGTAAATAATTTCTAAAATTCATGAAAATCTCACTGCATGCTATTTTGATTTATATAGTATTTCTGTAGAAATTTCATAGAATTTAGAGTTATATTTCTACTAGTTTATGTGTTAATTGTGCAATCTGGACATTTAATGGTTTAATCAAGATTAAATGTGAATTTAATGTAAAAATATGCAAAACTCATCCTGTAAGCTACATACATTTTCATCTTGCTGCTGTAGAAATTTCAAATCATTTCGAATTTATTTGCAACAATTTCACTTGTAAAACCGCTCATATGCTTAAAAATTGATAAAATCCATGGAAAATTCGAAATTAATTGAAAATCATATAAAAATTCCTAAAGAACTTTAAAATTCTGTCACATGTTCACTCCTTAATCCATTGAAACAGAAATTTTAGGATCTTTAGATTTTCCTGGAAAAATGGCCCGTGCATCCATAATCGTATCCCAATTGCAACTTGATCTTTGACAATTTGAATATTTAAGTTATAGCATGTTGTTGGCTCCGAGGTTAGTGTCCATGGAAATCCTGAGATTCTGCCAGGCAATAAGATGCTATAACCTAAGTATTCAATTGCACAAGGAAAGAGCGCACGATTCCCTCCTTTGGATGCCATTCAAGGCCGAAATTGGTGAACCCTAGAACCATTGGTAATCCTTAAATGTCTAGAAACTGAAAATCTTCGAAATCTGAAACTCATTAACCTCGAGAACTTAAATCGATTTATCTTGTGTCTTTCGGAACCATTGGATTATGGTTTCCAATCTAAGAACCATTAGAGCCCAATTTAGGAACACTGGTGTCGTGCCGTGTCCTAGGTTTTAGGGAGTCCTAGAGTTAGGAGTCCAGCCTCATCACGGACGCTTGCTATGAATAGCAACCGTACCATAGGTCTAGTTACACTAGTCACCCGATCTTTCCCTAGGACAAGCCTAGTAAACTAGGATGTAGGCAAAACCTGCATTAGTCTAAGGGACAACTTGCATTCAGATAAGAATCATATAGCATCTTAGATGAAATCCTAAGATAATAAAATCCTCAACTTGAATTAAATAATTCCTCTTAAAACTGTTGAAACAGTCAAATCCGTCTAAGTCGGTGTCCTAGTTGAGTTAGGCATATGTAGCTTAGCTTAGGTGCACCGAACTACGTCGACTCTGATCCCAGTGAGGCTTGGGTACGTAGGCAGCTTGGATGTCTGACGGCATACCACCCGCGAGTCGGCACCACAACAAATTGTGGTGTTTTGTATATTAATTTTCTTGTAAATGCTTAATCAAATCACTTAGGATTTTTCATGAAATTAGAATTTTAGGAGAACTTTCACCTAGATTGAATCCAGACAAATTAAGAAATCAAGATACACATTTAGGATTCACATTGAAATTAGATCATAGGATGCATGTCACTTAGTTCGCACAATAACATAGAGTTGAATGAGCCATTTAAAATAAATTTAAAAGAGTTAGCTTTTGGAATCGAAGACCGATTATCGGGCAAGAATGGTGCATGTGGTGGATAACTCCCCATACCTTCCATTCTCGTAACCAGGTAGCGAGTCTAGATTTCTGGTTAATTATGGGTCCTAGATCCCACATCTAGGTGGCGACTCTGTCAATCTCTTTCGTGTGGAATTCGGATTGCCTTAGTGATCCCAAGTTCACAGGAAAGACGAATTCAAATCAACAAATAAAATGCACACGCCAATCGCGTGGGAACGAGAGACCAAGAGAGAGCGCGCGGCGGCTCGCGCCCGACGCCCCTCTCGCGGGATCTGGCTCCCACAGTCTGGCGACTCTGCTGGGGACCACCTAACTTCATTACAATTCCAAAGGATAACTCATTTGAATCTATTTTAACTGGCTCATGAAAACTCTATCTCTTTTATGCTTGTTAGATTAGTTTGTATGCTTTATTTTCTCATCACATATACTCAAACTTAATCTAACAAAACCTGAAGGCATCATAGATTGCGCGAACTTATTGCACACACTTACATCACTTTCATCTAAACCCCTGCATCTCACATGCACACACGTCCTATTTTAGGAACCCGGAGTGTTATCTAGCATGGTTGACTGGGATTTCATCACCTGGTGCCTCTGTGCTAGAGAAGCATTCCACCCTTAGCCTAGTACCTTTATGGTACGTAAACGGATCTCTTGTTCACGTACTGATACGCCGGACACTGGTACAGTATATCGAACAGGGATTCGCGCTAAGGGAACTCTTGGCCTTACCCCTAGATTAACCCACACATGCATGTAGTATACGAACACATGTGCATCACGTGTGTGAGCCTAGTTTAGGATATCCTACCTATTTGTGTCTAGATTAGGCCGTAGACCATCTTCTAATGGCTACGATCGGTCCTAGGTACACAAACAAAGTCATGAGTCGAGATCCTCTCTCCACTCCGCTAGATTAGGATTAGGGTTGATGCCTTCAGGTAACACTGATAAAATGTGCAAAGATTAAAAAACTTTCCCTTTGGGGTTAGGATTTAAATCCCATTCATTTCCAAAGATCTCATAGGATTAGTCATTCATGATCCATCCGTTGAAAGCAATCTTATGCTATCTCATCTCATCTCGATCGTACGATTTTTAATCTTATATTATCTGATTCGATCGAGTATCCATACTTCCTTTATATTGGTAGGAACTCATCCTAATCTCATGTTCATGTAATCCTGATTATCCCTGTATCCTTTCTCCTGGCTTACAGACACCATGTCTACTCGTACAATTCTTGATTGGATCCGTGGTACATTAAGAGAATCCCATATCTATGCCATAAGTGAGCAAGAGAAAAATCTCTTCGGTTACGTGGCCACCATCAAGCTCGATTGGGGATTACTCTATGCTGCATCAGAGTGTTGGGATCCCGATCATCATGTCTTCCGTTTTGGCAACCAAGAAATGTGTCCCACCTTTGAAGAATGGTGTGCCTTATTGGAATATCCTGTAGATGGCCCTCTGGTGAAGCCATCTTACGTGTCGGATTATCGTCCTTTGTTCCTTCGCTTGATGAATAATCCAGATGAATCCATGAACTCTTTCATCAAAGACCAGGAAGTGTCCATGCAACAACTGATTGACATTTACCCTCCTGTTGGGCATATTGGTGCTGTTGATATTCAAAAAGCCCGAGGTCGCGCTCTGAGATTCTGCTCCTTTGCTAGGTTCCTCACTGTCCAGCCTTCTCGCTGTGCGTCAGCTGTTCTCTTGGACCTCGTTGATCAGATGGATCGTGGCGCCAATCCAATTCCTACTATGCTTGCAGAAACCTTCAATGGATTGGATGAGATGGCTCGTCTTCGTGCCAGCTCAGGTCCAGGCTCTTATGTTCGATCTTTTGTTGGGTCCTTCTCAGGATGTCCTGCATTACTTCACGTGTGGTTATGCCACAAGCTAAAAATTGCAGCTCCTGTGCATTTTGATCATACGTTATACACCTTCAGTGAATGGCGTCATGATGTTTCTTTCAATCATAAAGGCGATTGGGCTGAGTGGTTGAGTTCTCGCCATGAAGATCAGATTTATTGGCAAATCCCTGGAATCCAAGAAGCTGTCTTCAATACTGGAGAAGCTAACTACGTTCGCCTTCTTGGCCTAAAAAAGACTTCCTTTTATATTCCTGCCAGGATTCAGCGTCAGTATGGAAGGGAGCAATCCATTGTGCCTCCCCTTCGTCATTTCTATCCGCCTGAGGATCTCAAGCCCAAGATTGTCAAAGCCGTTTCATCTGCTTGGGATGTTCGAGTCATCAAATCTTTCAAGGAGTCAGTTGAGGAAGATAGTCGTCCAAAGAAGAAGTCTAGAAAGAGTGCTTAATGTCATGTTTTCTCTTATCAGTCTATCTTTGAAAGATCGAACCATGTACTCAAGCTTTAATGATCTATCAATAAAAGTTCACCTTTTTCTTTCAGTATCTTCGTCTATGCATACATCAGTGTCTACTTCTTTCTGATTTTAAATATGTCTTTCAAATATTACAGGGCCGTAGACACCATAGCTAACCCTAATACTCCTTGGGTTCGGGTCTCTTCTCGATTACAGAGGAAATCTGTATCCCCGCCACCTTCTCTGAGAACCCCAGCATCTCATTCTTTCCCGTCCTCATCCTCACCAATGGCAGAAAACCAGGACAGTCCTCCACTCGCTGCTATCACCGATACTCTTACCTTGATTCTCCGGCAGCTTCAAGAACTCAAGGAAGAGAACCAAGTTATCAAGGCTCAACTTTCTGAGAAGTTCGGACAATCGTTGTCCAAAGATAAAAGGCCCATGCACCATACAGCTACTTCAGTCGCACCTGCCCAGCCGGCGTTTATCCCCATTACTGATAAAATTGAAGAAGATCTGGAAAAAGAGCAGTACAGTCAGGACCACAGTAACCCTTCTCAGTCCATGGTTGATAAGTCTGTTATGGAAAAATTAGAAAGTCTTACCAGGAAGGTACAAGACATCCAATTTCAAGACCAAGGTGGTTTCAATCCGAGTGATCTCACACTGTTCCCAGAAATCCGTCTCCCAGCCAATTTTCAAATGCCGGACTTTGATAAATATGATGGTGTGGGTTGTCCAATTACACATTTGCAAATGGTCACCATCATGTGTCAGCCTCAAGGCTTATCTTCTGAGCAAATGGCTCAATTGTTCCCGGTTTCCCTGACCAAGGTTGCCAGGAGGTGGTTCATGGTATTGGACAAGACTCGTTACAGGACATGGAAGGATATCGGTGAGCAATTCATCAGGCAGTTCAAATATGATGACGGGACAGAAATCACTAGAAAGGATTTGGAAAGAACCAAGCAAGATTCAAGAGAATCTTTTCTGATTTTTGTGAAAAGATGGAGGAGAATAGCAGCTCAGATGATGGAGCGCCCGTCTGAGGAGGAGCAGGTCCAGATAATCATGAAAAATATTTCCCCCCAGCTCCAATATCACATGTCATTACAATATTACCCGGACTTCAAGCACTTCATCGTAGCTGGCACCCAAATAGAGGAGGCTATGGCTCAAGGTGTATTCAACCGTAGCAACCCAAATCCCAGAGATTTCAAAAAATCCCCACCAGCCCAAGTCAGTAGTATCTCCCGTTCTAATGCTCAATCCTCTAAATCCCAGGAACCTCTAGTAATGGACTATGTTCAACCCGCGACCGCACCTCGGCAACAAGCCCGGGTAGAATTTACTCCTCTTCCCATTCCATCTTCAGAGGTGCTTAAGCAATGTCTGGCTTCAGGTCGCATAACCCTACCTGCCACCCGGCCTCCCCCCAATCCTTTACCTGCCAATTGGCGAGCCGACCTACACTGTGAGTATCACAGGGGTCCTGGTCATCTTACAGACAATTGCATCGCTTTGAAATTCAGAATCCAAAAACTTATTGATGAAAAAGTCATTGCATTCCAGCCAAGACCCAATGTTACCCAAAACCCGCTACCTGGTCATGCTAATCCTCCCGATGCCGTTAATGCCATAACCATAGGAGATCCTGAGTTTGACCCTCTCACCCTCATATGTGCTTTAGAACCCGTTTCTGAACCCCAAATCATCTTCTGTGATGAATCGTACCTGAGAGAGTCTGTACCTCCCTTGGTAATCACCTATGAGCCACAAGACCCTCAAATTATCACCTATGGTGAGCCAGAATTGGATGAAGTCAGACATGTGACAAGGGGTGGAAGAATTTTCAAACCTGCTGAATTAAGAGTCGAAAATCCAGGGGCATTGGCTCGAGGAGAGGAGCCGCAATACGTGAAGGACCCAGATGATGAAGTTGTTCAGCAGTTGAAGAAAACTCAGGCTGTCATATCTGTTTGGGGGTTGTTGATAGCATCGAAGAAACACAGAGAGGCTGTGTTGAAAGAACTGAATACCACACAGGTGTCCTCAGAAATATCTCCAGAGCAACTAGCTGAAGTTGTCGCTCTGACACACGCCACCAGAGCCATTAGTTTCTCAGACCAGGAGCTGCCTCCTCAAGGTCGGAATCATGCTAGAGCTCTTCATGTCACTGTTGTTTGCGAAGGCAAGAAAGTACCGTCTGTGCTGGTAGATAATGGATCCGCGTTGAATGTATGTCCATTAAGAACTGCCATTACCTTGGGTTTCGGTCCCACTGATTTTGCCGAATCAACCCTTGGTATCCTCGCATATGACAATACCCGCAGAAATGTGGTCGGAGTCCTTACCACCAGGATCGTTATAGGCGGTCAAGAATTTGAGGTGGAATTTCAAGTTATTGATATCAAGGCCTCGTTCAATATACTTCTGGGACGACCCTGGTTGCATAAGGAAGGTGTTGTTGCCTCAACCCTTCATCAAAAACTGAAGTTCATTAAAGAAGGAAAATTGATCACTGTCAGAGGCGACGAAGAGCCAGAAATAGGGCAGATAACAGGAGAAACTCGGATCCTTCCAGTTACAAAAGCAGATGATTACAACTTGAATGGTTTCGCATTCGATGTTACTGCTATTTCCTATGAAGATGCCTCTCGGGAGGAGTTGTATTTGCCTTTTGCCATCAGTCCTGTGGTTGCCAAGATGATGAGAAAAATGAACTACTTTCCGGGTATGAATTTAGGCCGTGATCCAAGCAAAGCGTCTCATTGGCGCCCAATCAAAGCAAACTCTGGAGTTTTCGGTCTAGGGTATATACCTACTGAGGAGGAGGAGGAATCCATGAAAGAATTGTTGAAATTGAAGGAAGAAATCCGCCGCACTGGAAGGGTACTCCCAATGACTCCATATTCCTTATCAATGAATGGTCACTTTATCAAAGAAGGTGAGACTTCTCCATACTATGGGTTTTCTGAACCATGGTATGACTCAGTAACAGGGATCATGATACCGGGTTTTGAAATATTCAGTGGCCTTGCTCTCCCAGAAACAGAACCGCCGGTATATTGTGTTGGAAAAACTGTTGAGGATTGGATAGTCTGCCTTGAGCCAGATATGTTGGAGTCTTTGTTCGAAGAAGATGTGCCTGATGTTGTTTGTCAGGAGTTGCCCGTTTTAGATCATTCTAAAAAGCAAGAAGAGACTGACTGTGAAGATGTGCTAGTGGCGGTTATTCAGGGCGATGCTGCCTTTACTGAACCTCAGAGTCAGATTGCACCTGCAACAGAAAATCTTTCCAACTGGAGTTCTGATATTTTTCCATCTTATTTTACGGCTAAGTCAAGTCTAGTCAAGCCAACTGAATCAGTGTCAGTGCCTAGTCCAGGCGAGTCGTTTTCTGAGTTTATTTACTATATGAATCCTGAGCCTGTTCAGGATGAGTCCAAGAATAATGATGTAATTTCTTTCAATTCAATGAAATCCGATTCTCAGTATGTCTCTGTGTTTGCTTCTGACTTTAATAATGATAACACTCCCTCCTCAGACGAGGAAGAAGGGATCGACGAAACTCCCCTTGAATTGCAGCATATGCTCAAACAAGAGGAGGAGCGCCGAGCCCAGCCTCTTAAAGATGAAATCAAAATTATAAACATCGGAACAGAAGATTTAATACAGGAAATACGAATTGGAAATACTCTATCCTCTGAAGAGCGCGATGAATTAATAAACCTACTTAAGGAATATAAGGAAGTTTTTGCCTGGTCCTACAAAGATATGCCCGGGTTGAGCGAAGACATTGTTCAGCACAAGCTACCTTTGTTGCCAGGAATTAAACCTAAAAAGCAGAAGCTAAGGAGAATGAAGCCCGAGTGGGTCTTGAAAGTAGAAGAAGAGGTTACTAAGCAGTTGAATGCTGGGTTCCTGCAAGTGGTGGAATATCCGGAATGGCTTGCAAATATAGTACCTGTACCGAAGAAAGATGGAAAGGTGAGAATGTGTGTAGATTTCAGAGATCTGAACAGGGCAAGTCCGAAAGACGATTTCCCTCTACCACATATCGATATCCTGGTAGACAATACGGCCGGGCATGAATTACTATCCTTCATGGATGGTTTCTCGGGCTACAATCAAATTAAGATGGCACCCGAAGACATGGCTAAAACCTCGTTCATTACACAATGGGGGACATATTGCTATCGGGTAATGCCATTTGGTCTTAAGAATGCTGGCGCAACATATCAAAGAGCAGCTACAGCCTTACTCCATGACATGATACACCGAGAAGTCGAAGTTTATGTCGATGATATGATTGTAAAAGCCAAGGAAAGGAGAGATCACATCCCGAACCTCAAGAAGTTCTTTGAAAGAATACTCAAATACCAGCTTCGCTTGAATCCTAGCAAGTGTGTATTCGGGGTTACCTCTGGTAAGTTGCTTGGATTCATGGTGAGTCAAAGGGGCATAGAGGTGGATCCTCAGAAAATTAAGGCTATCCAAGAGATGCCGCCGCCTAGAACCGAGAAGGAAATACGGGGATTCCTAGGAAGGATACAGTTCCTAAGACGATTCATCGCTCATCTGACTTCAACTTGTGAACCTATCTTCAAGCTATTAAAGAAAAACTCTTCCAAAGAGTGGACGGCGGAATGTCAACAGGCCTTCGAGAAAATAAAGCAAAGTTTGTCTGAACCACCGATAGTAGCACCAGTAATACCGGGGCATCCATTGCTGCTTTACTTGTCAGTAACAGAAACCACAATGGGCTGTATGTTAGCACAGCAAGATCCAGAAACCAAGCATGAAAAGGCTGTATACTATCTTAGTAAGAAGATGTTGGAGTACGAACAGAAGTATACTGTCCTAGAAAAAACCTGCTTAGCTTTGGTTTGGGCTACTCAGCGACTCAGGCATTACCTTTTATCACATAAGGTCTTGCTCCTATCAAGGATGGATCCTCTGAAATATCTCTTTGAAAAACCAGCCCTGACAGGTAGGACTGCCAGATGGTTGTTATTGTTGTCTGAATTTGACATCACCCATGTAACCCAAAAATCAGTAAAGGGCCGAGCCATTGCTGAACAATTGGCAGAAGCACCCCAAGAAGAAAATCAGCCTTTCAAGACGATGTTCCCAGATGAAGAGATCATGATGGTAGAAGATGAATATCCAGAAACTGGTTGGACCCTCTATTTTGATGGAGCAGCAAACCAAACAGGACAGGGAGTAGGGGCATTGCTTGTGTCACCTCGAAATGAGCATGTTCCCCTTGCCGTTAAGTTACAATTCAATTGCACCAACAATATGGCAGAGTATGAAGCATGCATTGTTGGGCTTGAGGCTGCATTGGCCTTAGGCATAGAGAATCTTGACGTATATGGAGATTCAATGTTAATCATTTGCCAAACCCAAGGAGAATGGAGAACCAAAGAAGAAAAGTTGCTGCCATATCATGAATACTTGGATATTCTCGCTAAGCAATTCCAGCACATCACTTTCAGTTATTTGCCAAGGTTGAAGAATAGATTCGCCGATGCCTTAGCGACGTTAGCTTCTATGATTGACATACCTCACAATATGAAGATGAGGCCCATCACGGTTCAAGAGCAATGGGCTCCTGCATATGTTGATGCTATAGAGATAGCTGCAAGATGTCCCGATGGTAAACCATGGTATACGGACATAAAGAACTACATCTCGGGCCAGGGGCATCCCAATGAGGCGTCGAATAAGGAGATAAGGACTTTGCAGAGATTGGCAGTTAACTTTGTCATTTGTGGAGGAGAGCTGTATCGACGGTCCTTCGACGGAATCCAACTCTTATGTGTCACTGAAGATCAGGCAGAAGAAATTCTCGCAGATGTTCATGAAGGGGTGTGTGGACCTCATATGAATGGGAGGATGTTGTCAAAGAAGATCCTACGTCTGGGGTACTATTGGCCAACATTGGAAGCAGATTGTCACACATTTGTGAAGAAATGCTATAAATGTCAGATACATGCGAATCTCATTCATGTACCACCTACCGAATTGCATTCTCTTACTTCTCCTTGGCCGTTTTCGGTATGGGGAATTGACATAATTGGCAAGATTTCCCCTAAGTCATCTAGTGGTCACGAGTACATACTCGTTGCAATTGACTACTTCACTAAGTGGGTTGAGGCCGCTTCTTATGCAAAGCTTACATCCGCATCAGTTGCTAAATTCATACGAACCAACATCATATGCAGATATGGAATTCCCCATGAACTTATCTCAGATAACGGATCTCATTTCAAGAAAGAAGTTATCACTCTTTGCGAAGAGTTCAAGATTAAGCATCATAAATCTTCACCTTATCGGCCGCAGACAAATGGAGCGGTGGAAGCTGCAAACAAAAATGTCAAGACTATCATTAGCAAGATGTCAGAAACTTATAAGGATTGGTCGAATAAGTTGCCGTACGCATTGTGGGCTTACAGAACATCAATTAGAGCTTCAACTGGGGCAACCCCTTACTCTCTTGTTTATGGTATGGAAGCAGTGCTACCTGTGGAGATCCGTGTACCTTCGCTCCGAGTATTGACTGAAGTCAAGTTGCCAGAAAATGAATGGGCAGACGCCAGATATAAAGAGCTGAACATGCTAGATGAAAAGAGGTTAAAAGCACTTTACCATGTGCAGGGTTATCAGCGCAGAATAGCCCGGGCTTTTAATAAAAAGGTTAAAATCAGAGATCTCGAAGAAGGCAATCTTGTTCTAAAAGAAAATCGAGCACCAGTGCTTGACCCAAGAGGCAAATTCAAGCCTAATTGGTCAGGGCCATACATCGTGGACCAAATCTTACCCGGAAAAGCCGTCAAGCTCCGTAATTTAAATGGAGAAATATTGCCGGAACCAACAAATCTTGATCAACTCAAGAGGTTCTATGCTTGAACACCAGAAGGCCGTCTTTTGGCCGAATAAAACCCAAATTCATAACCCAAAATCAAAAAATATATAACCTTTTGCAAACCCTTTCGAGCCTACATAAAATTTTCCTTCAAAACCCAATGTACTAGGGGCATTCCCCTGAACTACGCATGACCTGATTCCTACACTGGGATACGTAGGCAACCTGTTCACAGGTTCGGTCGAAACTCTTGCAAAACCTTAAGCCATTCTTTGAAAAGCTCTACCTCACCTGTAAAGTCCTTTTGGTGTTCAAAAAAAAAATAAAAAAATAAAATAAAAAATGGAGCTTGAAAATCCGCTAGATTGAAAACCTGAAAAGGCGATCTAGGCAAAATTCAGGATCATTCCTCTGCTAAGTTGAAAACCTGAAAAGGCAGCTTAGGCAAAAGTTAAGGGGGTAGCCTGCTGAGTTGAAAACCTAAAAGGCGATTCAGGCAAAAGTTAAGGTTGAACGGTCCGCCAAGTTGAAAATCTAAAAAGGAATACTTGGTCGTGGTAAGATGGGGTTCACGCCAGAAGAATTACATCGACCTCTGAACTCTCAGTAGGTCAGGCAAAAATAACAATGATTCCCGAAACTAAGGGCATTAATTTCAAAACAATCCGAAAGTTGATAGAAGGATATATGAAGTATCACTGTCTTAAAAAATAAGTGAAGATGTTTATCAGTGGAGAAACATTCTTTAAAAGAGGCTAACCTAACCCAAAAGAAAATACTGATAAGTCAGAAGCATCACGAGATCACTTGAGTAATCTTTCTTATTTTGTCTTTTTATTACCAATGTCTGTGGTTCTATTTTTAGAAAAATTTACAAATGCTATTTTAAAGAATTGTTGTAGGGTGCAATCACTCTGAAGGCAGGTTCATTAACGGATTCCGAGAAACTTGGAAAAGGTGCGACTGTCGCGAATGGTGAAAAATCGTTGCAAGAATGATCTCTGGTCAATGAATAGAAGAAGGTTAGAAGGCCTTAAACTGGGGCGGGTTGCTAATAAAGTGGCATCTCATATTCAAGCCTTGAAAGACCTTTGCTGCATGGTGGTATTGAATCATTTGCTTCCAAAATTGTTAATTGGAGATTCCAGTTCCCCCTTTCCTGATAATCTCTGTTATCATATACTCTCTGAGTCCATTTGAAAGTGGTCTTCTTTCTTTGAACATCATACAAATATGATATCTCATTTCCTTGAAACTCCGTAAAAATACGGTATTCCATTTTCTTCTGAGTCCATTCAAAAATGTTCTCTTATTCTCTTTGAGCATCATACAAATATGATACCTCATTTCCTTGGAATTCCGTAATTCATCAAATCCAATTCTACGTTAAATTCAAATTCCCAAAATTCATCAAGTCCAATTCTACGTCAAAATTCAAAATCCCAAAATTCATCAACTCCAATCCTACGTCAAATTCAAATTCCCCAAATTCATCAAATCCAATTCTACGTCAAATTCAAATTCATAAAAAAACCTCCAAATTCATTAATCTCAACCGAAGATTGAAGCCGTAAAAATACGGTATTTCATTCTGAGTCCATTCAAAAATGTTCTCTTATTCTCTTTGAGCATCATACAAATATGATACCTCATTTCCTTGGAACTCCGTAAAAAATACGGTATTCCATTCTCTTCTGAGTCCATTCAAAAATGTTCTCTTATTCTCTTTGAGCATCATACAAATATGATACCTCATTTCTTTGGAACTCCGTAAAAATACGGTATTCCATTCTCTTCTGAGTCCATTCAAAAATGTTCTCTTATTCTCTTTGAGCATCATACAAATATGATACCTCATTTCCTTGGAACTCCGTAAAAATACGGTATTCCATTCTCTTCTGAGTCCATTCAAAAATGTTCTCTTATTCTCTTTGAGCATCATATAAATATGATACCTCATTTCCTTGGAACTCCGTAAAAAATACGGTGTTCCATTCTCTTCGAGTCCATACAACTACGTTCTCTTATTCTCTTTGAGCATCATACAAATATGATACCTCATTTCTTTGGAACTCCGTAAAAATACGGTATTCCATTCTCTTCAGGTCCATACAACTATGGTCTCTTACTCTCTTTGAGCATCATACAAATGTGATGTCTCATTTCCTTGGAAGCCGTAAAAATATGGTATTTCATTCTGAGTCCATTCAAAAATGGTCTTTTCTCTTTGAACATCATATAAATGTGATGTCGAGCGGCACCGCAGCGGGATTTTTTTACTACATTCCAATTCTAGGACTTCGTTTTGGGTTTTACATTAGGTAGTAAATGCTTGCGTCTAGGTTCCGTAGAGTCTTTTGTCGATTAAAGCTACGCAAAATGGTTCTGTCATTTTGACTTTGGTATTCGATGACTACGTCATCTCTACCAAAGAGGGGCATCTGTAGACACCCCATTTTGCTCTGCTTTGATTAAAAAAGAAATTAGGGTTTCGCTGTCAATTTTTCAGTGTTTTCTATTCCGGTGTTCGTCCCTTACGCTTTCTCAAATCTTTCTGGTCATTTCTGCAATGTTCTGATTTTTTCCGCTAAAGTGCGGAGAAGGGTTATTCGTGAGAATCCGAGCATGGGAGAATTTGTACCCGTTTGGTGGGCCCGCATTGAACATTTGTTTAAAATTGAATCAACCGGGGGCCCACATTGTGGGGCCCACATTGTGGGGCCCACGTTGTGGGGCCCGCGTTGTGGGGCCTCAATGGGGCCTCTTGTGAGGCCTCTTATGAAGAGCAATGATGGTAGCTCTCCACTAAGACAACATGATGGGCCCTCCACTAAGAACAATAATGATGGATTCTCCACTAAGAAACATGATGGGCCCTCCACTAAGAACAATAATGATGGATTCTCCACTAAGAAACATGATGGGCCCTCCACTAAGAACAATAATGATGGATTCTCCACTAAGAAACATGATGGGCCCTCCACTAAGAACAATAATGATGGATTCTCCACTAAGAGGGACAACATGATGAGCTCTCCACCAACATATCTCTCTCTCTCTCTTTCTCTCCCTATATATATCTTCCTTCCCATCCATAAAAAAAAAAAAAAAAGAAATTTATCTTCCATTATCTCTTTCTCTTCCATTATCTCTTCTAATCACTCCCTCCAATCCCTTTCCTCAATATATTCTTCCATCCCTCTCCCTAATATTCTTCTTCCATTATCTCTTCACTCCCTCAATCACTCCCTCTAAACACTCCAGAGAAAGCGAAAGACGGCGGAGCGGATCGGCGGCGGCAGGATTTTTTATATTTTTTGGATTGGGCGGAGATCTTCACCACAGGTAGGTGCATTGTTCTCAAAATATTTCTGTATTTTTCCGAATTTTTCTGATTTTTTCCGCAAATTGTGTTTTAAAAATGGAAAACTCTTCAAAAAACATCTTTTGACGAAGAAAAATTAAATTATATACCAAACAGATTCTAAAATTAATGAAATTTCGTGGGACAATAATATGTTACTGATTCATTTTACCATGAATTTGTAAAGATTTTTGGAGTTTATTTGGTATATTATTTAATATTTTCTTTGAAACTTATCAGATTTTAGGAGAATTTTTACTAACATCAGATCATCATTAAAATTCATACAATTTTTACAGTAGTCTTACCTTCCATATTACTTGTTACTGTAAAGTTTTCGTGTGATTTGGATCTGTTTTAATATGGGATGTAGTGTTAATTTATAATCTGGTCTGGAAATTGTAAAATCCGAAATTGGTAGTAAATAATTTCTAAAATTCATGAAAATCTCACTGCATGCTATTTTGATTTATATAGTATTTCTGTAGAAATTTCATAGAATTTAGAGTTATATTTCTACTAGTTTATGTGTTAATTGTGCAATCTGGACATTTAATGGTTTAATCAAGATTAAATGTGAATTTAATGTAAAAATATGCAAAACTCATCCTGTAAGCTACATACATTTTCATCTTGCTGCTGTAGAAATTTCAAATCATTTCGAATTTATTTGCAACAATTTCACTTGTAAAACCGCTCATATGCTTAAAAATTGATAAAATCCATGGAAAATTCGAAATTAATTGAAAATCATATAAAAATTCCTAAAGAACTTTAAAATTCTGTCACATGTTCACTCCTTAATCCATTGAAACAGAAATTTTAGGATCTTTAGATTTTCCTGGAAAAATGGCCCGTGCATCCATAATCGTATCCCAATTGCAACTTGATCTTTGACAATTTGAATATTTAAGTTATAGCATGTTGTTGGCTCCGAGGTTAGTGTCCATGGAAATCCTGAGATTCTGCCAGGCAATAAGATGCTATAACCTAAGTATTCAATTGCACAAGGAAAGAGCGCACGATTCCCTCCTTTGGATGCCATTCAAGGCCGAAATTGGTGAACCCTAGAACCATTGGTAATCCTTAAATGTCTAGAAACTGAAAATCTTCGAAATCTGAAACTCATTAACCTCGAGAACTTAAATCGATTTATCTTGTGTCTTTCGGAACCATTGGATTATGGTTTCCAATCTAAGAACCATTAGAGCCCAATTTAGGAACACTGGTGTCGTGCCGTGTCCTAGGTTTTAGGGAGTCCTAGAGTTAGGAGTCCAGCCTCATCACGGACGCTTGCTATGAATAGCAACCGTACCATAGGTCTAGTTACACTAGTCACCCGATCTTTCCCTAGGACAAGCCTAGTAAACTAGGATGTAGGCAAAACCTGCATTAGTCTAAGGGACAACTTGCATTCAGATAAGAATCATATAGCATCTTAGATGAAATCCTAAGATAATAAAATCCTCAACTTGAATTAAATAGTTCCTCTTAAAACTGTTGAAACAGTCAAATCCGTCTAAGTCGGTGTCCTAGTTGAGTTAGGCATATGTAGCTTAGCTTAGGTGCACCGAACTACGTCGACTCTGATCCCAGTGAGGCTTGGGTACGTAGGCAGCTTGGATGTCTGACGGCATACCACCCGCGAGTCGGCACCACAACAAATTGTGGTGTTTTGTATATTAATTTTCTTGTAAATGCTTAATCAAATCACTTAGGATTTTTCATGAAATTAGAATTTTAGGAGAACTTTCACCTAGATTGAATCCAGACAAATTAAGAAATCAAGATACACATTTAGGATTCACATTGAAATTAGATCATAGGATGCATGTCACTTAGTTCGCACAATAACATAGAGTTGAATGAGCCATTTAAAATAAATTTAAAAGAGTTAGCTTTTGGAATCGAAGACCGATTATCGGGCAAGAATGGTGCATGTGGTGGATAACTCCCCATACCTTCCATTCTCGTAACCAGGTAGCGAGTCTAGATTTCTGGTTAATTATGGGTCCTAGATCCCACATCTAGGTGGCGACTCTGTCAATCTCTTTCGTGTGGAATTCGGATTGCCTTAGTGATCCCAAGTTCACAGGAAAGACGAATTCAAATCAACAAATAAAATGCACACGCCAATCGCGTGGGAACGAGAGACCAAGAGAGAGCGCGCGGCGGCTCGCGCCCCACGCCCCTCTCGAGGGATCAGGGTCCCACAAGTATAGGTATCTTTTGCTTGCATTTTAATACTACCATTATTAAGCTTTGATAGTTGTAAGTAATCAGCTAATCCTTATTATTTCAAATGGCTCTGTTGAGTTTAATATTGACAGTATGATTGAAAAGCTATGGAAAATTATACTTCTTGTGTTTAATAACTTTTCTTCTTTGCATTTGTTTGCTACATTTCTTATTGTCTGGCTTGTTATCCTGCGGTTATGTTATCTGTAAGCATTAAATTATAGCCATCACTTTGATATTTGCAGCCCCTATTCATTTTGAACTTTGGCAACCATCATCTCATGTTTTGATTGTTCATAAGATTTGGTCATTGCTTTCAAGTATTTGGAAATGAAAAGCCCATCTTTAGAGAGACTTACCTAGTCGTGGTAGTACTCCCTTCTTTCTTCTTTTCTCTCTATAGACTTGCATAGTCTTTAGAAACCCTTAGAATTTGTCTTTTCATTGCAAGGGCGATGAAGGCGCTAGCCCAAGCCCACCATAGGGGACTTGCTCAGTCCAAGTAGCACTCCCCTCTTTCATTTAAAAGACTTGCCCAGTCTTTTAGATGTATACCTTTGAACATTAGAAACTCATTCATTGCAAGGGCAATGAAAGAGCTATCTAGAGCCCTTCTTAGGAGACAAGCCATGTCTCATTTATCCTAGTGGTTATCATCCTTTTGGGAAGACATGCTTTATCTCTTTTGTTTTACTCGTCGCATCTTTTAGAGATATATACTTTGTCTCACTAGATAATCTTTCTTTTTAGGGAGACTCGCTCAGTCTCATCCTTTTCTTTTAAGAGACTCGATCAGTCTCATTCTTTTGTCAATTCTTCTCATTTTGGAGACAGGCTTTGTCTCATTGGCCCTACTTATCATTTTGTTTTAGGAGACATGTCATGTCTCATTAGAGCCCTTCTCAGAGTCAGTCCTTCAGTTTCCGGAGTCTGTCCTATCATCATAGGGGTTAGGATTCTTTCCAACCTCTTACCAAATCATGTGATTTTATCCGCTCCTGCAAGGTATAGGATGCTGTCCAACCCTTGCAGAGTTGTTATTCTGTTCATTGCCCCGCAAAGCATAGGATGCTGTCCAACCTTTGCGGGATATCAAGAGTTTGTCCTCCCCTTATGATGATAGGAATTTGTCCTCTCGAGTCAAAAACTCTTGAAAATTCAAAAACATCTAAAAACAAAAAATCTCAAAAATCTTGAGTCATTTAGGAGTGGTTAGGAAAATCATTTCCGAACTACGTTGGCTTGATCCCTTTTCGTAGGGTACGTAGTGCAGCTTGTGATACACATCCCAAGTCCAGCCAAACCTTTAAAAATAAAACATTTCAAATCTTCAAAAAATACAAAAATTCTTCAAAACCTTTTCAAAAAGATTTTCCCCTAGAGTTAGGAGTCTGTCTTAGATATTTAGGGTGTTTTAGAGTTAGGAGGCTGTCCTGATTTGTTTGATATGGTGTGTCCTGTCGTGTGAGTGTCCCTAGAGTTAGGAGGCCTCAAGTTGATCGGTTAGACATTTAGTCGAACCGATGGCTAGACTAGGAAGCATATAGTCAGCCCATGGTTTTCTTTACGATGCACAACCTAGATACACATAGGATATAGGGCCCACCTGCATTAGATTAAGGCTAATCAACTTGCATTAGTTAGGGCATATAGAGAGTCCTAAAAATTACAATTCACTTAAACTTAAGCAATCGTGCAAAAAAGCTTTAAAAATCAGTCGAGTCTAGATGGATCGAGTCTAAGATAATGGTTCTAGATGGTTAAGCATTATAGTTTAGAATAGGTCATCGAACTACGTTGACTCCGATTCTTCCCGAGGCCGAGATACGTAGAGCAGCTGGGATGGACGGTCATCTTGGTCCGAGTCAAGTCGCATTAGAGTTTTAGGATTCATTTTGTCGAGTCATGTATTGAATTGAATTGTGTTGTGTGTTTTGCTGTATTTTCTTACTTTCATGTACAGATCTTATACATTTAGCTGTAGCATGCATGTGTTTGCACACCAGAACTCAGACATCAATTAGGTATGACACTCATAACTTAGCTATTCTTAGGCGACACTACTTTCATTTATTTTGCGTGTGCTTATTATTCATCTCCGAGACATGCATGATTAGATAGACGTCTTCTTGGAGATATTGGTTCCCATTTCATATGACTTTCGCCCAAAACTCTTCAAAATCAATAATAAATGGCATAAGAGACCAGGTGCTTGCACTTGGGGGACGAGGTGCTCTTCGGACCTTCCAAATTCGTAACCAGGCACGAACCTTCTTTTATATCTCTGGTTATCCGTTGCAACAGAGCATAGTATGGGATCCTCGGCCCATTTCCTTGGATGACGACTCTTCTTTGTTTAAGGTACGCCTCGAATCTGGGCTAGTCCCCGAATCGAGAGGTATCTCACCCTTTGTATCGCCACTCATGCTGTGAGGGGCAATTCTTTCGAGAGTTCCTTGGTAGAGCTCTCCATTCACGTGGATGATCCAGTGAGACTGTTAGCGTGGGGGCTCGTCCCCCGCCTCTCTCGGATCGGGGTCCACAGGTGGTAACTCCCCACATCTTCCATTCTCGTAACCAGGTAACGAGTCTAGATTTCTGGTCAATTATGGGTCCTAGATCCCTCATCTAAGTGGCGACTCTGTCACTCTTTTTTTGCGTGGAATTCAGATTGCCTTAGTGATCCCAAGTTCACGGAAAGGATGAATTAAATCACACATTGCTAGGCTCGGCGGCTTACCCCTGCCCTTATGGGTACTGGGTTGCATGTTTGTTTGCACCCTATGGCCTGGTTGGTCCCTGCTTGGTTGGGTAATTAAAATCAATAATAATAAAAGAGACACGCCAATCGCGTGGGTACGAGAGACCAGGAGAGAGCGTGGCGGCTCGCGGGCCATTCCCATCTTGCGGGATCGGGTCCCACAATGACCGAATCGCCTTTTCAGGTTTTCGATTCGGCGGACCGCCTGCCTTAATTTTTGCTTGGACAGTCTGCCCTTGTAGATTTTCTATCCAGCAGGCTCCACACCCTGATTTTTGCCTAAGTTGCCCTTTCGGATTTTCAGCTTTGCCGGTGAATGATCCTAACTTTTGCCTAGACCGCCCTTGCGGGTTTTCAGTCTAGCGGGCCTAAGACTCCATCATCTTTCTTTATTTCTGTATCTCTACAAACCTGGGCCTGAATACACCAGAAGGACTTTCGGGTAGGCTTAGGTTCAAACAGGTTAAACTTTGGTGTGTTTGCATGCATTTGGACCGAATCTGGACCCTCCAGACTGCCTACGTATCCCCAAAGAAATTGGGAATCAGGTCGCGCATAGTTCGGGTTTAAAATATTTTATGACGAAAGTCATAAAAGATGTCTTTGGTTTAAGTTTAACAAAGGGATTTTGATTTTGCTTTTGGCTCAAAGGTGCTTTTAGCATAAAGGGTTTTCATCATTCATTTTTTTTTTAGGCCCAAAGGGTTTGCAAATGGTTTAAAACATTTGGGACATTAGCTTGAAGCTCAAATTGTCCAAGGATGGCCTCCTGGTGTACTTAAGCATAATATTTCTTTAATTGATCCAGGTTTGTAGGTTCATTTAATTTTTCTCCATTTTCATTGAGTCTTACGGCTTTTTCGGGCAGGACTTCATCAACAATGTAAGGACCAGACCAGTTCGGCCTGAATTTTCCTCTCGGGTCAAATACCGGTGCCCTGTAGGACTTCAATACAAGATCTCCAGGCTTCAGATCACGGACACGAACTTTCTTGTTGAAAGCTCTCTCGATCCGCCTCTGATATCCCTGAATATGGTTCAAGGCTCTCAGCCTCTTCTCATCTATCATCTGCAGCTCATCATGTCTGGCCTTCGCCCATTCTGACTCTGGCAGGTCGGCCTCCAGCATCACTCTCAAAGAGGAAATTCTTAACTCAACAGAGAGAACAGCTTCCATTCCGTACACCAAAGAATACGGAGTTACACTCGTTGAAGACCTGATCGATGTCCTATAAGCCCATAAGGCATAAGGGAGTTTATTCGACCAGTCTTTATAAGTCTAAGTCATCTTACTGATAATGACTTTAATATTCTTGTTTGCTGCCTCTACAGCCCCGTTTGTTTGAGGTTTGTAAGGAGATGACTTGTGATGTCTTATCTTGAACTCCTCACACAGGTGTAATACCTCTTTCTTGAAATGCGATCCATTATCTGAAATTAGCTCGTGAGGTACTCCGTATCTGCAAATTATATTGGCACGGATGAACTTCGCAACTGTGTTCGAAGTTATGAAAGCATACGAAGCAGCTTCAATCCATTTCGTAAAATAGTCAATCGCGACGAGAATGTACTCATGCCCGCTTGAGGACTTCTGATAAACCTTCCCAATGATGTCGATTCCCCATATTGAAAACGGTCACGGCGAAGTCAAAGAGTGCAATTCCGAAGGAGCAACATGAATGAGATTCGCATAAACTTGGCACTTATGGCATTTCTTCACAAATGCGAAGCAGTCTGCTTCTATTGTGGGCCAATAGAAGCCAAGTCTAAGAATCTTTCTTGACAACATTTTCTCATTCATGTGAGGTCCACAAAGTCCTTCGTGGGTCTACTCAATGAGTTCTGCAGCTTTATCTTCATCAACACAAAGGAGTTGTATGGCATCAAATGACCTTCTGTACAGCTCTTCCCCACAAATGATGAAGTTAGCAGCTAACTTCTGAAAAGTCTTCCTTTCTTTGCTTGAAGCTTCTGGAGGGTGTCCTTTGCCTGAAATGAGGTTTCTGATATCTGTGTACCAAGGCTTCCCATCTGGACATCTGCCTGAAATCTCTATAGCATTCACATGCGCAGGAGCCCATTGCAGTCTGATGGCTAGCGGTTGAACTTTCATTGTAGCAGAAATATCTAACATCGAGGCCAAAGTAGCCAAAGCGTCAGCAAAATGATTTCTGGTCCTTGACAAGTGAGTAAATGTGACGCTCCTGAATTTCTGGACCAGAGATTCCAAATACATATTATAAGGGATCAATCTATCTTCTCGAGTTTTCCATTGTCCATTAATCTGGCAAATGATCAGGATAGAATCCCCAAACACATCAATATCTTGAATCTGCAAAGCTAAGGCTGCTTCGAGTCCGGCAATACAAGCTTCATTCTCTGCCATGTTGTTGGTGCACTCAAACTGCAACTTGATAGATATAGGAACATACTCTTTCTTTGGAGATACCAAAACTGCACCCACTCCTTGGCCGCGACTGTTTACTGCCCCATCAAAGTACATTAACCACTTGGTGTTCGGAGTCTCTTCTTCAACATCCATAATCTCTTCATCAGGGAATTCGGCTTTCAGAACAGCATTTTCCTCGACTGGAGCGTTAGCCAATTGCTCAGTTATAACCCGCCCTTTAACTGATTTCTGAGTGACATAGGTGATTCGAACTCAGACAATAACAATAACCACCTTGCAGTCCTTCCTGTAAGGGCGGGTTTTTCAAACAAGTACTTTAACGGATCCATCTGTGAAGGCAGAAGCACCATGTCTGAAAGCAAATAATGTCTAAGCCTCTGGATTGCCCAAACTAATGCTAGACAAGTCTTCTCCAAAACAGTGTACTTTAATTCATACTCTAGCATCTTCTTGCTGATGTAGTAAATAGGCCTCTCCCTTTTAGTTTCTGGATCTCGCTGAGCAAGCATGCAACCCATCGCCGTATCTGTGATAGACAAGTATAACAACAACGGCTGACCCAGAATAACTGACGATAGAACAGGGAGCAAGGATAGGCACTTCTTAACTTTTTCAAAGGCCTCCTGACACTCTTCATTCCACCTCCTCGAGGAATTCTTCTTCAGAAGCTTGAAAATGGGCTCACACGTCATTGTCAGATGGGCTATGAACCGTCTCAGATACTGAACTTTTCCAAGGAAACCTCGGATCTGCTTTTTTGTCTTAGGCGGCTGCATTTCTTGGATCGCCTTGATCTTTTGCGGGTCCACCTCTATTCCTCTTTCGCTGACCATAAACCCCAAGAGTTTCCCTGACGTAATGCCAAATACACATTTACTTAGGTTCAGGCGAAGCTGATACTTCCTGATTCTTTCGAAGAATTTTCTTAGTGCAACTATGTGCTCTGGCCGAGTCTTTCCCTTTACGATCATGTCATCAACGTAAACCTCAACCTCTTTGTGAATTATATCATGAAGAAGAGTCGTAGCGGCTCTCTGATATGTAGCACCAGGATTTTTCAAACCAAACGGCATCACCCTGTAGCAATAAGTACCCCACTGAGTAATGAACGCTGTCTTCATCATGTCTTTAGGTGCCATTTTAATCTGATTGTACCCTGAGAACCCGTCCATGAAGGATAAAAGAGCATGTACAGCAGTGTTATCCACCAGGAGATCAATGTTTGGAAGAGAAAAGTCATCTTTAGGACTTGCCTTGTTCAAATCTCGAAAATCAACACACATTCTGACTTTCACGTCCTTCTTGGGCACCGGTACTATGTTTGCGAGCCATTCAGGATATTCTACCACTTGGATGAATTTTACTTCTAACAATTTCTTCACTTCTTCATAGACTTTCAACTCCCATTCTGTTTTGAGCTTTCGGAGCTTTTGCTTCTTTGGTTTAGCACCAGAGATTAAGGGTAAGCGATGCTGAACAATTTCCTCGCTTAATCCTGGCATGTCATCATATGACCAAGCAAAAACTTCCTTGAACTCTTTAAGCAGGGTGATCAATTCATCGCGCTCTTCAGGAGATAAAGTTTTGCCAATCTTTATTTCCCGAATTGAGGTTTCGTCACCAATATTCACAGTTTCAACTTCCTCATCAAGCGGTTTTGCTCGGCGACTCTCCTCCTGTTGAATCATATGTCAGATTTCAGGGGGAGTTTCGTCAGCATCCTCGTTAGAGGGGAGTCTTGATTGTTATTATTAAGATTATCAGATTTTAAAGCAGATTCAGTAGATGAAATGGAAATAGAGATAGTAATGTACACAGAAGAAGAATCCTTTATTTCATTGAAATTTGAATCAAATACATCAGAAGATGAATTACCCTCATCGGGGTTTAGAATAAACTTTGGACTCGTTTTTACAGACTCAATGGATATGTTGACACCAGTGTCAACTGACTCAGAACTATATGAGAAAACAACATCAGACGCTTTATTAGGAACAATTTCCAACTCAATCTCGCCAGAAAAAGAAGAACCGCCACCGATATCAGGAGAATAGTCCTCTATGGTACCTGCATCAAAAGACTTGTTAGAAGAAATAGACTATGAATCAAACTCGGAGACTGACGCATACTCACGGACAACTGACTCTTTTGAAGGAATATGATTGTACTAGAAAATAACCTGGGGTAGGACTTGAGAAGTCCAGTTAGTCAGAGGTTCCTCAGCCGGGGTGATAAGGCGAGTTGAGTCTAGTACCAGCGAGCTCCTGCCAATCATGGCCACAGTCTGTGACCCTTCTTGGAAAAGTGAATTCAAATGGCTTGGCTCCATGTGGTCGCCCAATCAGTCTCAAACTCTGTCTCTGCAATCTGCATACCCACTGGCTCATCTTCTAGCTCAAGATCAAAGAAAATCTCCAACCCCGGAAGCATCTGCCCTGTATTCTCATCCAACCAAATCTCGGTAAAACCACAGAAAGGAAAGGCCACGCCTTCTTTTCGGAATCGACCGTTCATCATCAAATCAATGGGTGCCATTGGTAGTCCCTGTGGACCCCGATCCAAGAGAGCGGCGGGAGGCGGGCCCCCACACTGCGAGTCTCTATGGATCATCCACGTGAATGGGGAGCTCTACCAAGGAACTCTCGAAAGAAGTGCCTCTCACAGCATGAGTGGCGATATAAGGTGAGATACCTCTCGATTCGGGAACTTGCCCAGATTCGAGGCGTACCTTAAACAAAGAAGAGTCGCCATCCAAGGAAATAGGCAAATGGGCCCTGGATCCCATACTATGCTCTGTTGCAACGGATAACTAGAGATATAAAATAAGGTTCGTGCCTGGTTACGAATTCGGAAGGTCTAAAGAGCACATCATTCGCCCAAGTGCAAACACCTGGTCTCTTATGCCATTTATTATTGATTTTGAAGAATTTTGGGCGAAAGTCATATGAAATGGGAACGAATATCTCCGAGAAGACGTCTACCTAATCATGCATGTCTCGGAGATGAATAATAAGCACACATAAAAGAAATGAAAGAAGTGTCGCCTAGAATAGCTAGGTTATGACTGTCATACCTAATTGATGTCTAAATTCTGGTGTGCAAACACATGCATGCTACAGCTAAAAGTATAGGATCTGTACATGAAAGTAAGAAAACACATCAAAACATAAAACACAAATCAATCCTATATATGACAGGACAAGACAAATCCTAACTCTAATGCGACTTGACTCGGACCAAGATGGCCGTCCATCCCAGCTGCTCTACGTATCCCGGCCTCGGGAAGAATCAGAGTCAACGTAGTTCGATGACCTATTCAAAACTACAATGCCTAACCATCTAGAACTGCTATCCTAGACTCGATCCACTAGACTCGATTGATTTTTAAAGATTTTTTGTACAATTGCTTAAGTTCAGGTGAATTGTAATTTTTAGGACTCTCTATATGTCCTAACTAATGCAAGTTGGTTAGCCTTAAACTAATGCAGGTGGGCTCTATACCCTTTGTGTATCTAGGCTGTGCATTCTAAGGAAAACCATGGGCTAACTATATGCTTCCTAGTCTAGCCATCGGTTCGACTAAATGTCTAACCGATCAACTTGAGGCCTCCTAACTCTAAGGACACTCACGCGACAGGACACACTATATCAATACAAACAAGACAGACTCCTAACTCTAAAACAACCCAAACAGCTAAGACAGACTCCTAACTCTAGGGGAAGATCTTTTTGAAAAGGTTTTGAAGAATTTTATATATATATTTTTTGAAGGTTTAAAATGCTTATTTTGAAAGGTTTGGCTGGACTTGGGATATGAATCCCAAGCTGCACTACGTACCCTGTTGAAAAGGATCAAGACAACGTAGATCGGAACAGAATTCCTAACTACTCTCCTAATGACTCAAGATTTTTTGAGATTTTTGGTTTTTTAGATGTTTTTGTTATTTTTGACACAAGAGGACAGAATCCTATCATCATAAAGGCAGGAAGGACTCCTGAATATCCCGCAAAGGTTGGACATCATCCTATGCTTTGCGGGGGAAAAATGACAGAAACATGACTCTGCAAGGGTTGGACAGCATCCTATACCTTGCAAGAGTGGATAAAATCACATGATTTGATGTGAGGTTGGATTGAATCCTAACCCCTATGATGATAGGACTGACTCCTGAAAGACCGACTCTCTAGCTACAGACAGAGAAGGGCTCTAATGAGACTGGGCTAGTCTCCTAGAAGAAAAGGATAAGTAGGACAAAGCCTGTCTCCAAAAGATTTGAATTTTCCTGCATGAGACATAGCCTGTCTCCTTCAGGATAAGCTTTTCTACGAGACAAAGCATGTCTCTCTAAAAGAATACGACTTTGCTTACCTGAGACATAGCTTGTCTCCCTAAATTGGGACTCTAGATGACAATGTTTAAGGGTATCCCAAAAGACTGGGCAAGTCTTAAAAACAAACGAGGGGAGAGTTATTTGGACTGAATAAGTCCCCTAATGATGGGCTTGGGCTAGCGCCTTCATCGCCCTTACAATGAATAAAGGGCTACTGATGTTTATAGATACCTAAAAGGCTAAGAGATCCCTACTTTAAGAAGAGGAAGGAAAAGAGAATGAGGTATTACTATGACCTAGTGAGTTCCTCTAAAGATGGGCTTGGGCTAGCGCCTTCATCGCCCCTGCAATGAGGGAAACTAATGAATGACTCAAGAAAATATCTAAAAGGCTAAGTTAGTCTTTACAAAAAAGGAAAAGAAAAAAGGAAAAGGGAAGAGGGATTGTTATAAGGATCGAGCAAGTCCTCTAAATGATGGGCTTAGGATGACTCCTTCATCGCCCTGGCAATGAATGGAAGGGGATTAATATCTGAACATGACCAGGACTTAGCACACAATCCTAAGCCCAAGGACACAGAACCATAGAAATATGATTGCAAAGGAAAATTATGAAGATCAAACATCCGTATAATCCTCACGACTAAGAAATTGAGGGTGTGGCCAACAACGGGCATTCACGCTATTACATCTCCAAGGTGGCATCATTACCAGTTATAAATTACCTTGGGGGTCAACTATTGAGAAATAAAATGGGGAACTAACGCCATTTTCAACACAATATAATGCCCATTTTGAAATACCAATGACATACATATATAAAGGAACCACACCATATATGAGCCAATAATCCAAAGACAAACTATAGTCCATGAGATGCTCCTCAAATGGATAAGCTGAACTTTTACGACATACGGAGCATGGGCTGAACTACAAAGTGAATAGGCTGATTTTATTGTGCAAAACTTGGACTGCATTGCAAGTGAATGGGCTGATCCAAAACAGGGGTTAACTCATGGGCTAAATCCTGAGCTGAATTGTGCAAAACAGGGGCTGACTCATACAAAATAGAGGTTAACTTAGTGCCAAAAAGGTATGAGGGCTGTACATATCACAAAGGTGTAGGGACTGCCATTATAAAATCAAGGATTGAGACTAAAATGCCCCAAAACCTATCACTTTTTCCATTCAGATTCATGTGTTAGAAACTATAAAATATAACCGAAACTCCCATCTCTTAGTCATTCGGATACACATTATAAGGCTAAAAGGGATTCAAATGAGATTGAAACAAGAAACCAAATTTTGTTCTAACTTCTTACATTACAAACTCCAACTTTATGGTTTAAAGTGCAGAATTATCTCTTCATAGGATTTCAGTTTTGATCAAAATTTAAGCCCAGGTTGATTTAAAGAACCCGCTTCTATAGGATGGAAATGGATAAAATATACAAATTGGGCCCCTTCTGCCAAAAAAAAAAGAAACTTATGGGGACTGTAAAGCCTCCTAAAACAAAAATCAAATTAACTTAGTAAATGCATGGAATGAGAAAATTCAACCCTCCCTGCAAAGGGCGACTCATACATGGGAAATATGGATACAAGCTTTCATTAACATGAATTCAATCTAACCCATAGAGATATTCAGACAATGTCCATTTTCTAATTCATAAAAAATGATTTGAAAATATTTATAAGAAGAAATGTATTAGTTTAATGCCCACTAACAGGATGGACGCATGATTATGATCAGACCCTTCTCTCTAAAGTTCACATAAAAAAAATCAATGAAACAGAGTGACTCTCTTTATTATGGTGAAAATCAGGTAATGTTTTTTTTTTTATCAAAGCTCCAGTTAACGAGTATAAAAGATCGATAAGAGCAAAGAAAGAAAGAAAACAAAAAAACTTTCTGTGAGTCATATATTAAGAAGAAACATTGTAGCATCAAAGAGAATGAAAGGGAGAATAAGTTGAGTTACCTGGTAGAAATTGTTGCCAGAATTGCTTGCTGAAATTTCGGAGATGGAATCTCTTGACACAAAGTCAGCTTTGTGACGGACACAGCAATGGCGCTGATCAGAGAAGGAAATGGTAGTGGCGGTGGGTGGACTCGAGCTTCTCTCTACAACTTCTCTCCTTCTCTACTCTTTCAAATCTGCTTCTAAGACTAAATCAAAACTTTCTTCTTATCTTTTCAAAACAAGTTCAATGATATTTGGTTGGCAATCACAGGTTTAAGCTTGGATTTACAGAGCTAAGAAAATTATAGAGGTGAAGAGAGGGGGGGAATGATGGAAGAAATGATTATGCCGAGGCGAATTGGATGAGGATCTACAGATGAAGGGTCGGAAACCATGGGCGATTGCCGGACTCCGACGACTGGATTTTTAGGGATGGTTGTAATTTCAAAACGATAGCTGGATCTTTGAGAGGTGTGGCTGAATTTGTAAAGGAAATGAGTACATCCCAAATTTCTAAACCTAAACAAGAAAATGAGATACTTAGATCCATATTTTGAACAGAGTACAAGCTTTATCAAGGATTTTGATGAAGAATAGCTAGATCCAAAGCTGCTCTCTTGAAATAGGGTTTAGAAATGGAAAACAACAGCTTTTAGGTTTAGAAAACAGGATCTAAGCCAGCAAATAAAGCAAAAGAAAGGAGCCGGAGCTTCGACGGAGGTCGGCCGGAGAAGATCTGAAAAAATGTTAAGCCTCTCAGTTTACAGATCTGAGTCTCCAAGGTATCTCCCTATAGCGTCTATGTCATGCTCGGCACAGATCATCTCTCAAAACTTGGCTTCAATCTGGTTCCTGCACTAGCCGCCCTGGATGTGTAAGATCTCACTCATTTTCGATAGATCTAGGGTTGAAATCTAGAGAAATCGATGGAGAAGAAGGAGATCTGGAATTAAAAGCGTAAGATGAAAGAGATCTGGAAATGAGAGAATTAGGGTTTGGAATTTTGGGATCTAGGGTTTCTAAGACAGAACGAAGGTGAAAAATAGCTCAGATCTCCTTTTCCTCTTTCTTTTTCTGAAACTTTTGCCCGAAATAAAAAGCCTCTTCTCTGAAATTCTCCTTTCTAGGGTTTAATGGTGGATCTAAGGAGAGAAAAATGAAGAGATGATAGCGATGGTGATAATGGTGAAGAACTGAAGGTAGATGGAGGATGACGATCGGATCTCCGGCGAGATCGCCGGTGAAGGAGATCAAAAGCCTCTCAATCTCTCTCAAACCCTCTTTTCTCATTTTTGATATGTTTTTTTTTTCTCGAGCTCTGTTGAATCCTTTTATAGCAAAATACTATATATTTCCCACCCACTTGGGTGAACAAGGCACCCCCTTATTTAGATAATCCATCCCCCTTCCGGTTTATACTACGGCATTTTCTCGGCTTGTTCGCTAGGCAAATGCGCTCGGATTTCGACGAAATTTTACGGGGACTCAGATGAGACCCAAAGCTAGCCTAGGGTGAAGTTTGGGACCCTACCTTGTTGATTTGATGGGATTTTTTATGAAAATGGGAGGTTTAGGGCATGGTCAAAATGGGGTGTCTACAGTCCCAACCCACGACGACGGTTTTCTGCCCACCTCAGCATTAACTGCTTCATCTCTCTGATTTCCTTCTTTGTAGGTTTGTATCCCAGCCCGAACAAACCATTGAATGCTTTGAACACCGGAAACTCAATCAAACCCTGATGATATTTGCCTAACCCGGCGCCTGATATATACCCTTGTCGGCTAATCATCCTGATGACATTCGAATTTGTGCTAGTTAGGAAACAAATTTCCTCATTCATAGCCTCTTCGAAAGTGATCGCAGTCACCTCTAATGAAAACCTCGTCAAACTTACATCCTCGGCCTTTCCCGCAGTCAAGTCTGGAGTAATCTGCCCTATCTCAAGATCTGGATCTCCCTTTACGGTTATCACTCTGTTCCTGCGAATAAACTTCAGCTTTTGGTGAAGAATAGACGGAACAACCCCGACCTTGTGCATCCACGGACTGCCAAGCAACAGTAAAAATGAAGCCTTAATATCTAAGACTTGGAATTCTATCTCGAAGTCCTCTCCCCCGATCTGTATCTCAGTGACTAGAGTCCCGATTATATCTCTGCGGGTGCCATCATATACCAGAATACCCTGCTGGGATGGAATAAAGCTCTCAGGACCAAACCCAATGGTTGTTGCGGTGCTTAACGGGCAAACATTTAGCGCAGAGACATTGTCTACCAACACCTCTAGCACCTCTTCTTATTACAAATGATTGTAATTTTAAGAGGTTTGGTATGGTCTCGACCCTCAGGAGGTAAATCGTCATCAGTGAATGACAATGTCTTTGTTGCTCTAACCATGGCTACGAGACTGACAAGCTTGTCGGGTGTGGTGTTAACAGAGACTTGTGCTGCATTAAGCTCTCGAAGGACTAGCTTTCTATGCTTTGATGAGGCCATGAGTAAACCCCATACTGAGATATTAGCCTGAGTCTTTTTTAGCTGCTTTAACAGGCTCCCATCTTCTTCATCTGTGCTCACTTTATTCTACCTCTGATCTTCTGTGTTCCTCGCAACCTCTGCCGGATTTTCTACACTCAATTCTGGAGGTTTGAATACTCGCCCACCTCTGGTCATGTGACGCATCTCGTCACACTGATCGTCTAGCAGCAGTAGTTCATCTTGATATGGTGCATTACTGACATTTTCCTCTTCAAAGTCCTCCATCCGTAGAACATAGGTGGCTTTCTTTATTTTTTTCCATACCAACATTCTGAAGTGCATAAGACTGGGATGAAGATGACTCAGCGATCTCAGTGTGTCAAACGACAACACATAAGGTTCTTTTTCTCTGAATTCATTGAGTTCCTCGTCGTCAAACTTCAAAACGTATGTTTTGTCAGACGTAATAGCGCAAATGAGAGCAGAGGGATCAAGGACGGGCTCATCTACAAAGATGGCGTTAGTAGCAGGAGGAGCAATAGTACGATGGTTGGGAAGAGGATTCTGAGTAGTATTCGGCCTTTCAACTGCAAGCTCATCTTTATTGATCATGTTCTGAATCGCGTGCTTCAAAGCCAAACAGTTCTCAGTTATATGCCCCGGGCCTCTGTGATATTCGTAGTATTGATCTCTTCTCCAGTTTACGGGCAGTGGATTAGGTACATGCTTGACATCTGGAAGTCTGATCTTCTTGTCTCTGATCAATTTCTTAAGTATCGTGGGCAATGGATATGGTATTGGGTCAAACTGCCTGAACTGCTTCTTCATCACTGGTCTAGCAACTTCTGCAACAGGCTTAGCCACAGGTCTGGTATAATTGACCGCATGGACTTCCTTTGGTTGGATCATAGGCCTCTTACCTTCTCGGACATCAGACAGAGTCTTGGCTCTAAGGCCCTTGGCAATAGCATCCTCGGTCTGGGTGCCAGTCTTAATCAAGTGATCGAAATTCTGATAGTGCTGCGGTGCCATGAAGTGAAAGTACTGTGGAGACTAGCTCTTGAGGACCAACTTTATCTGGTTTTCTTCTGACATTCTCTGGCTCAGTTGGGCGGACTTGCGCCTCCAGTGCCTGATGAAAGATGTGAAAGTCTCCAGAGGATTCTGCTTCAACAGCTTCATATCTCTTTTAGTGACCTCGATCCCTTCCTCCATAGAGAGGTTAGAGATCTCCTCCAATGTTCTAATCTCTTCTGGTTTCAATCTCAAAAACCATCTTTTGGCCACCCCTATAAGAGACATAGGGAACAAATGGGCCATCTGCTCTCGACTTAAGCCATGCTGCTGAGAAAGAGTGATAAACCACCTGACGTGGTTTCTTAGACACCCAGTTCCATCATATTTATCGTAGACTGGTGCCTTGAACTTAGGTGGGAATATAGCACCGGGGGATATCAGGAATTCAGAAATATCGAACCCCTTGGAACCCTGAACCTTCATGCTCTCAATGTCACGAGCCATCTTCTCATACATATCAAACAACTCTTTTTCTTTACTTACCTGAGGGATAAAATATTCCTCGGCATACTGCTTCTCCTCCAGATCGATCTCTACGGGAGGGATGACTGGTCTGGTGAGGTTAGGAGATATGGCCGGAGGAGGCTGAATGGCGGGATCTCTAGAAGTAGAGACCTTTTCAGTATTCTGATTTTTTAAATGAGTCACTTCATCTTTTAGTCCCACTATATCTTGGCACATATTTCTTAACATCTCTTGTATAACAATCATGGGGTCTACTGGGTCAGTAGCCATTTGGTTCACTTCGAAAGAACCTAATGACTCCGGTGAAGATGGTAAAGGTATTGTTGGTGACACAGCGGGATCAAAGTGACGAACAAGTCTAGACACTGAGGTAGGTCTAGACTAGGTAGGTTTAGCTTGGGTGTCCTTTTTCGGAGCGATGGTTGCTATCTTTCAGAATCCTGGTTGGAAGTTAACAAACTAGATTAAATGATTGACAAAAGAAATCAGGTAGCTTCCACAAATAGAGAGAAAAGAAAACAAACACACTTTGCATTGATTATATCAAAACAAGTTACAACGACAACGATTGGCAACATAAAAATTGATGAAACTTTGAATCGCCAACTGTCCATAACATGTATCAAGTAAAACTCTTTTCTTTATATTTTCATCTATAATGAGACCGGGATTACAATCTTTGACTTTGATTATGTTCAAGTAAAACAAATGATAATCTCATGCCGAAGATCCTCAAAGCTCTGCAATCCGAGCTCTTTTGCCTGCGAGCTTTCCCGGTAACTCCCCACGCCGGACCTCAGATGTTAAGGCAAACCTCTTTTTCACGACCTTATTTCTCCAAGCAGCTACGATGGTGTTGATAAGATCAGGAGACAATTTTTCACAAGAAAGAGGTGTTACAGTTCCGGGAGAACATAGATATCCCGTGATCTAATGAAGCAAACGGGTTGGTGCATAAAATGTTGACTTTTCTAAACCCATGAGGTACACAAATTGATATGGCTAAGTGCTAGTGATAACTTGTAAGCAAGAATGACTCACACAACAAAACTGACTTTTTTCCACATGTTGTAACCAATTACACCACTCATCAATGGATTGCGGTTGGTTGGCCATTGGTTGCCAAGACGGGAAATTTTTCAGGGTGTACTTGTCGTGGCTTTTTGGCTGGAGGATAGTGAGTTTTTCACAAAGCCATACGTATAACAATTTGACACACCCATAGAAACTATTTTGAACTTTTTTATGGTCAATACATTCTAGTCCAGAAAAGATTTATGCAAGCATAATAGGTACAAGATTCCTTCCTTTGCTAATTTGGTTTACTACACCGAGCAAAGCCAACGGGGCAGCACGAGAGTCTCTACGAATGACATGACGAGCAAGAACTCCAAAGATTAAGGCGTTACGCCGACAATTCTGAAAATGGGAGTTAGCAGGGTCAATGCGCTTGGAAAAGAGTTTAATGAGATCATAAACTTCCACGTATGTGCCCTTGAAACAAGGTAAAGCATCAACAGTATCATTTTTGAATAGCTCACAGAAAAGGAAAATAGGGGAGTCCATGCTTGAAGGTCGAATCCAGAGCCTTCAGGTGGGATCTCTAACAAGGCGCACCAATCTTCAAAAATTGGATAGAATTCAAAGGGACCAAATCAAAACACATGAAGGGTGGGATCCCAAAATCTTGTAGCTGCTTGGAGAAATTCCCAATTCACACCGGATATGCTCAAATGATTAAATGTGTTTATAAATCGATCAACCATGCTCCTCTCATACTCACGCGGGAGAGCTTTGGTAACCTCACTAATCCAATCCTTCAATACGTTATTTGACATAGTTAAACCTAGCATAGAGATAGGATAAGATTATTAGAAAACGAAGATAACGTGGTACAAATAAATTACGAGGATAAATTTAACGATTATTCACATGGGAAAGAAACAATTGATGACACAAAATTTTTCATCACTGATCAAGGATGATCAGCAAACCAGAAAGGTAGACCATGGCCACAAAATGACAGAAGTAGGTCATAGACCAGATCTAAATCTGATGATAGATACCAACAACTATGCTATCAATATGAAAAATGAGTTCTAAGCTAATCAAAGCTATACACAGGAATCGAGACAAGGTAAACTGACTCTAAAGAATAGCAGTCATGCTCAAAAATATTTTACGAAAAATTCAGCAGCATAACAGCTAGACAAGCAAGTCGAGGTAAGGCAAACTCATGGTTTAACCAACTCTGAGGAATAGCGGTCATGTTCAAAATATTCTAGATGAAATCCGACAGCATAACAGCGCTAGACAAGAAAGTCCAAGTAAGGTAAACTCATCGTTTAACCAACTCTAAGGAATAACGGTCATGCTCAAAATATTCTGGATAAAATCCGGCAGCATAACGACGCTAGACAAGAAAGTCCAAGTAAGGTAAACTCATGGTTTAACCAACTCTAAGGAATAGCGGTCATGCTCAAAATATTCGGGATAAAATCCGGCAGCATAACAACGCTAGACAAGAAAGTCCAAGTAAGGTAAACTCATGGTTTAACCAACTCTAAGGAATAGCGATCATGCTCAAAATATTCTGGATAAAATTCGGTAGCATAACGGCTATACAAGGGATCCCCTACAACTCAACCAAAATAGTAGGGCCAGACTCTCAGTAAGAATACCAATACTCAACCCACAGTGAGAAGGTAAGCTCACAATCAGTAGATGAAGTGTGGTCACAGGGGAAAGATAATCAAATGAATGACTGACCAAAGGTGATAGCATATGACAACAGGTCAAACCCTATGAACAAAAGATCGAAGGACAGATCATGGCCAAGGTAATGGCGAGTAAAAGCCACATGACTAGATCTAGATCTGAATAAAGAATGGATATAATTGTTTGAAAAGAATAAGGAACTCTAACTAAGAGGAGAACCTTAATATATATATATATATATATATATATATATATATATATATATATTTACATATACATATATCCTAACCAGAGGCACCGGCCCTAATTCTAATCTAGCGGAGTCAAGGACGTCTCGACTCAAGACAGACTGATGAGTGTGCTAGGACCATGTTGTAGCCATATAAAATGAGCTACCCTAGTCTACAAATGGGACAAAGCTCCTAACTCTAAGCTTTACATGTGTAAGCAACACATGTTCGACCCTTATGAATGGAATATACTTATATAAACACGTGTACTTCCTAGTTGGGTTTCACTAAGTCAGTAAGTATATACATAATATATATAAAAAGTAGGACTCCGTACTCAATCTATCGGGTACTATGCGTATGAACCATACTTAATATGTAAAACACAAGTACGCCCCATCTTATACATAGTATGCTTCATTACTCATCGGCTGCTGTAGACAAAAGTACGTCCAATGTCTACGACTGTAGCACCGGCGCATAGCTTGAAAATAGATCCAGCAGTTCCATCAGGGTAATGACCTCCCAGTCTGGTACGCACTGTATCTTTTTTCGTAGAGCCAATAGTAATGAAAAACAATGAAAGAAATAAAGAATAAACAATATGATAACATATGATGTGCAGTGTGTGAATCCCTCGTTTTATTTATGCACCTATCTGGTGCCCCTGGATTCTAACGATAGAGTTCCAATTTAAAATTATTTTATCCCAAATTTCTCCAAAGTTAGTAAAAATGGCATTTTTATAGAGTTAGGCAATGTTTCAAGAACTCCCCAGCAGAGTTGCCAGCCTGTGGACCCTGATCCGAGAGGACGTAGTGCGACGAGGGACGCGAAATCCCCCTGCAATCCTCAAAGATCTCCACAATGTGAAGGATAGCTCTACCAAGGAACTCTCAAAATATGTGCCTCTCACAGCATAGCATGAGTGGCGATACGAAACGAATGAGATACATCTTGATCCGGAGCCAAGGCTCGAGACCAAGATATATCTAAAATAACTCAGAGTCGCCATCCATGGATACGCCATGGAACCAAAAAAAATGCTCTGTCTGCAACGGATAACCAGATATACAAAAGGTACGTGCCTGATTACGAATGGAGAATGTTCGAAGAGCACCCTCAATTCGTCCGAGTGCAAGCACTTGGTCTCTTATGCCATTTATTATTAACCTCGAAGAGTTTTGGGCGAAAATCATGTGAAATGGGAACAAATATCCCCGAGTGGACGTCTAACTAATCATGCATGACTCGGGGATGAAATGATAAGCATACACAACATAAATGAAAGAAGTGTGTCACCTAAGCATCGCTAGGTTATGTGTGACATGCCTAATGGGTGTCTAAGTTCTGGTGGGCAAACACATGCATGCTGCAGCTAAAGGTATAAGGTCTGCGCATGAAGGTAAGAAAACATAGCAAAACACACAACATAACAAATACTAAGACTCTAAACGATTGACCCCGAGTCCTTGAATGGTCTGATGTTCATCCAAAGAAGCCTACGTATCCCCGCCTCCACGAGAATCAGAGCAACGTAGTTCTTCGCGCCTATTCTAACCTAGGATGCCTAAGACACCTAAACCTCTATCCTATACTCAACCTAAAAGACCGGACTAGTTCTTAAAGCTTCTTGAGCGATCATTTAGATTTCAGTGAATTATAGATTTTAGGATACCCTATATGCCCTAACTAAATGCAGATTAGCCTTAAGCTAATGCAGGTGGCTCCTACAACCTATGTGTAACTAGGCTGCTTCCTAAGGAAAACAAATGGGGGACTAACGCATCATATTCTAGTCATCAGTCGGCGATGTGGATCGCCAACTGACCGGACGGAGGCGCTCCTATAACTCTAGGACAAACCCCTAACTCTAAAACAAGCACACAACAACCACAACAAATCAAGGACAAACCCCATAACTCTAAAAGAAACTCTCAATCTAGGAGAAACTCCTAACTCTAGAGGAAGAGCTTTTGAAAACACGGTTTTAAAGAAAAAAGGGTTAAAGTATTTATTTACAAAGTTTGGCTGGACTTGGGACATGGGTCACAATCTGCACTACGTACCTCGTGGAAGAGGATCAAGCCAACGTAGTTCGAAACCAACTCTCCTAATTACTACCTCTAAAACACTCAACACTTTAGATTTTTTTAAGGTTTTCAAATGTTTTTTATGTTTTAAATTTCTAATATTTTTTTGAGTTTTAAATGCTTTCACCCTTTTGGTCAAAGACCTAAGGAAAAACACAAAGCAACACCCTAGGGCCGAACCCTAGGGCTAAAAGGGGAAACCCCTAAACCAGGTAAACTAAATGTCAAAGACAAAGAAATGATCTAAGATCCCAAAAGGCAAAGCTCTAATGAGACTGTGCTAGTCTCTAAAGAAGAAAAGCAACGACAACATTAAGGAGAAACTCCTAACTATTAATAACACTAAGGAGATGAACAAACAAGTCAAAGACTATCTAGTAACACTACTAAAAGGACGAATGAGTCAAAGACTCTCTAATAAAACAACTAAAAGAACAAACAAATCAAAGACTCTCTATTAATACTACCTAAACGATGAATGAGTCAAAGACTCTCTGATAACCCCACCAGAAAGACAAATGAGTCAAAGACTCCCTAATAATACCACAAAAAGGACGAGCGAGTCAAAGACTCTCCAATGATACCACTAAAGAAGACAAATGAGTCAAAAACTCTCTAATAATGACAAATGAGTCAAAGACTCGCTAAAAACTGCTAAGAAAGACAAATGAGTCAGAGACTCTCTAATAAGGACAAATGAGTCAAAGACTCTCTAATAACGCCTCCAAAAGGATGAGCGGGTCCAAAACTCGCTCCAGAAGAAGGGAGGACTCTAACATGAGGCTGAGTAAGCCTCCTAAAAAGGGAGCTCTCTAAATGAAACAAGGCTTGTCTCCAAACAGGGACCCTATAAATGAGGTAAAACATGCCTCCTACGAGAAAACTCCCTACCAAACTAAGGCGACCTCCCTAAGGGTAGGTCCCACATGAGGCTTGTCTCCAAAAGAGAACTACCTCAATGAGACAGAGTGTGTCTCCTAGCAGGGCTCCAGATAACTCTCTCATTGCGTTTGCAATGAGGAAGAGAAACTACCATCTAATGGTCGCATCTAAAAGACTAGGCACGTCGACTATACAAAGGAGGTGAGCTCTACTTGGACTGAGCAAGTCCCCTAAGGATGGGCTCGGGCTAACGCCTTCATCGCCCTAGCTATGCTAGGAAGGGATGGAAAACTAACTATATAGCCATGGACTAAACAAGTCCCCTAAATGAATAGGAAAAATGAGGGGAAATGCTACTGGGACTGCACAAGTTCCCAAAAATGATGGGCTTGGGATAACTCCTTCATTGCCTTTGCTATGAAAGATAAGATCAAATATTTGAGATACATGCCTAAAAGACTTAGAGAGCATTCTAAAAGAAAGAGATGAATGCTATCAAGACTAGGTAAGTCTCCTAAGGATGGGCTTGGACTATCGCCTTCATCGCCCTTTTTATCTTCACTCAAGCATACCGAGATCAAAACTAAACTCCGAATATCCTTTCTAAAATGGAGCGAGAACTTATTGCAAAGACTAAAACTCTTCCCTTCAATGCTCAAACGAACATACACAGAGTCAATAACCAAAAGAAATGAAAGCAAACACTTAGACTAAGGTCTGTATCATTCAAATGAATATATAAGGGACTTTGAGATCGAAACAATACTACCACCAAGGAATGAACCCTGCCAGCTTGCAACAATCATCACCTGAATGTCTATATTAAAATGACCAATCTTAAAGCGATGCCTTAATAAATATCCTGACCCTATTACTCCAATCTCCAGCTGATATGCCAAAGATTACCAATCTTAATAACCATGGACCTAAAGGAAACCTAGTTCTAAACCTGTGCGACTCACATACACATCCAACACTTTCAACATGAAACAAACTCTAATGGAAGGTCCAAACTCCATGCTTGCATTCTTCGGGCTCAAGCGGGGAAACCCCATGTACTTAGCAGGCACAAGGAATAGGGAAGCACATAATTAGACCCAAGGAAATGAATGCGCAAGTGGTTAACTATGTCTCTGCAAGGGTAAAATTTAAATGATGTGAGTAGACTGCTGGTTAATTAAATCCTCTATCAAAATAAATCTCCCAAGATCTTTTGTTTCCAAAAGTGACCTTGTCAATCTCCAATGGAGAGCTTGTCTAGCTTTCTTTAGAGACTCAATTAATTTCAACTACTGTGGGGGTCGATTCAAGAACATTGGTTTAGCAACTAAAATAATATTCTATTTGGAAGCTCTGTCACCAAACTACACTAAGCCCATATCCTTCCAAGGATGAGAGAGATACAGGATCGCAAAAGGCCATAACTGTTAATGTCCTTTGTCATGGTCGGTCTGAGGATGTCTTTCACTTGCATTTAAACCAACATTATGCATGCAATTGTTGTCAAAATTCACATGTACAGATATGCAGGAGCGAACTGATGTTGAAGGAACTCTCAGAGAAATGGCCACTTCTTCACCAAGCAGCATAGTATTTCAGTATCCAGCATTAATATGTCAAACTACAATAGGTACACCTAATGTATTTAACGGAATTCAATTCAACTAGAGTACTTGGCATTCAAAGGACTTTAATCAAACAGAGCAAGAGTTCAATTTCAGAACTGGGAGAGATAAGGCTGAGTTTGGAATCATCTTTTAGTTTTGGGCATTATCTCATGGGCATTTACTCAAACAGTTTGTCTTCATTAAAACAATGTCAAATCCATTCAGATGGTCTTCCTAGCCCAATTCATAAAACAATGTTCCATAAACGCTCAGATTTGAATGGGGAGACACCCATTTCAAAAAAAATGGGGAGACATGCTCACAGGTTTGAGCAAAAATTCAATCCAACAGAACTTAGGTAACCAACGGCATCCGGTTCAATGAGAATACATTTTCAGTAAATGGAATTATATCAGCAGGGTTTGACCGATTCAAGCATTCACATTAACATTATATGGGCTACAATTTATTACAACCACCACTGATTAATATAGAAAATTTAGCACGAAGCTTCACTAGCAGAGAATTGGAATGAAAAGATTGTAAGTATTAGCAAACACCTACAAAGCATGTTTTCAACATAAATTGACCACTTGAAACACCTTCAGGTATATAAAAAAAAATCAGGCGAGTATATTATACGAACTAAATTGGAATCTGTTAGCCTTCAAACATAAAGTCAAGAACAATCCATGGCCAGCAATAAAAGAGGATAGAGATGACTAAAGCCATTTTGAAATGAACAGGAAAAGCATAAAAAAAAACTGAGATGTCACCTTGTTTTATGACCTCCTTTCTTCAATGATCTACACCACTTGATTGAATTTGACTAGAAAAGAATCGAGGCTGAATGATTGCAATTTGAGTCCTTCGCTTCTTCTTTTTAGTCCTTCCCAATTTTTACTCTTACTCTCTGGATTTGATGGAACGAACCAAGGAAAATGCCGGATTTATTGGTAGCCGGCCGGATTCTGGCAAAAACTCGCCGGAGAAGATGGTGGTGGAGGTGGGTTTGTGCGATAGTGGAAAATGGTTTCAAGGTGGGTACGATCTTGGGAATAGAGGGAATGGGTTTTGGGTAAGGGTTTGAAGGAGCAGATGGAGGTGGCTGCTATAGGGAGGAAAATGGGATCGGATTTGGATGGTAGTTGGTTCTAAAATAAGGGAAGTGGAGGCTGATGAAGGGGATAATGGGGGGTTTTGGATTTTGGGAAGAGGGTTAGCAAGGATGTGGAGGTATAAAATGAAATGGGTTTTGATCCAATGAGAAGGTGGCTGGAAATTGAGGGGTGGGAGAGATGTGGTTGAAGGACGAAGATGAAGAAGAAGAAAATGGGGTATTGAGATGGAGTGGGTTTGGGTTTATGAAAGGGATGAAAATGGAGGTTGTGGATTGGCGGATTCCGGCAATCCGGCCTGAGAAGATGGAGATAGGGGTAGAAGAAAATGGGTTTAGGGGTATGGATGATGGGAGGTGGCTGAGAGAGGGGTTTTGATGGAGGTGCGGCCGGAGTTGATGAGAAATGGTAGTTGGCCGGCCGGAGATGGGGATTTCCCACCGGAGAAGATAGAGTTTGTGGCCGGCCGGAGTTTATGGAGATGAGGGTAGAAGGGGATGGTGATTTGGATGGGTAGAGGACCGGATTAAATGGGTTTGTGGAAAAGAAGAAGAAGAAGAAGATGTAGGTGGGTGGCTTGGCTGGAGGTTGAAGATGATAGTGGCTCTGATGGCTTCGTCGGATTTCGGCAAGCCCAGCGGAGAAAATGGGGTGGTGGCTGGGAGAAGAAGAAAAAAGAAGGAAAAGAAGAAAAGAAGAAAATGGTGATGAGGGTTTGGCCGGAGGTCGAAGGTGATAGTGGCTCCGATGGCTTCGCCGGATTTCGGCAAGACCACTGGAGAAAATGGGGTGGTGGCTGGAAGAAGAAGAAAAAGAAGGAAAAGGAGAAGAAGAAGAAGAAGAAAATGGTGATGAGGGTTTGGCCGGAGCTCCGACGGGAGATGGAGCCAGAGAAGAGAGTGGTGGGTTTGTGGTTTTCTCTCTCTCTCTCTCTCTCCCTCTCTCTCTCTGTTACGAAAAAGAAATGAAAATGAGATCTCTCTAAAACCCTCTTTCGTTGGGTTTTAAAGAAGACGAGAAATGATATATTTGCCCCCCCCCCTTTGTTTCAAGGGACACCACCTGCAATGTATTTTATACATTTTCTAACATAGGGGGGTGCCCAGGGAACATTAATGATGGTAATAAAAGGAAAAAATATATTCCATCCCCTCTTTCTATCTTGGACAGCCCCAATCTCGTGTACTTGTGACTACTCTTTCATACAGGGCTAGTGGTCCAGGTAGAAAACAGGGGGGGAAAATCTTTGCAAAATATCTTCTCTCCCTTTCGATCCCAACCTTCCAAATTGCCTTTATGAATGAAGGGTTGAGATCAAAAGCTTTTAAACCTCCTAGGAAGCTTCCAATATTCCCTCCTAACTAATCCTAGCCCTAACCCTTTCACTAACCTAGCTTAGGGCCTAATGGTGACTTGGAGGGGAAGAAAAACATCTTCACTATTTACGAAATTACCCTAGTTCAGGATAATACCCCTCCTAATTATGTTACACACTAATCCGCATACCCCTATATTTCCCTGGACAACCCCATTATGAAAAATTTGAACTGATTTTCCAGGTTCCAGCGCACCCCTACTTCTGACTAAATCGCCACCCTTATTCCTACACCACACTATACTACAAACTTCGCTCGTTTGCTAGGCAAACCGCAACGGATTCGGATGAAAATTTACGGGGATCTAAATGAGACCCTAACCTCTTTAATTCTACGTTGGCTAGACATTCTAGTATTCTTGAATGGGGAGGGAGTGTATATAATGACGGTGTTGAACCTTGGCCTGAGATGGGGAGTGGCCAGTACCCGTATGATGATCAACAATTTCAGAAAGCATGTTACATTGGACGCATTCAACTTATAGATGTAAATGGCAATGCTCAAGATGTAGAATCTGGTTCTCTTTTTACTCTTACCGATGCCCAATATTGCTACAATGTTCAGCCTAATGCAAAAGTGCCTCAATCGTATTATGCTTTCTTTTTCGGCGGGCCTGGTGGGTCTGGTGGAATTTGCTCTAAATAAATTTGAATCATTTCCTTTGAAGATTTATGTGTCAAAACTTATGTGATGTAAACATTTTAAGCATATAATAACTTGAGCTATTGCTATTGAATTCATCGTCGCCCTAGTCAGATTGTATTGAAATTTACATTATGATTTTCAAATCATAATGTAAGTTGACCCGGACCGAACCCGACCCCCTTACCTCTAATTTTATTATGATTTTCAAAATCATAGGGTCATGGTTTCCTTTATATATTTTTTCTTTTTTTTACCTTAATCCAAACCAAACCGTACCCAACCCGATTTAGAAAAATAGGTTAGATGGGACCCTGACCCACTTGCAGCCCTGCCTTCTGTGGGTCCGCCTCCGGATCAGATTCCACTGTTATTATCAGTGTTCCATCTTAATCAAACAATTAGTAGCTTACTAATGTTCAAAATGGGCCCACCTTTATTAATGATCAAGCCCGGGTCCACTTTAACCACCGATCAAGATCTGGCGATCATAATTTCGACTAACTCTATTCAAAACTGGTTTGGGGTGGTTGATCCAGGTGAAACTGATGACCAATATGGATATCTTAGTATCTTCACATGGGGCCCAGTTGATGAACATGTTCTTCATGGATCGAAACAGTAGTGTGATGGAGTTCTTCCCAAGAGGATGGCTTGAACTAGCCGGTGTAGGGCAGTACGTCTACCACTAGGGCAGTACGTGTACCACCGAGGCCGAGGCGAGTTGGTCGGGAATGAGACAGGCATGGAGAGACTCTAAGGGGGATGAATGCCCACTTTCGAACAAAGATAAATACACACACATATATATATGTGTGTGTATTTATATATAGGGAAAAGGTCTCTGAGGTATCACGCAACCTGAGCAGCCGACTAAATACAACATCTCCCATAGTTGTTTGACTCATCCAACCAATTCATTCTATAGGTTATGGTTAGGGTTATGATTTGTGGAGGTTTAAAATGGATGGCTAGAAATTAGGCTCATGTAGATCGAATGGTTAGGATTATGGTATGGAGATAGTTTGTTAGGAACACCCTATCTGTGTGAAATGCTATAGAATAAATGGGTAGGATGAGTCAAATAACATGGAGATGGTGTGTTTATAGTGGCTTGCTCAGGCTGAGCTATAGCTCAGAAACCTTGGCAAACCAACTTCATAGGATCATCCTAACTCTTCCATTTGTGGATGTTAAAAATGGGCAGATTTATGGAGGTTTATACCCATCCATTTTAACATCCACAAATGGAAGGGTTAGGATGATCCTATGACTGGTTTTTTGGGCACACCCTATCTATATGAGGGCGTATCAAATGAATGCTTTGGATCATCAAAACAATGTGCCCCCCGCTAGGTTTTTGAGCTCCAGCTCACAAACAGTTTTCCCATAATATAATGTGTGTGTGTGTGTGTGTGTGTATTCTGTATGAGATTTGCTAGGGACCATTGTGGAAGGCATTTTGCGGGAGGACAATTGCATGAATGAGCAGCCACATAGGCTCAGATTTTGTCTTATTCATTTAAATCGTCTGACGTGGTTGCTCGCTCATGAAACACCCGGCCCACGAAATGTCTTCTGTAATGGTCCCTAGCAAACCCCCCCCTGCACACACACACACACACACACACACACACACACACACACATATATATATATATATATATATATATATATATATATATATATATATATATATATATATATATAGAGAGAGAGAGAGAGAGAGAGAGAGAGAGAGAGTAAAGTGTTTATGAGCTCGTGCTCAGATAGCTTATCTGAGCTCGAGCGTCAAAAACTCATGTACCCACATTTTTTGGGGTGATCCAAAGCATTCATTTGAAAGACCCTTACATGGATAGGGTGTGTACCAAAAATCAAGTCCATAGTATCATCCTAACCCATCCAAAATAGGAGAGAAAAAATGGACAGATACTGTTTCTCCACAGATCTGCCCATTTTTTCCCTCCACAAATGGAAGGGTTAAGATGATCCTATAGACCTGATTTTCTGTAGGCATCCTATCCATGTAAGGGCCTTTCAAATGAATGGTTTAGATCACCCAAAAAATGTGTGTGTGTGTGTGTGTGTGTGTGTGTGTGTGTGTGTGTGTGTCTGTGTGTATATATATATATATATAGAGAGAGAGAGAGAGGAAAGTGTACCTAAGCTATAGCTCAAAAACACATGTGTCCCCACATTTTTTGGGGGATCCAAAGCATTCATTTGGAAGGCTCTTCCATGGATAGGGTGTGTACAAAAAATCAGCCCTATAGGATCATTCTAACATAATCAAAGGTGGAGTGGAAAATGGACAGACACTGTGTGTCCATATTTCTGCCCATTTTTTCCCTCAACAGATGGCAAGGTTAGGATGACCCTATAGGGCTGATTTTTTGTACACACCCTATCCATGGAAGGGCCTTCCGAATGAATGCTTTGGATCCCAAAAAATGTGGGGCCACATGTGTTTTTTAGGACAATTTCCTCATATATATATATATATATATATATATATATATATATATATATATGAAAAAACCTTTCCTACACACTTGTGTAGGTAAGTTACCTACACACTAGCTTAAAATACAGTGGGGGCCCACATTGTTTGGGTGATCCAAACCATTCATTTGAATGGTCCTCACATAGATAGGGTGTCCACAAAAAATCAGATCCATAGGATCATCCCAACCATTCAAATTATGGAGGCAAAAAATGGACTAATTTGTGAAGGTTTATACACGTCCATTTTACCTCCACAAATCGTAGGGTTGGGATGATCCTATGGATTTGATTTTTTGTGGACACCCTATCTCTGTGAGGACCATTCAAATGAATGGTTTGGATCACCCAAACAATGTGGGCTCCCACTGTATTTTAAGCTAGTGTGTTGGTAACTTACCTACACAAGTGTGTAGGAAATATATATATACTAGTAAAAAACCCTGTGCGATGCACGGGCCGACAAAGAACTGTACGGACCACATCATAGGTTGACCCAAACCGTCCATGTGATGGAACACAGCATCAATAGGTTGTGCCTGTAAAATCATTTCCATAAGCTGTCCTACCCCTCCAATCTATAGAGGTTTCCATAATCTGTTGTTCCTCTGAGGTGCCCGGAATTTGTAAATATTTTTAAAGGTGTGCCGAATTCGTAATATCCTCAAAACATTAATAAGGCAAAGTAGTTTTTTTGTAATTGTCATATTTTGATACCTCTTCTTTGTAGTTTTTTCCGTAATTGTCATATCCAGGTACCCCTTGTCCTTGATTTCCCTCTCAAACTTTCCTACGTAATGATTATTATTGCTAGCTTCTTTCTTTACGTATTATTGCTAGCAACCTTTCAAGAAATAGTATTTCGGTGCAGTTTTTCATCACATCTATTAAGACAAATCTCTGAATACATACAATTGCAAAAGATGGGCGAGACGTAGCATTTGGCATTTGGAGAAGGTGCCTAGCAAATCAAGATTCAAAATTACTAGCGACGTGTTAATGCCACAGATTTTGCAAATAATTCCGAACACAGATTTTGCAAATAATTCCGAACATTCATACCTTTTTTACCGTCACATAGCTAGTATGTACAGATATGTGGGGAGGGCAAAAAAATGGTAAAAATCAATCACATTGACGTACATTGATGCATACACAGAATTCATATTTATGCTTTTTTAAGCATTGCGTACATTGATTTTATTCTCTTGTCTGTAATGGGGCCCCTCAACGTGGTGTTTTTATGCTTGGCATGTGTAGCAAAAAAAGTGTGGGCCACATTATTGGCTTATGGAAGGCCCTGTTTGGATGGCAAGAATTTTGTGGAAATGTTTGAAAAGGAAAAATATTTCTAAAATTTCATACTTTTTTTTACTGATGAAAAAGATAATTGGAACCAATCCTATTGATATTGTATTTTACCATAATCATAGAATTCCCCTTGGAAAGAAAAAAAATCCCAAATAATATTTTTTCCATCAGAAATGTTTTTCTGACAATCCCAAATGGGTCCAAGGGAAGTGAACTGCATCTTTCAGAATTTTCCATTCTATGCAACAATAAATAAATAAAAATCCGTAGAAGCCTTTCCATGGATGGTTGTCGAATGCAACGTAGGTTCTAGACTCAAAATCAATTCTCAAAATCCAAAACAAAGAGGGCCTAGGACCCCCTAATTAACATGAATGGTGAAACAAGAAGAATGGAAATATTGTCCCTCTTATGTACTAGTGCTTGTACTTCCTGAATTTCTAGTCTGCCATAATCTCCACTCAACGTACACCGACACCCTCGTCCTCCCACCCCCCCCCCCCAAAAAAAAAAAAAAAAAAAAATTGGCACAAAAGCACATATTGGGACGTTATGCTCCTTCCCAACGGATGCTTTTGAGGTCCTGCTTCCATTGCTTGTTGAGAGCCGAAATCATTTAGGCTAATTCCGTGGGTTATCAGAGGCTATTTGTTATTGTTTGCTTTGAATAGTTTTTGATAAACGGACTTCCAATGGCGGGTCCCTGCCAGAATATTACTGATTGGATGTTTAAAGTAATGGTTTGCTTGTTAGTATTGTAATCCAAGTTCTGGAAATCCACAAGCAACTCACATGGATAGTCTCACGACAAGTGCAATCAAGGAACGACAAAGACTCATGGATGGCAAACGCAAGAGAAAAGCCACCTTGCAAGACCCACCGAGCAATCAAGCATGTCAAGAATGAAGGCCAAAGCCGTAGGTGGTCTTTTCACAACTTTAGAATGTAAATCAAACCTCTCAAGGTCCTAATTGTGTTCAAGGCTCATGTAAGACTTCATGAACAAACATAACACTCCCTAAGGATCCATCAAAGGACCTTAAGTAGAATGAACAAGTAATGAAAAAAGTTATAAAATTTTTACTTGTACAGACGCCCGAAGCCCAAGGTTTGGGCGCCCGAATACAAGGAGAAAATTCTAACCGAAGCGACCCAAAACTCAGAGACGCCCGAAGAATTCTTTAGGCACCCGGGTTGGACGCCCGAGCGAAAATTCTGGGCGCCCGAATCCAGTAAATTTCAAAATCTTTTTTTAACAGCTAGTTGTCTGGGCTTCCGAGAGACGTCCGAACTAGCCGTTGGAAAGACGAAAAAGGTTTGTTTTTGGGTCCTATATAAATGACTCTCCCTTCTCTTTTACTTCTTCTTCCACACATTGAATATGATTTATTGAGCTTGAAAACCATTTGTTAATCCATTCTTAAGCATTAAAGACCCAACAAACCCTCTTGAGCCTGAGATTTCAACTTTGACTTTTGAGAGGATTTGAACTAGATGATTTGTATTCTTGTGATATTGTGAGGGAGTGTTCTTCATTGTAAATCAAGCCCCCAAGAGGCCATATCAAAGTTTATAGTCTTCTTCAACATTGTAAGAGTTTTACAACTCGCTCAAAGAGGGTCTACAATTCGGCCAGGTAAGAAAGGTAAACAATCTTTTAAGAGGGCTCCTTGATCCGGCCAGATAAGAAAGGAGGATCGCTTAGTGGAAGTGCCAAGGAGGTATTGGCAAGTGGATATAGACCTTGGCAAGTGCTAAGGTTGAACCACTATAAAAATCACAGTGTGCATCCTTTTTCTTTCACATCCTTCTTCATTGTGCTTGCTAACTTCTTTCCCTTAGTTTTAAATTTAAATTTCAAAGTAACAAAGGTTAGTTAATTTAATCATTCAAAAAAAAAATTGAAAAGAAACCCAATTCATCCCCCTCTTGGGTTGCCTAGTGGAATTTCAATAGGTGATGAGACCCCAATTATGCCCACGATGCTAGTCATGGCCTTAATTCTGCCCATGTGGGGCGGAATGGGAGGCAGTTACAATCGTGGGGGCATGATTCCCTGAATATCCAAGCTTAGTTTGGGGGGATGGTGGTCTTGGCGGGAACCTTTTATTCTTCTTATGGACGTGAGAGGCGAGTTTAGTGTAACGGTCAACCGGATTTCCCGCTTGGTGGCGGGATTCCCGCGGTCGTGCCTCATTTTCCGGATAATCGGTACCGATGATGGCAGATGTAACTTCGGTATGGTGTGAGGCGCGGGTGTTGGGAGAAGATTGGGTCGGTGTTGATAGCTCTTTTGCGTGGGCTTACGTTGGGCGTGTTTTGTGTTTGGAGTTGGTGATCGGTACCGGATATACCGATTTAACCCCCAACACATAATATTATTTTTATCATTTGAACTTTGATGTATGTGGCTTAAGTGTGGAATCCCATGGGTATGGAGTGACAAATTTGACAAAACTCATGAAAAAGGATTTGTTGATTTGGGAATATATTTTGATCAATTATAAAAACTAAATAGTTTTGCTTAATAATATAGGTATAGCAGGTAATATACTTGGAGTTCTAATAAGCTAAGTAGATGTAATATTGTATACCACATTAAAAAAAAAACTTACTAATAGGATGGATAAATATGATAAATTAGTTTTTTAAAGTCAAGAAAGCATACGAACTACATTATATTATTTATTCATCAAGCAAATATAGAGCTTGAGGGAAGAACATTTAATCACATCTATAACATGGAGTCCACTATAAAATGCAAAACTTTGTTGTTCTAAGGCTCTGTTTGTTTTGG